>NC_089492.1:187690816-188292810 GCF_036850765.1 Saccopteryx bilineata
CTGTACCTTTCATCCTCATGTTTGTCATCTTTGGGTGGTAAGATGGCTCATTCAACTTCAGGCTCACAGAATGGAAGAGGAGAAAGCAGGAAAGAAGAAAATCAACCTCCTCAGAAAGTCTTCAATTACATCTGCACAGCTCGTATCCAGACTGTGTCACAGGCTCCCAATCTCATTCTCCCAGAATGCAAGGGGCTTGGGAAAATGTGATTTCACTGATACAGTGCAAATAAAATGGAAGTTCAGTTAATAAAGAAGAAGAAGGAAATAGACCTTTGGTCAGCAAACAGCAATGTCTGCCACATGCTTCATATGAAATAATGCCTCTGTTACTCCCATTCTGCCATGCATTCATTCTTGCACTCAATAAATATATATCAAATGCTAATCTACACAGTCTTCTAGGTTCTGGAATCCTACAACATATCTGTGGACTTGATTGGCAGTACAATAAATATTGTCTTTCCCTCCTCCCCAACAAAGTGGCCCTGGACAATCTGAATGCTGATCCAGAAGGAGAGGTTTCCCTTCCTCATTCAGTGGACCAAGCACACAGAAGCAATGAGTAAATGCTGTCTCAAGGGGCTAATTGCAGCAAGTTATAACTTCTACCTTTTAGTTTCTCTAGTTTAGTGCACAACTCCGCTCTGGTCCATAAACAAAGGGAATCTCTCTTGGAGGAAAGAAGGTGAGCTCATGATTTCACATCCCTGGTGACCCATGAAGCAGATCTGCCTCCTTTTACCTGTCTCCTAGGGAAAAGAGCTCATCAGGAGACCGTTCCAGGTGGTCTGTTTCCATTTAAATAAAAACTCACCATTTAAATAAAAATTGATCTGAGAGTCCTGGAACCTTTACCTACTGTTTCTGCCAACATAAATTGGTACAAGCCTTTTGTAAAGCAGTGAGGAAGTCCTATCAAGAACAACCAAGCTATAATGCTCACTGAGCCAGAGCTCTGACTTTACTTCTGGGAACCAAGCCTAGGAAAATTATTCAAACTGCAGAAAACCTTTATGCGCAAGATGTATGCTGTGGTGTTTGGTGTAATGGCATATTAGGGAAACAATCTAAATATTCATTAGTAGGAGAATATGATACCTACCCTCAATAAAATGTTATACAACCACTAACTATAATGGTTATAAAAACCATATATCATCAAGAAAAGAGTTATGTAAATGTTTAAGTGAAAATTGCAAGATACAAACTCATATGTAAATGATCATTATAATTTTTAACCATACACACATAGAAGAAATAGTTCTAAAAGAAATAGTAAGAATGGGTAAAAAAGTATGGCAATTGTGGGTAGTCATGTTTTCTTTTATTTTTTTTTAAACTTTATTTATTTATTCATTTTAAAGAGGAGAGAGAGAGAGAGAGATAAGAAAGGAGCAGAAAGCATCAACTCCCATATGTGCCTTGACCAGGCAATCCCAGCGTTTTGAACCGGCGACCTCAGCATTCCAGGATGAAGCTTTATCCACTGCGCCACCACAGGTCAGGCAGTAGTCATGTTTTAAGTGACCTGTTTCTCTTAGTCCTCAGACTTTTATGTATGATTATGTGACTTTTTAACAAAAAAATAAATTCATAATTTTAAAAAGTGCAGAAAGATTAAGAGCTTTGTGAACTACTTTACCTTCTCTAGAATGACATATAAATTCTGGGGGAAAATAAAACTCAAGTAAGTACTTTCCTTGGTATTTGTAGTTTAAAATAAAGATAAAGATGGTAGCAAGAGATAGAAGTGGAAAGGTAATGCTTCCTCTAAATTTTTCCAAACTCAATAGGATTCACTTTTTTTTTTTTCAGAGACAGAGAGAGAGTCAGAGTGAGGGATAGACAGGGACAGACAGACAGTAACAGAGAGATGAGAAGCATCAATCATTAGTTTTCGTTGCGCATTGCGACACCTTAGTTGTTCATTGATTGCTTTCTCATATGTGCCTTGACCATAGGCCTTCAGCAGACCGAGTAACCCCTTGCTTGAGCCAGCAACCTTGGGTCCAAGCTGGTGAATTTTTGCTCAAACCAGATGAGCCCACGCTCAAGCTGGTGACCTCGGGGTCTCAAACCTGGGTCTTCTGCATCCCAGTCTGATGCTCTATCCACTGCGCCACTGCCTTGACTCACTTCTTTATAACTTCCTCCTAAGTAGTTGAATAGAATATAAGGAAGCTCTTTTCCCACTACTTAAATTCCAAAAACCAATTTCCTAAGTTGAATAGAGTATTATAACAACAGTACAGAAAAACAAGACTACCACTGATTTCCTCTGAATCATTTTGACAAGCCAAGCAAAAGATTCTTATTTAGCACAACTAATTTTATTTTTCAATGCAAAACAGGTAATACCTGTTTAATCTTTTTATTTTTACACCAAAATTGCCTGAGCAAAGCTAGCCAATACATTTGTAAGCCAAGTTGTTATTTTCACACTTTACTAACCTGTCCCAACCTATCCCAACAATCACACTGGAGAGAGGAGACTTGTCCCACTGAGGAATGGAAATGAGTTCAGCCTCAAATTGGGATCTGGGTCTGAATGTTTCAAGCCCTCCCTCAATTTCCCTCCCAATTTGGGTTGCATGCACAGAGATGGTTCCTGGAGGTTCCTCTGCATACTGTTCTGATGCATCCAAACCTTTGGTTATTTCACAAGTGTTTTCAGAGCACCTGCTTGATTTAAAGATCTGTGCTTAGCCTCCCATTGTTGGGGACACAACAATAATTAAGTCCCTGCCTTCAAGGAGCTTACAGTTTAGTCAGAAAAAGAAACAACCACAATACACAGCATGCACACAGTGGACTAATGGCAATGAAAAAAAGGTGTGGCTAGAAAGCTAGATATAGACTGAAAATAGAATCAAGATTTTGACTTCAAATACAGGAGATAAAGCATAGACAGGTCCAATTTTCAGCCTCATTCTGGAGGTTGTGTCTAGAGTGTTTATGAGTTATTCTTATCTCTGAGCATTTAGAGTAGTAGTTCTTGACTTTGGTGAGAGGGAAGGGAAGACCATTAGACTCTTTGAGAATCAGATGTCTGTTATGGAATCTTGCCCCAGAAGAAGTGCACATGATACATACACAAATATCTGCATGTAATTTCAGAAGATTCATGGATTGCATCCTTTCCAAAGCCATTCATGGATTTCTTGGACAACACAATAAGAGTATAATAATTAATATTGAGCATTTTCTATATTTTAGGATCTAAATTAATTCTGTACATATATTTTTTCTTTTTATCCTTACAACAACTAAAACATATGAAGCATTGTTTCAAATATATACTTAAGAAAACTGAGCCTCAGAGAAGCTACTTGTCCAAATTAGAAGATAGATTCAAGCCAAGCCAACCAGCAAAACTGTGCTCTTTCAATAACAACAACAACTGGATGAGGTAGATAATCATCATTGCCCCACCTCTACCACCACCACCATTTTACAGTTGAAGAAACAAAGATTTTGGGAGGTTAAGTAACTTACCCCAGGCCCACCACAGATTAAGAGCTCTTGGCAAAAGGGCGGGACATAAATGCTTCCAAATCCCAAGTGAGGCATACTGTGGGGAAAGTTCTTGAAACAAAAGACAATATCTGGCTTGCCAATGGATTAGTTGTTTTTCTCTGTTGGGATGCAAAGCTAAAGAAGGCGGTGGTTGGCACTGTCCTTTTGCCATCTCCTGAGAGCAGCCTGAGAAGCCTAGAAGAAACCCAGGTCCCCAGCCAAAGTGAGTAAAAGGGTGCTGGAGAAAGTGCTTTGTGAGAACCACATGCCAACCTGGAAGTTCAGACTCTCAAGCCAGGGCTCAGCACCCTCCTCCAGAGGCTAAAATGGAGAGAGGAAAGCAGAGACTCTGACTTGCAGGAGATGATGGTGTGCTGCCATACAACCAATCCATCAATACACTGCTTATTGAGTGACAATGCTGTACATAGCACATGCAAAAGTCATTCATTTCTTTGGGGCCAAGGATGCTACGGAGCTTTGTAAAATAGAAGAATCAATCCTGGCCAGAATCATGTATGCATCTTCAAGGTTCCTTCACAATTGGTGTTATCAGAGAGTTAAGACTTTCTTCTACTATTAATAAAACATTTGTTAACAGCTTGTTTGGAAACATTTTCAAGCCAATAATACTGTTTCAACCTTACCACATTTGAGACAGGAAGTGACCACCATATTTACCAGACTTGGTGCCAAGGACTTCAGGCTATTCTCAGAAGTCAAGTTTGCTGGCAGATATTCTAACTTCAAGGATAGTAAAAAATATATATATAGCTCTGGGAAAAGAGGTTGCTCTGATTGCAGCAATCAGAAATGCTTCATTTTTACCTCTGTGTAAATCTCATCTATCCTATGAAACCCAAAGGAGACAGGATAGAATAGTGTTTATAAATTTTGATGGCAAAATATTCCTGTCCAGTCACTTGCTAGGTATGTAACTTTGAGCACATTCTTATAGCCTCAGCTTTCATCCATAAAATGTAAATAATAATATTATTTCAAAAGGTTATTGGGAGGTTTAAATAAAATTGTGTGTGCAGGATCTGGCACAGGATAAACTCTCAACAAAAGAGAAACTATTGCCTGACCAGGTGGTGGCGCAGTGGATAGAGTGTTGGACTGGGATGTGGAGGACCCAGGTTTGAAACCTTGAGGTTGCTAGCTTAAGCGCAGGCTCACCAGCTTGAGTGAAGGCTCACCAGCTTGAGTGTGGGGTCTCTGGCATGAGTATGGGATCATAGACATGACCATATGGTCACTAGCTTGAGCCCAAAGGCCCCTACTTTGAGCAAAGGGTTACTTGGTCTGCTGTAGCCCCCTAGCCAAGGCACATATGAGAAAGCAATCAGTGGACAACTAAGGTGCTGCAACAGAGAATTGATGCTTCTCATCTCTCTCCCTTCCTGTCTCTCTCTCTCTCTCTGTGTCAAAAAGAAAAAAAAAAGAGCAACTGTTATTATTCTCAACTTTTGAAAACAAAGACTTTATATTCTCGATTATATAGGTCAATGTCTAGACACTCACATATTTAATGAACAAAGAAATAATTTGGGGACCTGGCCGGTTTGCTCAGGGGTAGAGCATCAGCCCACAGTGTGGATGTCCTGGGTTCGATAGGGGCACACAGGAGAAGAGCCCATCTGCCCATATGCTTCTCCACCCCTCCCCTCTTGCTTCTCTCTCTCTCTCTCTTTTTCTCTCCCCCAACCTCCCCTCCTGCAGCCATGGTTCAATTGGAGCAAGTTGGCCCCAGGTGCTGAGGATGGCCCCATGGCCTCTGCCTCAGGTGCTAAAATATGGCTCCGGTTGCAAGGGAGCAAGGACCCTAGATGGGCAGAGCATCGTCCCCTAGTGGGCTTGCCAGGGGATCCCAGTTGAGTCACACCCAGGACTGTTGGGGCACATGCAGGAGTCTGTCTCTGCCTCCCCTCCTCTCACTAAAAAATCTGTTGTATCCATTTTAGCAACAGACTAGCCTTTAATTAATCAGATTTCTTTTTTCAGGCCAAAGGAAACCATGTAGATATGACAGAATTATTTCTGAACCTGTTCATTGTGAGGGCATTCTGTGCAGCTTGAAATGTGCAATTATTTCCACTGAAAACAGAAATAAAACAAAATCCTTTCCTAGTCATGGAAAGAGCACTCAAACTTTGCTAGCTTCTTTGTCTCGTTTTGATCTCATAAAACACATAGAAAAGAAAACAAACAAAATCAAAACACTTCAAGTGTCCTATTGTGGTAAACTCCAACTGTGTTAAAGAACCAAGCACAATAGAAATTGTCATCTCATTTGTTTAGCTCTTTCCAGAGCAAATGACTTGAAAGCAGGAATAATGGAGCTCCTGTGACTCTGGGCTGTCAGCAACCAGAGTACTACAGGCATGTTGTAGGCCTCAGTAAGTGATTCTTGATAGATCTCATTATTTAATGGCCCCTCATGACAAAAATGCATCACTGTTGTGTGCAAAAGCCCTGAAAAGACAGGGTTAGCTCCCTGTGCCCTCTTCTACTAAGCACTCTACACCCAGAGTGGGGCAGCCAGCAGCCACCACCTCCATATGTCCCCCAAGTAAGGGATGGACAGCATTTTTTCTGTAAGGTGCTCAACTTATAATGACTAGGGGTTCCCAACTTCCACTTGTTTTTATTCAGAATGCCTGCTCTTTACAAGGTGGAAGAGCATTGTCCTTCAGGTGGACATTCTCATCTCAAGTGCATCCACAGGCCTTCAAAAAACCACCTGGTGATGTGTTGAAAGTGAAAATGACCCAGCTTATAAGGAACCTGATGTTAACACCCAGAAGCTTGGGTTTCTCTGATTATTAGACATTGTTTTGTATCTTTTACATGGGGAGGAACAGATGAGTAACATCTTAGGGATGAATGGTAAAACACATCTACAGAGCTTCAGCTATTCAGTTAATTCAGAGTGAAGCATCTGTTGTAAGTATCTCACCCAATTAATAAAAGTTGCACCATGGAACATCTTGTAATGTTGACTCTGGGGATGGGGGGCAGGGCAAAAGCCATATACAATAGCTGGCATTGTCACTCTAAGCTCGGGCTCCCCTTGGTTCTCTCACTCATGAGTCATAGATCAATCAGTTCTTGGTTTATATCAGAGGTGTCAGACTCGGGGCAGCTGCTATGCCCCGTAGCATGAGCTCTCCAGTCCCTACCATGGCCTGCTTTTAATCCATCTTTCTATTTCACCCACACACCTTACCCACTGGGTCCTAGTGTGAATATAAGTTGCTGCCCTTATGCTGTGATTCTCACTGTGGAATCTTGATTTGACCACAGTTTTGCAAACCAACTGGGAACTGGGTGGGATTCCACTTCATTGGGTGAGGTCATTGGCCAGCTCTGAAGAACCATACCAGAGAGAAGATGCAAAGCCCTGGGCCCTACCTGAATTCCACCACACATACCCCATAGTCTTTGTCTCATTCAGTGTGACCAGTCGGCTTAGCAGCTGTCAGCCATGACACCAGTGAGTGATCCCTTACACTGGTACCTTTAGGGATCCCTAGCACAACCTGGGAAGAGAAGTTATTAACCTTGACTTTATCAACCACTTTGGTCCTCAGGGATTCAGATTATGATTTTAGCTATGCCATTTCTCTGTCTTCAAGATGGGCTCCATTTAACAATCCCCAACAATTAGGGAAAGTATTCAAGAACTCCCTTGGTAGTAAGTTACAATGCCTTACAAGCCTCCCTGTATATGAAGAATTCTGTTCATATCCAACCTAAATCAGTCTTCAAGTAGTCTAAAGAAATATGGAAGTACTGCCCAGCACTCCCTGCAAAACACATCCCTTTGTGGATGAAATATCCTTTCTCACCCTTCTAATTATTCTTGAAACTCTTGCCTGAACTCTCTTTGAGGTCTCTGTACCTTTCTAATTTTTTTTTTATGTATTTTTCTGAAGTTGGAAACGGGGGAGGCAGTCAGACAGACTCCCGCATGCGCCAGACCGGGATCCACCCGGCATGCCCACCAGGGGGCAATGCTCTGCCCATCTGGGGTGTTGCTCTGTTGCAACTGGAGCCATTCTAGCATCTGTGGCAGAGGCCATGGAGCCATCCTCAGCACCTGGGCCAACTTTGCTCCAATAAAGCCTTGGCTGCAGGAGGGGAAGAGAGAGACAGAGAGGAAGGAGAGGGGGAGGGGTAGAGAAGCAGACAGGCGCTTCTCCTGTGTGCCCTGGCCGAGAATCAAACCTGAGACTGCTGCACGCCAAGCTGTCGCTCTACCACTGAGCCAACCAGCCAAGGCCCACCTTTCTAAATTTATATAACTCAAAACTAGATGCAAAATCCTAGCAAGGTTCTGAGCTTTGTGGTTTCTAATTGTGTAGTTTACTTTTATACTTGATTTCCAAATGAATTTTATTGCTGACTCATGATCAGCACAGGATTCACATAATTTTTAGGTATTTTTCAGCTCCACGTGTACTCACCCTGTCAATGCTCATCATAGATTTGAAAGGTTGGGTTTTTCTCCACAAACATAATGGCCTTTGTCCCTTCTGAAATTTGCTTTTTCTGGTTTCTCTCCATGTCTTTAAGCTACCAAGGCTCTTTTGGATTCTGAACCTATAATAAGATGCTGATTGCTAATGTCCCCATTATGGACTGATGAATTCATGTGATACTTATCAGGTGTGCTCTCTTCTTTTACTGCCTCCCTAAGAAGTCCTCCCATCTTCAGCAATAATCTTGATAGCTTTTTGCCTAATTTTCTGTGGACTTAGATCTCATTAGTCAAATTGTGGTCCATGGACCTCATCCAAGATCTACTGAGTCAAAATTTGCATTTTAATAATACCAACAGCTAATTAATATGGAGAAAAAAGTGGAAGAAATATTAGTTTATATTCCTCAGTTTTATCGATAAGATCATTTTTTGAAAAAAATTAAAAGCATTTTCCAAAGTATAGTTAATAGTGCATGTATCTTTTTATCTATTTACTAGTCCCACCAGTCAGTTCTAAGAGAGTTGCTAGTTATATATGGCAAATTATTTAGAAAGTAAAGATTGAATCATTTTGATGAAAATTAATTTCAATTCAACATTTGCTGAGTACCCGCTGTGAACTGAGCTATTTATTACAGGATATGCAAATATGCACAAGACAGTTCCCATCTTCAAATAATTTATAATCCGATAGTGCACATACATCAAGAACTCTAATGTGAAGAACTATTGTAAGTGGCTTAAACCATGTGCTATGCATTCAAAGGAAGAAGAATGTGGTAGATACTAGTTCCTGAGGAAATAACCCCTCTTCCCTTGGAGGGTCCTCCAGCAGCCACGTGCATGCTACACAGTTCTGCCCCCTCCACAGATGGCTGATTTCACTGAGAATGACAAGTCAAAGAAAATCAGCCCATCCTCCCATCAGCATATCTACCACCCACTGCCCCAGTGTCCTTTGTCCTGTCCTGCTGGCTGGATTTTCTCCATTCTGTCAACTGTAAACAAGAGTCAACTATGTATTTTATCACCAAAAAGGATTTATTCAGGGGAAATAGAGAACTGCAATCTGGTATATGCAGACATGGACAGCCACATGCACACAGAGAAAACAAGAAGCAGGAGAAAGCTCTTTTCCCAGAGAGAAAAGGGAAATTAAGGGGAGAGAGAGGCTGTTATATCCATACAGCCCTGTTGTAAACAGAGCTCTTCCTATAAAGCTTTTGCCATGGACACAGTGTCTGAGAGCTTCTCCCTCAGCCTTCCTAATTCCTGTCTAAGTTAATGGCTCTGTCATAAATTTTAACCGTTCCCATCCAGGGGCACTCATTATCGAATCCCTTATTTCTCTTGCCTACTCAGGAGCTTTGTTCCTGCAGTTATTTCCTCTCTCTCCTGCATCATCAGTTTCCTTTCTGGTCTATCAGTGTTCTCCACCAAGAATGATTCTGCACCCCCCAAGAAATATTTGACAATACCTGGAAATATTTTTGTTGTTCCCGACCAGGGACTGCAACTAGGTTCTAGTGAATTAACAATGTCAAGGTTGAGAAACCCTTTACTAGATCATTCTCATTCAGTACACATGTGATGTAATATCCCTGTTACAAATTGTGTACCCTCAAATCCATATGAAGAAGCCCTAAATCCTAATGTGACTGCATTTTGAAAGAAGGCCTTTAATTAAGTTTAAATGAGGTCATAAGGGTGTGGTCTTAAGCTAATAGGGCTGGTGTCCTTATAAGAGGAGGGAAGAACTCCATCAATCTTTTTTTTTTCTTTTAGAGAGACAGGAAGGGAGGGGCGGGGAAGAAATGAGAAGCATCAATTCATAGTTGCTTCATTTTAGTTGTTTATTGATTGCTTCTCATATGTGCCTTGATTGGGGGTTCCAGCTGAGCCAGTGACCCTTACACAAGCCAACGACTTTGGGATCATGTTAATCATGATCCGGGCGCTCAAGCTGACAGGCTGACGCTCTGGGCTCTGGTCGTTGACCTCGAGGTTTCAAACCTGGGCCCTCAGAGTCCAGGCGATGCTCAATCCACTGCACCCCCCGCTGGTCAGGCTCAATTTCTCTCTTTCCGTGTGCACAGAGCGCAAGAGCAGCGGCAGAGGTGGTTATCCACATGGGTAGCAGCAGTCCCTGCCGCTGGTCCTGTGAGCACAACCACCCCCAAGTCTGCAAGGCCAGGAGGCCAGCGCAGCCAGGACAGAATCACTCCCCAAGAGGACAGGCTGGCTCTGCAGGGCAGGAGCGGCAGGCAGGTGCTCAGGGTCCACCGGTGGTGCTGCAGCGCGGCCTGGGCGGGACAAGGGCCCTCCACAGAGGGCAGTGTGGATGGTGATCCGAGGAGCAAACAGCAGTCGGCCTAGAAGCAGGGCCTCGTCTCATCCTTGCTGAGAGACAGAGACAGGAGCAGACGGGGTGGCCGCCGGGGTGCAGGCCTCCGCGAGGAGGAGGGGGGAGAAGGCGGCACCGGCATAGGGGCTCCCTCACCACAGGGCAGGGGTCCCTCCTCCGGCTGCCCCCACCAGAGGGGACGGAAAGACAGCGTACAGTGACAGCCGACGGGGCTCCTGTCCTCACAGAACCGCCACCTCGAGAGAGGCCGGCCCTCACTTCAGGGCGGCGGATGCCGCGCAGCTCTGCCCGACCCGACGGACAGCAGACCTCCGCCCGGACCGCGCAGTCACCGCCGCCCGGCTCGTGGGCTGCCTGTGTCCGAGTCCTGGGGTGAGCATCGCAGCGGTGGGGCAGCAGGCGGCGACAGGCGGCCCGGCCCGGGGGCGGTAACTTTGGCCCCGTCGGAGCGGGAAGCTGCAGTGGGTCTCCGGACATTGTCCTCAGGGCCCCCGCGGCTGTCCCGCGGCGGTTCAGGGCCGGGACCAGGGTAAAAGCAGCCCCGAATGACACGCGGCCTCTGCTGCATGTCGCGTCCCACAGCCCAGTATTGACCTCACAGAGAACTCCGTGGTGTCACCGTCGGTCGCGCGAGCGCCCGCGGGAGACGCCGTCCTCCCTGAGCGGCCCCAGTCCCCGCTGCCCTCTCGCCCTGGCTCTCCCCGTCCCGGCAGGCACCTGCACGCAGGCCCTCAGTCCAAGCCACAGGCTAGCAGGGCAAGGTTCCCGTCCCTCCCCCTCGGGGTCCCGGGCCCGGAGGAGGGAGCTCTGGTTGCTGGCAAGCAGAATCGGGAAGTCTCTCTTGTGACGAATTCCAGAGGTCAGAGCTCTGAAGAAACGCTCACTTGTGTTCCAGGTGACAGTGGGCAATGTTCTAGGGAGGTGGTTCATAGCCACCAACGTCAGGAGCACCCACAGGTCCTTAACAAGAGGGCAGAGAAAGGTGGAGGCACCCACAGTGCCATGGAGAGCTGCGTGAAAGGAGCCAGGGAGACACGCAGGAGCAAGGCCGCACTCCCCTAGTGCTGAGTGAGCAAGCAGTGACAGGAGGAACCACGGGACAGTCCACAGACAAGACCAAGCATGTGTGTTGAGGGTACATTTGTAGCAGAGAAAGGTGGACATGAAAAGCACAGAAGCTGTGAGTGTGGCCCCCTGTAGGGTGGGGAGGAGAACCGGGGGAATGTGATGGGGAAGCCCACACTGGCAAGGGGGGGGGGGTGCAGCTTCTGCAGAGCTGGGGATTGTGTTTCTCAAGCAAAGTGCTAGTTTCCAGGTGTTTCCAATCGTGTCTTTTCACAGTTTAACATCCCTGAAGTCAGAACGTCTTTAAATTGCTGTCACAGGTGACAGCTGTGATATAGTTCCTCTCCTTGGAAATGCGTTAAAGAATTTCTGTCACTTGTGCTTTCCCTCTTCATGTATGCACAAGAGGAAGGCAAAGCAAAAATCCCTACTTTCTAAAACATCACTTTTAAAAGCATAAAAAATTCTAAATGATAAAAACCTGCAAGTCAGATCACACCATTGTCTTGTTCAGAAGTTCTTAATGGCTTCCCAATACACTCAGCCTGAAGTTAAAGTTCTTACAAGGCCATGAAGGCTTTCCCTGCCTTGGGTCTCATCCTTGACTCTCTCTCCTGCCTGCCCTCACCCCACCCCCTCTTCAACTTGGGCCTCCTTGCTCTTCCCCAGGCATGCCAACTACAGTCCTGCTTCAAGCCTTGCCTGCACTTACTTTCCCTTGCCTGGAATGCTCTTCCCCTAGGGATCCCATCTCATACACCCTTACTTCCATTTATAAAGACACTCAATGAACCTCAGAGTCTCTTAACATCGATGGCAACTTCCCCAATGTAGAAAATTCTAAAAGGAGTAGAAGACTTATTTTAATTGAAAAATTTCATGATCCAAACTGATTTTCAAAATTGATTACTTGGTCAAACTTAGAACTACCAACAAGAGAGGAGCTGACATCATAAGCCTCCTAGCACGACTCAGTGAAAGTTTGCACTTCACCTGGGAAGTGTTCTTGCTCAAAATATTTTACTTAAATCTAATCATGAAGACACCATCATATAAATTCAGATTGCGATGTATTTTACAAAACAACTGGCCTGAACTTGTTAAATACGTCAGTATCATAAACAACAACAACAAAAGGGGAAGAGACTGTTCTCAATCAAAGGAAAGTGAAGAAACATAATAACCAAATGCAATGAATGAATCTTGATGGAATCCTAGGGGAGAAACCCACAAAAGATCATTAAAAGACAACTAGAAAAATTTGAATAAGGACTATACATAACATTACATTGAATTAGTGAATTTCTTAGGTGTGAACATGGCACAGAGGACATGTCAGAGAATGTTGCTGTTCTTAGTGTACACATGTGGAAGTGTGTAGAGGGAATACCATGACATCTGTATTTTAAAATGTTTCAACAAAAAAGTAGGGGGGAGCAAATGTGGCAAGATGTTAACAACCAACAAATCTGGGTAAAAAGATTTTTGATGGTCATTATTTTCTTTCAACTTTTCTACATGTTTGATATTTCAGAATAAAAGGGTTTAAAAATTAGTTTCTTCTATGTTAGAAACAAAATACCATACCTAAAAGAAATGTTTATAAAAACAGAAGAATACTATAACCTTTTCAATGTTATAAATAACTTGTGTAATTTAAAGAATAAGAATAAAAGTGAATACAAGGACTATATAAAATTTTACCATTGAAATTAACTGATGAATGTAGTGAGGAGTAGAATATTAGTGGGACTTTGACATGTAGTGCTGGAATTAAATCCTTAAATTGTTTTCTAAAATCTAGTATGTCTCCCACAGAAGTGTTGCAACTTATTTCCAACAGTAGTAAGCTGGATACATTCATAAAACTTTGTAGCTATCAGAATCTATTTAATTTTGCCACTATATCTCCTCAGTGGACAATGAAACTACTCAACATTAAAGTTTATTTTTAAAAATTCTTAACGTCTACGTCATGAATACTATAAAATGTGGTAACCATCTCTACAGAAAACAAAATATTGAAATTAGTGAACATTAAAAATGTCCCTCAAAAAATGGTTTACATGAAAGCAAGACATGTAACTATTTTATAACAAATAACTCAAAATTTTCTAATTATTATGTATAAAACTTGATTTATCATTGTATGTTCAATAATTTGATTCGTATAATTGTCTTAGAATGACTTCATTGTAATTATTATTTGTAATATTATTGATGAGAAATAAATAATATACTCCTTTTTTATTCTTACTCAAAGAATTGCTGTTCTCTTATTCACACAAAAGCACTGAATTATTATCAGTACCAGTTAGGTTATGTGAGTAAAGAAGCAATAATCATAAGGGTAATGACAAGAATAAAATAAAGGAATAAAAATACAGACAATGGAGTGACAAATTTATATCCACATTATTAGCACATTGATAAGCATTTTAAAATCAAGTACCAATCAGCTTTGTAATTATTTAAATATTGGTTGAATGTTTTGTCTCCTTAAGTCATTTAAAACAACCAAGAGTGCTTGCTAACATTAAGTTTGTGAGCACTTAAATTAAATTTTCAGTCAATATTTAAATATGGAGGAATTTGTGAAAATTCATGGTTTTTTGTATAATTAGTGTCTGAATATTGAGATGAATGTTTATTGTTTGAAGATTAATGAACTGAAGCATCAACAAAGTAGAAATTATATCAAATATTTCTCTCCATGCACAAAAATTCCAGGGAAATTCCAAGATTTAGCACACCCAGGATGTGATACCTGGGCCATATACAGGGTGTGGCAAAACTAGGTTTACAATGTGAGTAGATGAGACACAATATAAGTTTATTCTTGTACATATTGCTATTTATTTATTTTATTGTATTATTTTTCATTTGAACAACTGTAAACCTACTTTTGCCCCACCCTTTATAAGGGGCAAATAGTTCAGGAAGGAGCCTGGCATAAGGACCCTGCCCAAGAGGGACTCTTTATACTGGATAGTGACCAGCCAAAGCAGTCAGATCCACTTTCCTAGAGTTTGACTCTAAAATAGAGTCAACCATCCACACACAAAAAACAGAAGTAAAAGATCAGAAATATACTTGTTTGAAAGATGAGTGAATCACTACAGTAAAGATAATACCTGCTTCCAGGGGAATAGCAAGGGGTCTGGCCATTGTAAGTTCTACTAGGTCCCCATCTAGGGTTCCATGCGCCCCTGGTGACTTCCTTCATGTTTCACTTCTCTCCATAGCCTGTGCAGTAGCATGGAGGTCCCCAACAATGTCTAAGTAAAGTGGAATCTAGCCTACAAGCCATGCAGGAAACATGGGGACCATCTACCATTGTCACCAGTGCTGTTTTAAACACCAAGTGTAAATAAAATGTACCTTATTCAACCTCAAGGCACTTGGAATCTAGCAATTAAAATATAACATTCTAAAGGTATCAACAATACATATAAGAGCCAAGTGCTATGAGGGCACCTAGAAGGGAATGATTAATGACTCAGGGGTCAGCAAAAGGAGGAAGTGAGAATTGTGAAAAACTCCACAGAGAATGGATCATTTGTGTAGGCCTTGAAAATCACCATCAGGGATTTTACCAAGATGTGTGCAAACAAATGATACAGGAGCACGTAGCCTGGGTGATAAGAAGAAACTTGTGCCGAGTTGCCTATTTTAAATCTGATCCTACCACTAATTAACTGTATGATGTGGAGCTAGCTACTTGACCTCACTTTCCCTCAGTATTCTTATCTGTAAAATGAATAGCATTCAATAATGTTAGCTTCTATTACCACCATTTCCACACCACTACAAATACAACAGCACCCAACTCTTCCCCCTTCCTTCTGCTATTGGTAATAATGGGGACACTTCTCTCTTTGTGTTCTGCCCTGCTGTTTTATCTTGGCATATTCAGAGCACCCTCTCCCAGCCCTGCAGCTCACAGATGCATCCTTCCATTCTTCCTGTATGCCCGCAGTCACCTTTCCCTGCACAGGACACTTCACAAGCCAGGTCCTCCATCATCATCAGGGTTAAAGAGGTACCCTAAACAGAGCTCTTGATCTAATGACAAATTCAAATGCAAATCTATCCTTTGCTACTTTATGCATGTTCAACTCTCTGAACCCTAGTCTTTTTATTTGTAAAATGAGGGTGACAACACCTACTTCACAGTGCTAGTATTATGAAGTTTAAATGAGAATAAGTATACAGACTGTTTGACAAAGCACCTAACACAAAGTAACTGCTCAATAAGCAGAAGCATTAACAAACATAAAATAATAATTTTGCAGTGGTATATACATTATTATGTATTTGTTGGTTTTTCTAGAAAAGAGAGTCACAGCTTTTATCAAATTATCAAAAAGATGCTTATTTCTGCCTGGTGTTTTCCCAGATAGAGAGGCAGTCTTGCTCAGACTGGAACGTATATCCCATCCTCCTCTGCAAACTCTCTCCTAAGTGCACAAACTCTGTGGAATGAACAGAGCACAGAAGAGAAAGCCTCCACAGACCTGGTCTTCCATTCATGATGTCAGCTATCCCCCAGGAGAAAATTCAGGGAAGATAGATGTGACTATGGAAAGAAATTGGAAAGTGAGCTAAGGAGGGACCCTAAACTCTTCTTTCCTTTCTCCTCACCCCTCATCCTCAGTTTCCACGCCCCCAATTGGGTCAGCTCCTATTCCAGATCTACTTATTCCCAGCAAAGGATCTAAGAAGTTCATCAGCACTTAGACTAGATGAAAAGGAACATGAGATTCCCAGGAATATTTGCATTTCAGTAGTTGGGCAAACCTCAAATCAAAGGGATGAATCAGGGAATTCCAGATGTCAGGAATGCCAGGGAGGAAAAAAAGGTTGTTACCAAGAGATGTTCTCAGGGCCACTGTGAGAAGACCACAACAGGCCTGTCCAGGTGTGGCAGTCTGTGACTGACCAGCACAGGAGGTGAAAATAAATGTGTTATTTTTCTAAAAATTAATATGTAAAGAACAAGTTTAACTGCCTTGAAAACTAATGAAGTTTGTATGAGGTAAGGTAGAAAGACACATTAAGTGGGAAAACCAAGATATAGATCAGTATTGCAGAATTAATAGACATATCTATATTTGTGTGTACATAGAAAATTCCAGAAAGATACAAAGTGAACTGGAAACAATGGCTACCTGTGGGGGGGAGTCTTGGAGACTGAAAATCCGGGATGGAAGAAAGACTTGTTTTTGCTTTTTCATGTATATTCTTTTATATTGGTGTTTGTTTTTGTTTTCTTACCATATGTATGTATCCCTTTTTCAATTTAAAAAATAAGTTTGAAAAGACAGCATATAAATTCAGTGAACTCTGAAATCTTTTGATAAAACTAGCAGTATGAAATATTCTTTTTAAAGACTGCTGAAAGACCACAGTCAACAACAAAACTGGATGCCATGAATCAAGCCCACAGTCAAAATACTTTGTTAGGATTCAGAATTTGGGTAAAATCCTGTGACGTGGAGTGTCTTTAAAGGCCATGGAAGTACCAGAAAAATTGAGAAGAAAAATCCCCAAGTACATGAGCTACTTTCTAAACAGTGTAGGTTTTTATCTTAGAAAGAACATTCACTATGTTTCCACACCTGTCTTAGAAGGAAGAGAAAAGGTTTTAGGAAGTTTTCTTCATTGGTCAAACTGGACACTTCCCCTCCAAACATGACTTTGGTTCTGAGCCCCGAGATGGGGCCGTGCACACAATGGTTGCCTTGTTTCTTACAAACAGAATTTTCCCAGACAGCTTGGAGTCAGAAGTATTAAGGTCAGTCAAAATCAAAAGCCACAGAGCATGTGGGTGTAAGGTGTGGATGTGTGCACTATCACAAGCCTGGTACATCACCAGGCACATGATTTTAGGCACCATTCTGGGAAGGCATACCCAGATTCTCATATTTCTGCTTTGGGGATTTGGTGGTTACATTTGTTGATAAAGAACAACAAAACAAAAGCCCCACAAATCTTGAAAATTAGAGGCCCTGGCCGGTTGGCTCAGTGGTAGAGCATCGGCCTGGCGTGCAGAAGTCCCAGGTTCGATTCTCGGCCAGGGCACACGGGAGAAGCACCCATCTGCTTCTCCACCCCTCCCCCCTCTTCTTCCTCTCTGTCTCTCTCTTCCCCTCCGGCAGCCGAGGCTCCATTGGAGTAAAGATGGCCCAGGTGCTGGGGATGGCTCCTTGGCCTCTGCCCCAGGCGCTAGAGAGGCTCTGGTTGTGGCAGAGCAATGCCACAGAGGGGCAGAGTATCGCCCCCTGGTGGGCGTGCCAGGTGGATCCCGGTCGGGCGCATGCGGGAGTCTGTCTGACTGTCTCTCCCCGTTTCTAGCTTCAGAAAAATACAAAAAAAAAAAGAAAAAGAAAATTAGAAATTTCCCAGTGGAACAATCTATAAAGAGTAGGGGATAAACCCACATCTCCACCAACAAGACACCACTAGCAATTCCCATAGGTGTTGAGAACAGCAAGAGAAAGTACCCCTGGAGAAATTACTTAGAAATATTCTGCTTCACCAAGTACGACAACTAAAATCTTTTTAAAAGTTGGCTTGAAAAGACACTATTAACATTGAAAATACTCAGTTCCTCTAGGCATCACGAAAATAGTAAATTTGTGAACTAAAAAGGCAAATGACAAATATTTGAAGGCAGATTAATCAATGAGATCAGACAGTAGGTTCCACATTATAGGCGGTTTCCTGGTGAATTTCTCTAAGCCTGTTGGCTCTAACATGCCAGTGGCATTTGTTATGATAAGGATCCACAGAACCAAATTAATCCGTCAGAGAGTCTACTGTATTTGGCACTGTGGGACATAACTGGGAGGGTACTTTTAAGGAATTAATCCTTTTCAGAGGCCCATATAAATGCACTGCAACAATTAGAATTACACAGTATAATGAGCAAGATCTAAATAAAAGCTTTTAATTTTTATTCAAATTAACATCTATAAACAGTTCACAATATGTGCCAGGCATTACACTTAATGTTTCAAATGATTATCTTATTTAATTCCTACCTCATCTCCATGAGGCAAATGAGGCAGAAAGTTAGAACAATTGGTAATTATCATGTTCAGAGCCCAGGCTGATAACCACCATGTTATATTTCCTCTGAGCCAGATACAAGCAACATCTCAAGCCACATATATCAGGCACTGGGTCTGCATCCAGTCTTCAATAAATGTCAAAATCAAACTCCCTAAATTTACTAAGTTTTTCTTTCATTTGTCAGACAGCTTATATGCAACCTGCCAAAACCAGGCGCTAAAAATGTAATCTCAGTTGTTTGCGGTACTTTTCAAAACAGTCCTCTTAGCCTGACCAGGCAATAGCGCAGTGTGTAGAGCATCGGCTGGGATGCAGAAGACCCAGGTTCAAAACCCTGAAGTCACCAGAGTGAGTGCAGGCTCACCAGCTTGAGTGTGGGGTCACGGGCTTGAGCGTAGGATCATAGACATGACCCCATGGTCACTGGCTTGATCCCAAAGGTTGCTGGCTTAAAGCCAAAGGTCACTGTCTTGAGCAAGGGGTCACTGGCTCAGTTATAGCCACCTGGTCAAGGCACATATGAAAAAGCAGTCAATGAACAACTAAGGTGACACAATGAAGAATTAATGCTCCTCATCTCTCTCCCTTCCTGTCTGTCTGTCTATCTGTCCCTCTCTCTGTCTCTCTAGCTAAAATAAATAAATAAAATAAAAACAGTTCTTATAACAGTTCCCTATTATGACAATGTAAACATAAGACACAGCAGACTTATTGACCAGAAATGGAGAAACAAATTGTTCTGATATTAAACATAGGTTATTCTGTTAACTTTAGAAGGTCATATAAAATTTTATGTCTCCTCTTTGCTTTAAAATGTGACCTATACAAGAAGAATTAGATCAAATTGAAATGTTTATCTCATATAATAAATGTGTTTTAGGAAACCAATTTATAAACAGAATAATACATTAAATACACCAGGGCAAACTAGTTATTTGAGAGGTTATAAGGACTCATGCTGTATTGTAAAAAATCTTTCATATGAATTTATTTATAACCCACCACTTAACCAAACACAGTTCAGGCAGCTTAGAAATATATGCATGTATAATTTTAGGTAAGTAAAATTTGGAAACAGTGATGGATTCAAGGCAAATAGAACATAATAGTAGTCAGGAGTGACCTGAGCAAACAAAATCTGTGGAAGTCTGCACTTCCCAGAGGTGGGTCGCAAATTTAGCTTTAAGCTGTCTAACAGCTAATTTGTAGAGTGAAATATGATAAATTACACAACTGTGGGAGACCATACAATTTTACAGAACCACTTGATATTTTCCACATGACTCCCACACTTCCTAACCCTAAGGAGACCTCGACTGTAAGGATGCTCAGGGACCTTCTTTCTCCACAACCACCTCCAGCAAAGGCCTCTCCTTCTTTGCACCCATGTACCTCAGGACACACCAGAGAGGTTCGCTGTTGTTTTCACACCATTCTTAATCTACAATTTTTTAAAAATTGTCATTTCCTACCTCTGGTCACTTCTCTTCATTTCGTCGAAGACTTTGGCATCTAGCTCTCATTCCTCCACCAGACACCTGTGAGTATCCTGGGTGACTCTGGGCCAAAATGTATGCCCACTCAACACATAGCCACCATGGGCCTGTCCTCGTCACTCTTAATGCCTTGCTCTGTCCCTCCTCAGCCATGTCCTGCCATCTCTGTATTCTTAACACTGTATTTCTGACATCACCACATCAGACCCTTCAATGCACAGTTTTCAATCCTGGCTATACACTTAAAACACCTTGCCACCAAATACTTGTGCCTTAGCCCATATTCTTAGTTCTTAATTTCATTGACCCAGTTTAGGACACAAGCATCTGACCCATTTTTAAAGTCCTCCAGCTGATTCCAACATGCAACCAGAGTTGGGACTACTATTCTAATCTGACTGTAATCAACTATCTTTCTATCCTTCTTTTACTCCAAATATGTCTGTTTTTCAATCTCAAAAAAAATAACATAGTCCAACCATATATTTATTATTTACAAGAGACATACATACTTTGGATACAAAGACATAAATAGATTGAAAGTAAAAAGAAGAAAAAAACAGAAAGGTATATCACACAATCAGTAACCAAAAGAGAGTTGAAATGGGCTATCACAGAAATGGAGTTTAAGACAAAAATATTACTAGATACAACAAAGGACACTTTATAATAAAAAATAGGTTAATCTATCAAAAAGATACAACAGTTATAAACTTATGTATATTTTACAAAAGAGCCTCAAAACACATGATGTAAAACACTAACAAAATTGAAAGAAGTACACAATCAATAATTACAGCTGGAGACCTGTGTAGAAAACTCTACACAACAACAGCACAATATGCATTATTTTCATGAGCGTGTAGAACATTCTTCAGTCTAGGCAATATATGAGGTCACAGAGCAAGGCTCAATAAATTTTAAGAGGCTGAAATCATTTGAAGTATGTTTTCTGAACACACTAAGTGGAATTAAAAACCAGTAACAGAAGAAAAGCTAGAAATATCACAAATACTGGAAATTAAAAAAATATATTCATAAATTCTCAATGAGTCAGAGAAGAAATCACAAGGGAAATTAGAAAATACTTTAATATGAAGAAAACAAAAACACAACATACTAAAATATGGATGCAGTAAAACCAGTGCTCAAAAGGAAATTTATAAATTTATAGCTGTAAAAACTTACATTAAAAAAGAAGAAATATTTCAAACCAATAACCTAATCCTTCACCTTAAGAAACTAAAAAAGGAACAAACTAAATTCAAATCCAGCATGAGGAAGGAAATAATAAAGATTAGAACATTAATTAACAGAGTAATAATTACGTAAAGAATAGAAAAACAATAGAGTAACAAAGATGAAGGGAGTAAGAAGTACAAATTGGTAGTTAAAAATAGTCACAGGTATATAAAGTACAGCACAGGGAATATAGTCAATAATATTGTAATAATTATGTACGGTGCTAGACTTATCTGGGGAGTCATTTTGTAAATTATAAAAGTGTCAAACCACTACATTGTACACCTGAAACTAATATAAAAAATAATATTAAATGTCAACTGTAATTGATAAATAAAAAAGAAAAACAATAAAAAATAAATAAAATGAAAGGTTGGTTTTTGGGGGAAAAAATCAGCAAAATTGATAAATCTTTAGTTATACTAGCCAAGAAATTAAAAAGACTCAATTACTAAAATCAGGAGTGAAAGACAAAACACTACTACTGACAGAAATAAAAATAATTATGAGAATAATATAAACACCTGTACACCAGTAAATTAGATAACATAAATAAAATAAAAAATTTTTAAGAAAAACACAAGCTTCCAAAATAGACTGAAGAATAAAACAGAAAAATCTGAATAAACCCTCAGCTAGTAAAGAGATTGAATTAGTAATCAAAATAATGTCCCACAACAAAAGCCCAGGACCAGATGGCTTTACTGCTGAACTCCACCAAAAATTTCAGGAATAATTAACACCAATTCTTCATGAACTCTTCCAGAAAATAAAAGAGAGGATATTTCTGAATTTATTTTATGAAACCAAAATTACCCTGATACTAAAACTACATAAAGACATCAAAAGTAAAACAACTACATATCAATATTTCTCACAAATGTGGATTCAAAATTTCTCAACAAAATATTATCAAACTGAATTTAGTAACATAAAAAGAATTATATAAGATAACCTCATGGTCATTATCCCAGGAATACAAGGTTGGTTTAATATAAAATCAATGAATAATCTATATTAAACACATAAAGGACAAAAACTACATATTCTTTATGAGAGATGCAAAACATAAAACTTGACAAAATACTTTCATAATAAAAAAATAAATAAAACTAGAAATAGAAGGTAAATTTCTCAACAGATAAAAGGCATTTACAAAAATCTTCAGATTAACACGATTCTTAATAGCAAAAGAAAAATGTTTTCTTTATTCTAAATTCAAGTAGCTCTTGCTCCTTCAGCATGGAACTGGAGGTTTTAGCCAGGTCAGTTAGGAAAGATAATGAAATAAAGGGCATTAACATTGGAAAGAAAAAAGTATAGTCTCTGTTCTCAGATGACATGATCATTTTTATGGAAAATCCTAAGAAATCCAAGTAACTAAACAAATATACAAATACAGAAATGTTGCAGAATAAAAGATCAGTATATAATGATCAAGTGTATTTCTATGCAGTAGCAAAAACATGAAAAATATAAAATAAAATTAATACAATTTTATCTATAGTAGCCTCAAAACAATAAAATACTTAAGAATAAATTTAACAAAGTTCAAGACTTGTACTCTTAAAAGTATAAAACATCACTGAAAATTTTTTTATTAAATAAGTGGAAACACTTTTCTTGTTCATGTATTGGAAGATTTGATATTGTTAAGTTGACAATACTCCCCAAATTGATCTATCACACTGGGGAACAAAATTTTTGTTGCATCCACAAAAACACTTGTTCTTACCTAATTCGAGTGTGCTGATCTCAAATCTGACATTAGTTTTTCTCTGTAAGCTACAGTTTCTTTTGCAATTCAAGATTTTAGGTTTTCATCTTATTGTAAAATTTTCAACATTTAGTTTAACATAATGAAGTAGAATGTCTTCTTGAGCATCATCTTTGTGAAAATATAATAACTTATATAATGCAGTAAATACACTAATACACTAAAAGATATAATTGCATCAGAATTTGTCTACAATTTTGAAATAGAATATATTAAAACACTTATTTTAATCATAAAATTTGCACAAAACTTATTTAAATTCTATTCAGGCAAAAATTTGCGTTTGTAGCTCTTGCGTTTGTGTACTTGTTGAGGACAATCTCATCTGATGCTTCAGCAGTAGTCTGCTCATCACTAACAGCTCCATGATTTTCAGGAAACTTATCAAGGTGACTGTTCAGGAAATAAATCTTTACTTTTTTTTTTTTTTTTTTTTGTATTTTTTTGAAGCTAGAAACGGGGAGAGACAGTCAGACAGACTCCCGCATGCGCCCGACTGGGATCCACCTGGCACGCCCACCAGGGGCGATGCTCTGCCCACCAGGGGGCAATGCTCTGCCGTGACCAGAGCCACTCTAGCGCCTGGGGAAGAGGCCAAGGAGCCATCCCCAGCGCCCGGGCCATCTTTGCTCCAATGGAGCCTCGCTGCGGGAGGGGAAGAGAGAGACAGAGAGGAAGGAGGGGGTGGGGGTGGAGAAGCAAATGGGCGCTTCTCCTATGTGCCCTGGCTGGGAATCGAACCGGTTCCCCCACACACCAGGCCGACGCTCCACCGCTGAGCCAACCGGCCAGGGCCCAGGAAATAAATCTTAACGCTCATGATGTTACATCTAATATCAGGGAAAGCCAACAGCATCCTTTGAACCAGAAGTTCATAGTTTTCTGCTTTTTTGTTGCCAAGGAAGTTCTTTGTAACTGCCACAAAAGACTGCCATGCTGCTTTCTCCTCCTTATTCATCTTCCTGGCAAATTCTTTGTCACGTATGAGGGTTCAAATTTGAGGTCCATCGAATACACCTGCTTTTATCTTCTTGAAAGACAAGGCAGGAAAAGCAGAAATAATATGTTGAAATCTTTCACTTTTTCTATTCAAAGCCTGAACAAACTGCTTCATTAAGCAAATTTGATGTGAAGTGGGGGGGAAATGATCCTGTCTCAATTAACTACAAGTTCATTCACACTATTTTGCTTCCCTACTTCCAGAGCTTCACGTTTTGGCCACTCCTTCTGTGTCCAGTGTTTCTCCCGAGCTCGGCTGTCCCACAAACACAGAAAGCAAAGATACTTCATGAAACCTCTTTGTTGTCCTAGCAGGAAATTTACCATTTTAAGATCCACACAAATGATCCAGTTATGCTCCTCATACTTCAGAAAGTCGAGGACAATTTTTATGTCATTCTTACTAAGTCATTCAATTCAGGTTGGCTAAACTGCTGAGGGGTTAATGACTGCTTGGCATCAGAAGAAGACCCTTCAGATTCTACAACCATTTCCTCATGCATCTTATCAAAATACACTTGATCACCATGTTCACTTTCTTCATCCTTAGAAGAAATAAAACCATTGAAAACTGGAACCAGAAGTGTCTCAGAGTGTGGGATAGGTCGTATTGCGGAAAGAGTACTAGGATATGCGATCATATGCCGTTTTTTCTTGCCGATGCTCTTTGTATGGAACAGACAGAAATAACAGTCACTGTTGTGGTCCTTAGGTTCATGCCAAACCATGGAAACACCAAAAGGCATTCCTTTGCATTTTCCTTTTGTCCAGTCACAAGATATTTCCTCACAATTATGACACAAAATATGAGGAGCCCAATTCTTGTCTTGATCGCCAAGGGGAACTTGAAAATAGGCAATTTATGCACGTGTCACAAATGATGAAATATTGCACCTTTGAAGTTGAAGTGTGTAACAGCCACATATATAACAGAGTGTGTCAGGACTATTCTTACATTTACGCCTACTCGAAGAAGCCACAATTCAATCTTAAAACAAAATAAGAGGGTGTTTTATTCAGATAATAATTTTTTGCATTTAAAAACAACTACAATTATGTAAAAGTGATGTTTATAAAACATAAATTGCCTTGTAGTTATGTTCAATCCAAGAATTGTTGCCCTTTAACTCCAATTTAAAAACCAATGTTAAATGCACTTTTTTTTTTAATTTATTGATTTTTTAGAGAGAGAGGAGTGAGAGAGACAGAGAGAGAGAGAAGGGGGAGGAGCAGGAAGCATCAACTCCCATATGTGCCTTGACCAGGCAAGCCCAAGGTTTTGAACCAGCGACCTCAGTGTTCCAGGTCGACGCTTTATACCACTGCGCCACCACAGGTCAGTAAAAACCAATGTTAACTGTAACGAAAAGAAATTAAAATTGCATAAAAACTAGAGCATGCACCAAAAAATGGATTTCAGATGTGGAATCAGCGGTGCAGAAATATATAAAAACAGTTCTAAAACCTCATGCAACAGAAAATTAAAAAAAAAGTTGTTCCCTAGTGTCATTAGTCAGTAAGGAAATGCAGCTCAAAACCACAGTAAGATAACCACTTCATACACATTAAGATGATTATGATAAAAAAAAAAAAGGTGGACAGGAACAAATGTTAGAGAGGATATAGAAAAACTGAAATCCTACTACATTGCTGGTGGGAATGTAATATGGTTCAGCTACATTGGAAAACAGTTCAGTAGCTCTTCAAAAAGTGGAGCATAAAGTTACCATATGGCCTGACCAGGTGGTGGCGCAATGGATAGAGCATCAGGTTCGAAACCCTGAAGTCACCGGCTTGAGAGTAGGCTCATCCAGCTTGAGCATGGGCTCACCAGCTTGAGCGCAGGGTCTCTGGCTTAAGCATGGGATCATAGACATGACCTCATGGTCACTGGCTTGAAGCCCAAGGCTGCTGGCTTGAGCAAGGGGTTACTCATTCTGCTGTAGCCTCCCCCCCCCCATCAAGGGACATATGAAAAAGCAATCACTAAACAACTAAGTAGCTGCAACAAAAAATTGATGCTTCTCATCTCCCTCCCTTCCCTATCTGTCCCTCTCTCTGACTTTCTATCTCTGTAAAAAAAAAAAAAAAAAAGAAAAGAAAAAGAAAAGTTGCTATATGATCCAACAATCTACTCCTAGGTATACACTCCAGAAAATTAAAAATATTAAAAATATGTCCACACAAAAACTTGTACATGAATGTTCATGGTAGCATTATTTATAATAACAAAAATGTAGAAACAATCTAAGTGTCCATCAACAGATAAGTGGATAAACAAAATATGGTGTAGGTATACAATAAAATAATATTCATCCACAAAAAGAATAAACTATTGATACATACTAGAAAATGGACAAACTTTAAAAGCACTTCACTAAGTGAAATAAGCTAGACACAAAAAATACTATATATTCTATAGTTTCTTCGATATAAATAACTTAGAGTAGGCAAATCCATTGAGTCAGAAAGTAGATAGATAAATGGTTCCCAGGGATTGCGAGGAGGAACAATAGGGAGTGACAGTTAATGAGTATAGGATGTGCATGTGTGTGTGTGTGTGTGTGAGAGAGAGAGAGAGAGAGAGAGAGAGAGAAAAGAGAGAGAGAGAGAAAGATAGATTGGTGATAAAATGTTCTAGAATTAGATGGAGATAGTTGCACAGCTTTGTGAATATACAAAAAAATCACTGAATTGTACATTTTAAAAGAATAAATCTTATGGTATGTGGGTTATATCTCAATTTAAAAAAGAAAAATGTCAACAGAAAGTTTAAATTGTGCACTGAAAATATTAGCTGGACTGATCAAGAAAGGGACAGAGAAGACATAAATAGCTAATACTAGAAATGAAAGAAAGAACAGCACTACCACCCTACATAAATTTAAATGCTAATAAGCAACTATTAAGTACACTGTATGCCAACATGTTAGCATGAAATAAAAAAAATCCCTAGAAAGACTCAGATGAGCAAAACATACTCAAGAAATAAGAAATCTAAAGAGAGCTATTAAAAAATAATTATATTTTATAGCTTAAAACAGTGTAATTATAAATAAAAATTTTACCACAAAGAAATGCCCAGCCTCAAATGTCTTCACTGATGAATTTTATCAAGTACTTAAGTAGAAAATAATAGTATCCACACACAAATTTTTCAGAAGACTCTCTATCTCTCTCACACACACAATGAATTTAGATTTTTATCTTACACCATACACAAAATTAACTCAAAATGGATTGTAGACATAAATATAAAAGCTAAAACTAACACTGGTAGAAGAAAACCTAACAGAAAATCTTTGTGACCTTGGATTAGGCAAAGATTTTTTAGATATGATAGCAAAAGCACCATCAATAAATTAAAAATTGATTGGTTGGACTTTACCAAAATTAAAAACTCTTGCTCTTCAAAAATCACCATGAAGAAAATAAAATATAAGCCACAGAGTGGGAGAAAATGTTTACGAATTATATAGCTGTCAAGGAACCTATATTCAGAATATATAACAAACTCTTTCAATTCAAAAATAAAAAGGATCAAACAATTCAATTTAAAAGTAGGCAGAAGATCTAAATAGTACTTCACCAAAGACAATGGCAAATAAGCATATAAAGTAATGTTCATCATTATTAGAGAGATACATATTAAAGCCTCCATAAGATACGATTGCACTCCTATCAGCATAACTAAAATACTGGCAATCCCAAATGCTGATGAGGATATTAAACAACTAGGTCTCTCACACATGCTGGTGGAAATGCAAAATGGTAAAGCCACTCTGAAAAATCATCCAACAGTATCTTATAAAGATTTAACACACTTAACACATGATCCAGCAGCCCCACTCATAGGTATTTTCCCAAGAAATGAAAACACAGAGTCACACAAAAACCTATATGCATTTTTTATAGTAACATTTTTTATAACCATCAAAAATCGGCAACTATCCACATGTCTTTCTACTAATGAATAGATTAAAAGGCTGCGGTAATCCATTTAATGGAACAGTACTTGGAAATCAAGAGTAAGAAACTATTTATATGCAACACAATGCATAAATTGTAAATGCATTTTGCTAAGTAAATGAAGCCAGAACCAACAGGCTACCTGTTTTACTAATCCATTTTTTTAAATTCATTTTAGAGAGGAGAGACAGAGAGAAAAGGGGGAGGAGCAGGAAGCATTAACTCCCATATGTGCCTTGACCAGGCAAGCCCTGGGTTTTGAACTGGCGACCTTAGTGTTCCAGGTTGACGCTTTATCCACTGTGCCACCACAGGTCAGGCTTATTAATCCATTAATATGACTGTCCGGAAAAGGCAAACTACATGGATGAAAAATACATCAGACAGTTCCAGAGCCTTCATGGAGAGGTAGGAAGGGATTAACTACAAAATGTGTATAGTGGTGGCAGGGGAGAGGGGAAGCAATAGAAGAGAATTTATGTGACAGAATGATTCTCAATTATAACATAGGGTTGGATACATGATTCTATCCATTTTTCAAAACCCATAAAACTATATATACACTATAAAGAGTAGATTTTACTGTAGGTAAACTTAAAAGAAATCAACCTAAGTGTAGAAGAAACTCAAAATGAAATACAAATGATAATAAATGAACTTAACAATATTACAAATGAATAAAATAAACATGCTAAAGGAACTGGGGAGAAAAGAACCAAACTAAGTTACTTTGGAAAACAGCATTTTGAATATATATTGTAAAGTTAGAGACAAAAATAATTTTTCTTGTTTTGTTAAAATACAAAACTTTATTTTGGCTAATAAATTTGTTTCTCAAAAGAGTGTGTGTTAGCAATTCTGAAACTGCACATATTAGGATTGAACAAATAAGTAAATATACTTTAACTAATGAGAGCCCAGTTTCTCACTGTTAGGGAAGGATACTACAAATAAGGAAAAGTGAAGGCTAAAATTAACCCTGGGGTGTCAAACTGAAGTCAGAGGTACCAGTATAAACTTAGGGATTTAAATAAATGTATACGCGCATGTGTCTATGAGTACACATACAGTCATTCATTGCTTAACATTGGGGATACATTGAGAAATGCGTTGTTAGACAATTTCATCATTGTGCTAACATCATATTATAATGCACTTACACAAATCTAGATGGTATAGCCCATTGTTCCTAGTCTACAAGCAGTTAAAAAAAATAAATAAATAAAATCAGAAGATTAAATCATGCACAAGAGAAAATGATGCAATCAAAAGGCATGGTTAAACAGATGTTTGAGGCTGCTGCTGGCATTATAGGGCATACAGTTTTACAGCAAACTTTTTTTTTTGGGGGGGGAGGCAGTAAAACAGACTACCGCATGCGCCCGACCGGGATCCACCAGCTCTGCCCATCTGAGCAGTTGCTCAGCTGCAGCAGGAGCTATTCTAGTGCCTGGGGCAGAGGTCATGAAGCTGTCCTCAGCACCCCAAGCCAACTTCACTCCAATGGAGCCTTGGCTGTGGGAGAGGAAGAGAGAGATAATGAGGAAGGAGAGGGGGAAGGGTAGAGAAGCAGATGGGCTTCTCCTGTGTGCCCTACTGCGAATCGAACCTGGGACTTCCACACACCAGGCCTACACTCTACCACTGAGCCAGCCAGCCAGAGCCAGCAAACTTTTTAACAAGTAAAAAAAAAATATATACTCTAAAGTAATAATTAAAACCTATAACATAGGAAATACATAAACCAGTAACATAGCCATTTATTATCATTATCAAGTACTCTGTACTGTACCTAGTTGTATGTGCCATACTCTATATGACTGGCAGCACAGTAGGTTTGTTTACACCAGCACCACCACAAACATGTGAGTAAGGCATTGTGCTGTGACATTATAGCATCTGTGATGTCCCTAGGTATTTTCAGCCATATTATACTCTTCTGAGATCACAGTTGCGTATTCAGTTAATCATTAACAGAAACTTCGTTGTGCAATGTGTGACAGTACATATATTTCCAAGATCTGTCCCCTAAGAAGACATACAAGTAATGACACCCAGAGAGCAATGAGCACACCTAGCACCTGATCTTGGCCTCTAAATACCATCCTCCAAAAAAAAGGAAAGAAAGCTTCTGTGAGAAGGATTTTGTTTCAAGGCTTGAGTGGAAAAAACACAAGATGATCCTGGAGCATCTCATGGTGTCAAAACGTAAGGAGGTGCTCAAAAAGGATGGTGGCAGAGTGGAAGGAAGCAGTACCTGACCTGAAAGAGTTCCCACTGGCAAAAACTGGAAAGTTATCAGCAATAAAATAAGTAATGGTACTACTGGGTTATAACCCCCAGATGATAATAAATATACACGAATCTATAATGATGTAAATAGCTTTTTCTAACAAAAATTTTCAAATAAATGCAGAAGAAATGAGGGAAATATAAATTGCCACTAGACTAATATTACAGACAAATCTAAAATTATTGGGGAAAAGTTTTAGGAGAAAAAGATACTTTGTTTAGTCTCAAAGCATCTTCCCCAAGATCTCTATTAACTACAGTTGGGAAAATAGTTACTTTATAGTGGAGAAATCCATCATGCACAACCTTACCCAAATAATTGATAATGAGACCAATAATGATCACCAACAATAGAATGTATTGATTCATGTAACTTATAATATGATGCACTGAGAAGGGCACATTATTTCTATGACATTCTTGCCAAAAATGAATAAATTCAATCTAATCATGAGCAAATACTGGAAAACTCCAATAGAAGAAAATTCTACAAAATAACTGACCAGTGTTCTTCAACAGGGCCAAGGTCATGAAAAGCAAAGAAAGACCAAGGAACATTCAGAAACTAGAACAGACTAAAAATATGTGACCACTCAATGTAGTGTAGGGATCCTGGCATGAATCCCAAAAAAAGACATGGTGGAGAAAGTGATGAAATATAAATAAGTCTAAATTTTAATTAAGTGGTATTATATCAATGTTAATATAATTTTTTTCTTTTTCTTTTTTAAAAAAGACAGAGAAGTGACGTCACGGAAATGGCGCCTTGAGAAGCGCGTCCGACAGCTCTCCCCTAAATCACAACAAATTTATCAACTAGAAACAGAAAAATTTATCCTCGGAGCATTCCGGAGTTCCATACAAACTGAAAGCAAAAGGACTGTTATCACTTGAATCTGAGAGACGAGGGTGTGGAGGAAGCTACTGCAGCAGCGACGCTCATTCAAGCCGCGAGGGAGTGCGCCTGCGGTGAGTCAGCCCATATACTTGGGAACCGCGAGCCGCCGCGAGCGGATGACGCGAGCCGCCACCGCGAGCCGCCACGAGCCCCCGCAAGCCGCCACCGCGAGCGGCCGCCGCGAACTGCCACCGCGAGCAGCCACCACAAGCCGCCGCGCGTGCCCGGTCGGGTTGAGCACCGCTGACATTCCCAGTGGCCCGCACACTGCGAGTGGGGGTCGCCGGCCACCGGTGCCCGGAGCGCCCCATTCACGCGCATGCCTTGGGCATTCCACGCGCCCAGGGTGCCCTGCTGGCCCGCACACCCAGGGGGCTCCATTATCCTGTGCCTGGTGCGGTCCAGCTGCCAGCAGCGGGGCGAGTGGGAGAGGCTTGGGAGATTCTCTCCGTGGGCGGGGCACCTCACCCAGCCATTCAAGCTAACAATCAAGTGTTGGGGAAGGGGCACGCGCAGGCAGCCTAAAATACCTTCGGAAGCACAGCTGCGACCCAATCACTGAAATTAGCTTAACCCATAAAATCTGCGCACCCTCGGTTCTAATTGATAAGATCTCTCTCAGTTCAGCGATCCAAGACAAGAGGCGTGATATTTTTTAGTGCCTCTCGCTAAAGGGGCGGGGGCAACTTCTGATTGATAGAGCCTCCATATTCAGGGATAAACGCTAACAAGAAGGACTTGGCAGATAATAAGGTCTATACTACACTAGTCGTAAGCAGAGACTAGTGCCTCTTCTTCCCTGCAAAAACAGGCTACAAAGTGTGGAAAGCCTGGGTTGAGAGGTCCAACTAAATGATAGGCGCTGAACAGTCACCTTGACAACAATTGACTCCCACCCCCGCCTGATTACACTGGAGGCCCTGACTCTCAGAGCCTTTCCCAAAGCCTTGCACTGAGTGGGGATAGAGTGGGGATTTCCCAGCTCTTTGAGCCTCTTACTCCCCAGGCAGAAGCAGTTGCAGCCTTATAGCTGGATCACCAGGCTGCTAATTCAGAAAGGGGGGACTAGGAGAGAGAATCCAGGAAAGCAAACTCTCTCATCGTTGGACCCTGCAAACGCCAACAAGCCTTTACTTCCAGCAAGACTAAAGCCAATTATATGACATAGCCATAGAATCCCATCAACTGCAAATCCCTACCTAAGAGTGACACAGGGGCAGAGCCTGGGGTACAGAGTCACCGACTAGGAAGAGGGAGAGAAAAGAAAAAGGAAGAAGTTAACCTCTCAAAATCAAGAAAAACCCACAGACTTTACAACTTGATCCACTAATTTTTTGTTGTTGTTGTTGTTGTTGTTGTTTGTTTCTTCTATCTTTTTGCCTTTATTTCCTCCACCTCGGTCCTTCTATTCTCTGCCCATCTTATGCTTCCCCTTTCTTGAACTACACTACCCATGAGTGTTGCATTTTATTTTTCTTCTTCATCCTCACCCTCCTTTAAGGTTATACTCCAAAACACTTAACTCTCACTCTCTCCTCTTTTGTTTTTTTTTTGTCTTGCTTTATTTTGTTTTTTTCTCCTCCTATTTTATTTCTTCCTTCGTTTTTCTCTTTTTCTTATTTTTTCCTTTCTATTCGCTTTTTCTTTTCTCATTTTACTTTCCTCCCATATAATCCTCAATCACGAACAAATTAGTTAATTTGGAAATCAAGGCTTTTTTTGGCTTTATTTCTCTTTTTTGCTTTTGTTTTTATTTATTTTTCTTGTTTGTTTATTTTTGTGGCATTTTGGGTCCTCCCAACCCAAGGTCTCCATTGTATTTAGTCTTCGCTCCACTTAATACAACAGATTTTTACTTATTATTTTTATTTTTTCTTCTTTATTATTCTTTTTTGGTCCTTTTTTCTGGTTCCCTCTTATCCCTCTCATTATATCTCTTAGTTGACCATCACTTACAAGCAAATCATCTTATGCTTGTCTAAGATTTTCTTCCTTTTTTTTTTTTTTTTGCATTTAGTAGGTCCCTACTCCCTTTTTTTGCCCCTTGAACTCTTCACCCCAAATCAGGCCCTCCATTATAGGCACGATATTTCCCTGAGGAGGGGAGAGGAGGGAAAGAGAAGAGAGAAAAAAAGGGGGAAATAATAAATTATTACTGTTTTATCTGTGTGGGGTGTTTTACCCTTTTTTTTTTCTTTTTACTCTTTATTAATTCTAATTAGTGCTATCAATAAGACCACCCTCAGATGCTGATAAGAAAGAGGAAATCGAATATTATGGATACAAAAGAAAGAGAGGTAACACAAATAGATGTGGAAAAATCTATGGAGAAAAGACTTAACATATTGGAAGCCTTGGAGCTACATGACAGAGAATTTAAAATAGAAATCTTAAAAATACTCAGAGATATACAAGAAAACACAGAAAGGCAATATAGGGAGATCAGAAAACAACTCAATGAACACAAAGAATATATTACCAAGGAAATTGAAACTATAAAAACAAATCAAACAGAAATGAAAAACTCAATTCATGAGCTGAAAAACGAGGTAACAAGCTTAGCTAACAGAACAGCCCAGATTGAAGATAGGATTAGTGAAATAGAAGACAAACAACTTGAGGCACAACAGAGAGAAGAAGAAAGAGACTCAAAAATAATAAAAAACGAGAAAGCCCTACAGGAATTGTCTGACTCCATCAGAAAGAATAACATAAGAATAATAGGTATATCAGAGGGAGAAGAGAAAGAAAATGGAATGGAGAATATACTCAAACAAATAATAGACGAGAACTTCCCAAGCCTGTGGAAGGAACTAAAGTCTCAAATTCAAGAAGCAAACAGAACACCAAGTTTTCTTAACCCCAACAAACCCACTCCAAGGCACATCATAATAAAGATGACACAAACCAATGACAAAGAAAAAATTCTCAAGGCAGCCAGGGAAAAGAAGAGTACAACATATAAAGGAAGGCCTATTAGATTATCATCAGATTTCTCAGCAGAAACTCTACAAGCTAGAAGAGAGTGGACCCCAATATTTAAAGCCCTGAAAGAGAGGAACTTTCAGCCAAGAATACTATACCCATCAAAGCTATCCTTCAAGTATGAAGGAGATATAAAAACATTCACAAATACAGAAAAGATGAGAGAATTTATCAACAGAAAGCCCCCACTCCAGGAAATACTAAAGGGGGTTTTCCAACCAGATTCAAAGAACAAAAGAAAACAACACCACAAGTAACAGCTCCACCAAGAACACAATAAAACCAAACTTAAACTGTGACAACAAAGGAAAAAAAGGGGGGAGAGGATGGAGATTAACAGTAGCAAAGGATGATGAAGTGCAGAAATACTTATAAGATAGGGTACTACAATGAATATGGTAGGTACCCTTTTCATTACTTAATGGTAACCACCCTTAAAAAAACCACCACAAAAACACTTGACTTAAAAAAGGTAGCAACAGAGGAAAGAAGTATGGAACACAAACAAACAAAAACAAATGATAGAAAAACAAAAGAGAAGAATCAAACTAGATACAAAACTAACAGAAAGCAATTTATAAAATGGCAGTAGGGAACCCACAAGTGTCAATAATTACACTAAATGTAAATGGATTAAACTTACCAATAAAAAGACACAGAGTAGCAGAATGGATTAAAAAAGAAAATCCAACTATATGCTGCCTACAAGAAACACATCTAAGCAACAAGGATAAAAACAAATTCAAAGTGAAAGGCTGGAAAACAATACTCCAAGCAAACAACACCCAAAAAAAAGCAGGCGTAGCAATACTCATATCTAATAATGCTGACTACAAGACAGAAAAAGTACTGAGAGACAAAAATGGTCATTTCATAATGATTAAGGGGAAGTTGAATCAAGAAGACATAACAATCCTTAATATATATGCACCAAACCAAGGAGCACCAAAATATATAAGACAGCTACTTATCGACCTTAAAACAAAAACTAACAAAAATACAATCATACTTGGAGACCTCAATACACCGCTGACGGCTCTAGATCGGTCATCCAAACAGAGAATCAATAAAGATATAGTGGCCTTAAACGAAATACTAGAACACCTGGATATGATAGACATCTACAGGACACTTCATCCCAAAGCGACAGAGTATACATTTTTCTCTAGTGTACATGGAACATTCTCAAGAATTGACCATATGTTGGGCCACAAAGACAATATCAGCAAATTTAGAAAAATTGAAATTGTACCAAGCATATTTTCTGATCATAAAGCCTTGAAACTAGAATTCAACTGCAAAAAAGAGGGGGAAAAACCCACAAAAATGTGGAAACTAAACAACATACTTCTAAAAAATGAATGGGTCAAAGAAGAAATAAGCGCAGAAATCAAAAGATATATACAGACAAATGAAAATGAAAATACGACATATCAGAATCTCTGGGATGCAGCAAAAGCAGTAATAAGAGGAAAGTTCATATCACTTCAGGCCTATATGAACAAACAAGAGAGAGCCGAAGTAAACCACTTAACTTCACACCTTAAGGAACTAGAAAAAGAAGAACAAAGACAACCCAAAACCAGCCGAAGAAAGGAGATAATAAAAATCAGAGCAGAAATAAATGAAATAGAGAACAGAAAAACTATAGAAAAAATCAATAAAACAAGGAGCTGGTTCTTTGAAAAGATCAACAAAATTGACAAACCCTTGGCAAGACTCACCAAGGAAAAAAGACACAGGACTCAAATAAATAAAATCCAAAATGAAAGAGGAGAGATCACCACAGACATCATAGATATACAAAGAATTATTGTAGAATACTATGAAAAATTATATGCCACCAAATACAACAATCTAGAAGAAATGGATAAATTCCTAGAACAATACAACCTTCCTAGACTGAGTCATGAAGAAGCAGAAAGCCTAAACAGACCAATCAGCAGGGAGGAAATAGAAAAAACTATTAAAAATCTCCCCAAAAATAAAAGTCCAGGCCCAGACGGTTATACTAGTGAATTCTATCAAACATTCAAAGAAGACTTGGTTCCTATTCTACTCAAAGTCTTCCAAAAAATTGAAGAAGAAGCAATACTTCCAAACACATTTTATGAGGCCAACATAACCCTCATACCAAAACCTGGCAAGGATGGCACAAAGAAAGAAAACTACAGACCAATATCTCTAATGAATACAGATGCTAAAATACTAAACAAAATACTGGCAAACCGAATACAACAACATATTAAAAAAATAATACATCATGATCAAGTGGGATTCATCCCAGAATCTCAAGGATGGTTCAACATACGCAAAACGGTTAACGTAATACACCATATCAACAAAACAAAGAACAAAAACCACATGATCTTATCAATAGATGCAGAAAAGGCTTTTGATAAAATACAACACAATTTTATGTTTAAGACTCTCAACAAAATGGGTATAGAAGGAAAATACCTCAACATGATAAAGGCCATATATGATAAACCATCAGCCAACATCCTATTAAACGGCATAAAACTGAGGACTTTCTACCTTAAATCAGGAACAAGACAGGGTTGTCCACTCTCTCCACTCTTATTCAACGTGGTGCTAGAAGTTCTGGCCAGAGCAATCAGACAAGACAAAGAAATAAAAGGCATCCATATCGGAAAAGAAGAAGTAAAGCTATCACTTTTTGCTGATGATATGATCCTATACATCGAAAACCCGAAGGACTCCACAAAAAGATTATTAGAAAAAATAAACCAATACAGTAAGGTCGCAGGATACAAAATTAACATACAAAAGTCCATAGCCTTTCTATATGCCAACAATGAAATATTAGAAAACGAACTCAAAAAAATAATCCCCTTCACGATTGCAACAAAAAAAATAAAATACCTAGGAATAAACATAACAAAGAACGTAAAGGACCTATATAATGAAAATTACAAAGCATTGTTAAGGGAAATCGAAAAAGATACAATGAGATGGAAAAATATTCCTTGTTCTTGGATAGGAAGAATAAATATAATCAAAATGGCCATATTACCCAAAGCAATATACAAATTTAATGCAATTCCCATCAAAATCCCTATGAGATTTTTTAAAGAAATGGAACAAAAAATCATCAGATTTATATGGAACTATAAAAAACCCCGAATAGCCAAAACAATCCTAAGGAAAAAGAATGAAGCTGGGGGCATTACAATACCTGATTTTAAACTATATTATAGGGCCACGATAATCAAAACAGCATGGTATTGGCAAAAAAATAGACACTCAGACCAATGGAACAGAATAGAAAGTCCAGAAATAAAACCACATATATATGGTCAAATAATCTTTGATAAAGGGGCCAACAACACACAATGGAGAAAAGAAAGCCTCTTCAACAAATGGTGTTGGGAAAACTGGAAAGCCACATGCAAAAGAATGAAACTCGACTACAGCCTGTCCCCGTGTACTAAAATTAATTCAAAATGGATCAAAGACCTAAATATAAGACCTGAAACAATAAAGTACATAGAAGAAGACATAGGTACTAAAATCATGGACCTGGGTTTTAAAGAACATTTTATGAACTTGACTCCAATGGCAAGAGAAGTGAAGGCAAAGATAAATGAATGGGACTACATCAGAATTAAAAGTTTTTGCTCAGCAAGAGAAACTGATATCAAAATAAACAGACAGCCAACTATATGGGAACTGATATTTTCAAACGACAGCTCAGATAAGGGCCTAATATCCAAAATTTACAAAGAACTCATAAAACTCAACAACAAACAAACAAACAATCCAATAAAAAAATGGGAAGAGGACATGAACAGACACTTCTCCCAGGAAGAGATACAAATGGCCAACAGATATATGAAAAGATGCTCAGCTTCATTAGTTATTAGAGAAATGCAAATCAAAACTACAATGAGATACCACCTCACTCCTGTTAGATTAGCTATTATCAACAAGACGGGTAATAGCAAATGTTGGAGAGGCTGTGGAGAAAAAGGAACCCTCATTCACTGTTGGTGGGACTGTAAAGTAGTACAACCATTATGGAGGAAAGTATGGTGGTTCCTCAAAAAACTGAAAATAGAACTACCTTATGACCCAGCAATCCCTCTACTGGGTATATACCCCAAAACCTCAGAAACATTGATACGTGAAGACACATGTAGCCCCATGTTCATTGCAGCACTGTTCACAGTGGCCAAGACATGGAAACAACCAAAAAGCCCTTCAATAGAAGACTGGATAAAGAAGATGTGGCACATATACACTATGGAATACTACTCAGCCATAAGAAATGATGACATCAGATCATTTACAGCAAAATGGTGGGATCTTGATAACATTATAAGGAGTGAAATAAGTAAATCAGAAAAAAACAAGAACTACATGATTCCATACATTGGTGGAACATAAAAATGAGACTAAGAGACATGGACAAGAGTGTGGTGGTTACCATGGGTGGGGGGGGGAGGGAGGACATGGGAGGGAGGGAGGGAGAGAGTTAGGGGGAGGGGGAGGGGCACAGAGAACTAGATAGAGGGTGACGGAGGACAATCTGACTTTGGGCGAGGGGTTTGCAACATAATTTGATGACAAAATAACCTAGACATGTTTTCTTTGAATATATGTACCCTGATTTATTAATGTCATCCCATTACCATTAATAAAAATTTATTAAAAAAAAAAAAAAAGACAGAGAGTTAGAGAAAGAGATAGATAGGGACAGACAGAAACGGAGAGAGATGAGAAGCATCAATCATCAGTTTTTCATTGCAACACCTTAGTTGTTCATTGATTGCTTTCTCATATGTGCCTTGACCTTGGGGCTACAGCAGACCAAGTAACCCCTTGCTCAAGCCAGCGACCTTGGGTTCAAACTGGTGAGCTTTGCTCAAACCAGATGAGCCCACACTCAAGCTGGCAACCTCGGGGTCTCGAACCTGGGTCCTCCGCATCCCAGTCCGACGCTCTATCCACTGAGCCACCGCCTGGCCAGGCTATTATAATTTTGACAACTATATCACCATATATAAGATTCTAACATTTGGAAAGGTGATAAGAGGACTCTGTAACTTTTTGCAATTTTTTTAAGTCCAAAATTATTTTAAATTCAAAGAGGTTTTAAAAAGCAAATGTTAAATTACAATTTAAAACAGAAAAATGTATTAATTCTAGTAAGTATTTGTAATAATGATAAACATCCTTATAGTCATAATGTAAATTAGAAGTATAGTGTAGTAGCACTACATACTCAGTAGAATGGCTAAAATCTAGAACATTGCTAATACCAAATTTAGTCAAGGATGTGGAGAAATTGGAATCCTTATACATTATGTGGGAATGCAACATGTTACAGCCTCTTTGGAAAGCAGTGGCAATATCCTGAGAAGTTAAATATTAATTTAACATAGTGGAATGCTTAGCAATTCCACTCCTAGGTATCTCAAGAGAACTAAAATCATGTCCACACAAAAACTTACATATGAATGTAGCATCATTATTCTTAATAGCCCCAAACTAGAAACAACCCAAGTATCTGTCAGCTGGAAATGGATATACAAAATGTAATATATATGTGTATTCTCCATACAATGGAGACTACTAATCAACAATAAAAAGAAACTACTAATACATGCTACAAGTATGAATTCAGCAACATTATGCTAAGTGAAAGAAACAGAACACAAGACCACAGGTATAAAATTCCATTATCCATTCAACACACCCATGTATAAGATGCACCCTTTTCAAAAAATTTGGAGTCTAAAACTGAGTGCATCTTATACAAAGGTTGTAGATTTTTTTTACTTGCATTTTCCACTTTATTGCACGGATGAGGAGTTGTATCAATTTTACAATGAATAAAACTTGAGTTCAATAACTTTATGTAATACTTTGTTTTCAAATTTCAGGCCCCAAAATTAAGGTATGTCTTACACATGGGAGCATCTTATACGTGGGGAAATATGGGTATTTTACCACTTCCACTACCACCTCCCTGGTCCAAGTGCCCATTATCTCCCAGGTGAATTATCACAATAGGCTTCTGATGGATCTTGTGCTTTTACTCTTCTCCCCTATTTATTCCCAGCACAGGTAAAACTTAAGTCAATCATCTCATTATTCCCTTAGGATTCTTCACTGGTTCTCCATTTCACTCAAGTGAAAAGCCAGTCTTTAAATGGCTTACCGCTCTACTCTCCTCTTCGACAAGTCCCCCATCACTCATGACTCTATTCCTCACCCACACCGGTGCACTTCCACATTAAGACCTTTGCTCCAGTCCTTCCCTCTGCCCAGAATGTGATATGGGCTCTCAGCTCTTCAAGTCTTTGCTCAGATTCCACCTTCTCATTGAGGCCTGACATCTCTGTTCAATACTGAAACCTGCTCTGGAATGGGTTACAGAACTCCTAACCTACTTACCCTGTCCCCTTTTTCCTTCGTTCCCTAACACCACCTTTGAACATACTAGATAATTAACTCATTATGTTTATTGTTTTAACACCCCTTGTGAGAATGTAATCTCCATAAGGGCAGAAATCTTAGTCTACTTTATTCACTGATGTGTCCCAAACACCTAAACCAGTGCTTGGTACTTAGTAAGCTTCAAATATTTATTGGAATGAATGAATTAATTAATTAATTTGAGACAAGGAACTAAAGTGCAGTAGTGTTATGCTTCCAGTTAAAAGCCATTTGCATTGACAACCACGTGAAATAGTTGAGATCCTTGGAGCAGAAGGCTGACTAAACAATTACAGTCAAGAAATAACTGCATTCATTCAAGGCCACTGCTAAATCATGAAATGCCTTTGTGTAAAAAAAAGAGTGTCCCTTCTTCCTGGCAGATGCAGCCCTGCACCAGGGTAAGGGCTTGGCAATTAAAGTATGGATTTCACTCCCCACTTGCACCCTTGGCCAGGTGATGTCATGCAGTTCACAGTCTGCCCAGTTGTACTGGACACATATGCCAATAACTCCATGCACACCCACCACCACAGCTATGCCCCTAGGTCATCCTGCAAAAACTTGCTTCTTCCCTGGGGGGCTAACCCTCGCCCTCTTCCATGGGCACCCTTGCCTCAGAGTTAGTTCTTTTTTACTCATCCCTTTGGTTTATCCTATGACTCAGAGAAATGGCCCATCTCCTCCACTCCCAGGCTAAATTTCACTTCCTAAAACCAATCTAAGGTCAATACAAAATTCTTCCCAGTCTAGACTGCACTAATCTCCAACGCCCTTCCCCACCCCTTGGTCCTCATGCTGTGCTCCAAAACCCTTAGGCTGCTGCTCTAAGCTGTGCAGGGTTGGAGGAAAAGGAAAGGGAAACCTAGGGCCAGGGCACAGGGTCTCTCAATCCTGCTTCAACAAATACACATCTACTCACAGTAGTCACAGCTTTCAAGCATGCTTTTTGCCTGGAAAAAAAGAAGTTAAACATTAGAATATGGCTTTTCTATGCCTTCAAGATGGACACTGTCATTTAAACAAAATTAAAGTGAAGGCACATCTGCCACAGAAGATGACTTGGATTTTTAAATGCTTGATCTGTAGCTGTTCTTTCTGAAAGTGATTATATACCAGGGTCAGAACTTCTTGTAAACTAAGCATTCACTCCCTGATTTATCTGTTTGCAAGTTCCCATGTTGGTATGTTTGATGGAGCATGCCTATACTTCTATAGGACCCAAAATGCAAATGGTAAAAGTAACTTATAATGAGTCATATTTCTACTTGTCTGCTTAAATTTGCCATAGGGGCAGTGGGCAGATGCCTCGTGGGGCAGGATGGCCAACCTGCAGACCCTAAGGAAGAGAGGGGAGTGGGGAAACAGAAAATGGGAATTACAGGATCCTCTAAAAACAACCCTCTGGCTCAAAAACAAAAAAATAAACAACATGATTTAAAACTAGACAAAAGACTCAAATAAACATTCCTCCAAAGAAGACATACAAATGGCCAACAAGCACATGAAAAGATGCTCAACATCACTAATCTTTAGGGAAATTCAAATAAAAACCACAGTGAGATATTATATCACACCCATCAGGATGACTACGACTACTAAAAAAATGAAAATACAAAAATAAGAATATTAGCAAGGGTGTGAAGAATTTGGAACTCTTATACACTGTTTATGTGGCTACAAAATGTTACAGCTGCTGTGGAAAACAGTATAGTCAGTCATAAAATTAAAAATAAAATTATTTCATGATTCAGCAATTTTATTTCTGGTATACACTCCAAAGAACAGAAAGCAGGGCCTCAACGAGCTATTTGTACACCCACATCCATGGCAGTATTATTCATAATAGCCAAAAGGTGGAAGTAGCCAAAGTGTCTACCAATGGATAAACAGATAAACAAACATGATATAAACATACAATGAAATATTAGTCACCCATGAGAAGAAAGGACATTCTGAAATATGCTATAATATGGGTGAACATTGGGATATTATGCTCAGTGAAACAGCCAACCACAAAAGAATAAATATTATGTGATTCCACTAATTTGGTGTTCCTAGAGTAGTCAAGTTCAGAGAGACAGAAAGTAATGGTGGTTGCCAGGGGCCAAGGCAGAAATTAGCTATTATTTAATGGGTCTGGAGCTTTCATTTCGGAAGATAAAAAGTCGTGGAGATGGCTCGTGGTGACAGTTACACAGCAATTCGAGTATATGTAGCACTACGAAGCTGTATGTAGCACTATGAAGCTGTACACTTAAAAATGGTTAAGATGGTAAATCCTACATTTTTTTTTTCACAATAAAAATATGAGGAAAAAGTGACCCTGTGACTTTAAAAGGAAAGGCAGCTGTGGCCTGAAAGAAAAGAGAGGTGAGTGCACCCCAAGTTGACCAAGTTTCAGAGAAAAACAGATATTTTCTAAATCTTGTCTACAGTGTCATCAAAGAAGTAAAGAAACAGCAGGCTGGCAGGAGCATCAGTTGGTGTGAGATTTCCGAAAGGCCTCAAGGAGGTACACAAGCAATGCCTTTGACATGTGCATGCCCCCTGACACAGTGATTCCATTGCTAGGCAATTCATCTTAAGAAATAATTAGAGCCTGACCAGGTGATGGTGCAGTGGATAGAGCGTCAGACTGGGACACAGAGAACCCATGTTTGAAACCCCAAGGTCGCCGGCTTGAACATGGGCTCATCTGGTTTGAGCACAGCTCACCAGCTTGTCCTTGCTCAAGGTCAGTGGCTTGAGCAAGGGGTCACTCAGTCTTCTGTAGCCGCCCCCCTTCCCATCAAGGCACATATGAGAAAGCAATCAATGAACAACTAAGGAGACACAATGAAGAACTAATGTTTCTCATCTCTATCCCATCCTATCTGTCTATCCCTATCTGTCCCTCTCTCTGTGTTAAGCCAAATTCGGAGGGACCCAAAACACGAAAGACAGAAATAAGGTCTGTAGTTTACACATCAAAACTTTATTGTCTAGCTTGGCCAAGCGGCGGGAACTCTGACAGAAATCTGACGGAGAGCGTGCCAGCCCTTTGTCCTACTTAGTTTTTATAGTTTTGTAAGTGGGAAGTACAGAAGCAAAAATTGCAATTAGGAGCCCCTTACCGCTATTGGTTATAGTCATATGTCCTTTAACATGCTAGGACCACGTTCAATTTGCAAACCATACATTATTTTGGAGAAAACAAAATTTACAAGTCAACACAATGGTAGAAAGATATCTCTTTACATATGAAAAGACCTTCCTATATTTTCTAGTGTTCATCCGCCATCTCTCTGTCCAGAGTCAGAGGTATTAACCACATGCATTTACATAAGAGAGGTAGTTTCCGTGGGGACAAATGCCCGCAAATGGTTCATTGCTATAAGAAAAGGTTTATTTTGGCTTTTCCCTTCCTGCACCTGGCTAGCCATTCACTCCTTTCCCCACAGGTGTGGTGGAATGTCAGATGACATTCTCCTCATCTGTCTCTCTTTCTGTCACAAAAAAGAAAGAAAGAAAGGAAGGGAGGGAGGGAGGGAGGGAGGGAGGGAGGGAGGGAGGGAGGAAAGAAAAGAAAAGAGAAAAGAAATCAGAGATGTTTACCAGAGGTACCTGAGGAGCCACTGAGCCATTTCACCCGCAGGTGTTGTAAAGTACCAAAGGCTACAGAATTAATATTAATATTTTAAGAGGCTTGGAGAACATTTTATTAATTTGGGTTAAAGTGTGCAGAGAAATTGTGAGAATAGTCTCTGTACTGTGTGATTGGCATAACCAGGATGGCCCTTGGCATTGTATTGTAAATGCAAAGGGAAGAAAAACATGGATTCCCAGACATTCTACCACACCTGTGAGGAAAGGAGTAAATGGCTAGCCAGGTGCAGGAAGAGAAAAGCCAAAATAAACCTTTTCTTATAGCAGTGAGCCATTTGCAGGCATTTGTCCCCACGGAAACTACCTCTCCTATGTAAATGCGTGTGTGACTCTGGACAGAGGGATGGCAGATAAACACTAGATAATATAGGAATGCCTTTAATATGTAAAGAGACATCTTTCTACCATTGTGTTGGCTTGTAAATTTTGTTTCCTCCAAAATGATGTATGGCTTGCAAATGGAACATGGTCCTATCATGTTAAAGGACATACGACTATAACCAATAATGGTAGAGGGCTCCTAATTGCAATTTTTGCTTCTGTACTTCCCACTTACAAAACTATAAAAACTAAGTAGAACAAAGGGCCGGGCGCTCTCCCTCAGATTTCTGTCAGAGCTGCCACTGCTTGGCCAAGCTAGACAATAAAGCTTTGATGTGTAAATGACGGACCTGTTCCTGTCTTTCATGATTTGGGTCCCTCCGAATTTGGCTTAACAGTACCTATAAGGTGAACATTTGTTTACAATATCAAACAATTTTGAACAAATACACAAATTGGGACATGGTGAAATGAAGTGTCACACTGCCACTAGACAATTAATAACAGTATTGTCAAAGAATAGTTAACAGCATGACGAAAGTTCTCAGTATCACTAAATGTCTTTAAAAATTACAAGACAGTAAATCCATTATGTATATATTTTCCTAAAAGCTTTTACAGAAGTGAGTCACAGTAAGGGTGCTTTTATCTTCATCTTTCTGCTTTTATTTTTCATACTTTTGCTGGACTATTTATTATTATAGAAATAAAAATACTGTGCAAATATTTTTAAGTTAAATCTGAGTCTCCTGAATTTCTAGTTAGAGAACACTGGGCCCAGGGTAGACTAAATTTTCCCTGGTCAGATGCAAAAAGGGGAGCACAAAATTGCCAATTTTAAAAATTGCCCTAAGTTAGATTCTAATGTCAAAAACTAGATTGTGTAAGAGAAAATTTAAAGTATTTAAAAAAATAAATTTTGCAGTCACTTCAAAAGCAACTATCTGCAAGCAGCCATTGGTATGCTAATTTCCAATCATTCTTATCTTATTCATTAAAACCAGTCACCCAAGTTTCTCTTGATAGATAATTGAGAGTAAGAGGGGGGGAGGGAGAGTAACAGGAAGGACAGGAAAGTCCTGCAGGGACAGAAATCCAGCTACATTTCCATTAACATCAATTCTGTGTTTCAGACTTTAACTCAGATTCTCATTCCCTTATTCCATTATCCAGCTATGTTCATGCTAGACATTTTAATCTCTGAGTGTTTTTAAATCTGTTTGTATTAGTTCCCCACTCGAAATTCAGCTGCAACTCTGTATTTTTTATTTGTCACAACATTGGTTGGATGGGATTTTGTGGGGGCTACATTTGGGAGCACCTTGTCAGATAATATCTGAAGTGCTAGTAGCTTTGAGATTCCCTGCTACAGGGACGAGGTAAGAGAAGTACAATGCTGGCCTATGTCCCCTGCTGGTGGTTTACAGTGACAGCACAGGCCTGAAATGCTGCAGCCCAGGCCACTCTTTTCTCATCTCTAAAGCAAACTGGGACAAAACCACTGACCCCGCTTGTAAAGCCAGTAGCCGAGGCCACCATCACAGCCACCTGGCCCATGTAGGTTCACATTAGATTCGACAGACAGTAATGAAACAACGGAGCCAAGAACTGGTGGGCCATTAGCTTTAATCCTAGTTTGCACCCAGCGGGCAAGTAAAAACACACACTGGGCTCCAAAACCCACTCACTCAGTGCTCACAAAGCTACTGACTTATCCGAGTTTTCTAGAATCAAAGTCTTCTAGAATCACTAGGCTCATTCACCTCTGTTCCCTATCTCCTTCTCTCTGCACAAACTCTGCACAAATTGGCTTCTCTTTCAGCATCCCACCATATTGACTGCTTCTCCTGTCATCCTCCACGTGGCCTTTTTCTGCTCTTCTCTCTAATGCTGATCTCAGGAACTGAGCAAGAGCAAGCTCCCAGGCTGCCCCACTTTATAGTGTAGAAATCAAAACCTTTGATCCAATATACAAACAAGGAAGTCTCTGATACAAAGTCACTTATCTGAGGCATAATGGGATTCCTCATGAGAATGCACCACCCTACATCATGCAATCAGTCAAGGGTGTGGGGAAGGCTGAATCCCAAAACCAAGACCCAGGCTACAAGGATCCTGCCTGCCCACAGCCCGCCCCCAACAAACCTAATATAATCACACCCATCCCAAGCAAGAAGGGCAACCAATACCATCACCTGGGCGACCTGCTTCCACGTGGGCAGCACCATCTTTAACAAAGTGAGCATAATGTATTTTATCTGCCCAACAGCCACCATCACAGCCGCCTTACCCATGCAGGTTCACATTAGATTCGGACAGACAGTGATGAAACAACAGAGCCAAGAACTGGTGGGCCATTAGGTTTAAACCTAGCTTGCACCCAGCGGGCAAGTTAAAAACACACACTGGGCTCCAAAACCCACTCATTCAGTGCTCACAAAGCTACTGATTTATCCAAGTTTTCTAGAATCAAAGGTTTCTAGCTCACTAGCCTTATTCACCTCTGTTCCCCATCTCCTCTCTGCACAAACTCTGCACAAACTGGCTTCTCCCTCAGCACTCCACCATGTTGGCTCCTTCTCCTGTTCTTCTCCACGTGGCCTTTCTCTGCTCTCCTCCTAGGACAGGGGTCGGGAACCTTTTTGGCTGAGAGAGACATGAACGCCACATATTTTAAAACGTAATTTCGTGAGAGCCATACAATATGTTTAACACTAAATACAAGCAAATGTGTGTATTTTATGTAAGACCAACACTTTTTTTTTTCTGAAGTTGGAAACGGGAGGCAGTCAGACAGACTCCCACATGTGCCCAACCGGGATCCACCTGGCATGCCCACCAGGGGGCGATGCTCTGCCCATCTGGGGCGTTGCTCTGTTGCAACCAGTGCCGGGAGCCAACTTTGCTCCAATGGAGCCTTGGCTGCCGGAGATGAAGATAGAGACAGAGAGGAAGGAGAGGGGGAGGGGTGGAGATGCAGATGGGCACTTCTCCTGTGTGCCCTGGCCAGGAATTGAACCCGGACTCCTGCACGCCAGGCCAACGCTCTACCACAGAGCCAACCAGCCAGGGCCAAGACCAACACTTTTAAAGTACAATAAGTCTCTGAATTCTCTTTAATAACATTGTTAGGCTGTTGCTAACCAATGATGAATAAAGTACCTCTTACCATTAATGCGACTTCTGGTGATGCATGGTTTTGTTGATAGCTTTGTAGTCTGGTTGATACGTGGTGAGGTTAAGCTTCATGCAGGCTTTGAGATTTCCATCCGTTAAATGTGATCGTAGGTTGGTCTTAACGTTCTTTAGACGTGAAAAAGAGTGCTCACATGCATACATAGAGCCACACATTGTCAGCACAGCAATACTCACACATGGCAGTGTGTGGTATGTGATGGGAAGCGCGTTCCAAGTTTTGACAATCAGCTGGTACACAGGTTGAAGGTTTTTCATTTCTCCCTACTTGTGTTTGCTCACCAACTCTGCTTGCTGTTGTGCAAGTCTTTCCAAATCTTCATTCAGTGACTTGAACTTATTCACCAATATGTCTGAGGCCTTCAGGTCAGCAGCTTGTAGCTCAAAATCTCTGATGGAGACACTGGGGATGTAACCCAGGTTGGCGCTATCCACTGCACACTCATATGGATGGGTGATGAACTTAAAAAGACAAGTGCGCTCACGAAATTCTCCAGAGCACATTTTGAATAACTGCAGGAGATTAGATGTGAAGACCGCTAGCTTATTCATTTGGAGATCAAGATGTTGAGCAGGGTCACTTGCTGTGCATGCATCTTTAAACTCTCCCAATTTTTCAAAGTGTAGTAAATGACCTGTTTCAATGTTGGTGATGAAGAGTTCCAGCTTGTTTTTAAATGCAAACACCACTTGTTGAAGGGATAAGACTGTATTTCCAATGCCTTGCATTTTCTCATTGGGCTGGTTCAGATGTTCAGTCATGTCTACGAGATAGTAGAACTTCAGGAGCCACTCAGTGTTAGCTAACTCAGAATGCTCAACATTTTTCATTTCAAAAAAAGTCCAAATTTTGCTCAGACAAGCTGCGAAACAGCTGACCACATTCCCTCTTGACAACCAATGCATATTGCTGTGCAGAAGCAGACCAGAATAATTATTCCCAACTTCATCCAGCAGTGTTTTAAACTGGCGATCCTTTAAAGCTCGGGCAACAATAAAGTTGACCACCTGAAAGACCAGTGACATCACCTCATCAAGCTGCTCGCCACACATCTGAGCACAAAGCACTTCCTGGTGTAGGATGCAGTGAAAACTTAGGATGGGTCTCTTTTTATGTTCATGAAAAAGCTCCATGAATCCTCTGTTTTTCCCCACCATGCATGGAGCACCATCAGTACATACCAAAATAAGTTTATCCATCGGTAAATTTTTTTTCTTTAGCGAACTCAATGAAAGACTTGAATAAATCCTCCCCTCTTGTTGTCTCTTTCATAGGCAAAACAGCAAGACTTTGTGTCACCAACAGCATACTTTGCAATCATGCTGAACAGGGATAAATGGCTTACGTCTGTTGACTCATCCAAAGCGAGAGAAAAGAATGGTGCTGCATTTATATCCTTTACTTGTGTTGCCTCATTTTGATTTGCCATCATGATGGTACGATTGTGAATAGTTCTTGCCAACAGAGACATGTCTTTTATTCATTTGATTATCTTGTCTTTATCCGAAAAGTCGTCAACAAGTTCATTGGCAACATCAAGCATGAATGTTTTGGCATACTCCCCATCCTTGAATGGCTTTCTGTTTCTCACAATTGCTAAAGCACCAACAAAGCTAGCTGAATTCCAGTCACCTTGTTGGGTCCAAACACGGAGTTGCTGCTGACCAGCTTGCCCTCTGCACAGTAGCTCTTGACATGCTTTCTTCCAGCTGTTCCCATATTTCAATGCAAAGGTAGTATGGCGTGTGTTGAAGTGCCGCTTTATATTTGACCATTTAATCGATGCAATTTTATCATTGCATATTAGATACACTGAAGAACCTGCTTTCTCCACAAAGGTGAATTTCTCTATCCATTCCTGCTGAAAAGTACAATACTCCTCATCTTTTTTTCTTTTAGCCATCTTCTTTGTCAAAAGAGTTTCTGCAGTTAGCTAGCTGACTACTTGACTAAAAGGAGGGAAGTTTACTTCCTGACCTCACAATGATCCATGTACATTATGCATTATCCAATAAAAATTTGGTGTTGTCCCAAAAGACAGCTATAATTGGCTCCAGCCACCCACAACCATGAACATGAACGGTAGGAAATAAATGGATTGTAATACATGAAAATGTTTTATATTTTTAATGTTATTATTATTTTTATTAAAGATATGTCTGTGAGGACCTGATGATGGCAGATGCACAGACTCCCAGCTTACACCACGGAACTGGATTATAAACTAATTTATGAACAATCAGCGTGAAAAACCAAATATGGACTACAAGAACAGCTTTCAAAAACAAAGGAACAAAGAAGAAGCCACAACAAACCTGGTAGGGAACACCTGAATCTCGCCTGCTTACAGAAACAGAGTGTGTGTGTGGGGGGGGGTGAGGCTGGGCTCTCACTCCAAGGAAAAGAGCATTAAATACTGCTCACAGCCACTTGACTGGTGAATAGGGAATGAGGTGTGTTGAAAGGGCCCGCTTGTCTTCCAAAAAGAAAGGAGAGAGAGAGAGAGACAGATGGTGAGGGGGAGAGGAATACAAGTGATGACATGAAAAGCTGACTCATTCAGTACTGGAGGTGGCCATAACTGGGGGAGGGGCTGATCCTTCCACAAAGCAATATACAAAAGTATTTCCAGGTCACAGAGATACAGACATCTCTCCAGCTCCAATCAGCGCAACAAGACACAGCCGAAAACAAGAAGTGGGGGAGAGGGGCAATAACTCAGGTCTCCATGGAGATCTGAGATACACCTCCCCCTACTGAAGCTGAGAAAGCAACCCACTCCCAGAGAGATTAACTGTCAGAAGAGGACTTCAGAGCCTCAGGTCACACCCACTGCATTCCTGGATACAGTTTCAAATAAGCCCCCTGCTGAGATTAGCAAACAAGATAATCACCTGTTAAGAAAACAAACAAATCAAGACATCAAAGCGACCCAAATCTGAAAGTGGATTACAAATAATAGCTGATGCCAACCCAAGAAGACCTAGAAACAACACAAGTGAAAACTGGAGAGAGATAACACCAGCTCCACAAAGAAAACACCCAAACACACAGACACAATGAGAAGACAAAGAAGTGCAATCCAAATGATACCACAAGAGAAACCTTCAGGAGATGAACTGAGTGATATGAAAATAAAACTTCCGGATGGGGAGTTTAAAATAATGATTGTAAGGATGCTTAGGGATCTTAGAACAACAATGGATGGTCATCATAAACACCTAAATAAAAAAAAGCAAGTATAAAAAAGGATATTGAAATATTAAAAAAGAATCAGTCGAAGATGACAAATACAAGATTCTATATTTGTCACAAGATTCTGTATTTGACCACAAGATGTGGTCTTCAGAAATGAAGACCACAATGGAAGGAATTAAAAACAGGATGGATAGAGCTGAGGACATCAGTGAGTTGGAGGACAACTGGAATAAAGGCATGAAAGCAGAGAAGAAAAAAGAAAAGAGACTCAAAAAGTCTGAGGAAACTCTGAGAGCTCTGTGACAACAGAGAGAGAAGTAACATACGCATCATAGAGGTTCCTGAAGAAGAAGAGAAAGAACAAGGAATAGAGGCTTTGTTCAATCATATCATAGCTGAAAACTTCCCTAAATTAATGCAGGAGAAACTTTCACAAATTCAAGAAGCACAGAGAACTCCACTAAAAAGAAACCCAAAGAAACCGACACCAAGACACATCATAATTAAAATAACAAAGCTAAGTGATAAAAAGAAAATATTAAAAGCTGCTAGAGAAAAAAGGCTATCATCTACAAAGGAGCCCCCATAAGGATGACATCAGACTTCTTAATAGAAACACTTGAAGCCAGAAGGGGATGGCAAGAAATATTCAAAGTAATGCAGAACAAGAACCTACAACCAAGACTACTTTATCCAGCAAGGCTATCATTTAAAATTGAAGGAAAAATTAAGTTTCCCAGACAAAAAAAACCTCAAGGAATTCGTTACAACCAAACCAATGCTGCAGGAAATGTTAAGGGGCATGGTGTAAACAGATCAAAGTGGGAAAAGAATATAGCAAAAGAGGAATACAGCTATAAAGATTAAATGGCAATAAACAACTACATATCAATAATAACCTTAAATGTAAATGGATTAAATGATCCAATCAAAAGACATAGGGTAGCTACATGGATAAGAAAACAGGACCTGTACATATGCTGTCTACAAGAGACACACCTTAAAACAAAAGATGCACAGAGACTGAAGGTAAAAGGATATAAAAAAAACATTTCATAAAAATGGAAATGAAAAAAAAAGCTGGGGTAGCAATACTTGTATCAGACAAAATGGACTTTGAAACAAAAAATATAGTAAGAGATAAAGAAGGCCACTTCATAATGATAAAGGGAGCAATCCAACAGGAAGATATAACTGTTATAAATATCTATGCACCTAATATAGGAGCACCCAAATATATAAAGCAGACTTTGATGAATATAAAGAGCGAGATCAATAGCAACACTATAATAGTAGGGGATTTTAATACCCCACTAACATCACTAGATAGATCCTCAAGAAAGACAATTAACAAAGAAACAGCAGACTTAAAGGACACACTAGATCAACTCAATTTAATAGATATCTTCAGAACCGTTCACCCTAAAGCAGCAGAATACACATTCTTTTCAAGTGCTCATGGTACATTCTCTAGGATAGACCACATGTTAGGGCACAAAAGTGCTCTCAACAAATTTAAGAAGATTGAAATCATATCAAGTACTTTCTCTGATCACAATGGCATGAAACTAGAAATCAACCACAACAGAAAAGCTCAAAAATTCTCAAACATATAGAAACTAAATAGCAGGTTGTTAAATAATGAATGGATTAAGAATAAGATCAAAGAAGAAATTAAAAAATTCCTAGAAACGAATGACAATGAGCATACAACAACTCAAAATTTATGGGACACAGCGAAAGCAGTGCTGAGAGGGAAGTTCATAGCACTACAGGCACACTTTCAGAAGCTAGAAAAAGCTCAAATAAACAACTTAACCCTGCATCTAAAAGAATTAGAAAAAGAACAGCAAGTAAAGCCCAGAGGTAGTAGAAGGAAGGAAATAATAAAGATCAGAGCAGAAATAAATGACATAGAGGCTAAAGAAACAATACAGAAGATCAATGAAACTAGGAGCTGGTTCTTTGAAAAGGTAAACAAGATTGATGAACCTTTAACTAGATTCACCAAGAAAAAGAGAGAACTCAAATAAATAAAATTAGAAATGAGAGGGGAGAAATAACAACTGACACAACAGAAATACAAAGGATTGTAAGAAAATACTATGAAGAACTGTATGCCAAAAAACTAGACAACTTAGATGAAATGGACAAATTCCTTGAAACATACAATCTTCCAAAAATCAATCTGGAAGAATCAGAAAACCTAAACAGACCAATTACACCAAATGAGATCAAAACAGTTATCAAAAAACTCCCAACAAAGAAAAGTCCTGGGCCAGATGGCTTGACAAGTGAATTCTACCAAATATTCAAAGAAGAACTAACTCCTATCCTTCTCAAACTATTTCAAAAAATTCAAGAGGAAGGAAGACTCCCAAGCTCCTTTTATGAGGCGAGCATAATACTGATTCCAAAACCAGGCAAAGACAACACAAAGAAAGAAAATTATAGGTCAATATCCCTGATAAATATAGATGCTAAAATCTTCAACAAAATATTAGCAAACCGGATCCAACAATATATGGAAAAAATCATACACCATGATCAAGTGGGATTTATTCTTGGGAGGCAAGGCTGGTACAATATTTACAAATCTATCAATGTTATTCATCACATAAACAAAAGGAAGGAGAAAAACCACATGATAATTTCAATAGATGCAGAAAAAGCATTTGATAAAATCCAGCACCCATTCATGATCAAAACTCTCAGCAAAGTGGGAATACAGGGAACATACCTCAACATGATAAAAGCCATCTATGAGAAACCCACAGCCAACATCATACTCAATGGGCAAAAATTAAAAGCAATCCCCTTAAGATCAGGAACAAGGCAGGGGTGCCCCCTTTTAGCACTCTTATTCAACATAGTCCTGGAAATCCTAGCCACAGCAATCAGAGAAAAAGAAGAAATAAAAGACATTCAAGTTGGAAAAGAAGAAGTAAAGCTATCATTATTTGCAGATGATATGATATTGTATATAGAAAATCCTAAAGTCTCATTAAAAAAACTACTGGACCTGATAAATGAATTCTGCAAGGTGGCAGGATATAAAATTAATACTCAGAAATCAGAGGCATTTTTATACACCAATAATGAACAGCCAGAAAGAGAAATTAAGGAAACAATCCCCTTCACAATTACAACCAAAAAAATAAAGTACCTAGGAGTACATTTAACCAAGGAGACTAAAGACCTGTACTCGGAAAATTATAAAAGATTGATAAAAGAAATCAAGGAAGATACAAACAAGTGGAAGCATATACTGTGCTCATGGTTAGGAAGAATAAACATCATTAAAATGTCTATATTACCCAAAGTAATTTATAAATTCAATGCAATACCAATTAAAATACCAATGACATACTTCAAAGATATAGATCACATATTCCAAAAATTTATATGGAATCAAAAGAGAACATGAATAGCCTCAGTAATCTTAAAAAAGAAGAATAAAGGGGGAGGTATCAAACTTCCTGATATCAAGCTATACTACAAGGCCATTGTACTCAAAACAGCCTGGTACTGGCATAGGAGCAGGCACATAGATCAATGGAATAGAACAGAGAACCCAGAAATAAATCCACAGTTCTATGGACAACTGATATTTGACAAAGGAGGTAAGAGCATACAATGGAGTAAAGGCAGCCTTTTCAACAAATGGTGTTGGGAAAATTGGACAGCTACCTGCAAAAAAATGAAACTAGACCACCAACTTACACCATTCACAAAAATAAACTCAAAATGCATAAAAGACTTAAATGTAAGGCGTGAAACCATAAGCATCTTAGAAGAAAACATAGCCAGTAAGTTCTCCAACATCTCTCGCAGTGATATATTTGCTGATTTATCTGCACGGGAAAGGGAAATAAAAGACAGGATAAAGAAATGGGACTATATCAAACTAAAAAGCTTTTGTACAGCTAAAGACAATAAGAACAGAATAAAAAGACAAACTACACAATGGGAGAACATATTTGACAGTACGTCTGATAAGGGGTTAATAACCAAAATTTATAAAGAACTTGTAAATCTCAACACCAGAAAGACAAACAATCCAATCAAAAATGGGCAAAAGAAATCAATAGACACTTCGTCAAAGAGGACATACAGATGGCCAATAGGCATATGAAAAAATGCTCAACATCACTAATCTTTAGAGAAATGCAAATTAAAACCACAATGAGATATCACCATACACCAGTCAGAATGGCGCTCATCAACAAAACAACACAGAATAAGTGCTGGCAAGGATGTGGAGAAAAGGGAACCCTCCTGCACTGCTGGTGGGAATGCAGACTGATGCAGCCTCTGTGGAAAACAGTATGGAGATTCCTCAAAAAATTGAAAATCGAACTGCCTTTTGACCCAGTCATCCCACTTTTAGGAATATACCCCAAGAACACCATAGAACGGTTCCAGAAGGAGAAATGTACCCCCATGTTTATAGCAGCATTGTTCACAATTCCGAAGATCTGGAAACAGCCCAAGTGTCCGTCAGAGGACGATTGGATTAAAAAGCTTTGGTACACATATACTATGGAATACTACTCAGCCATAAGAAATGATGACATCGGATCATTTACAATAACATGGATGGACCTTGATAACATTATACGGAGTGAAACAAGGAAATCAGAAAAAACTAAGAACTATATGAACCCATGCATAGATGGGACATAAAAATTAGACTCAGAGACATGGACAAGAATGTGATGGTAACAGGGAGTGGGGTGGAGGGGTGGGGAGGGTGCGAGCAAGGAGAGGGAGGGGGCAGAGGGAGGGTAGGGGCACAAAGAAAACCAGATAGAAGGTGACAGAAGACAATATAACTTTGGGGGAGGGGTATGCAGCATAATCAAAGGTCAAAATAATCTGGAGATGTTTTCTCTGAACATATGTACCCTGATTTATCAATGTCATTGCATTAAAATTATAAAAATAAGATAAAAAATAAAAAAAAATAAAACATTGTTCAGACTTAAAAATAAATAAAACAGAAATAAAAATAAATAAAAAGATATGTCTGCGAGCCAGATGCAGCCACCAAAAGAGCCACATCTGGCTCGCAAGCCATAGGTTCCCGACCCCTGTCCTAGAACGTAATCGCTCTTCCCCCAGAACGTGATCCCTTCTTTTAAAACCTTTTGGAGTGAAAGCCCTCCCCCAACAGATATTAATATAACCACACCCATCCCAAGCAAGAAGGGCAACTAATATCACCTGGGCGACGGGCTTCCACGTGGCCAGTGCCATCTTTAACAAAGTGAGCATAATATATTTTATCTGCCCAATACCGCTCAAGGCAGAGAATCCAGGAACGCCCAATTACAAGAAAACACCAGTGCACTACAGAGGAGAGCGGGCTTGTTGCAAAGCAGAGAACCAGTCCTTGAAGTTCACAAGGGCAGTTATGCTGCTTCTGGGGCACGGAGATGCCCTAGAGCCGTGTGAAATCTTAGTCCTTCCCAAATGAACCCCAGGTGACCCAAGGCAAAAAGTATATAAAACATTCAGTGAGGGAAGAAGAATAGGAACAGTTATGCCCAGAGAAAAAGCCCTCTTGACAAAGCCAAGAGACTGACAGTCAGCTTCATTCCTGGGTCCTCAGAAAGCGCAGGAGGCACCATGGTAGGTTCAGCCTGGCTCCATCTGGATGGGGCTCCATCTGGCTGGGCAGTACTGCTTCTTAAGTGTCCTTAGTGTCCCCAGAGTCTCCCATGGGTCCTGGCCAAGGTTCCATCTGCATGGAATCGTTCCAAGACACAATTCTGGTCATCTCCTGAATTGTTGTTCTATGACTCTTCCTGCCTTCAGGATAACAACTATTCTTGGAATGTGTGCTGAGCCCTTTCCTGACCCACCAGCTGCTCGGGCAGGACTTGTGGCAGTCCAGTTTCCCTGCCTCTGTGCATGCTGTCCCCACTGCCTGAGAAACTTCTATGCCAGCTTAAAGATCAGCCCACAAATCACCTCCTTCAAACTCCTCAACACACTCTTTTGTCCTGGGAGACAAGGCAGATAGAGCATGAACCTACAAATCAAAAAGATCTGAGTGTGAATTCTTTGCCTATTACCTACCAGCTGTGTGGTCTTGGGAGCATTAACCTTGTAAAACTTCATGTTTCTCTGGTGTCAAATATGGGAAGTAAAACCCACTCCACAGCTGTTTGGGGAAATAAGAATGTTGCCTTCGCCCTCCACCAAACTGTGCAACCCTCAGAGATGTCTAATTCATATGTATTCCCAGGAGTTTACAAGGCCTTTACCACTGTAAGGGCCCCCAAGCTGTCTTGTGAATGAATGAGGAAGCCCAATAATAGAATTTTCCTTAACAGGCCAGAGTTCTGGTACACCTATGCAGAGGCTTTCGAGTGGTTTTTCTCCATATGATTCCACTTAATGATGCCTTGGTGATGTCTTTACAAATGCTACTTCTCCCCCCAGCAAAGACTTCACTTCTGGAGGGAGAAGCACATGGAAGATGGGCTTTGTTGCTAGCCCACGGTAGAGTTCAAGGTGCAGAGTATCTGGTTCACAGATACTTCCTGCCTCTACCTTCCTACTCCTCTTCCTCCTGCTTCTCCCTGAGCTGACAGACCTGACCAAACACTCCACCTTCCTGGAATAGACAGGAGGCAAAAAGAACAGGAAGGATGAATGAGGTTGTGACACAGCACGTGACCTGCTTACAGGGACTAGAGGATGAACACGTCAAAAAAACAAGCAGATGTACCCTGCCAGTCATGGGTTTTGGCAACAATATGAGTGTATTCTTGCAAAATCAAGTGACAAACAGTGTAGCCTGGGACACTTTCCAGGCAATGCCTTCCCAGCTATTACAAGCAGATAAATAGGCACGAGGCACAGGCCAGTCAGTTCAGGCCCTCACAGGTCCCTGAAAGGTCAGGTTGGCCCTAACAAGCAGGAAGACAGCAGCAGAAGCCTCCAAAAGTTCCACTTCAACATTCAGCCCTGGCTCATTCCTGCCTCCTTATGCAGAAATCCCAACAAGGAATGTTCTCACTCACCTGCTCTTGGGCTATAGGGAGAGAAGAGTCAATTAACTCACTCAACCACACCCAGGAGGAAAACCACAGAAATTGGCTGGCACATTCCTCTTGTGTCAGACTTTGGGGACAAAGTGTCAGCTATCTATTCCCAAGAAGCTGATAAGGATTACTTAAATGTTGTAAGGGAGGCAGGGCTTAGGGGACACTCTAGGGAGAAGGCAACAGAACCCAGCCCACCATAGCCCAGCCCCTAGTAACTGGTGGTGCAGGCCACACAAAGTTATTTCCCTGTGACCCCTCCCTCTTTTTTTATTCTAGGAATAGGCGCCCCTGGTCACCCAGTGAAGCAAACTGTCACTTCTCTGCCACCCTCTGCCACCCATCTCCTGGCCCTGGAGACAGCTGTCGCCACAACTCCACACTCCCCTTTATTCTCTTCAGTCCCTCCTCTCTGGGGATTGGCAGGAGTGATTTCTCTGACCAGTCTGCAGGGAGAGTGGTTGTCACACCCCAGATTCAGTGACTTCTGACTCTAGACAGATGATGACTCCATGAGCCTGGAGTTTTCTCCCTTTCAGTTCTGGGCCTGTCCTAGACACAGTAAGGCCTTTAACTGGCTCCTGGTGACATCACCAAGTGTCCTGTGAGGTTTTCTCCTATTGTTAGACTACAACTGAACTCTCTCCTTTCTCTCACAATGCCACAATTGGGAAGCAACTTTGGGCCCTTGAAAATACAAGAGAAGTGTCTTGTGGCAAAAACCAAAATCAATATAATAGAAACAGCCCCAAAGAATGAGAGGAGGCCATGGTTAGTTTAATTTTCATTGACCCAGTTTCATTGCTGAAAGCATAGTACAGATAGCAAGGCAGAGTGAGCTCACACATCCAGAAAGCTTCCCACTGTTCTGTGATATCTCTGTCTCCACCACCAATCCATAATGTTTACCTACAAATTTGTGGGTGACAAAAAGAATTCCCCACCTCAGGAAGCAGCAGTTGAGTCTGCTAGTCACTTAAGACAAGTGGTTTCAGACCTGGCCCGTTCGCTCAGTGGTGTTGGAATCCATGGGAGTCCGAAAGACCAGAGTAACAGGCTTTATTGAAAGGAAGAAAGGAACCCTGCCGGGCACTTCTCCTGGGGGAGAAGAGCACGGGTTACAGACTAGGGTCGAGTTATATAGTGTTTGGGAGAGCCTGAGGGGATACTGAGGCAAAAGTCCTGGTATGTCCGGAATGCTCCTCCTTGGGGGGCTTCGAGCATGTGGGTGTTGAACCAAAAGTCCTGGTATGTCCGGAGCCCCTCCTTGGGGCGGGTTGTCAACTTTTTGGAATTCCTTTGTCTCAGGGGTGATAGTCCAGTAAGGGTGAGGTCTGACAGATAAGCGAAACAGCAAGAGGGCAGTTTGGAATTTATGTATCTATCATTTCTCGACTCTGTGGTTACATATAAAAGAAAGGCAGTTATTAATTTTATAATATATGGTGAGGGGTGATGAGGAGAAAGAGGAGAAACAATTGGAAAATTATTTCTTCTTCTGGAGAGAACTCAAGAAGGGAACCTTGCCAAGCCAAGTCCCTCATCCAGTTAAGGATGTCATCAATTTCCATGCTGTGAGGTCTGAACCAGGCGATGTCTCTGAAAACCTGAGTGAGGAAGTAAAAAAATTTTGCGGGGTAATAATTGTCAGTTGCTTGCTGCGAGTGCCAAGTGGACAGAGTGACATGGTGATGCATGGTCTCCTGGATGAGCCTCATGAGACGTGCTGGTCTGGTTCCTCTCAAATGAGAGGACATGTGGAGATTTTAAGATACAGGAAACCTGTTGGTGTAAATTTTTAGAAGGATTGAATATGTGTGGTAAAGAGGAAGAGGGTTTGGAGAACATTCAGGAGAGAACTTCTCGGGCTGAGGGGTGGCTTCTTCCTGCTGTCATCCCTACCTATTTGATATTTCCCTCATGAAGTTCTCCTTGGGGTACTGGGAAATAGGAGTGTAAGAGCACTTGATTGCAGGTAATCCTAGAGATTTCTCTCATCCAGGCCTGTAGGAACTTAATAAAGAAAGAGGCACATATTTGGAGATTAGCAATGCAGAGATAAGGAGGGTTGTATAGGGGTGTGTGTGTGAAAGTTCTTCCATGGTAAAGTTAGAGATATTTTTTCGTGGCAGACCTGGAGAGAGTAGTTAGCTTGAGCTAAAAGAAATGTTTCATGCCTGTTTGTAGGCTCCTCTTCAGCCAAGAAGACCCAGTGATCTTGTCCCCTTACTATGTGAAGGGAAAAAGACTGAGAAGTGTTAAGAGGTGAATGCTATTCATTCTCCTAGTTCTTCAGGGATATGGGAGAGCTTTAGGGTTTGGGGACCTGTAGAGTTTGAAAGATAGAATTTAGGAGGTTTGCTGATATAGGGTTTCAGATTTTTCTGTTTCACAAGAGCAGGTTTCAGGGTTGATGTGTAGGGTTAGGTAGATTTTTCCAGTTGTCTGATTGGTGAAGGTCTGCATGCAGTTCTGTAAGAAACTAGTAAACAAATGTAAGAGGCAGGGTTTAAAAGTTAGAAAAGTAAATAGGAGAGTGAGTGGAGCAATGAAAGGTAATAGTCAAGACGCCCAGTTTGTGTGAAACCACTGATTCCATGTTTAAGACTTCACTGGGCTTCAGAGAGAGAGAGAGAATAGGAATAAGACAGGGTAGTGTGGCTAGTCCCCCTGTCCCTAGATCTACTTTTGTAGAGATTTCTAAAGCAGTAAGAGGAGAGATTACCTGTATAGCTTGTTTGGTCCTTACATTGATGGATAGTGTATTAGGAACTGGAAGAGGCTCATGGGGTGGGATTAGGTTGATATTTAGGGTGAGATAGATTAGGATACAGGTTTTTGTCTAATTAGTATGGAGACACAGATAGGTGTTGGTCCCACACGAGTAGAAAGTTCCTGATTTGGTGAGGTAGGCTGAGAGGTGAATAGAGAATAGAAGGACAAGGGGTCAGTTTTGTTTCTCTGTTTCTGAGGTCCAGATGGTCAGGGTGGAGGAAAGAGTCGTCCTAATAAGTGGGGAGGGTAGAGGATTGTTAGCTAGGGTGACTGCCTAGTTTCCCTTTTCCCAAAGCCTGATTAAAAGAGTCCTGAGTTTTTTCATATATTTGCCATATATAGACCAACCAGCTTCAGGTTTGTGGTTAAGAGTAAGGCATGCCGTTTTTCTACTTTAGCAGCAGTGGGAGTTGTCAGGAACATGGTGTGTAGACCTGTCCATGTGAAAGTCAGTCCTTGGGTGATGTAATGCTGGAAGTGCCTCTTGGACAGTGTTTGAACAGTTTGCTGAGTGACCTATAAAACCTGCAAGTACTTAGGGAAAGTGTGTTACATTTCTACACTTTGCAGTTAGAGTTTAAGTCCTAGTGACCACTGCTTCTAGCTGGAATTACCAGCAGGTCCCAGCCTATAATAGGCATGGGGCATTGAGATAAGAGGAACAAAGGAGATACTAAACATTAAATAAAGCAATAAAATCAGACTGTCAATACCCACAGTAGAGATCTTTGAGGGATAAATAAAACTTAAATATTCAGGCAAGGCATAGTAGATGGCCCTTGTGTTTACAAGAAATGGGATTAGCTTATCTGCTACTTGGAAGAAATACCTTAGGCTCGTGAACGAACGATGTCCTTGGGCCTTCAGTGGCAATTCCCAGCATGCTGGGCAAGGTCAGGTCACAGGTAGCTGGAGCAGGGCTAGAAGAGACTGAACCCTCCCTCCATGGAGAAAGGGGGCAGCTTACCTCCTCGTGTCCCTCTTTCCACAGCACAGGTGTGTCACTGGTGGGGCTGGGAAGCCTGGCAGGCTTCAGTTCAATGACCTTTCTTTCCACTCTGGAGCAGGGCCTTGATAGAATGCTGTGAAACCCCTTAGGGTGCTGGAGCCAAAAGTTGGTATTTCCTGACTTCTTTTGGGCCTTATTTGCCTTTTCTGTTACTTCTTTGGTCATTATAGACCTTAAAAGCCATGCTCAGAAGATCTCACTGAGGGGCTTGACTAAGAGAGCAAAATTGGGAATTCAGTGTTTAAAGAAGCCTAATTAGACTGAGGAAAGAAAAGATTTGATCTGTTGTGGTAGGTGGTTGGAGACTGTGGAGGGTCTGAGTTTGATCTAGGGTGAGACTTCAGGTGGTGGGGATTAAAGTAATGCCTAGATAGACTAGGGACTGAGAATAAAGTTGAGCCTTAGCAGAGAAGACAGGATAACACTTCATAGCGAGGAAGTTAAGAAGGGTGGTGGTGAGTCTCCTTGAGGCAGGCAGGAAGGGGCTGCAGAGGAGTAGGTTATCTATATATTGTAAAAGAGTAGTACTAGTTTTGAGATTGCATGCTGCTAAATCCTGAGCTAGTGCCTGCCAAAACAGGTGTGGGCTGTTTCTGATCCCCTGGGGTAATAAAATAGTCCATGTAAATTGCTGGGCTGCATTAGTGTCTGGGTAAAGGCAAACAGAAAGTAAAAGAGGAATGGTAAAGAAGGCATTCTTGAGGTCTAGGACCATGAAGTGAGTGGTGTTTGAGGGAATGTGTGACAGTAACTTGTAGAGATTAGGGACTACTGGATGGAGGGGAATTACTGCCTCATTCATTGATTAGGTATAAGGCTTGTACGAGGTGATAAGCTCCTGAAGGTTTTCGAACAGGAAGGATGCAGGTATTGCAGGGAGATTCCATGGGGATGAGTAAATCTGGTTTATGAGGTGGGTAATTACTGGTTTAAGGCCTTAGAAACAGACACAGTTACACATTAAACAAAGACTTCACATATTATGAATTAAGAAATTTAAATGAGCGCGCTTTACTTGTTTCAATTCACTAGAAATATTTTCTGACAAACAATGAGACAAGACAGATTACGTACTCACATAGCTTAATATACAATTCTGTTTTTTAAGTTTTTTGAGATGGCAGGGAGTTGCCAGCAAAGAGGGGAGGAAGAGAGAAAGCAGACGGATGGACAGTGTGAGCAGCTGGATGGAAAGAAGGAGGGTCAGAATCTGCAGGAGAGGAGGAGGGGGTTCAAGTATTGGTGGTGGTGCCACGTGGTCAGAGGAGTCAAAAGGATTTAGAGCTCTGAGGAGAGAGGAGAGGGCAAGGAGGAAAGAGGCACAGTCACAGTTTGTAAGGAAGGAGGAGGGGTCGGAGAGGAGATAGGACTGCAGTTTGTAAGGAGGGAAGAGAGGTCAGAGATGAGACAGGCACAGCTTCTAAGGAGGGGGGAGGGAACGAAGAACACAGTGGAGAAGGGAGAGGCCCCTGGCCAGCAGGGAAGGGGAAAGAGACTGGTGAAATGAGAAAACAGGATTCAGTGAAGGGAAGAGCTTTCTGGAGGGAAGAGACTCCAGCAAAAAGATTTGCTGAGAGACTAGAGAGGGGTCCCGAGAGAGGGGTGCCCCGGGGGTCAGGCAGGAGAAGGAGAGAGTTTAGGAGTCCGCGGAGAAGGAAAGATTAGGAGTGGAGGTTTTTGGTAAGGTTTCTTTGGCCAAAACCGGCCTGTGTGTAGAACAGAAAGTACAGAAATTAAGGACAGGAGAGAAGAGAGAAGAAAGCCTGTATGTAAGGAACTTCTGATGCCCTCCCCGTCCGGTGGCAGAAATTGTCAAGATCTCTTAGGATATTATAATCGAATGTCCTGTTTTCAGGCCAATGGGAGTCATTGTCTAGTCTGTACTGAGGCCATGCCATGTTACAGAAGAAGATTAATTTCTTTGGTTTGAGGTCTGAGAGACCGAATTTGGCGAGGATTTTTATGAGACATCCTAGAGGGGTCTGGTTGGAAGGCTTAGACCCTGAAGAGCCCAGAGTGGAGACAGGTGAGCAAGAGGGGGCGTCCCCGCCTTTTGTCACTGTCTCAAGAGGAGAGAATCTCCGTGTGGGGGAGTCGTCCCTGATAGAGGTCGTCACCACCTGTCAGGGAGTTCCGAGGATGAGAAGTCTGAAAGAGTGGAGAGGTTTGGCTAGGCGCCTAGTCTTCCGTGCAGTCCACTGAGACTGAAAGTCAAACCCCTCAAAATGTGAGGCGTATCAGAGAAAACCGTCTGACCAGAAAGGGGTATTTTTAGAGAGAAATTTAGAGGCCAACCGGGGAAGGGGAAGGGAGAAACTCCTTACCTTCTGGTCCAGCAGGGGTTCAGGACAGGGTTAGACTGCCGGCCAATCAACCCACAATTACACGTCCAAACAGAATCAGGGAGTAAGCCCGGGACGAGCTGCCGCTGCCCATTGCTTCCCTGGTTGTAAGTTTAGACGGCAAAGAGGGATCGTCCAGGCAGTTAGTACCCTGTCCCGGGTTTCGGCACCAAATGTTGGAATCCATGGGAGTCCGAAAGACCAGAGTAACAGGCTTTATTGAAAGGAAGAAAGGAACCCTGCCGGGCACTTCTCCTGGGGGAGAAGAGCACGGGTTACAGACTAGGGTCGAGTTATATAGTGTTTGGGAGAGCCTGAGGGGATACTGAGGCAAAAGTCCTGGTATGTCCAGAATGTTCCTCCTTGGGGGGCTTCGAGCATGTGGGTGTTGAACCAAAAGTCCTGGTATGTCCGGAGCCCCTCCTTGGGGCGGGTTGTCAACTTTTTGGAATTCCTTTGTCTCAGGGGTGATAGTCCAGTAAGGGTGAGGTCTGACAGATAAGCGAAACAGCAAGAGGGCAGTTTGGAATTCACGTATCTATCAAGTGGTAGAGCATCAACTGGGCATGTCAATGTCCCAGGTTGGATTCTGGGTCAGGGCACACAGAAGCAACAATCTGCTTTCCTCCCCTGCCCCTCCCTCTCCCCCTCTCCCTCCCCCTCCCCTTTCTCTCTCCCCTCTCTCTTCCCTTTCCGCAGACAGGGGCTCAATTGGTCCTAGCCTCAGCTTGGTTAATTAAGCATGGATGGGGTGAGAGTGCATGCAGGAGTCTGTCTATCTCCCTCTCACTTGAAAGAAAAAGAATTGTACACTTGAAACCTATATAATTTGATTAACCCACGTGTAAAGCCAGTAGCCAGGGCCACCATCGCAGCTGCCTGGCCCATGCAGGTTCGCATTGGATTCGGACAGTCGGTAAAGAAACAATGGAGCCAAAAACTGATGGGCCATTAGCTTTAATCCTAGCTTGCACCCGGCGGGCAAGTTAAAAACACACACTGGGCTCCAAAACCCACTCACATTCAGTGCTCACAAAGCTACTGACTTATCCGAGTTTCCTAGAATCAAGGGTTCCTAGCTCACCAGACTTATTCACCTCTGTTCCCCATCTCCTTCCTTTTCCCAGCACAAACTCTGCACAAACTGGCTTCTCACTCAATACTCCACCATCTTGGCTGCTTCTCCTGGCCTCCTCCATGTGGCCTTTCCGCTCTCCTCTCTGCTCTGCTCCTCTAAAGATAATCTCAGGAACCAAGAGCAAGCTCCCGCTCTGCTCCTATTTTATAGTGTAGAAATCCAAACCTTTAATCCAATATACAAAATAGGGAAGTCTCTACTACAAAGTCACTTCTCTGAGGCATGATTGGATTGTACCACCCCACATCAAAAAGGGTGGGAAAGGCTTAGTCCTAAAACCAAGCCCCAGGCTACAATGATCCTGCCTGACCACAGCCCACAGAGACACACATTAATATCACCTGGGCAACGGCCTCCACGTGGGCAGCTCCATCTTTAACAAAGTGAGCATAATACATTTTATCGGCCCAACACCACGTCATCCCAATAACTTTAATTTAAAAAAAAAGACAGGTCAGCAAAGGAGTTTAAACTATGGGTAAAAATGTCAGTGATTTACTGTTGGGCAGATAAAATATATTATGCTCACTTTGTTAGAGTGGCGCTGCCCACGTGGAGGCTGTTGCCCAGGTGATATTAATGTGTGTCTCTGGGCAGGCAGAATCCTTGTAGCCTGGGGCTTGGTTTTGGGATTAAGCCTTTCCCACCCTTTTTTGATGTGGGGTGGTACAATCCAATCATGCCTCAGAGAAGTGACTTTGTATTAGAGACTTCCCTATTTTGTATATTGGATTAAGAGTTTGGATTTCTACACTATAAAATGGGGACGGAGCGGGAGCTTGCGCTCTTGGTTCCTGGGATGATTAGCACGAGAGAGCAGAGGGAGCAGAACAGAGAGCAGAAAGAGGCCATGTGGCCAGGAGAAGCAGCCAAGATGGCGGAGTATTGAGTGAGAGGCCAGTTTGTGCAGTTTGACGCTGGATAAGGAAGGAGATGGGGAACTGAGGAGAATAAGGCTGGTGAGCTAGAAACCTTTGACTCTAGGAAACTCAGATAAGTCAGTGGCTTTGTGAGCACTGAATGTGAGTGGGTTTTGGAGCCCAGTGTGTGTTTTTACTTGCCCGCCGGGTGCAAGCTAGAATTAAAGACTATGGCCCATCAGTTTTTGGCTCCATTGTTTCTTTACCGACTGTCCGAATCCAATGCAAACCTGCATGGGCCGGGCAGCTGTGATAGTGGCCCTGGCCCTGCCTACTGGCTTTACATTTACATTTTAAACTATTAATAAAATATTCAAAAATTTTAAAAGCTTTGGTTTTAAGTGCAGAGTTCCCATCAGCTATATTCCCAGACTTGTGAAAGCAAGGCCTGTACAATGGCGAGATTCACAGCGATCTTCCTTCCCTCAAGGCACCCACTCCCCCACTGCTCCAGTGTTCCAGCAGCCACTGCCTGGTAGCTGGGATATGGCTTCCTCTCTATTGGTGCTCTTGGCTTTGTCTTGTGATCTGTGGGAGGGGGGATATTGACTTAGACTTCTGGTGGAAAGAAAGAAACTCCCTACTTAGATACTGTTGCCAACAACAAAACAACTTCCTAGGAATGCTCCGGTTTCCTTGACTCAATGATATTTCTTATTGGACAATATCAATATTGTATTCCACTTCCAAGTCCCTTCCCAAAATTTGGTATTTCACTATTTTATACCTACTATGTGTAGGCTGAGGGAGTTTTGCCAACTCTTCCTTGGTAGTTGTTTTTGTTTGTTTGTTTGTTTTTTCATTTTTCTGAAGCTGGAAATGGGGATGCAGTCAGACAGACTCCCGCATGTGCCCGACCGCAATCCACCCGGCATGCCCACCAGGGGGCGATGCTCTGCCTATCTGGGGCATTGCTCTGTTGCAACCAGAGCCATTCTAGCACCTGAGGCAGAGGCCACAGAGCCATCCTCAGTGCCCGGGCCATCTTTGTTCCAATGGAGCCTCGCTGTGGGAGGGGAAGAGAGAGACAGAGAGGAAGGAGAGGGGGAGGGGTGGAGAAGCAGATGGGTGCTTCTCCTGTGTGCCCTGGCCAGGAATCAAACCCAGGACTCCTGCATGCCAGGCCAACACTCTACCACTGAGCCAACCGGCCAGGGCCAGTAGTTGTTTTTGAATCAAAGCATTCACCTAAGGAGCAAAGGAGAATTCAATGAAGAGGACCCAGGAGCTTGGAAGAGCACAGAACCACCCAAAGCCCCACCGTCTGCTATGGGGGTCACCTGTGCTGGCAGCCAGACAGCCCCACCCCACCCCCTACAGACCAGACCTCCAGTCCATCACCTGGGGAAGGGGGTAATCGTTTGCATAAATAGATTAAAATTAACAAAAATAATCTGTAAAAATAACTATAGTAAGAAATGGTAGAAAGCAGGATGAAATAAACAATTACAAATAAATGCTATGAAGTTTTAAAAGTAAATAACTAAATATTGTATGTTAAAAGGGTGAAAGAAGAGAGAGAAGATGGCAGTGGAGTAGGCGGATGCACAGACACCCAGCTCTCAACACCAAACTGGAATACAAATCAATTTAGAAAAAATCAGCATGAAAAACCAACACTGAACTGCAAGAACAGCTCTCAAAAACCAAGGAGCAAAGAGGAAGCCACAATAATCCTGGTAAGGAGTGCCTGAATCTCCTCTGCTTACAGGAAGAGAAGGAGGGGGGTGAGGCTGAGAGCCCAGAGAGGATTTCACAGAGGAAAAAGAGCAGAAACTACTGCTCACAGCCACTTACCTGGCGACCAGGGAGCAAGGTGGGTTGAAAAGACCAGCTTATCTCCCAAGTGGAAAAGACAGGGAGAGGGACAGACTGTGAGGGGCTAAGGTATGCAAGAAACAAAATAAAAAAGCTGACTCATTCGTGCTGGAGGCGGCCATAGCTGGGGGAGGGACTGAACCTTTCACAAAACAGAGCTGAAGTGCTTCCGGATCAGAGATCTACGGATATCTATCCAGCTCCAATCAGCACAACAAGACACAGCTGAAAACAAGAAGTGGGGAGGAGGGGCAGTAACTCAGGTCTCCATGGAGATCTGAGATACACTTCCCCCTACTGAAGCTGAGAGAAAAAACCCTGCCCCCAGTGAGATTAGTTGGAGGAAGAGACCTTCAGCATCTCAGGTTACACCCACAGCATTCCTGGATACAGTTTCAAGGAAGCCCCCTGCTGAGATCAGTTAACAAGAATATCACCTGTTAAGAAAACAAACAATTCAAGACTTCAAAGCTGTCCAAATCCGAAAGTGGATTACAAATAATAGCTGATACCAACCCACGAAGACCTAAAAATAACACAACTGAAAACTGGAGGCAGACAACACCAAGCCTAGACTCAATCAACTCTACAAATAAAAAATAAAAAGAAGAAGAAGATGAGAAAACAAAGGAGTGCAATCCAAATGAAACCACAAGAGACACTTTCGAGAGATGAACTGAGTGATATGGAAATAATCAAACTTCCAGATGCGGAGTTCAAAATAATGATTGTAAGGATGCTTAGGGATCTTAGAACAACAATGGAGGGGGAGTTTGAAAACCTAAATAAAGAAATAGCAAGTATAAAAAAGAATCAGTTGGAGACGACAAATACAATATCAGAAATAAAGACCACAATGGAAGGAATTAAAAACAGGATAGATAGAGCAGAGGATCGAATCAGCGAGTTAGAAGACAACTGGAATGAAGGCATGAAAGCAGAGAAGAAAAGAGAAAAAAGACTCAAAAAGTCAGAGGAAACTCTTAGAGAGCTCTGTGACAACATGAAGAGAAATAACATCCGCATCATAGGGGTTCCTGAAGAAGAAAAAGAACAAGGGATAGAGACTTTGTTCAATCATATGATAGCTGAAAACTTCCCTAAATTAATGCAAGAGAAACTCTCACAAATCCAAGAAGCACAGAGGACTCCATTAAAGAGAAACCCAAAGAAACCTACACCAAGACACATCATAATTAAAATACCAAAGCTAACCGATAAAGAGAAAATATTAAAAGCTGCAAGAGAAAAAAAAGTTATCACCTACAAAGGAGCCCCCATAAGGATGACATCTGACTTCTCAACAGAAACACTTGAGGCCAGAAGGGAATGGCAAGAAATATTCAAAGTAATGCAGAACAAGAACCTACAACCAAGACTACTTTATCCAGCAAGGCTATCGTTTAAAATTGAAGGAGAAATAAAAAGCTTCCCAGACAAAAAACAACTCAAGGAATTCATTACAACCAAACCAATGCTGCAGGAAATATTAAGGGGCCTGGTGTAAACAGATAAAGTGGGAAAAGAATACAGAAAAAAAAAAGAAAAAGGAATACACCTTTAAAGAAGAAAATGGCAATAAACAACTCCATATCAATAATAACCTTAAATGTAAATGGATTAAATGATCCAATCAAAATACATAGCTGTGTGGATAAGAAAACAGGACCCATACATATGTTGTCTACAAGAGACACACCTTAGAACAAAAGACACACACAGATTGAAGGTAAAAGGATGGAAAAAAATGTTTCATGCAAACGGAAATGAAAAAAAAGCTGGGGTAGCAATACTTATATCAGACAAATTGGACTTTAAAACAAAGGATATAGTAAGAGATAAAGAAGGCCACTACATAATGATAAAGGGAGTAATCCAACAGGAAGATATAACTATTATAAATATCTATGCACCTAATATAGGAGCACACAAATATATAAAACAGACTTTGATGGATTTAAAGGGCGAGATCAACAGCAATACTATAATAGTAGGGGATTTCAATACCCCACTAACATCACTAGATAGATCCTCAAGAAAGAAAATTAACAAAGAAACAGCAGACTTATTGGAAACACTAGATCAACTCGATTTAATAGATATCTTCAGAACCTTTCACCCTAAAGCAGCAGAATATACATTCTTTGCAAGTGCTCATGGTACATTCTCTAGGATAGACCATATGTTAGGGCACAAAAGTGCTCTCAACAAATTTAAGAAGACTGAAATCATATCAAGCACTTTCTCCGATCACAACGGCATGAAACTAGAAATGAATCACAGCAGAAAAGCTCAAAAATTCTCAAACACATGGAAACTAAATAGCAGGGTGTTAAATAATAAATGGATTAAGAATGAGATCAAAGAAGAAATAAAGAAATTCCTAGAAAAGAATGACAATGAGGATACAACAACTCAAAATTTATGGGACACAGCGAAAGCAGTGCTGAGAGGGAAGTTCATAGCACTACAGGCACACTTTCAGAAGCTAGAAAAAGCTCAAATAAACAACTTAACCCTGCATCTAAAAGAATTAGAAAAAGAACAGCAAGTAAAGCCCAAATGTAGTAGAAGGAAGGAAATAATAAAGATCAGAGCAGAAATAAATGACATAGAGGCTAAAGAAACAATACAGAAGATCAATGAAACTAGGAGCTGGTTCTTTGAAAAGGTAAACAAGATTGATGCACCTTTAAGTAGACTCACCAAGAAAAAGAGAGAGAGGACTCAAATAAATAAAATTAGAAATGAGAGAGGAGAAATAACAACTGACACAACAGAAATACAAAATATTGTAAGAAAATACTATGAAGAACTGTATGCCAAAAAACTAGACAACCTAGATGAAATGGACAAATTCCTTGAAACGTACAATCTTCCAAAAATCAATCCGGAAGAATCAGAAAACTTAAACAGACCAATTACACCAAAGGAGATCGAAACAGTTATCAAAAAACTCCCAACAAAGAAAAGTCCGGGGCCCGATGGCTTCACAACGGAATTCTACCAAATATTCAAAGAAGAACTAACTCCTATCCTTCTCAAACTATTTCAAAAAATTCAAGAGGAAGGAAGACTTCCAAACTCCTTTTATGAGGCGAGCATAATTCTGATTCCAAAACCAGGCAAAGACCACACAAAGAAAAAAAATTATAGGCCAATATCTCTGATGAATATAGATGCTAAAATCCTCAACAAAATATTAGCAAACCAGATCCAACAATATATGGAAAAAATCATACACCATGATCAAGTGGGATTTATTCTGGGGAGGCAAGGCTGGTACAATATTTACAAATCTATCAATGTGATTCATCACATAAACAAGAAGAAGGAGAAAAACCATATGATAATTTCAATAGATGCAGAAAAAGCATTTGATAAAATCCACCACCCATTCATGATCAAAACTCTCAGCAAAGTGGGAATACAGGGAACATACCTCAACATGATAAAAGCCATCTATGAGAAACCCACAGCCAACATCATACTCAATGGGCAAAAATTAAAAGCAATACCCTTAAGATCAGGAACAAGGCAGGGGTGCCCCCTTTCACCACTCTTATTTAACTTAGTCCTGGAAGTCCTAGCCACAGCAATCAGACAAGAAGAAGAAATAAAAGGCATTCAAGTTGGAAAAGAAGAAGTAAAACTATCATTATTTGCAGATGATATGATATTGTATATAGAAAATTCTAAAGTCTCAGTCAAAAAACTACTGGACCTGATAAATAAATTCAGCAAAGTGGCAGGATATAAAATCAATACTCAGAAATCAGAAGCATTTTTATACACCAACAATGAACAGTCAGAAAGAGAAATTAAGGAAACAATCCCCTTCACAATTACAACCAAAAAAATAAAGTACCTAGGAGTAAACTTAACCAAGGAGACTAAAGACTTGTACTCGGAAAATTACAAAACATTGATAAAAGAAATCAAGGAAGATACTAACAAGTGGAAGCATATACCGTGCTCATGGTTAGGAAGAATAAACATCATTAAAATGTCTATATTACCCAAAGCAATTTATAAATTCAATGCAATACCAATTAAAATACCAATGACATACTTCAAAGATATAGAACACATATTCCAAAAATTTATATGGAACCAAAAAAGGACACGAATAGCCTCAGCAATCTTAAAAAAGAAGAATAAAGTGGGAGGTATCACACTTCCTGATATCAAGTTATACTACAAGGCCATTGTACTCAAAACAGCCTGGTACTGGCATAAGAACAGGCATATAGATCAATGGAATAGAACAGAGAACCCAGAAATAAACCCACAGTTCTATGGAAAACTGATATTTGACAAAGGAGGCAAGGAAATACAATGGAGTAAAGACAGCCTCTTTAACAAATGGTGTTGGGAAAATTGGACAGCTACCTGCGAAAAAATGAAACTAGATCACCAGCTTACACCACTCACAAAAATAAACTCAAAATGGATAAAAGACTTGAATGTAGGCCGTGAAACCATAAGCATCTTAGAAGAAAACATAGGCAGTAAGCTCTCCGACATCTCTCGGAGCAATATATTTGCTGATTTATCTCCACGGGGAAGTGAAATAAAAGACAGGATAAACAAATGGGACTATATCAAACTAAAAATCTTTTGCACAGCTAAAGACAACAAGAACAGAATAAAAAGACAAACTACACAATGGGAGAACATATTTGACAATACGTCTGATAAGGGGTTAATAACCAAAATTTATAAAGAACTTGTAAAACTCAACACCAGGAAGACAAACAACCCAATCCAAAAATGGGCAAAAGAGATGAATAGACACTTCTCCAAAGAGGACATACAGATGGCCAATAGGCATATGAAAAAATGCTCAACATCACTAATCATTAGAGAAATGCAAATTAAAACCACAATGAGATATCACCATACACCAGTCAGAATGGCGCTTATCAACAAAACAACACAGAATAAGTGCTGGCGAGGATGTGGAGAAAAGGGAACCCTCCTGCACTGCTGGTGGGAATGCAGACTGGTGCAGCCACTGTGCAAAACAGTATGGAGATTCCTCAAAAAACTGAAAATCGAACCGCCTTTTGACCCAGCTATCCCAGTTTTAGGAATATACCCCAAGGACACCATAGAACGGCTCGAAAAGGAGAAATGCACTCGCATGTTTGTGGCAGCATTTTTCACAATAGCGAAGATCTGGAAACAGCCCAAGTGTCCGTCAGAGGACGAGTGGATTAAAAAACTTTGGTACATATATACTATGGAATACTACTCAGCCATAAGAAATGATGACATCGGATCATTTACAATAACATGGATGGACCTTGATAACATTATACGGAATGAAATAAGTAAATCAGAAAAAAAACTGAGATGAATCCATACATAGAAGGGACATAAAAATGAGACTCAGAGACATGAACAAGAATGTGATGGCAAGAGGGACGGGGGGGTTGGGGGAGGGGGGAGGGGATGAAGAAGGAGAGAGGGGTTAGGGGAGGGGAGGGGCACAAAGAAAACCAGATAGAAGGTGACAGAAGACAATTTAACTTTGCGGGAGGGGTATACAGCACAATCAAATGTCAAAATAATCTAGAGATATTTTCTCTCAACATATGTACCCTGATTTATCAATGTCACTGCATTAAATTTAATAAAAAAATATTAATATTAAAAAAAAGGGTGAAAGAAGATTGTTTAATTCTTTTAGATACAATGTTTGTTAAAAGAGTGCATTTAAAGAGGATAAAGATGGGTGATGTCACGGAAATGGCGCCGTGAGAAGCGCGTCCGACAGCTCTCCCCTAAATCACAACAAATTTATCAACTAGAAAAAGAAAAATTTATCCTCGGAGCATTCCGGAGTTCCACACAAACTGAAAGCAAAAGGACTCTTATCACTTGAATCTGAGAGACGAGGGTGTGAAGGAAGCTACCGCAGCAGCGACGCTCATTGAAGCCGCGAGGGAGTGCACCTGCGGTGAGTCAGCCCATATACTTGGGAACCGCCGCCGCGAGCAGCCGCCGCAAACCGCCACCGCGAGCGACCGCGCGCGCGCCCGGTCCGGTTGAGCACCGCTGACGTTCCCAGCGGCCCGCACACTGCGAGTGGGGGTCGCCGGCCACCGGTGCCCGGAGCGCCCCATTCGCGCGCGTGCCTCGGGCATTCCACGCGCCCAGGGTGCCCTGCTGGCCCGCACACCCAGGGAACTCCATTATCCTGCGCCTGGTGCGGTCCAGCCTCCAGCGGCTGGGCGAGCGGGAGAGGCTTGGGAGATTCTCTCCGTGGGCGGGGCACCTCACCCAGCCATTCAAGCTAACAATCAAGCGTTGGGGGAGGGGCGCGCGCAGGCAGCCTAAAATACCTTCGGAAGCACAGCTGCGACCCAATCACTGAAATTAGCTTAACCCATAAAATCTGCGCACCCTCGGTTCTAATTGATAAGATCTCTCTCAGTTCAGCGATCCAAGACAAGAGGTGTGATATTTTTTAGTGCCTCTCGCTAAAGGGGCGGGGGCAACTTCTGATTGATAGAGCCTCCATATTCAGGGATAAACGCTAACAAGAAGGACTTGGCAGATAATAAGGTCTATACTACACTAGTCGTAAGCAGAGACTAGTGCCTCTTCTTCCCTGCAAAAACAGGCTACAAAGTGTGGAAAGCCTGGGTTGAGAGGTCCAACTAAATGATAGGCGCTGAACAGTCACCTTGACAACAATTGACTCCCACCCCCGCCTGATTACACTGGAGGCCCTGACTCTCAGAGCCTTTCCCAAAGCCTTGCACTGAGTGGGGATAGAGTGGGGATTTCCCAGCTCTTTGAGCCTCTTACTCCCCAGGCAGAAGCAGTTGCAGCCTTATAGCTGGATCACCAGGCTGCTAATTCAGAAAGGGGGGACTAGGAGAGAGAATCCAGGAAAGCAAACTCTCTCATCGTTGGACCCTGCAAACGCCAACAAGCCTTTACTTCCAGCAAGACTAAAGCCAATTATATGACATAGCCATAGAATCCCATCAACTGCAAATCCCTACCTAAGAGTGACACAGGGGCAGAGCCTGGGGTACAGAGTCACCGACTAGGAAGAGGGAGAGAAAAGAAAAAGGAAGAAGTTAACCTCTCAAAATCAAGAAAAACCCACAGACTTTACAACTTGATCCACTAATTTTTTGTTGTTGTTGTTGTTGTTGTTTGTTTCTTCTATCTTTTTGCCTTTATTTCCTCCACCTCGGTCCTTCTATTCTCTGCCCATCTTATGCTTCCCCTTTCTTGAACTACACTACCCATGAGTGTTGCATTTTATTTTTCTTCTTCATCCTCACCCTCCTTTAAGGTTATACTCCAAAACACTTAACTCTCACTCTCTCCTCTTTTGTTTTTTTTTTTGTCTTGCTTTATTTTGTTTTTTTCTCCTCCTATTTTATTTCTTCCTTTGTTTTTCTCTTTTTCTTATTTTTTCCTTTCTATTCGCTTTTTCTTTTCTCATTTTACTTTCCTCCCATATAATCCTCAATCACGAACAAATTAGTTAATTTGGAACTCAAGGCTTTTTTTTGGCTTTATTTCTCTTTTTTGCTTTTTTTTTTTTTTTTTTCTCTTGTTTGTTTATTTTTGTGGCATTTTGGGTCCTCCCAACCCAAGGTCTCCATTGTATTTAGTCTTCGCTCCACTTAATACAACAGATTTTTACTTATTATTTTTATTTTTTCTTCTTTATTATTCTTTTTTGGTCCTTTTTTCTGGTTCCCTCTTATCCCTCTCATTATATCTCTTAGTTGACCATCACTTACAAGCAAATCATCTTATGCTTGTCTAAGATTTTCTTCCTTTTTTTTTTTTTTTGCATTTAGTAGGTCCCTACTCCCTTTTTTTGCCCCTTGAACTCTTCACCCCAAATCAGGCCCTCCATTATAGGCACGATATTTCCCTGAGGAGGGGAGAGGAGGGAAAGAGAAGAGAGAAAAAAAGGGGGAAATAAATTATTACTGTTTTTTCTGTGTGGGGTGTTTTACCCTTTTTTTTTTCTTTTTACTCTTTATTAATTCTAATTAGTGCTATCAATAAGACCACCCTCAGATGCCGATAAGAAAGAGGAAATCGAATATTATGGATACAAAAGAAAGAGAGGTAACACAAATAGATGTGGAAAAATCTATGGAGAAAAGACTTAACATATTGGAAGCCTTGGAGCTACATGACAGAGAATTTAAAATAGAAATCTTAAAAATACTCAGAGATATACAAGAAAACACAGAAAGGCAATATAGGGAGATCAGAAAACAACTCAATGAACACAAAGAATATATTACCAAGGAAATTGAAACTATAAAAACAAATCAAACAGAAATGAAAAACTCAATTCATGAGCTGAAAAACGAGGTAACAAGCTTAGCTAACAGAACAGCCCAGATTGAAGATAGGATTAGTGAAATAGAAGACAAACAACTTGAGGCACAACAGAGAGAAGAAGAAAGAGACTCAAAAATAATAAAAAACGAGAAAGCCCTACAGGAATTGTCTGACTCCATCAGAAAGAATAACATAAGAATAATAGGTATATCAGAGGGAGAAGAGAAAGAAAATGGAATGGAGAATATACTCAAACAAATAATAGACGAGAACTTCCCAAGCCTGTGGAAGGAACTAAAGTCTCAAATTCAAGAAGCAAACAGAACACCAAGTTTTCTTAACCCCAACAAACCCACTCCAAGGCACATCATAATAAAGATGACACAAACCAATGACAAAGAAAAAATTCTCAAGGCAGCCAGGGAAAAGAAGAGTACAACATATAAAGGAAGGCCTATTAGATTATCATCAGATTTCTCAGCAGAAACTCTACAAGCTAGAAGAGAGTGGACCCCAATATTTAAAGCCCTGAAAGAGAGGAACTTTCAGCCAAGAATACTATACCCATCAAAGCTATCCTTCAAGTATGAAGGAGATATAAAAACATTCACAAATACAGAAAATATGAGAGAATTTATCAACAGAAAGCCCCCACTCCAGGAAATACTAAAGGGGGTTTTCCAACCAGATTCAAAGAACAAAAGAAAACAACACCACAAGTAACAGCTCCACCAAGAACACAATAAAACCAAACTTAAACTGTGACAACAAAGGAAAAAAAGGGGGGAGAGGATGGAGATTAACAGTAGCAAAGGATGATGAAGTGCAGAAATACTTATAAGATAGGGTACTACAATGAATATGGTAGGTACCCTTTTCATTACTTAATGGTAACCACCCTTAAAAAAACCACCACAAAAACACTTGACTTAAAAAAGGTAGCAACAGAGGAAAGAAGTATGGAACACAAACAAACAAAAACAAATGATAGAAAAACAAAAGAGAAGAATCAAACTAGATACAAAACTAACAGAAAGCAATTTATAAAATGGCAGTAGGGAACCCACAAGTGTCAATAATTACACTAAATGTAAATGGATTAAACTTACCAATAAAAAGACACAGAGTAGCAGAATGGATTAAAAAAGAAAATCCAACTATATGCTGCCTACAAGAAACACATCTAAGCAACAAGGATAAAAACAAATTCAAAGTGAAAGGCTGGAAAACAATACTCCAAGCAAACAACACCCAAAAAAAAGCAGGCGTAGCAATACTCATATCTAATAATGCTGACTACAAGACAGAAAAAGTACTGAGAGACAAAAATGGTCATTTCATAATGATTAAGGGGAAGTTGAATCAAGAAGACATAACAATCCTTAATATATATGCACCAAACCAAGGAGCACCAAAATATATAAGACAGCTACTTATCGACCTTAAAACAAAAACTAACAAAAATACAATCATACTTGGAGACCTCAATACACCGCTGACGGCTCTAGATCGGTCATCCAAACAGAGAATCAATAAAGATATAGTGGCCTTAAACGAAATACTAGAACACCTGGATATGATAGACATCTACAGGACACTTCATCCCAAAGCGACAGAGTATACATTTTTCTCTAGTGTACATGGAACATTCTCAAGAATTGACCATATGTTGGGCCACAAAGACAATATCAGCAAATTTAGAAAAATTGAAATTGTACCAAGCATATTTTCTGATCATAAAGCCTTGAAACTAGAATTCAACTGCAAAAAAGAGGGGGAAAAACCCACAAAAATGTGGAAACTAAACAACATACTTCTAAAAAATGAATGGGTCAAAGAAGAAATAAGCGCAGAAATCAAAAGATATATACAGACGAATGAAAATGAAAATACGACATATCAGAATCTCTGGGATGCAGCAAAAGCAGTAATAAGAGGAAAATTCATATCACTTCAGGCCTATATGAACAAACAAGAGAGAGCCGAAGTAAACCACTTAACTTCACACCTTAAGGAACTAGAAAAAGAAGAACAAAGACAACCCAAAACCAGCCAAAGAAAGGAGATAATAAAAATCAGAGCAGAAATAAATGAAATAGAGAACAGAAAAACTATAGAAAAAATCAATAAAACAAGGAGCTGGTTCTTTGAAAAGATCAACAAAATTGACAAACCCTTGGCAAGACTCACCAAGGAAAAAAGACACAGGACTCAAATAAATAAAATCCAAAATGAAAGAGGAGAGATCACCACAGACATCATAGAAATACAAAGAATTATTGTAGAATACTATGAAAAATTATATGCCACCAAATACAACAATCTAGAAGAAATGGATAAATTCCTAGAACAATACAACCTTCCTAGACTGAGTCATGAAGAAGCAGAAAGCCTAAACAGACCAATCAGCAGGGAGGAAATAGAAAAAACTATTAAAAATCTCCCCAAAAATAAAAGTCCAGGCCCAGACGGTTATACTAGTGAATTCTATCAAACATTCAAAGAAGACTTGGTTCCTATTCTACTCAAAGTCTTCCAAAAAATTGAAGAAGAAGCAATACTTCCAAACACATTTTATGAGGCCAACATAACCCTCATACCAAAACCTGGCAAGGATGGCACAAAGAAAGAAAACTACAGACCAATATCTCTAATGAATACAGATGCTAAAATACTAAACAAAATACTGGCAAACCGAATACAACAACATATTAAAAAAATAATACATCATGATCAAGTGGGATTCATCCCAGAATCTCAAGGATGGTTCAACATACGCAAAACGGTTAACGTAATACACCATATCAACAAAACAAAGAACAAAAACCACATGATCTTATCAATAGATGCAGAAAAGGCTTTTGATAAAATACAACACAATTTTATGTTTAAGACTCTCAACAAAATGGGTATAGAAGGAAAATACCTCAACATGATAAAGGCCATATATGATAAACCATCAGCCAACATCCTATTAAACGGCATAAAACTGAGGACTTTCTACCTTAAATCAGGAACAAGACAGGGTTGTCCACTCTCTCCACTCTTATTCAACGTGGTGCTAGAAGTTCTGGCCAGAGCAATCAGACAAGACAAAGAAATAAAAGGCATCCATATCGGAAAAGAAGAAGTAAAGCTATCACTTTTTGCTGATGATATGATCCTATACATCGAAAACCCGAAGGACTCCACAAAAAGATTATTAGAAAAAATAAACCAATACAGTAAGGTCGCAGGATACAAAATTAACATACAAAAGTCCATAGCCTTTCTATATGCCAACAATGAAATATTAGAAAACGAACTCAAAAAAATAATCCCCTTCACGATTGCAACAAAAAAAATAAAATACCTAGGAATAAACATAACAAAGAACGTAAAGGACCTATATAATGAAAATTACAAAGCATTGTTAAGGGAAATCGAAAAAGATACAATGAGATGGAAAAATATTCCTTGTTCTTGGATAGGAAGAATAAATATAATCAAAATGGCTATATTACCCAAAGCAATATACAAATTTAATGCAATTCCCATCAAAATCCCTATGAGATTTTTTAAAGAAATGGAACAAAAAATCATCAGATTTATATGGAACTATAAAAAACCCCGAATAGCCAAAACAATCCTAAGGAAAAAGAATGAAGCTGGGGGCATTACAATACCTGACTTTAAACTATATTATAGGGCCACGATAATCAAAACAACATGGTATTGGCAAAAAATAGACACTCAGACCAATGGAACAGAATAGAAAGCCCAGAAATAAAACCACATATATATGGTCAAATAATCTTTGATAAAGGGGCCAACAACACACAATGGAGAAAAGAAAGCCTCTTCAACAAATGGTGTTGGGAAAACTGGAAAGCCACATGCAAAAGAATGAAACTCGACTACAGCCTGTCCCCGTGTACTAAAATTAATTCAAAATGGATCAAAGACCTAAATATAAGACCTGAAACAATAAAGTACATAGAAGAAGACATAGGTACTAAAATCATGGACCTGGGTTTTAAAGAACATTTTATGAACTTGACTCCAATGGCAAGAGAAGTGAAGGCAAAGATAAATGAATGGGACTACATCAGAATTAAAAGTTTTTGCTCAGCAAGAGAAACTGATATCAAAATAAACAGACAGCCAACTATATGGGAACTGATATTTTCAAACGACAGCTCAGATAAGGGCCTAATATCCAAAATTTACAAAGAACTCATAAAACTCAACAACAAACAAACAAACAATCCAATAAAAAAATGGGAAGAGGACATGAACAGACACTTCTCCCAGGAAGAGATACAAATGGCCAACAGATATATGAAAAGATGCTCAGCTTCATTAGTTATTAGAGAAATGCAAATCAAAACTACAATGAGATACCACCTCACTCCTGTTAGATTAGCTATTATCAACAAGACGGGTAATAGCAAATGTTGGAGAGGCTGTGGAGAAAAAGGAACCCTCATTCACTGTTGGTGGGACTGTAAAGTAGTACAACCATTATGGAGGAAAGTATGGTGGTTCCTCAAAAAACTGAAAATAGAACTACCTTATGACCCAGCAATCCCTCTACTGGGTATATACCCCAAAACCTCAGAAACATTGATACGTGAAGACACATGTAGCCCCATGTTCATTGCAGCACTGTTCACAGTGGCCAAGACATGGAAACAACCAAAAAGCCCTTCAATAGAAGACTGGATAAAGAAGATGTGGCACATATACACTATGGAATACTACTCAGCCATAAGAAATGATGACATCAGATCATTTACAGCAAAATGGTGGGATCTTGATAACATTATAAGGAGTGAAATAAGCAAATCAGAAAAAAACAAGAACTACATGATTCCATACATTGGTGGAACATAAAAATGAGACTAAGAGACATGGACAAGGGTGTGGTGGTTACCAAGGGTGGGGGGGGGAGGGAGGACATGGGAGGGAGGGAGGGAGAGAGTTAGGGGGAGGGGGAGGGGCACAGAGAACTAGATAGAGGGTGACGGAGGACAATCTGACTTTGGGCAAGGGGTTTGCAACATAATTTGATGACAAAATAACCTAGACATGTTTTCTTTGAATATATGTACCCTGATTTATTAATGTCATCCCATTACCATTAATAAAAATTTATTAAAAAAAAAAAACAGGATAAAGATACAAAAGGGAGGTGGAAGTCCTGGGCCTCTGGTCAGAATAGCCCAAGGTCAGGGTGGGGGTGGGCAGGCCTGAAAGGCTGCACACACCCCTTTCCCCCGTCCTAGGGCTCACAGGCTGAGGCCCAGGCTCCTCCTGAGGCAGAAAGCAGCTGCCACAGTGCCCCTGCTCTGCAGACTGTGGAATTTGTGCTCCCCTTCGCCTTTCCAGACGCTTTTCCTGGGGCTGGCCTGGCTGGCCTGTGAGTCCAGCCCTCAGTTGGCAGGGGGACATTCCTCCTCAAGACAGGCCACCTGCCAGGACCGCGAGTCCGCGGCAGTGCTCACCAGGGAGAACACAAAATCTGCTGCTGTGAGGCCATTTCCAAACACAGACTGTCCTGGAGAACGGGAACAAAGGGTTGGAATTCAGTGAACAAATCAGATTTTAGGAAAACAGATAGGTAAAAATGTCGCTGGGCATGGTTCTAGTCCCAGTTCTGTCCCTGACCAGCCACAGCACTCTGGGCAAATTAGTTATTTACAGTTGGTCACAGTGTCCTCATAAGTAAATGAGAAGAATAAGTTACAGGAACCCCTGAGTCAGCCCCAGCCCCTACGGTGTTGGGACAAATCCACTCATCTTTCTCAAAATTTTTTTTAGGCAAGTAGGAGTGTCTCCCCTTGCCAGATACCCCATGTGCAGGAGCCAGGGTCTGTCCTGTCTACCCTGCAGGACAGTCCCTCCACTCCACCTCCGCTGCCGGCACCAGGACCGAAGCCAGAAGCTCCAAGCAGCATGGGTTAGAGGCCCAGAGGACACAGCAGAAATGCCCAGGCCTGGCCGAGAGAGCAAAACAGAGCAGTACATGGATGGACTTCAGGGAGGAGCCTGTGGGGTTTCCACAGTGAGCAGGATGAGCCTGGGATAGAGATGTGTGGCAAAGCTGAGTTCTGGGACAAGCAAGGACAACATGAGGGACAGAGGATCAAGGTTTTTCCGAAGAAAGGAACAAGCTGTCATGGGTTCCTGCTGAAAGCCTTGTCCCCAACCTCCATCTCTGAGACTACTTCCGGAGAACCCAATCTGCCAATTCTGAATGGCTCCATAATAACAAACCAGCTTGCTGGCTCTAACTGCTGAGGCCTCCTCAAATGAGAAGTCTTAGAGAGCTGAGTGTGGCAGTCTGCTCGTCCCAGCTGGCAAGGGTGTGTACCTATCTCTTCCTAAGTCTGTATTCAGTGATGGAGGTTAGTAGCTTGAAATTGGCCCTCGTGGGAGTATTTACACCAGAGTAACTGAAAAACACCGTAAATCAATGCCCTAGAAAGCTCGTCGTTAAACATATACGAACACACACCACTACTTCTAAATAATAATAGGACTGGACTATTCATAGAGCCCTCTTTGCTCTATAGCATTTCATGCATAGAGCAGAAGTTAGGGGTGAAGAAGGAATGTTAGAAGAAATGCAAAACAAAGTTGCAGATGAATTATACATGAGCAGATATTCTGAGGGGGATTCTTGGATGCCCTGGTTTTACAGGACACAGAGCTGAGCTGGCAGGAGCCGCAACACCTAAAAACTACAATCCTGTCATCCTTCATCACCTAGAAGGTTCCTGGCATCAAGAGAGCAGCTGTGCAAGACTGTTTCTGTAACTCAAGGCTTCGAAGACTTCAGCACACACCCCAAATGTAGTTCGTGGGATCATTTTCTGAGTAGCCTGCAAGGTACCACCACCATACTAGACTCTACCCTTTCTGCCATCTTGGTGAATTACCATCTGACTTCCCCGTATTGCTGTAAGGTGAACACACAATCTTCTCTCCCTTTTCCAACACCCAGCAACTTTGAGTCTTCACACAGACACCTCCACATAACTCCTCTGTGCCTAAGAAACAGGACATCCAACTTGACGTCTTGTTTCTGAAATGTTGCTGAGCTATAATGCAAGAGGAGAGCTGAACAAAATGCTGAATACAACTTTTAGAAAGAAAGTCTTTCTAAAGACTTTTTAGTGAGGAATACACATTTATTGGACAAATATGTATTCCATGTCCACCACAAGGCATTTTGCTAATCGTCATATTCTGTGAAGGGTGATAAGAGCCACCCTATGATGGAGGTCTAGTTAGCTGGGTCCAGGTGCAGAGATAACAGTGAAACTCTGGTCATTGACAATGGGGCAAAATATATTTGCTGTCTTTTACATAATTATGGAGAGAAGTTTTCTATTCAGCTAGTATATCTTCCTCTTAAAGAACAGTTTATAGGGAAGTGATTCATCCATTTTCTAATGGCATTCAGATATGCTCAAAGTAAAAACATCATAGACACTTATTAAAGGAGTGAATGAGCTAATCTTGACTCTCAGAGACCCAGAGATGGTTAATTTTGACCTAGCATACATAAAATAAGTAAAAACTTAAAAGATAAAACCAAAGAGCAATTTTATATATAAGCTGAGGGCATGAACATTGACCGAGAGAATATATATGTTAAGAAAAACAGGAAGCTCGCCAGGAAATCAAATCACACCTGAAAGGAAGGTGTCCTGTCAGCTCATCTGAATCGCATAAGAGTGGCAGAAGTCAGAGTGGACTTACTCTGTTTCCAATTATTTTAGCTTGATAACATGAAAAATAAGGTACCTAAACCTTGAAAATGGGAAGATGCAAGTTTCAAAATTATGGCTGCCCACAGTGACATACAAATTTTTCATAAAAACTTAAACATCAGGATCCTTGCTTTTGGAACCCCAAATATCCAAGAAACAATTCTTTAATCATTGAGTGGCAGTCTCTAGAAAATTAAAAGAAAGCTGTGGTGAGACAAAAGTGAATAAAGACAAGGGTATTTATTGTCCGTGTGGACAAGGCTCCAGAAGTTGGCCAGATTTTTGTTCAAGGACTCCATTCTCTTCAGAAAAATATCCTTTTCCCATTTAAAGGGGTGAACAAGAAGCAAAAATATTTTGTACATTGAGAAGTCTCCCAAGGAACCCCAGTGGAGAGGTGAATCTAATTATTCTGTCAGTACACTATACTCTAATGTCCAGGTGACTGGGCTGCCCCACTTGGGTCTTGCCAAATGGAGAAAGCCATTCTACCAGTAGGATTGCAGCAATTCTGATATTTAACCCTAATCCCAAAGAACTTTGAATTTATTTCATAAGAGGAGAAGAAGCTAGGGAGAACAGAGGCAGATTTAACAGCAGGCACACTGAGTGTGCACCCTGGGCCCCGACTTCTGAAGGGCTTCGCAAAACCCCAACTTGACACTTTTTTAAATGACACAAAGTTTGGTTTCATATGTGCAATTTTAACATTCATAGTACATGATATTTTTTATTTATTTAAAAATATGGTTAACATGTATTTTTATTTTCCCTGTCTCTCTCTTTTTTTTAAGGAGCCTAATATTTTCTTCTGAGCCCGGGGCCTCAACCAACCTTAATCCACCTCTGAGGGAGAACCATATATCAAGACAAAGATTCTACATCTCACTGAGAAGGGAAACAGGTCAATTTGTAAATAAAGTATCAAAGCAAGTGATGAAGAAGCCCAGTGTGAGAAGGAGCACTGTGAGACCCTTGTGACAGAACCACCCAGCTCCTTACTGGATCAGGCCAGCTCTCCAGCCAGGACCTCTCACTTTCCTTCCATTTGCTTCAGCCTCATGGCATGCTATTGGTATAGATTGCCCAAAATACAAATATTTCATATTGGAGATATACTAAGGAAGAAAAGTTGTTAGAGTAAACCAAGTACTTTGCCTACACAAAGAAAACCATCACCCTGAGAGTAGGTAACCCAAAATCAAAACTCAGCCCTAATGGACCCTGAGATCCATTGGCAGGTGCCAGAGATCAGCCTGGGGCTGAGGGGAAGGGAGGCACAGCAGACACAAGCTCTCTTCTGTACATACATATGAGTTTTCTTCAGGCTACCACTTTGAGTCCAAGCTTCCAAAGATGGCTCTTTGCTAGAAATTATGAGGAAAAAGAAAAGAGTCACAGAAGAAAAAGACGTAGGTAAAATAATATATACAGGTTAGAGAAGATTTTTTAAAGATGAAAGCAAAATACTTTTGAAAGAGTAATGCTTTTAAGTGGAATTATTTTAAAAGCTATCATTTGGAATAATGGGGCAAAATAGATATTTCAGAGGGAAGATTAAAAGTCAATAAGATTTAAATGTTAAAAACACAAAAGTAAGCATTGAAAGTGAAAAATCATTGAGACAGTAAGTTTAAAAAGTAAAGAATAAAAATACAAAAGCTATAAAAGTAAAGAATATTCTGGAAAATATTTTCAAAGCAAAAGTCTTAAATATCAGAGAGGAGTTAGAAGAGGCAAAGTGAAAGTATAAGAGAAACTCTTTAAGCATAAATCAAGACAATAAAACTAGCTGTCATTCAGCAAAGTGTAAAGCTAACCAGAGTAAGTAGAAAGCCAAAAGTGTTATCTCAGTAATTTCAATTGTGATTTCTACTTTAACCTAACAATTACTTTAAGAATTGGTTCTATAGTTTACAAATATATGAGTTTATCTCTTGTCATATACTCTTTTATTGTCAATTTCTAATTTTACTGCATTACAGTTAGAGAATATGACTGTGCTATTAAGAGTCAATTTTTAAAAATATTTTATTGAATTTATTGGAGTGACATTGGTTAATAAAATTATATAGGTTTCAAGTGTATAATTTTATAATACCTTATCTGTATATCATACTGTGTGTGCACCATCCCCAGTCAAGTTCCCTTCCAACACTATTATCCCCTTTACCCTCATCCACCTCCCCTCACCCACCTTTCCCTATAGTAATCACCATACTGTCATGTGTGTCTATTAGAGTTTTGATTTTTTGCTTACCCTCTTAAGCTTTTTCACCCAAACCCTCTCTTCCCTAACAGCTATCAGTCTATTCTCTGTATTTATGAATCTGTTTCTATTTTGTTTATTTTGTTCATTAGAGTCCATATATAAGTGAAATCATACGATATTTGTCTTTCTCTGACTGATTTATTTCATTTAGCATATTACTCTCCAGGTCCACCTGGGGTGTTTCAAAAGGCAAAAGTTCTTTCTTTTTGGCCCTGGCCAGTTAGCTCAATTGGTTAAGAGTATCCTCCTGAAACAACAAGGTTGCAGGTTCAACCCCCAGTCAGGACATACATAGAAAGCAACTAAAGAATACACAACTGAGTGAAACAACAAATGCTTCCCTTCCCCCTCTCCTTTCTATCCCTTCCTTTTTCTGTCTCTCTAAAAATCAATAAAAATTAAGTCCTGGCCAGATAGCTCCGTTGGATAGAGCGTTGTACTGGAACATGGAGGTTTCTGGTTCAATTCCCTGGTCAGGGCACATAAAATACAGGAACAGCTGGATGTTCCCCTCTCTCCCTCTCTCTCTAAAAAAAGATTTCTTTCCCTTTTATGTCCAAGTAGTATTCCATTGTATAAATGAACAGTACATTTATCCACTCATCTACTGATGGGCACTTGGGCTGCTTCCAAATCTTGGCTATTGTAAATAATGTTTCAATGAACACAGGGGTGCATATATTCTTTTGAATAGTGATTCAGGTTTCTTCAGATATATTCCCAGAAGTGGGATCACTGGGTCATAAGGCAGTGCCATTATAAATCTTTGGAGGAACTCCATACTGTTTCCACAGAGGCTGCACCAGTCTGCATTCCCACCAACAGAGCATGAGAGTTCCCTGCTACCCGCAACTCACCTTTGCCAACACTTGCAGTTTGTTGACTTACTGATGACAGCCATTCTGAAAGGCATGATGTGATACCTCATTGTGACTTTAATTTGCATTTCTCTATTGATCAGTGACTTTGACCATCTTTTCATATGTCTATTGGCCATCTGTATGTCCTCTTTGGAAAGTGTTTATTCAGGTCCTTTGCCATTTTTTTTATCGGATTGCTTGTTTTTTTGGTATTGAGTTATAAAAGTTTTTATAAATGTTGGATATTAACCTCTATTCAAATATATCAGTGGCAGATATGTTCTCTCATTCAGTGGGTTCTCTTTTCATTTTCTTGATAGTTATTTTTTCTGTGCAAAAACCTTTTAGTTTGAGTTGTCCCCCCCCTTTTCCCTTGCCTGAGGAAACTTATCAAAAAATATTGCTATGCAATATGTCACAGATTATACTGCCTATGTGTTCTTATAAAACTTTTATATTTTTGAGTTTAACATTTAATTTTTTAACCTACTTTGAGTTTATTTTATATGCATAAGGAGGTAATCTAGTTTTTGCACAGATATGTGCAAAAAAACATTGTTTATTGAGTAGATTATCTTTACCCCACTGTATATTTTTGCCTCCTTTGTCAAATATTAATTAACCATAAAGATGTGGGTTTATTTCTGGGCTCTCTATTCTGTTCCATTGGGCTATACGTCTCATTTTATGCACTACCATACTGTTTTGATTACTACGGCCTTGTAATACAGTTTGATATAATATAGCATGATTCCTCCAACTTTGTTCTCCTTTCTCAAGACTTCTGTAGCTCCTTGGGGTATTTTTTTGTTCCATATACATTTTGAAATATTTGTTCTAGTTCTGTGAAATACACCATTGGTGTCTTGATTAAATTGTTTTAAATCTATAGATTGCTTTGAATAGTATAAATATTTTACTGTTTTTAATTCCTCCCATTCATGAATGGCTATATAATAAATGGAAGCCATGCTTCCACTTATTTGTATCTTCTTTAATTTCTTTCTCCAGTGTCTTATAATTTTCTGAGTACAGATCTTTTATACCCTTGGTTAAATTTATTCCAAGGTTTTGCATGTGCATGTGTGTGTTTTGAGAAAATTGCAAATGGGTTTTTTTTAGTTTCCCTTTCTGATAGTTTATTACTGGTGTTTAAAAATGCAACCAGTTTTATATCCCACTTATGTGCGAAATCATATAGTTTTTAGCTTTTTCTGATTTACTTACTTCACTTAGTATAATGCTCTTATGGTCCATCTATACTGTCATAAGTGGAAATAGGTCATCATTTCTTATGCCTGAGTAGTATTCCATTATATATAATATATAAAAACTTAAAGTAAGAAATTAAAGAAAGTACATATATATGTGCTACATCTTCTTTATCTAATTCTCTATCAAAGAACACTTTGGTTGTCTCTATGTCTTGGCCACTATGAATAATGCTGCGATGAACATGGGGATGCATGTGTCTTTACGTACCAATGTTTTCAAGTTTTGGGGGGTATATACCCAGTAGAGGGATTGCTGGGTCATATGGTAGCTTTATTCTTAATTTTTTGAGGAACCACTAAACTTTCTTCCATAATGATTGTAGTAATTTGCATTCCCACCAACAGTGAATGAGGATCCCTTTTTCTCCACAGCCTCTCCAACACTTGTTATTACCTGCCTTGTTGATAACAGCTAATCTAACAGGTGTGAGGTGGTATCTCATTGTAGTTTTTATTTGTATTTCTTAAATAACTAGTGAAGATGAGCATCTTTTCATATACCTGTTTCCCATTTGTATGTCTTCTTAGGAGAAGTGTCTGTTCAGATCCTCTCTCTACTTTTTAATTGGATTACTTGTTTGTTGCTGAGCTTTATGAGTTTTTTGTATATTTTGGATATTAACTCCTTATCAGAGCTGTTGTTAGTGAATATCATCTTCTGTTTGGTTTGTTGTCTTTTTGTTTTGTTGTTGGTTTCTTTTGCTGTGCAGAAGCTTTTTAGTTTAATACAGTCCCATTCCTTTATTTTTGCCTTTTCTTACTTTGCCTTTGGGATCAAATTCATAAACCATTCTCTACTGCCAAAGTCCATTAAGTTTTAGTACCTATGTTTTCTTATGTATAATTTATTGTTTCAGATCTTATATTTAGGTCTTTGATCCATTTTGAATTCATTTTTGTGCATGGGAACAAGGTATAGTCAAGTTTCACTCTTTTACATGTGGCTTTCCAATTTTCCCCACACCATTTATTGAAGATGCTTTCTTTTCTCCATTGTGTGTTTTTGGATCCTTTGTGGAAGATTAATTTGTCCATATATACGTGGTTTTATTTCTGGGCTCTCGATTCTGTTCCATTGGTCTGTATGTCTGTTTTTCTGTCAATACCAGGTGTTTTGATTACTGTGGCTCTGTAGTATAATTTGTAGTCCAGCTTCAGTCTTTTCTTTAGGATTTCTTTGGCTATTCAGGTTTTATTATGGTTCCTTACTAAGCTGGTGATTTTTTGTTCTATTTCTTTAAAAAATGACATTGGTATTTTAACAGGTGTTGCATTAAATTTGTATATTGCTTTGGGCAATATGGCCATTTTAACTATGTTGATTCCTCCAATCCAGGAACATGGAATATTTTTCCATTTCATTGTGTCTTTTTCAATTTCTTTTAATAATGTTTTGTAGTTTTCCATATATAGGTCCTTCACATTCTTTGTTAAGTTTATTCTTAAGTATTTTGTTGTTGTTGCAATTGTAAAAGCAATTTTTTTTTAGTTCATTTTCTGAAGTTTCATTGTTGACATATGGAAAGGAAAGCAGTAGACTTTGGTATACTGACATTGTATCCTGTGACTTTACTGTATTGGTTTATTGTTCCTAGTAGTTTTTTGGTGCAGTCTTTGGGGTTTTCTATATACAGGAAGGATCAAGTCATCTGCAAAAACTGATACCTTTACTTATTTTTTCTAATATGGATGCCTTTTATTTCTTTCTTTTGCATGATTTCTCTGGTTAAGACTTCCAGTATTATGTTGAATAAGAGTGGAGAGAATGGCAACCTTGTCTTATTCCTGATTTTAGAGGAAAAGCCTTCAGTTTTTCACCATTTAGTATAATATCAGCTGATAGTTTGTCATATATGGCTTTTATACTGTTGAGGTACTTTCCTTCTATGCCCATTTTATTGAGTGTTTTAAACATAAGTGGATGTTGTATCTTATCGAATATGTTTTATGCATCTGTTGATAGAATCCTATGAGCTTTGTCCTTTGTTTGTTGATGTGGTGTATTATGCTGGTTGATTTACATATGTTGAACCATCCTTGTGCTCCCAGAATGAACAGAATGGATCCCACTTGATTGTGATGTATTATTTTTTTAATGTATTGTTGTATTCGATTTGCTAGTATTTTGTTTAGGATTTTTACATCTGTATTATTAAAGATATTTGTCTGTAGTTTTTGTGTGTGTGTGTTGTCCTTGCCAGGTTTTGGTATCAGGATTATGTTGGTTTTAAAAAATGTGTTAGGAAGTATTGCTTCTACTTTTTGGAAGACTTTGGAAGGAGAGATACCAAATCTTCCTGAAATGTTTGGTAGAATTCACTACTGTAGCCATCTGGTACTGGATTTGTATTTTTGGGGAGGTTTTTGATAGTTGTTTCTATTTCCTCTCTGCTTATAGGTCTATGTAGGTTTACACTTCATGACTCAGTCTAGGAAAATTGTATAGTTCTGGGAACTTTTCCATTTCTTCTAGATTGTTGAACTAGTGACATTTAATCTTTCATAGTATTCTAGTATAATCCTTTTTTATATTTATGATGTCTGTGGTAATTTCTCCTCTTTCATTTCAGATTTTTTATATGAGTGATTTCTCTTTTTTTCTTAGTGATTCTAGCCAAAGTTTTGTCAATTTTAATAATCTTTTCAAAGAGCTAGTTTTTTGTTGTATTAATTTTTTTGTAGATTTTTGTTCTCTATTTCATTTATTTCTGCTCTAATTTTTACTGTTTCCTTTCTTCTGCTGATTTTGGGTTGCCTTTGTTCTTCTTTTTCTAGTTCTTTAAGATGAAATGTTAGGTTGTTTACTTGAGATCTTTCTTGTTTCTTGATATAAGCCTGTAATGATATCAATTTCTCTTCTATTACTGCTTTCTCTGCATCCCAGAAGTTTTGATGTGTTATGTTGTCATTCTTATTTTTCTGTATATATCTTTTGATCTCTGCTTTTATTTCTTCTTTGACTCAGTCATTTTTAGAAGTATGTTGCTTAATATCCACATTTTTGTGGGGTTTTTAATTTTCTTTTTGTAGTTGAATTCTAATTTCAGAGCCTTATGACTGGAAAATATGCTTGGTAAAATTTCAATCTTTTGAATTTTTGTTGAGGTTAGTTTTGTGGCTCAACGTATGGTCTATACTTGAGAATGTTCCATGTACACTGAAAAAGAATGTATAGTCTGATGTTCTGGGTGGAGTGTTCTGTAAATACCTATTATGTCCATTTGATCTAGTGTGTCATTTAAGGCTATTTCTTTATTGATTTTCTGTCTATCTAAATCCATCAGTGGTATGTTGAGATCTCCGAATATGATCGTGTTTCTGTCTGTTTCTTTTTTGTTTTTATTGTTCTGTTAGAAGATATCTTTATATTTTTGGTGCTCCCTGATTTGGTGCATATATATTAAGAAGTGTTAGGTTTTCTTAATATAGTATCCCTTTTGTCATTATGAAATAACTATCTTTGTCTCGTTACTTTTGTTGTTGTGAAGTCAACATTGTCAGATATTAGTATGGCTGCACCTGCTTTTCTTTTGTTATTATTTTCTTAGAAAATTGTTTTTCAACTTTTCACTTTGAGTCCTTGTAGCTTAGATGTTTCTCCTGAAGGCAGCATATTGTTGAGTTTTGCTTTTTGATCTAATATGTTACTATATGCCTCTTTATTAGTGATTTCAGCCCATTACATTCAGGGCAATTATTAATGTATGAGGATTTCTAATAGATATTTTATGTTTTGTTTTCTGGTAGTTTTGTGTCTCCTTTTTTCTTTTCTTTTGTTTTTGTCAGTTGTTTTCATTTAGTGGTATTCCATACATCTTTCCTCTGTTTGCTCTTTTTTTAAGATATGTGTTTTAGTTTTTGGTGTTTGTTTGTTTGTTTGTTTGGGGGGGTTGTGGGTGGTTACCATTAGGTTATTAGAAAAAAATTTTTCATATATACAAGAGTCCTGTCTTATGAGTGCTTCTGCACTCCATCCTCCTTTGCTACTGCAGATCTTTATCCTCTCCCCTTTTATGTTATTGTTGTCACAGATTATCCTTGTTTTTATGTACTCTTGTTGGAGCTTTTACATATAGTTTTATTTTGTTTTGTTCTTAGTATCTTTGTAATCACCTTGAGTATTTCCTGCAGTAGGGGTTTTCTGGTGATAAATTCCCTCAGCTTCAGTATGTCTATAAAAGTTTTATTTCTCCTTCATATTTGAAGGATAATGTTGATGTATATAGTATTCTTGGCTGGTAATTCTTCTCATTTAGTACTTTGAATGTTTAAGTCCACACTCTTCTGGCCTGTAGAGTTTCTACTGAAAAGACTAGCGATCACCTGATGGGCCTTCCTATATATGTTATGTTTTTCTTTCCCTAAGTTGCCTTGAAGATTCTTTCTTTGTCATTGATTTTTGACAGTTTTATTACATTGTGGCTTGGAAAAGACCTGTTTGGGTTGAATTAACTAGATATTTTGTTTGTTTCTTGGATTCAAGGATTTAACTATTTCCATAGGTTTGGGTAGTTCTCATCAATTATTTGTTTAAATAGGCTCCCCCTTCCCTTCTCAATCTCTTCTTCTACTGATATACCCATTATTCTTATATTGCTTTTTCTGATGGAGTCAGAAAATTCTCATAGACAGCTCTCACTTCTTTTATTTCTTCACTCTCTCTCTTCTTCCCTCGGTATCCTCTCTAGTTACCTGTCTTCAATGTCATTGATTCTCCCCTCTACCTGGTCTGTTCTATTAGCTAAACTTGCTAGCTCATTTTTCAATTCACATATTGAGCTCTTCATCTCTGTTTTTAAAGTTTTAATCTCCTTGGTAAAGTGCTTCTTTTGTTCATTAATTTGTTCTTTGAGATCATTAAATTGTCTATCAGTGTTTTCTTGCATCTTTTTGAGAATATTCAGAACTTTAACAATAAAGAACTCAATTTTGAATTCTCTATTATTTAACTCCAAGGTTTCCATGTGATTGACATTGCTTTCTAGAAATTTTTTGTTTTCTTTTTGAACTCCATCTCTTTCTTGGGTAGCCATGGTATTAGTTTTTTTGTTTTGTTTTGTTTTTGTTTGTTTGTTTTTTGCTTTGATATCATTTCAGAGTGGTATTGTTAAGAAATCAAGCAAAAGCAACAAAAATAATAAAAAATAAGAAATAAAATGATTAAAATAAAAGAGAAAGGCCACAAAACAAAGAACAAAAACCAAAAATTAATAACCAAAAACAAACAAAACGCCCACCAAAAAAATACTACAACAACAAAGGAAAAAAGAAAGAAATCCCAAGCAAATTAAAAAGTGGTTTGCATTACACTACCAAAAGTTTTTTTCTGGTTGTTTTTTGTTTTGTTTTGTTTTTCAATAGGTGATGCTGGATTAGTTTTAACTTTGTAAATTCCTAGGCTGACCTCTGCTGAGATATTGCTGTCACAATGATGAAAGCAGAGCTGCGATGATAGGGGGGCATGTCATGAGGGTTTTATGCCTTTAGTAATGGTGATCTTTAATCTCCAGGTGCTCTTTCTCATGTCTCAACAGACAAGAGAACCAGACACAGAGCACTCTGTTTTACAAGGGAAAGAATGGCCCTGTAGAACTAGCTGTAGAGTATCTCTCTGCCACTATCTGTACCCCGTGAGGTGAGGGAGGTGGGATCTGGGAGGCTTACAGGCTACTCTTTGTTTTCCTCTGTCTCTGCAGGAAGACTGCCAAACACTAGCAGTGACCTCACACTCTGTCATGGCTTTAGTTCAGTTCTCTTCAACTGTCCCCCAATCTCTCCACTTGTCCTGGCAGAAGAACACCCAATCGTTCTGGGTTTCTCCTCTCCCTGGAGCCCAACCCAAATGCTTCTTATCTTCTGCTCCCCTGTCCTTATTTTTACCTTTCCCACTTTTAGTCAATTCAAAATACAAATCTTTTCAGGCAAGCCTGTGAGCCCAGCCACAGTTCCCTCACTGAGTTATAGCTGTCCAAATTGTTAAAATATCAAGGTGAGAGATCAAGGGTATCTCTCAAACTGCAATTGCTCTGACATCATTCCTAGAGTCAATTTTTAAATGTTCAGAGTGTGTTTAAAAATAATGTATAATCTCTGCTAGGTGAAGGTATCCCAATTAAACTAACTTTATCTAATTAAACCAATTATTAAACTGTGCCATTGAAATTCTTTATATCTTTATATTTATGTTATATGTTTCAATTTTATTATTTTACTTGTAATTATATTAAATTTTGCTCTGTTTTGAGACTATATTTTTAATAACAGACAAATGCATGATTCTTACTTCTTTTAGCAAGATTTCTCTTTTCTTTATATGAATGTTTCTTTTTATCCCAATTAATGAATTATTGCCCCTAAAATTTGTCTGCAAATTTAATTTTCTCAATTAAACATTCCAATTTAATTCTTTAGTGTTTTTTGTTATATTTTAAGTATGTCTTTTGTAAATAACACAAAGCTGAATTTAATTTAAAAAATTAAACCCAGGCCCTGGCTGGTGGTACAGCTGGTGGCTCAGTGGTACAGCGTTGGCCTGGCATGTGGAAGTCCCAGTTTAGATTCCTGATCAGGACACACAAGAGAAGCACCCCTCTGCTTCTCCACCCTTCCCCATCTCTTTTCTCTTTATCTCTTTCTTCCCCTCCCACAGTCAAGGCTCCATTGGAACAATTTGGCCCAAGTGCTGAAGATGGCTGTGTGACTCCAGTTGCAACAAAGCAATGCCCCAGATGGGCAGAACATCGCCTCCTAGTGGACTTGCTGGATAGATCCCAGTTGGGCGCATGCAGGAGTCTGTCTCTCTGCCTCCCTGTTTCTCACTTCAAAAAAATACAAAAAAAAATATATCCAAAAATGTATGTCTTGTAAAGGCCTCAACCACTTACATTTATTGTGATCACTGGTCTATATTTCTACCATCATACTCATGCTTTGGGGCTTACTATGTTATTTTTCTTTGTTTCTTCTTTTCACCTGTTCTAACTTCTCTTAAATTTTGATTTTCTTTTGAAATTTTTTTGGGGGTGTATTTTTCCAAAGTAAGAAGAGGAGGGAGGCAAATAGACAGACTCCTGCATGTGCCTGACTGGGATCCACCTGGCATGCCCACCAGGGGGCAATGCTCTGCCTATCTGGGGCAATGCTCCACTGCAACCGGAGCCATTCTAGCATCTGAGGTGGAGGCCATGCAGCTGTCCTCAGTGCCCAGGGCCAACTTTGCTCCAATGGAGCCTTGGCTGAAGGAGGGGAAGAGAGAGATAGAGAGAAAGGAGAGAGGGAAGGGTGGAGAAACAGATGGGCACTTCTCCTGTGTGCCCTGGCCAGGAATCAACCCTGGGGCTTACACATGCCAAGGTGATGCTCTACCACTGAGCCAACTGGCCAGGGCCTTACTTTTCAATTTTTAACAGTCATAATCTATATAAATGAAAATGTAAATGTTCATTTGATCAAAATCTTAAATCTTCAAATGTTCTCCCCTGATTGCTTTGAAATTTTGAAACAAAGTTGCATTTGAATACACACGTGTTTTTATGTTTTTATATACCTTCTATTATATAGATGTCACAACTGTGACAGGTATAAACATGCTTTTTTTGAAAAACAGAGCCATCTGTTGGACATAAAAGCAACACACGCTATACTAAATATTTTACAATACCATTTCAATGTTATGGGAGAAATATAAATCGCACATGGCTGAAGATATTTTCTGTCGAATACAGAAGGAAAATTCAAACATGAACATGGATTTTGCAGCAGAAATCTACAATTATTACAATTGATAATGATTGAAGATTTGTGCTTAGAAATTGTGAACAAAGTTCTCAGTCAATTAGGAATGCCATCATCGAATCAATCTGCTGCTGCATCGTTCAATGTAGAATTGCATCATGAACAAAATTACAACACGGGCCCTGGCCGATTGGCTCAGCGGTAGAGCGTCGGCCTAGCGTGCGGAGGACCCGGGTTCGATTCCCGGCCAGGGCACACAGGAGAAGCGCCCATTTGCTTCTCCACCCCTCCGCCGCGCTTTCCTCTCTGTCTCTCTCTTCCCCTCCCGCAGCCAAGGCTCCATTGGAGCAGAGATGGCCCGGGCGCTGGGGATGGCTCTGTGGCCTCTGCCTCAGGCGCTAGAGTGGCTCTGGTCACAACATGGCGACGCCCAGGATGGGCAGAGCATCGCCCCCTGGTGGGCAGAGCGTCGCCCCTGGTGGGCGTGCCGGGTGGATCCCGGTCGGGCGCATGCGGGAGTCTGTCTGACTGTCTCTCCCTGTTTCTAGCTTCAGAAAAATGAAAAAAAAAAATTACAACACGGGTGATCTTTTGTCGTATGTGCAATCAAATATTCCTAAGCTAATGCTTGAGCAAAAAAGCATTTATGATCAAATAATGCAAACTGTCAATAATGGGGTTGGAGAAATCTTCTTAGATGCGCCAGGAGGAACTGGTAAAACATTCCTAATTAGATTGATTCTGGCAGCAATTTGATCCCAAAATGACATAGCCTTAGCTCTTGTGTCAACCAGAATAGCCGTGACATTGCTACCAGGTGGAAGAACTGCTCATTCTGCTTTGAAATTGCCATTGAACATACAATTCATTGAAACTCCCATGTGCAACATTTCCAAAGCATCTGGCATAGGAAGAGTATTGCAGAAATGCAAACTTATTGTTAGGGATGAATGCACAATGGTGCACTAAAAATTGCTCAAGGCTCTTGATTGATCATTGCAAGATTTGCATGGAAACATCAGACCATTTGGGAATGCATTAATTCTGCTTGCAGGAGATTTCAGGCAAACATTACCTGTAATTCCTTGATTGACACCAGTGGATGAAATAAACGCTTGCCTGAAATACTCTACTTGTAGAGATATGTAAAAACGTTAAAATTAACTACAAATATGTGTGTCCAGCTGCAAAACGATCAATCAGCTGAGATATCCTCACATCAATTGCTGGAAATTGGGAACGGAAAGGTGCTGGTTGATCTGACCTCAGGACGAATTTCATTGTCTCATAACTTCTGCAATTTAGTGACATCAAAAGAAGAATTGGTTGAAAAAGTATTTCCCAATATTCAAACCAATTATAAGAATCACAATTGGCTGAGTGAATGAGCTATTCTTGCAGTCAAGAACAAAGACATCTACGAACTTAACAATATTATTCAGTCTAACATTCAAAGTGAGGCAGTCACATATAAGTCCGTCGACACTATTGTGGAAACAGATGAAGCGATTAATTATCTAACAGAATTTTTGAATTCACTCAATCTACCAGGGATGCCACCGCATATATTGCAATTGAAAATCGGTGTGCCAATTATCATATTGCAAAATATCAACCAGCCAAAGCTTTGCAAAGGCACGCGGCTTGCAGTAAAAAAATTAATGAGCAATGTCGTAGAAGCAACAATCTTGACATAACCTTTCAAAGGTGAAGATGTCCTCATTCCTCACATTCCTATAATTCCAACGGATATGCCATTTCAATTTAAGAGATTGCAGTTCCCAATTCGATTGGCATTTGCAATCACCATCAACAAAGCTCAGGGCCAGTCTTTGGAATTGTGCACTTTACACATGGATTGCTTCTTACATGGACAATTATATGTTGCGTGTTCTAGAGTCAGCAAACCAGACAATCTCTATATCTGCACAGACTATGGAACAACAAAAAATATTGTATACCCACAAGCATTGTGAAATTAAACATATTAGAAATGTGCGCTTTCTCTTTTATTTCTTTTCCATTTAACCAGACTGAGCCACAGCAACGTGTGGCCGGGTACAGCTAGTTAACCATAAATAAGAAAGTTAAATTTATTCAGTGTCTCCTCTTTCCTCATCCACTACCTACCACTCCTTGCCTAGCAGTTTGGTGGTCACCTCTCTGTATTCCTCTCTCGGGTCTCTCAGTCTTGAACCAAATGATATATATAATTGGTGACTTAGGACTTCCATGTTATAGTGAATGGGGCATTCAGAGTCATCACTGAGGCAGTAGGCAGCTTGGCCCAGGACTCAGTTACAAAGCTAGGTCTGCTTCCTTCCACGTCCATGGTACTTGTACAAGCCAGGAACCCCTAGTCAAAATAAGCAGTCAGTACCTAAGTTTTTCTAGCTTCTATCACTGCAGGGGAGCCCCATTGCAGCATCTAGTTTCAGTCAATGAACCAAGCCAGATCTCACCTCACCCCACCCCACCTCCCCAACCCAAGTGAAGTATCTTTAATGCCCAGGACTTTGCAGAATATAAACTCTCCGTGAGAAGACCCATGACTTCAGCCTGTCTCTCTGAGTTGTGTTTCTGTTACACATCTGGACCATGAAAATTTTGTCTTGTTTTCCAATGTATCTATAATCTGTTAATGTCTTCCTTTTTGTATATTATCTGTCACTGATATGTTATGGTTTTGGAGAAATTTTATTGTGGGAATGGTAAATATACAATATCTTCTAGACTTGACAAAAACAAAAATCAAGTCATTGAGGGAAGAGAGAAAATGTGGGTGAAAATTAACTGAAAGTGGACAAGCAGTGCAAGTGAGCCTAGTGGCCCTCCCTGAGGGTAAGACACACAGGTAGCATGGCATCTTTACTTATAAATCCAGAGGATGCTCCTTCACTCATAGGTATCTCAGCTTTTGCCTGTAAGGACAGCAATAACTGTTATACAAACAGTCTCAGAGCCCTAGAACAGAATAAGCTGTAGAAATTCTTGCTCCTATAACTTTCTGAAAAACACCTTGACAATCAATGTTCAGTATAAATGGCAGTATAGCATAGTGTGGCGGGTGAAAGCATGGATTTTAGGGCTAGATAGCCTAGGTTTGAACTTGGTCTGTGCCACTATAACAGACAAGACCTCAGGCAGGTTAGAGTACTTCTCTGAGCCTCAGTCTCTCATCAGCAAAATAAGGACAATAATAGCATCTTCTTCCAAGTTTAAAGTGAGTAAATAGGCACGAAGTGCCTAGTCCATAGCAAATACAACATAAGTATTTGTTCAGTTAAATACATACATAAAATGTAAAACGTTCCTTAATTACCTCATTCAAGGTCAACCATGATCAATAACTAGTAGAAATCTGTATCTCCAGACAACTTTCTCCAGAACTCCAGCTGTTTATTTCCAACTGCTTGTTGGCTGTTTTCACATGGTTGTTCCACTAACATGTCAATCACAGGAAGTCCAAAACAAAATCACCTTGCCTTGCAAATCTGCCTCTTCTCTCATGCCCTCTTCTCTGTCATCAATATCAGCATCTACACCAATAAAAACCTTGGAGTCCTTTTAGACCCTCCTCATCACTTCACTTCCTTGATTCTCCAGCTTCCTTTATCTTCAACACACTAACCACATTGTTCCAATAAGACCAAGCTTTGACTAGTGTAACCTTGTTGTAGCCATCCTCTGGTTTCCATCCTCTCCACCACTTACCTTGGTCCCGGTTTTCTTCAATTTTCTTAGGTAGGAAGAAAGGAGAATGAATGCTGAGTGAGCAACAACAATGCCCACAAAGAGCAGCACAAACACATTTTCATTATTGAAAACAAATAATCTCAACCCAGCAATCACATCACTCTGAAGGCAGGTCCTTGCATCTTCTTTCCAAAGATGGAAAGTACAGCTCCTCAGTACCAGAGCCAAGGGATAATATCTTACTGCTGAGAAAAGCCCAGTAATGTAAACAGCCATCATGGACAGGAAACAACGTGAACAAAGATTTTGGAGTGGAGCCCAGGGCTTAAATCATGGCAGAATAAATATATTCTGAAGTCATAACCTCTCTCAGTTCCACTTCCTTTTTCCTTTCTCTGTATAATTACTTAAATTAGAGTATGTGATTTAAAAATGTTAAAGATATTAACAATGCTGTCTATGTAAGTGTTGGAGAAATTTTCACTCTCACTAAAGTTTTGATTAAAAAAAAAGGGGTTGAAAGATACAAGTTTATTCAAACCTGGGTCACCTGGGCCCATATCAGGTATTATTGGACTTAAACATTTTGCCATGCTTTGTTTATTGTTTGATTTGCATTTTTAAAATTACACATAAAGTTGAACATCTTTTAAAAGTCTCTTTTTTTGGTGGTCTTTTTCTTACTGATTTGTAAGAGCTTTATGTATATTAAGACAACTCTGTAACAGGAATTGTAACTATTTTTCCCATTTTGCTTTTTTGTAGATTTTTCTTGACAATATTTTGTTGCTATGTTATAAATTACAATAATCTTTCATTTATGATGCATTAATTTCATGTTTTACTTACTTAGGGCTTTGATGATTTGAAGAATTAAAGACTGCGTAAGATTGTTACTGGTAACTGCTACCCCTCTTTTCACCGTTCATCCCGAGCAGTCTGGTCTCTATCCTCATTATCTGAACACGTTCTGTAGTGGGGCTGATGCTGAGTGGAGGCCTTTCATAATTATTACTTTGTCATAAACTGAGAGTCTGTCATATGCCAGGTACTGTTTTTGCTCTGGGGATAAAAAGACTCAGAGGTGAATAAGATCAGTCTACCCTATAAAGACTTTTGTCATATACTTTATACAACATACTTTTCACATAACTAAACTCTGAGATCCTGGCTTACCCAACACACATTTATTTCTTACAGTCCCAGAGACTGAAAGTTTGAGATTAGGCTGCCAACGTGATTGAGTTCTAATAAGAGCCTTTTCCTGGCTGCAGACAACAGCCTTCTCACTGTGTCCTCACCCAGCAGAGAGAGGAGGGAGAAGGAAGCTTGCTGGTGTCTCTCCTTTAAAACCTCTGATGAGCGCTCCACTCACCCTCATCAAAACCCGATCACCCTCAAAGGCCTCACCTCACAATATCACCCCATAGGAGGGTAGAACTTCAATATAAATTTTGGGGGAACACATCTAACCCTTAATACCTCCAGAGGTAGGCACTTATACACATCACCAAATAACATGCCAGAGTTTAGTTTTACCTGCTTTTTAACCTGAAATAAATGTGATCTCATTGTATTCTTTGTCTTGCTTTTGTTACCCAATGTTATGTTCTGAAGATTTACTCATATTTTTTGCATAGCTGTCAGTCTGTCCATGTTCATTGTTATATACTACTGCATTGTTTGACCATATTAGAATTATATATCTGTTCTAGAGGTAGTGACTCTTTGGATGGTTTTCCCAATGCAACTGCGATGAACAAGGCTGCCATGTGCATTCTTCTAAGTGTGTGTGTACCTTGCTGCGCATTTGCTCAAGTTTCTGTGAATACATACTGAGAATGGAATTGTTGGACCATAGACAGTGTGTGTTTTCTATTTCATGAGGTAACACAAGCTGCTTTCCAAAGGTTCAAAATCTCGAGGTCATCAGCTTGAGTATACAACCTCCACCAGTGCTCCTGCTGCTCATTATTTTAAGAATTTTTAGTTTTTGCTTATCTTATGTAATGGCATTTCATTGTGGTTTTAGTTTGCATTTCCCTGATTGCTACTAAAGTGGAGCCTCTTTTCATTATTAGGCATTTGGCTTTCCTCATTGTTTTACACCCTGTTCAGTAGTAAGCCCATTTCTCTATTGGGTATTCATTTTTCTTACTGATTTGGTTCTTTGTACAGTACATTTGACATCATAGTGCTTTGTCAGTTTATGTGTCACAAACATCTTCTCCCCTTTATGGCTTATCTTATTTATTTTAGGGGATACTGCGTATTCTGCTCCATCTCATTGAGTTCTGTGTTTATACACCCGGAATTGTGTTTGTCCCCAAGCCTATTTAGGTACCATAGGTTGCAATTTTTACTTTTTTTTCATTAAGTGATAAGCCTTGCATATGGTTTCTGCAAGGGAGACCAAGTTAAACTTCATTCAGCAAGCCCGTACACAGAGAAAAAGACCCAGAGATTGGTGAATATATGTACATTTAGATATTTTGAGTTAAAATATGGTATAGAAGCATCATTTTTAATAATTCTCACTTTGGCCCTGGCCAGTTGGCTCAGTGGATAGAGCCTCAGCCTGATGTATGGTTGTCCCAGATTTTATCCTCAGTCAAGTCACATAAGAGGCAACCGTCTGCTTTTCTTTCTTTCTCTCTCTCTTCTTTCTCTCTTTTTCTCCCACAGCCAGTGGCCCCAGGGGCTGAGGATAGCTCGGTTGGTCTGACCATCAGCCTCAGCTGCTAAAAATAGCTCAGTTGATTCAAGAATCAGCCTGACCAGGCAGTGGCACAGTAGATAGAGCGCCAGACTGGGACACAAAAGACCCAGGTTCAAAATCTCGAGGTCATCAGCTTGAGTGCAGGCTCACCAACTTGAGCGCAGGGTCACTGGCTTGAGCGTGGGATCATAGACATGACCCCTTGGTCACTGGCTTGAGCCCAAAGGTGGCTGGCTTGAAGCCCAAGGTTGCTGGCTTGAGTCCAAGGTCGCTGGCTTGAGCAAGGGGTCACTCACTCTGCTGTAACCCCCCCAGTCAAAGCACATATGAGAAGGCAATCAATGAACAACTAAGGAACCGCAACAAAGAATTTATGATTCTCATCTCTCTCCCTTCCTGTCTGTCCCTATCTGTCCCTCTTTCTGTCTCTCTCTCTCTCTCTCTCTATGTCTCTGTCACACACACAAAAAAAGAATCCACCCAAATAGGGGTTGCTCAGTGGATCCTGGTTAAGGCACGTGAAGGAGTCTGTCTCACTGTCTCCCCTCTTCTCACTTAAAAAAATAAAATAAAATAATTATTCCTACTTTAATTGACTTTTAAATAAATTTTTCAATGATTAGTTTTATTCATATCAGTAAGAGGGCTATAACCCAGCACAAATTATGCCTTATTAGCATTATTTTGTATACCAAATTGAAAATGTTAGCACATAAATTTTATGATATTATTGCTTTATTGTTAAAAGATATACATAAAATAAAATTAATCATTTTAACGTGTAGTTCAATGGAATTAAGTACTTTCACATTGTTCTGCATCCAGCACCACCATCCATCTCCAGAACTTTCCCATCTTCCCAAACTGAAGCTCTGTGACTATTAAACACTAACTTCCTATTTCTTCCCCTCCAGCCCCCTGCACTCACTCTTCTACTATCTGCCTCTATGAATTTGACTGCTGCAGGTACCTCAGATACGAGTAATCATACAATATTTATCTTTTTCTGCCTGGCTTATTTCACTGATCATTATGTCCTTAAGGTTGGAGCATGTGTTGGAGTCTCCTGCCTTTTTCAAGCTGGATAATATCTCATTGTATTGTATCACATTTTGTTTCCATTCATCCTGCCATGCACAGATAGGTTGTTTTCACCTCTGGGCTATTATGAACAACACTGCTATGAACATTGGTATATAATTGTCTGAGTCCTTGTTTTGTAATTGTTAAGAGTGTATACCCAAAGTGGAACTTGTAGTTTGATTTTTTGAGGCATGCCATTTTCCAGTATTTGCTTTTAATGTGAAGATCGTATAATTTTAAAAAATTTGTAAGCCCCATTGTACAGGCTATAACCATATATGCCATATTGTTTCTTGAGTTCCTTAGAAACTAGTCTTGAATCATAAAGCAACCTGATGCCAAGCTGGAAGGAATCTTAGAGGTCATTCCAGCAAATCTCCTACAAAAACGAACAGGACAGCCCAGAGAGGTGATGTGGCTTGCCTACAGCCACAGAATCTACCTGGAAATGAATCAGGGTGGAACCTGGACCATAGAAGGTACACCTGAGAAAGCAGGTACTCAAACTCCCCAATCTCAGGGACAAAAGTCATCTAAAGAAGGAAGTGCTCTAGATTGAGCTTGCCCTCACCCAGCCTAGTCACAAGGTTAGGGTCCTGCCCCATTGCACAAATAAGCTTTCCATGGCCTGGGTTCTAGGCCTCCTGGATGGTCTACTGGACCCTCAGCCACCAAACCCAGGGTCCACCCTAGATTTCCTGGTGCTTGTCAGCCAATCTCCCCAAGGAGGCCAGGCCCAGCCTGTTTCCTGTTTCCCCTTAGGATGTCCCCTGCCCTGCCTGCTGGTCCTACCCTGTCAGTGTCCCATCCTCCTGCTGAGTGTGAAATGTGCAAACAGAAGCTGTTTCTTCATCACTGTCTCAGAGTTGGAACCTGATAAAATGTGAAATCAGTTAAATTGACCTGCAGTTGTTTCCATTTAGTACACCCCCCCACACACACACACACACACACTTAAGCTGTCTTCTCCAGATTCCCAAGACTCTGAGGTTGTACTCAGGACATCAGCCCTGCAGCAACTGCCCTCAACAGGCCCTCCACAGGCAGCACCTTTTTCTCCAAACTGGGCCCTTCGAAACTGACATGCGTTCTGTCTCCACACTCTCGGTGAGTGGCCGTACTGGAAAGCAGACCAATACATGTTTTTCCAGTAATTAATGAAACTGTCTTCTGAGTTGCCCTATGGGCTTTGCTGCACAAAAATCAGGTTTTTGTTCACTACCTCCAATGATTCCAACCACAGTCCTGGAGAAATATGTGAAGAAAAGACAGAAACCTTCAATTCATTAATAAGAACATGGATTATCAAGAAGAAGGTAAGCAATTTACCTAAGAGCTCAGCATTCAGACCTGAGTCTTTTTGTGCTTTGTCACAGCTCTAGAGGGAATAACTTCAGACAATGGAAAAAATGCATGGATCCCTACAGAATATGAATATTTCAACACAGAGCTCTTGGAAGTGTAATGGTTTGGCAAAGGAGAAGGTTTTAGCTGGGAACCACAGGGACCTGGGAACACTGACAAGACCCAATAGGCGGGTCCTTTTAAAAAGCCTTTCAAATCCCACCATGATGACAGCTGCTTACTACTCCAGGAGTCAGAGCCTTACCACAGGGCACTAGCCTCTTGGAGCATTGCTGGGCCCTGAGCAGGATGGATTCCAGGCCCCCATAACAACTTAGACGAGGAGCCCAGGTTGAGGAAGATACAAGACTGTGGGTGCAGAGCAAATGTTTTTGAACAGCACATGCCTGCTTGAATATGACCCCCATCTCTACCTCCAGCCCCCTTACTCCCTACAAATGTGCAGAGTAACGGAGGTGAGCAGTGGCCACGAGGAGGTGTCAAGGGGGCAGAAGTTACTCCTCCCTCCCAAACTAAGAAACCCTCTTCCTAACATAGCAGAATGCAGAGATGGAGGAGAGGCGTTCAGCGTGAGCTGCCCTTCTCAGCAGGAGGAGCCTGTTCCTCAGAAAGGCTGTGAGGTGCCCTGGGGAAGTGTGTGTGCATGGCTTACACTTGAACCACTGCTTGGCCCTCCCAGCTGGACAAAGCCTGAGCTTTCTCAGGTGAGCCTGAGGATAACTCTCCTGATGGAAGCAATGGATATGGGCCCAGAGTGAAGTGCACCAGAGAAACTATAAGAAACACTTCTTTTTTTTATCTTTAAAATATATTGTCTTAACTTTTATTTTTTCTTTTTATTTTTTTAATCATACACATTTAACTTTATTTATCATTGTCATTTAAAGCTTGATTTTGTGAAACACTAAAAAGATATTTTTAAGTCTGTATCACCAGAATTTAAACAGTAGAAATAGCAATAGCTTTGCAGGTATAAATTATATACATTAAAATCAAATAATTGGAAATTTTTTCAATATGGAAACCATACAAATGAAATAACTGGCAAAAGGACCTTCTATCAGTATTCTGTTATTGCAGATGAACAGTTACTTAAGTACCTAACAAGAAACACTTCTTTAAGAAGACTCTTAAAAAGGTGGCCTGGGTTAAAGCAAAGGCTTTTTGGGAGGTCTAACACTGTGGCTGACTAACAGATGAATAGAGAACTTGGTTTTCTGATTAACCTTCAGGCAACAGCCAAGTAGTGCTTTCAATACAAGCTGCACATACAATTCACCTGAGGTCTCTTTAAAATACTGATGGCCAGGCCCTCCCTCAGAAACTCGGATGTTGTCACCGGCTAGAGGTCCCCAATTAGGAAAGAGAGATGCTTCCTTGGGTGGTGCTAATGTGCAGCCAATGGTGAAGACCATGGCCCCTGTGACCTGCCTGTAGGATGCTGTGTTCTGAAGGACAGAGAGGATGGAAAGCATAGGCCATGCTCCAAGGTTCAGGGGACACCTGAGGGCAAGTCTGGCCAGAGAGGAGACAGATGAGGGCACTGGGTACCTGGAGGGGAAGGAGGAGGCAAATGGAAGCCTAGCGACATCCTACACCTACTTCCTTGCAGCCTTGCTGGGCACTGATGGAGGACTTGGGGTTTGAGTGTCTATGAGGGAAAGAACAAAAGGGACAAGCTAATTTCCTCCTCCCCCTTCTTCTTTCTCTTCTTTTTATGAGAGAAACAGACAGGAAGGGAGAGAGATGAGAAGCATCAACTCATAGTTATGCCACTTTAGTTGTTCATTGATCAATTCTTATTTGTGCCTTAACTGGGGGGCTCCTGCTGAGCCAGTGACCCCTTGCTCAAGCCAGCGACCTTGGGCTCAAGCCAGGAATACTGGGATCATGACAATGATCCTGCACTCAAGCCAGCAACCCTGCGCTCAAGCTGGCGAGCTTGTGCTCAAGTCAGTGACCTCAAGGTTTTGAACCTGGGATCAGCATCCCAGGTCAACACTCTATTCGCTGTGCCACCATCAGTCAGGCTAAAATTTCTTCTTATAATACAGGAGAATGCTACAAATTATACCCAGTTTGATGTTGCCACATGAAATTAAAGAATTGGTCTATGTTTTATATTTTATACAGTACTTTTACAGTTTACAAAGTGCTTTTACAGAAGTTCTCTCAATTGAATCTCCCAGAATCCTAGAGGGAAAGGCAGGACACATACCAGTATCTCCAATTACCACAGATTAGGCGGTAGAGGCTCCAATTAGGCAGCATGAGTAGTTCTAGGGCTGTTCAGAGGTGGACCTAGGCTGCAATTTAGCCTTTTGATGCTCAAGACCAAAGTGCTCCTGGTGATGCATCCTGGGAAACTTTTAGTCAGAGTGGCCTCCACAAAGACTCTAGGCTAAAATGTGACCATGTTCATTCATGCAGCTGAGAGGGTTAGCCCAGGACTTCACAGTGTTCGCGGGGAGAATAGTCAATACATACACAAAAAGGAGTATGTATCTTCTAGAAAATCATTCATATACTCTTATGCACACATACAGAGTTTCCAAAATACACCCTGATATTTAGACAAATTTTTCCTTGGTAATATGACTTACTTATAATTAACACAGAGTGGCAATAATTGAAGATTAGTGTGTAGGATACCTTATTGTACCTATGTATACTTTATTTTACATTTTGCTCTGGATATTTCAGTTCCAAATAAAGTGTTTTATAATATCTGTGCTTAGCTTGTTTATTAACTTTATTTGTAAAAAATGGAAAGATTCTGCCAGTGTTTGTCTCAGTTAAATATTTCTGTGAGAGCTGGGTTGTTTGGGTCTCAGGGGCCACAATAGGGCACAGAGCTTCTTCATGCTTGGGGCCACAGAAGCCTTTGGCCTTCTGGTGAAGCCTATAATTTCCATCTCAGAATAGTGTTTTTAAATGTATAAACAAAAACATAACAGATTACAGAGAAAATAAATGATGTTGAAATATAGTTATCAAAATATTAAAAACATCTGTGTTATGTGTTTCCTAATAAACACATTAAATAACAAGATCTAGCTTCAGGTCTAAAAACCACTGAGATTTTGAAATGGTGAGGAGTATAAATGATATCTCAGGATAACTACAATAACTATAGTGTAAAATGAAAAAACTGACTTCTATTGGTGACAAAGTTACAGGTACTACTGTTATTCCTATGGCTTGTTGCCTACACTCAAATTCAAAAGTGAAGAAATGCTACATTTCAGTTAGAGATAGTAAAAATAAAGATTTTTTTTTCTCATGAGAGGATAAAAACTCCCTGGTAGCATGTTAAAGACTCCTGGCTTAAGGTGTTTTATCATGTCCCTAGATAAGGAATCCTGATTACAGTTCAAGTTCCTGGGACTGCATTTTTCAAAATGTGTTCATTGGAGTACCAGTTTTAAGAAATATCAATAGCTATCTGTCATAGGTTGAACTGAGTTCCTAAAAAAGATGTGGTGAAGTTTTTATCCCTGGTACCTGTACATGTGACCGTATTTGGAAATAGGGTCTTTGAAGATATAACCAAGTTAAGATGAGGTTATATTCAATTAAGATGGTCTTCATTCAGTGACTAGTGTCTATGTAGCTGTCGTAAGAGAAGAGAGGAGACACAGAGACACACAAGGAGAACCCACGTTATGATGGAAGTGATGCACCAGTAAGCCATGAAATACGACGTTAAAAGGCATGGAGAAGATTCTCCCTTAGAGTCTTCCAAGAGAGCAAGCCCAGCCAACACCTTGACTTTGAACTTCCAGCCTCCAAAATTGTGAAAAAAGTGCATTTCTGATCTTTTAAGCCACCCACTTTGTGGCACTTGGCAGCCCAAGGAAGCTAATATACTGTCCTTAGAAAGAAAAATGATTTGAGGTCAAAAAGTTTGAGAACCCATGCACTAGCAATTGAGTTTCCATTTTGGAGACATACAAGGTGCCCTGTGTCAGATTCTGAAGGCAATGCTCAGTAAAGTGTTGGTTTAATATAGGGTGCCCCCAAGTTTATCTAACAAAAAGATACTTTATTTGTGTTACAGGTAAATAGTGAATTTGGTGGAGCACTAGCTGTCCCAGGAGTACAAAAAGCAACAGCCAACTTTATAAAAGGACTTAAAACCATAAAGAATCCCAGAAGCATGGAGGACAGAGCAGATCATCCTGCCACTCATTTTTGCACATAAGGAACCTTAGGCTTAGGTTAAAAAATTAAAAAAAAATGGGTTTGCCAAATACATGTGACAGCCTTAGTAGCATAAATAGAAGAATTTATCATTAAACATCGAATTCTTTCAGTTGGAGTCAATATGAACTTTATTCTCAATAAGCCCTTTCTATTATTTTATAAATATAAACCCATTCTACCTAAAAGCTGAGCTCTACTTTCCCAACAATTTAACCAAATTTCTACTTATGGAGATGGGTATTTTAAATTATGCATGGGGCACACTAGGGGAGGCATCTGAGACCAATCATTTTGCCAGCAACATGACAGTCACTGAAGAGCTTCCCTCCAGGAGACAAGCAGCAGCCTCCTCAGGCCACCCCTCCCCACCCTGACCTTGGGCTCACAGTGCTTGAGGGTTGTGATGAGTGGGCACAGTGTTTAGAGTCAAGTTGCTTAGATATAGAGCCTGGGACCCAGACGAATGTCTTGAGTGGTGATTTATTGAAGGAGCGGTGCTCTGAGGACAATTTAGGAGGAAAAGAGGGATGCAGTTAAGGGAGGAGATGGGTCCGCCCTGAGACATTCACTCCTTCCTCAGGAGCCTTATGTTTTAACCTTTGCCCATTCATTTGCCCAATGCCACTGTTAAGCCACCTAGTCGTGCTAAGATTGAGCCCACTCCAGGTGTTCGGGACACGTCAACCAGCCAAACTTTTGCTACCTGGTTGTTAAATTAGTGGTAGTTTGAAATTAACCACAGTGGGAGTATTTTTACACCATGGGAATCTGCAGATGTTGCAAATCAGGGTTATTTTGTATTTCTTTCCCAGAGAGCTGGCTTCCCAGCACAGCACTGTCGTGGACTTGATGGCCATCAGCGTCCTCTACCAGGCTCCGCAGCATGTATGCCAGGGCTGTGGCCCGCTGCCTTGCCTGTCTTTCTGACGTTGACTGGCAGGCTCTGTAGTATTGCTGTGGAAAGCAGGGCTCTTCAGCCTGACAGCCTTTTGTGTGCTCTGCCCACTTTGAGTGCAGAGAGAAAACGAAGCCCTTTATGCCCAGAAAAAAAGGACACTGAGAAACTTTGGATCTAGAGGCTTAAAAATTCCGCTCCTCCAAAGCTCTGAGGCTTTCCAGCTTCGTTATTTCATGCCCAATATCAAGCGGTTCTCAAAGAAAAGAAAGTACCGAGAGCGCTGCCCTCATTTCCCTGCCTTCTGCGTCTGCGGAAAGGAGGAGGCTCTGTTTTCTTTCAGCACGGCCAGTGCTCTTCCGCCAGCCCGTCCCCATTTGGAGCCCGTCCATCCCTGGTGGGAGTGTTTCAACTTCACTCCAGATGTTGGGCAACCCAGCCAATGATGCAAGTTCCCAGCTCTGCAGGGACACAAATGAATGACTCTAATGTGTGTCTCTTTAGCCACTTGACTCACTGTCCCTTCCTTTATTCTTGACGTGTAGCCAAGATGCCCTTCTGATTTTCTAATCACCTTCTGTAACAGCCTTGGAAATCAGCTGTCTCCCACTCACCAGAACACGTGTATTTATGCCAGATGATTGAAAAAGAATACTAATGTAATTCCCTTTCCAGGCAAAATGGGCAGTAACAAGGAGCCAGTTAGACCTGTTGAAAATTCTGCTGGCTCGCCACTTGTGAGTCACATTTACATGACCCTGAATTGCCTGGTTTGAGGTTAATTGCACCGTTTGGCCTGCTGCCTGTACAACTGGCTCAACTAGGTTTGAAGGCCACTAAAATATATAATACCCCGAGGCCACAAACTCATTCAGATTAAGGGGCAGCAAAACTGATAGTAAAACAACTGGCCAAATTAACCAACAAAAAGACCTATTTGATGCTGCATAGGAAATGTAACCTATACAAATTTTGGGAGGTTGATTAGTTTGAAACATGAAATTGCTGATATATGACTAATTGAATCTTTTTTAAAATGGTAGTTTTATAAAGTTCAACCTAATAATCATACCCTTGATTTTCAAGTAATCCCCAGTGTAACATCTCAGGATCACTTGGGCTGGGAATAGGGAGAACAGCCAGGAGGAGAGAAAAGAAACCATTCTTCCATCTCTTGCCGTAGTTCTGACACCCTCCTCTTGTCAAGTATATAGTTGGATAAAGAGAGCTCTGGTAGAACACTTGGGAAACCTATATTTTTAGCTCCAGATGACTTTCTATATGGCCTTCAACAAGCTGTTTCTCCTTTAAGCCTCATTCTATGCAACTGAAGTGACATCATTAACTCTCTTGTAAGGCCCAAAGGAACTGATAGATGGGAACATGGCTCTTTTTTTTTTTAAGTGAAAATTTCCATCTAGATCATTTATAAAGGCTACATACATTGTGGTGATCTAGCCCTATTGACATGTGAGTGTGTACTCCCTCAGGAGAGAATAAATTGTGAACAAAATCATAACTGATTACTCCTTTGTTTCAGTGTCATCTCCGATAGCAAATAATGCCAAAACAGTAACAAATTGCCATTGCACTTTTCATTACTCATCAGAGTATAAAAGATTTAATAAACAGCAAGAGAACACATCGGCTTTCCAGGGTGGGAAATGAGTGTTATTGATGGTAGCAAATTACATTTCTTTGAAAAAGATGTCACAGTGCTTAGAGATTATTTGCATGGCTGCTGAGATATAAGAAAACTCTAAGGAGCATTTAAAGGCCACATCTGTGTGATGAACAGTCTGGGGTCCCCAGTCAGTCTCCTCCTAACCCTAGTTCCAGCATTTGTGTGACTCGGCCGAGCAGCTGCTTAGGCACAAGCTTCTCCATCCAAGTACAGACTAAAACAGCTTCCTTAGTATTCTCTGTCCAGAGTGGGGTGCCATGTTTTTGGGGCAGGTGTACAAGGACATTGAGGGTGTTCTTTCAATACTTGTGCTCCTGTCCTTGTCTTTGCTTCTATGCAGCTGCCTCCTGTTCTTCCATGCTGGAAATAGCCAGGCAGATGTCTGCATGCAGAGCCGCTGCCAGCCCCACTCCACTGGCAGCTGTTGCAACGGCCCCTGGCAAGTGGCATGACCACGGGTATAAGGCTGTGAGCTCAGCTCATCAGCAGAACGTCCTCTGCCCTGATGCAGACCTCTGGGATCAGCTCCCTGCTATACAGGAGGCTCCCAGCTAGCACTTCTATTAGGGAGGCATCCGTCCATTTGACTTTCACCTCTAAGATGTTCTGCTCTGCTATAGCCACATGGTGTTTTCAAAATACACACTTGTCTGTAACATTTCCAGGTTTAGAATATATTATATATTTTTAATTCTATTGATGACCTTTTCAAAGCTTAAACTGGTTTGCTCTCAGATGTTAAGGGTGAACCTTTCATGAGTGGGATTAGTATCCTCATCAAAGAGGCCCCAGAGAGATCCCTAGCCCCTCCGGCCACGTTAGGACACAAGAAGAAGTGTACAACCCAGAAGAAGACCCTCACCTGACCATGTAGGCACCTTAATCTCAAACTTTCAGCCTCCAGAACTGTGAGAAATATATTCCTCTTTTCTAGAAGCCACTCAATCTGTTTTATTTTGTTAGAGTAACCCAAACGGACTAAGACAGTAGACATACGACCACATTATCTAACAACACATTTGTTGAGGAAAAAAAATCAGCTCCTTCTCTCAGTTGCTTCTTTTCACCTACAGACGCTTTGATTTAGAGATGGGACCTGAACAGGAAGTTTAATTCACAGTAGTCATTCAGTTTGTAACAGGATATGTCTGCACAAAGAACAGAGAAAGGGTAGCTTAGTTTTTTGTGTAGTTCTGCCTCCCCCTGGGTCATAATTAGAGTTCTCCTAAACACTGCATCGAGTCCTTTCAGCTCAGTTTTGAGCAAAATGAAAACCAGGATCATGAGAATTCCTCCTGGTTAGTGGTGAAAGGCATTTCTCCTGCTCTTGCCAGCACCTGGAGGTGGGCATCCTTCCACGGGTGAGTAATCACAGTTCCATGTGACAGAACAAACAACTCCTCTTCTTTATTTAAACATGGAAGGAAATTAGCTAAAGAAAATAGAGGCGAAAGTCAACCCACAACTCAGCAACCCGAGATGTTTCTTAACATTTTGACCTCTTTCGACAGTTACTCCAAAATTGAATTCCCTCAGAGATTAGTAGGACATTCTTTGCTTGGATCCATACTCTGGGGAATAAACAAAACAAAAGATGGCTCAGACTAAATCTAGACAGTTGTTAAACCTGCCCTGGCATCTGCCGTAAACTCCTCACCAAACTCACCCTCCCCAGACCTCACCTGCAGCTCCCGGTGAGCTTGTTCTCAGGTGGGCTCTGCCCAGCACTAAATGTAAAAGGCACCTGGCTGGATCAGGAGGCAGTCTTTGTGCCCACAAGTTCTTTTTGGCAGTAGTCACTTCTCTGCCCTATTTTAGCTCCTTTTTGTCTCAGTGGTCCTCCTAGAATTCCAGGTTCCTCACTTACCACCTGACCTCTGGCCCATGACCATCTTTGGCTCTGATTTTTTACTATGCCTGATCTGGGGAATCGCTGTCTCTGAGTTGACAGTTGGACCATGGTGTTTCTCCAGACTCAGTCATCCCCACCCCCGCTTTAAAGCCCTGCCTTGCTGTGACCAATTTGGTCTCAATTCTATAGACCAATTTTGAAAAGATGACCGGTGTTCCTAGTTCTGGTTGCAGAGACAGAAAAAATGGAGAGGAGAGCCAAGAGAGAAAGTGATGGGAAAGAGACGCAGATATAGAGACTCTATGATAATGCTTCACCTGAGATTCACAGTTCAGTTAGAACTTACTGTGTGCAAATATAGATGCAGTGGTCCATAGAGTGACAAAAATGAGCACCAACAACGAACCACGCCCAATGTTCCTCTCCCTGCAAACATCTGTATTCTCAAAGGACGCGTGCATCCCCTCATCCCACCACTTATCCCATGATTGCTGGTTTACTCTAGTACTCCACATTCTTTTTTTTTTTTTTCAAGATTTTACTTATTCACTTTTAGAGAGGAGAGAGAGAGGGAGAGAGAGAGACAGAGAGGGAGAGAGAGGAGAGAGAGACAGAGAGAGAGAGAAGGGGGAGGAGCTGGAAGCATCAACTCCCATATGTGCCTTGACCAGGCAAGCTCAGGGTTTCGAACCGGCGACCTTAGCATTTCCAGGTCGACGCTTTATCCACTGCGCCATCACAGGTCAGGCAAAGTATTCCACATTCTTTGAGAACAAGAAACCTCTCCTAGTATGTCCCCGGCACCCAACACAGAATGTAAGAGGGAGGAGTCATCTATTTAATACTTGTCAAAAGGATTTCGGAATCTCAGGGGGTGTCCAGAGGAGTTGTAGGTGTGCTTTTTTCCATCACCGTGGCTGCAGTAGTCAGACTTTGATTTTCCCTGGCAGAAACCGGCTTAGGGTCCATTACTGCTGAGAGGCTCCTGTCAGGGCAGGCTGTGGAGTCCCATTTCCCAAGATGGCAAGGGACAGGGCATGAGCAGATTTGTGCAGCTGCCATTTTCCAGTAAATGGGCATTGCCCCTCCTCCTCTTCTCTAATCTACCCACCTCTTGCTCCCAGGAGAGCAATTAGTTACACTGTATATACGCTGTGCTAAATAAAGTGGATCATTTACCAAGTGGGATTAGTCTCCAAGAATAAAAGCAGATTCTTGGGCATGTTATTGTAATGAGTGTATTCAATACAATGATCTTTGGGTCAAACTGTCCAATGAAATGAGATCATCAACTGCCAGACCAGCTGTTCAGACCCAAAATGATGGTCTTTATCCAGCCCCAGATAAAAAGCCTTGTTGCTAGGTGCCCTTCACATAAAGAAACTACCAGAATACAGTATGAGACAGCAAAAATCATACAGGTAAGGTACCATCTTAATTTTTTCTTTATTTTTTCTTTATTTTTTCTTTATTGGTTTTAAGAGTGAAAGGAATGGAAAGACAGACAGACAGACAGATAGAAACATCAATCTGTTTTGGTACAGGACATGACCAGGGATCAAACCTTTGTGTGTTGGGACAACGTTCTAACCAATCAAGTTAAACAGCCAGGGCTAATTTTCTGTTTTCTTTCAATTATGAACACTTGTTATTTAAAATTTTTCTGTTTATCCATGTTAGCATTTCTGAAGCATTTTTTGTCACCCATTTTAGCAATCACATACACAGGACTTAATGTTTGCAAAGCATCACGCTGGGGGTTGCAAGATGAGCAGAAGGTACTGTGACTTAGATGCTGTCAAAGGGGTAAAATGTTCCTCCTTCCTTTTAGAAGGAACCAACAAAATGAGAGGTGGGTGACAGGAGTTAGGAAAAGAAGTTTTGACCTCTCAATGCCATTTTGGAATCTTCACTCTAGAGAACAGAGTGAGCACAAATCCTGTCATAGATTATATCCCATGCAATGATGCGTGGGTTAACCTGTTTATAAACTAAAAATATTGGCTTTACAACCATCTTGTGATACTGCACATAAATTAACCAGGACTGCAGTCAATGTGGCTTTATCATCTGAGTTCAGATCTTCCCAGTACATTCTGAAGACTTGACCACTTAAGTGAGGCAACCAGCTAGAAACACTACTGCAACTCAGCATCACCCCCAGTCTCCACAGTGTTGTTCATGGGGAAGATCCAACTGTGCATTGAAAAAAGATGAGCTCAAAGGATTGGGTTTTGAAGGTGCCTTTGTCTTCCCAGAATGTAGCTGGCTGGCTGGCCAATAGCATAGCAGCAAGGGCTCTGCCTGCAGCTGGTCCAAAGAGCTGTCATCCTGCTTTGAAACATTGGCATGACCTATAAATTTTCCTCACTTTTCTTCTCCATCACCCAAACCATGGCCAAAATCAGCTTTCTCATTTTTCACGTAGCTGCTCCTAAAATTGTGTTGATCAGAAATCAAGCAGGGGAAAGTGCATGCTTGATTTCTGGACAGACATCATCTCCATTGTTCTTCCAGTTCTAGCCCATCGATAGGGCCTCCTCCCACTAAGAGATATCTTTTTATCCAGATAAAATCCTCATACTGTTACCAAGGAAGGGTAAAGGCATTGCAATGGGCAGGCTCTCCTTTCATCATGGGAAACACACCTGAGCTGACCTCAGCTCAGCCTGGACAACAAATCATTTACTAACCCCTCACCTGCATGACTTCTGAACCCTGTCCTCTTCTGCCCAAGCATCCCCAGAGAGTCTCTTCCTCAAAACAGAAAGCCACATCCTATTCTGCAGTGAGTACTGGAGAACCCAGGGCCAGACAACTTCATATTCAAATTCTGGCTCTGCTCTGGCATGACTTTGAGCAATGTAATATACCTCTCTGGTCCCTCTCATCACTCTCTGATCCTTAGAGATAAGGTAACAGCATTACTAGATGTCCCGCAAAGACACACAGTGCCTTATCCAGTATGGCCGTTCTGGTCACCTGCCTGTCTACTCACATCTGCATTTGTGCTTTTTCCCTTCTTTTCTGTTCTAGAATTCCATTGCCAAGTGGCTTTACAAGAGTCTGAATGAGCAAAAAAACCTCGAGAAAGGACTGGTTCCATTTCCACCCGGTTCTCCAGCTTCTGGAGCACACTTTTGATGCAAAAGCTGGTTTGGCTTCTTGCTTTATTAAGCTCTGATTTGCCTCACCATCCCTTGTGAGGCTTCTCAGCTCTTCTTGTGTAATAAATTCCTTTATTAAATTCTCTCTGTTGAAAACATTTTAAATGACTTCTGTTTTCTGAATGAACCATGAGTGATGGCATGCCCCTCTCCCTTCTTCTTCATCTATGAATCTGGTTCATTAGACATCCCAACCTCTGAGAAGATGTTGTACCTGAGTATGGTCCTCACCACCACCTCCCTCTGCTAGTCCAGACTCCATTCCCCTCACACGAATCCAATTTCCCTCTCCCTGAAGCTGGCTGACTTCCCACCCAGCCCCTTTCTTCCTTCCCTGGCCAAGGAAGCCTTAAATATGCTCCTACAAGAAGAAAACTACTTACTCCAGATGGACAAATTAGTGTGCCAACACTGGTGATATAGGCAAGCAGCAGCTGCCCTTGTGCTGAAACTTTAAAAGTACATAGCACATAGGGCTCACCCTGTTCCAGGTGCTCATGAGGATGTTTATTGCTACATTGAGGATTCTGTCTGGAAAAAGGGTCAGGCTAGACAATTAAACACCAAGACCTGAGCTGATATTCTGTCCTTGGAGCTTTAACATCATTTGTCCTAGAGAAGCCTAGATTTTATAAAGTCTCTTATCTCCAAGACTCGCTCCACCTGACAATATAATCTTCACTGAGACAAGGACAGGCTGACAGCAGTGTTCTCAGTAATGTCCCAGGGCATTGTGCAATAAGGAAATGTTATTCCCCAGTGTGTTCAACAACTTCAGAGTCATCTGGTGTGTCTGTATGCCCATACTTCCCTTGTCAAGGTCCTGTTACCAACCAGAGAGTTGTTTGAAACTATATTCCATATATCCTCCATAACATTTACAAAGATTTAGAATGACTCTATAACTGACCTTGAGCTTATTTTGTCTGCAAGAGCCTCTTCTTTAGAAATATTTTTCATCAAAGGAACACAATTACTTAAACTAACTTCTTAACTATGACAAAACCCTGTTAAGTAGCAGCCTATGACACAAGCTTAAAGAAACCTTTCATTATGTCTTTAGGGTAAGGAGTTTCCAACTCTCTGCCACAGACATCTTCCTAAACATACTCCTCACTAGTCAGACACCAGCAGATGGTGGGCAGATTACAAACTACCCTGGCCTGGGGACTAGGAATCTGGGAGTTTGCTTCCCTGACACATAATTTGACTGAGACAAAGGGCAAGTCAAAAATATGTTGGCATAGTTAACAAGAGAGCATCATAAGTGAAACTCAGAGGAGAACAGAAATTCACTACATTCAAGTGCTTGTTTCTAAGAGAATCTACTACAGGTCACAATAGATGGCAAATAATGTTTAGCCCTAAGGCCCAGTCATGAGGGTGGGTTATGAGACACCAAGCTTCATTGACATTTTAATAATCAACTCAAAATTTGTGACTTTTTTCTGATATCTTAGAATTTTCTCAAAATAGAGTCTATAGTTGATTAATTTAAGGATAAAGACAGTCTTCAAAGAAGAAATTCTGTGCCCAGAAAGTGTTAAGTCTTGCCAAAATCTATATTATTTAGTTAAAACCACTATAATAAAGTACTACAAGCTAGGTGGCTAAACAAGAGAAATTTATTGTCTTACAGTTCTTGAGGCTGGAAGTCTAAGGTCAAGGTGTTGGCAGGGTCAGTCTGCTCCAGGCCTCTCTCCTGGTTTCTGGTGGTTTGCTGACAATCTCTGGCATTCCTGGGTTTGTATATTACCCCAATCTCTCTTCATCTTCACATGGTGTTCTCCTTGTGCGTGTGGCTTTGTCTAAATTTCTCTTTCTATAAAGACACCAGTCAAATTGGATTAGGAACCTACTCACTTCAGTATAAATTCATCTTAATTAATTACATTTGCAATGACTATTTCTAAATAAGGTTACAGTCTAAGGTACTGGTGGGTTAGCACTTCAACATATAAGTTTGAAGAAGAAACAATTAACAGTTCACTCTCTAGCTTCCCAAAATGCATGTTCTTCTCACATGAAAAATATATTCATTTCATCCCAACATCCACAAAGTCTTTTTTTTTTTTTTTTTTTTTTTTTTTTGGTAAATATTTTAAAAAAATTTTTTTTTTAATAAATTTTTATTAATGGTAATGGGATGACATTAATAAATCAGGGTACATATATTCAAAGAAAACATGTCTAGGTTATTTTGTCATCAAATTATGTTGCAAACCCCTCGCCCAAAGTCAGATTGTCCTCCGTCACCCTCTATCTAGTTCTCTGTGCCCCTCCCCCTCCCCCTAACTCTCTCTCTCCCTCCCTCCCATGTCCTCCCTCCCCCCCCACCCTTGGTAACCACCACACTCTTGTCCATGTCTCTTAGTCTCATTTTTATGTTCCACCAATGTATGGAATCATGTAGTTCTTGTTTTTTTCTGATTTGCTTATTTCACTCCTTATAATGTTATCAAGATCCCACCATTTTGCTGTAAATGATCTGATGTCATCATTTCTTATGGCTGAGTAGTATTCCATAGTGTATATGTGCCACATCTTCTTTATCCAGTCTTCTATTGAAGGGCTTTTTGGTTGTTTCCATGTCTTGGCCACTGTGAACAGTGCTGCAATGAACATGGGGCTACATGTGTCTTCACGTATCAATGTTTCTGAGGTTTTGGGGTATATACCCAGTAGAGGGATTGCTGGGTCATAAGGTAGTTCTATTTTCAGTTTTTTGAGGAACCACCATACTTTCCTCCATAATGGTTGTACTACTTTACAGTCCCACCAACAGTGAATGAGGGTTCCTTTTTCTCCACAGCCTCTCCAACATTTGCTATTACCCGTCTTGTTGATAATAGCTAATCTAACAGGAGTGAGGTGGTATCTCATTGTAGTTTTGATTTGCATTTCTCTAATAACTAATGAAGCTGAGCATCTTTTCATATATCTGTTGGCCATTTGTATCTCTTCCTGGGAGAAGTGTCTGTTCATGTCCTCTTCCCATTTTTTTATTGGATTGTTTGTTTGTTTGTTGTTGAGTTTTATGAGTTCTTTGTATATTTTGGATATTAGGCCCTTATCTGAGCTGTCGTTTGAAAATATCAGTTCCCATATAGTTGGCTGTCTGTTTATTTTGATATCAGTTTCTCTTGCTGAGCAAAAACTTTTAATTCTGATGTAGTCCCATTCATTTATCTTTGCCTTCACTTCTCTTGCCATTGGAGTCAAGTTCATAAAATGTTCTTTAAAACCCAGGTCCATGATTTTAGTACCTATGTCTTCTTCTATGTACTTTATTGTTTCAGGTCTTATATTTAGGTCTTTGATCCATTTTGAATTAATTTTAGTACACGGGGACAGGCTGTAGTCGAGTTTCATTCTTTTGCATGTGGCTTTCCAGTTTTCCCAACACCATTTGTTGAAGAGGCTTTCTTTTCTCCATTGTGTGTTGTTGGCCCCTTTATCAAAGATTATTTGACCATATATATGTGGTTTTATTTCTGGGCTTTCTATTCTGTTCCATTGGTCTGAGTGTCTATTTTTTGCCAATACCATGTTGTTTTGATTATCGTGGCCCTATAATATAGTTTAAAGTCAGGTATTGTAATGCCCCCAGCTTCATTCTTTTTCCTTAGGATTGTTTTGGCTATTCGGGGTTTTTTATAGTTCCATATAAATCTGATGATTTTTTGTTCCATTTCTTTAAAAAATCTCATAGGGATTTTGATGGGAATTGCATTAAATTTGTATATTGCTTTGGGTAATATAGCCATTTTGATTATATTTATTCTTCCTATCCAAGAACAAGGAATATTTTTCCATCTCATTGTATCTTTTTCGATTTCCCTTAACAATGCTTTGTAATTTTCATTATATAGGTCCTTTACGTTCTTTGTTATGTTTATTCCTAGGTATTTTATTTTTTTTGTTGCAATCGTGAAGGGGATTATTTTTTTGAGTTCGTTTTCTAATATTTCATTGTTGGCATATAGAAAGGCTATGGACTTTTGTATGTTAATTTTGTATCCTGCGACCTTACTGTATTGGTTTATTTTTTCTAATAATCTTTTTGTGGAGTCCTTCGGGTTTTCGATGTATAGGATCATATCATCAGCAAAAAGTGATAGCTTTACTTCTTCTTTTCCGATATGGATGCCTTTTATTTCTTTGTCTTGTCTGATTGCTCTGGCCAGAACTTCTAGCACCACGTTGAATAAGAGTGGAGAGAGTGGACAACCCTGTCTTGTTCCTGATTTAAGGTAGAAAGTCCTCAGTTTTATGCCGTTTAATAGGATGTTGGCTGATGGTTTATCATATATGGCCTTTATCATGTTGAGGTATTTTCCTTCTATACCCATTTTGTTGAGAGTCTTAAACATAAAATTGTGTTGTATTTTATCAAAAGCCTTTTCTGCATCTATTGATAAGATCATGTGGTTTTTGTTCTTTGTTTTGTTGATATGGTGTATTACGTTAACCGTTTTGCGTATGTTGAACCATCCTTGAGATTCTGGGATGAATCCCACTTGATCATGATGTATTATTTTTTTAATATGTTGTTGTATTCGGTTTGCCAGTATTTTGTTTAGTATTTTAGCATCTGTATTCATTAGAGATATTGGTCTGTAGTTTTCTTTCTTTGTGCCATCCTTGCCAGGTTTTGGTATGAGGGTTATGTTGGCCTCATAAAATGTGTTTGGAAGTATTGCTTCTTCTTCAATTTTTTGGAAGACTTTGAGTAGAATAGGAACCAAGTCTTCTTTGAATGTTTGATAGAATTCACTAGTATAACCGTCTGGGCCTGGACTTTTATTTTTGGGGAGATTTTTAATAGTTTTTTCTATTTCCTCCCTGCTGATTGGTCTGTTTAGGCTTTCTGCTTCTTCATGACTCAGTCTAGGAAGGTTGTATTGTTCTAGGAATTTATCCATTTCTTCTAGATTGTTGTATTTGGTGGCATATAATTTTTCATAGTATTCTACAATAATTCTTTGTATTTCTATGATGTCTGTGGTGATCTCTCCTCTTTCATTTTGGATTTTATTTATTTGAGTCCTGTGTCTTTTTTCCTTGGTGAGTCTTGCCAAGGGTTTGTCAATTTTGTTGATCTTTTCAAAGAACCAGCTCCTTGTTTTATTGATTTTTTCTATAGTTTTTCTGTTCTCTATTTCATTTATTTCTGCTCTGATTTTTATTATCTCCTTTCTTTGGCTGGTTTTGGGTTGTCTTTGTTCTTCTTTTTCTAGTTCCTTAAGGTGTGAAGTTAAGTGGTTTACTTCGGCTCTCTCTTGTTTGTTCATATAGGCCTGAAGTGATATGAATTTTCCTCTTATTACTGCTTTTGCTGCATCCTAGAGATTCTGATATGTCGTATTTTCATTTTCATTCGTCTGTATATATCTTTTGATTTCTGCGCTTATTTCTTCTTTGACCCATTCATTTTTTAGAAGTATGTTGTTTAGTTTCCACATTTTTGTGGGTTTTTTCCCCTCTTTTTTGCAGTTGAATTCTAGTTTCAAGGCTTTATGATCAGAAAATATGCTTGGTACAATTTCAATTTTTCTAAATTTGCTGATATTGTCTTTGTGGCCCAACATATGGTCAATTCTTGAGAATGTTCCATGTACACTAGAGAAAAATGTATACTCTGTCGCTTTGGGATGAAGTGTCCTGTAGATGTCTATCATATCCAGGTGTTCTAGTATTTCGTTTAAGGCCACTATATCTTTATTGATTCTCTGTTTGGATGACCGATCTAGAGCCGTCAGCGGTGTATTGAGGTCTCCAAGTATGATTGTATTTTTGTTAGTTTTTGTTTTAAGGTCAATAAGTAGCTGTCTTATATATTTTGGTGCTCCTTGGTTTGGTGCATATATATTAAGGATTGTTATGTCTTCTTGATTCAACTTCCCCTTAATCATTATGAAATGACCATTTTTGTCTCTCAGTACTTTTTCTGTCTTGTAGTCAGCATTATTAGATATGAGTATTGCTACGCCTGCTTTTTTTTGGGTGTTGTTTGCTTGGAGTATTGTTTTCCAGCCTTTCACTTTGAATTTGTTTTTATCCTTGTTGCTTAGATGTGTTTCTTGTAGGCAGCATATAGTTGGATTTTCTTTTTTAATCCATTCTGCTACTCTGTGTCTTTTTATTGGTAAGTTTAATCCATTTACATTTAGTGTAATTATTGACACTTGTGGGTTCCCTACTGCCATTTTATAAATTGCTTTCTGTTAGTTTTGTATCTAGTTTGATTCTTCTCTTTTGTTTTTCTATCATTTGTTTTTGTTTGTTTGTGTTCCATACTTCTTTCCTCTGTTGCTACCTTTTTTAAGTCAAGTGTTTTTGTGGTGGTTTTTTTAAGGGTGGATACCATTAAGTAATGAAAAGGGTACCTACCATATTCATTGTAGTACCCTATCTTATAAGTATTTCTGCACTTCATCGTCCTTTGCTACTGTTAATCTCCATCCTCTCCCCCCTTTTTTTCCTTTGTTGTCACAGTTTAAGTTTGGTTTTATTGTGTTCTTGGTGGAGCTGTTACTTGTGGTGTTGTTTTCTTTTGTTCTTTGAATCTGGTTGGAAAACCCCCTTTAGTATTTCCTGGAGTGGGGGCTTTCTGTTGATAAATTCTCTCATCTTTTCTGTATTTGTGAATGTTTTTATATCTCCTTCATACTTGAAGGATAGCTTTGATGGGTATAGTATTCTTGGCTGAAAGTTGCTCTCTTTCAGGGCTTTAAATATTGGGGTCCACTCTCTTCTAGCTTGTAGAGTTTCTGCTGAGAAATCTGATGATAATCTAATAGGCCTTCCTTTATATGTTGTACTCTTCTTTTCCCTGGCTGCTTTGAGAATTTTTTCTTTGTCATTGGTTTGTGTCATCTTTATTATGATGTGCCTTGGAGTGGGTTTGTTGGGGTTAAGAAAACTTGGTGTTCTGTTTGCTTCTTGAATTTGAGGCTTTAGTTCCTTCCACAGGCTTGGGAAGTTCTCGTCTATTATTTGTTTGAGTATATTCTCCATTCCATTTTCTTTCTCTTCTCCCTCTGATATACCTATTATTCTTATGTTATTCTTTCTGATGGAGTCAGACAATTCCTGTAGGGCTTTCTCGTTTTTTATTATTTTTGAGTCTCTTTCTTCTTCTCTCTGTTGTGCCTCAAGTTGTTTGTCTTCTATTTCACTAATCCTATCTTCAATCTGGGCTGTTCTGTTAGCTAAGCTTGTTACCTCGTTTTTCAGCTCATGAATTGAGTTTTTCATTTCTGTTTGATTTGTTTTTATAGTTTCAATTTCCTTGGTAATATATTCTTTGTGTTCATTGAGTTGTTTTCTGATCTCCCTATATTGCTTTTCTGTGTTTTCTTGTATATCTCTGAGTATTTTTAAGATTTCTATTTTATATTCTCTGTCATTTAGCTCCAAGGCTTCCAATATGCTAAGTCTTTTCTCCATAGATTTTTCCACATCTATTTGTGTTACCTCTCTTTCTTTTGTATCCATAATATTCGATTTCCTCTTTCTTATCGGCATCTGAGGGTGGTCTTATTGATAGCACTAATTAGAATTAATAAAGAGTAAAAAGTAAAAAAAAAAAAAAAAAAAAAAAAAAAAAAAAGGGTAAAACACCCCACAAAAAAGAAACAGTAATAATTTATTATTTCCCCCTTTTTTTCTCTCTTCTCTTTCCCTCCTCTCCCCTTCTCAGGGAAATATCATGCCTATAATGGAGGGCCTGATTTGGGGTGAAGAGTTCAAGGGGCAAAAAAAAGGGAGTAGGGACCTACTAAATGCAAAAAAAAAAAAAAAAAGGAAGAAAATCTTAGACAAGCATAAGATGATTTGCTTGTAAGTGATGGTCAACTAAGAGATATAATGAGAGGGATAAGAGGGAACCAGAAAAAAGGACCAAAAAAGAATAATAAAGAAGAAAAAATAAAAATAATAAGTAAAAATCTGTTGTATTAAGTGGAGCGAAGACTAAATACAATGGAGACCTTGGGTTGGGAGGACCCAAAATGCCACAAAAATAAACAAACAAGAAAAATAAATAAAAACAAAAGCAAAAAAGAGAAATAAAGCCAAAAAAAAGCCTTGAGTCCCAAATTAACTAATTTGTTCGTGATTGAGGATTATATGGGAGGAAAGTAAAATGAGAAAAGAAAAAACGAATAGAAAGGAAAAAATAAGAAAAAGAGAAAAACGAAGGAAGAAATAAAATAGGAAGAGAAAAAAACAAAATAAAGCAAGACAAAAAAAAAAAACAAAAGAGGAGAGAGTGAGAGTTAAGTGTTTTGGAGTATAACCTTAAAGGAGGGTGAGGATGAAGAAGAAAAATAAAATGCAACACTCATGGGTAGTGTAGTTCAAGAAAGGGGAAGCATAAGATGGGCAGAGAATAGAAGGACCGAGGTGGAGGAAATAAAGGCAAAAAGATAGAAGAAACAAACAACAACAACAAAAAAAAAAAATTAGTGGATCAAGTTGTAAAGTCTGTGGGTTTTTCTTGATTTTGAGAGGTTAACTTCTTCCTTTTTCTTTTCTCTCCCTCTTCCTGGTCGGTGACTCTGTACCCCAGGCTCTGCCCCTGTGTCACTCTTAGGTAGGGATTTGCAGTTGATGGGATTCTATGGCAATGTCATATAATTGGCTTTAGTCTTGCTGGAAGTAAAGGCTTGTTGGCGTTTGCAGGGTCCAACGATGAGAGAGTTTGCTTTCCTGGGTTCTCTCTCCTAGTCCCCCCTTTCTGAATTAGCAGCCTGGTGATCCAGCTATAAGGCTGCAACTGCTTCTGCCTGGGGAGTAAGAGGCTCAAAGAGCTGGGAAATCCCCACTCTATCCCCACTCAGTGCAAGGCTTTGGGAAAGGCTCTGACAGTCAGGGCCTCCAGTGTAATCAGGCGGGGGTGGGAGTCAATTGTTGTCAAGGTGACTGTTCAGCGCCTATCTCAACCCAGGCTTCCCACACTTTGTAGCCTGTTTTTGCAGGGAAGAAGAGGCACTAGTCTCTGCTTACTACTAGTGTAGTATAGACCTTATTATCTGCCAAGTCCTTCTTGTTAGCGTTTATCCCTGAATATGGAGGCTCTATCAATCAGAAGTTGCCCCCGCCCCTTTAGCGAGAGGCACTAAAAAATATCACACCTCTTGTCTTGGATCGCTGAACTGAGAGAGATCTTATCAATTAGAACCGAGGGTGCGCAGATTTCATGGGTTAAGCTAATTTCAGTGATTGGGTCGCAGCTGTGCTTCCAAAGGTATTTTAGGCTGCCTGCGCGCGCCCCTCCCCCAACGCTTGATTGTTAGCTTGAATGGCTGGGTGAGGTGCCCCGCCCACGGAGAGAATCTCCCAAGCCTCTCCCGCTCGCCCCGCCGCTGGCGGCTGGACTGCACCAGGCGCAGGATAATGGAGCCCCCTGCGTGTGCGGGCCAGCAGGGCGCCCTGGGCGCATGGAATGCCCAAGGCACACGCGCGAATGGGGCGCTCCGGGCACCGGTGGCTGGCGACCCCCACTCGCAGTGTGCGGGCCGCTGGGAACGTCAGCGGTGCTCAACCGGACCGGGCGTGCGCGCGGCTGCTCGCGGCGGCGGCCGCTCACGGCGGTGGCTCGCGGGGGCTCGTGGCGGCTCGCGGCGGCTCGCGGCGGCTCGCGGCGGCCGCTCGCGGCGGCTTGCGGTTCCCAAGTATATGGGCTGACTCACCACAGGCGCACTTCCTTGCAGTTTGAAAGAACGTCCCTGTGGTAGATTCCTCCACACCCTCGTCTCTCAGATTCAAGTGATAACAGTCCTTTCGCTATCAGTTTGTGTGGAACTCCGGAATGCTCCGAGGATAAATTTTTCTGTTTCTAGTTGATAAATTTGTTGTGATTTAGGGGAGAGCTGTCGGACGCGCTGCTCACGGCGCCATTTCCGTGACGTCCAACATCCACAAAGTCTTAATACATTCTAGCATCAACTCCAAAATCCCATCTACATATTATCTACATCAGATATGGGAAAGATTTGGAGTGCGATTGATCCTAGGGCAAAATTTCTCTCCATCTGTGAACCAATAGAATCAGACCAGTTATCTGCTTCCAAATTACAATGATAAAATAAGCATGGAATAGGCATTCTCATTCCAAAAAAAGAAAAATTAAAAGGAAAAAAAAATGTCTTGATCCCTATAAAGTCTGAAACCATAGCAGGGTACAGTATATTCCATTAGATTCTAAGGCTTGAGAATAATCCCTTTTGGCTCAATCCTTTGTGGTTGATCCCAAAATAAGCTGGGCCATTTCCCATAATAGATTTATAGTCCATTGATTCTACACAAAACACAACTTTCATGCTTTCAAAAACCCACAGCCTAGGTCTTTGACTCTAAGAACTCATCAAAGGAACCAACACATAGGGTTTAGATGCAATGAGTCCACTGTTGACTATTATTATACTCTGTTAAACCTATTTAGAAACATCAAAGATTTTTGAAGCATCTATAGACCTATGAATGGCCAAACTGCAGAATTTCAATGTATAACCAATGCTCTCAATGTTCTTTCAGAGAATCCTTCCTTTCACCACCAGAATCAGAGTGCAAAACACTGTCCTCTAAAGAAGCAGACAGTGTGAAGTAAATGTGTGCTTTGCTTCTAAAATCCATATTCAAAGATTTCAGGGCTTCTTTGGGATAAATGGATTCATTTTTCCATTACACACAAATACACTACACTGATGAGCTAGCACAATAATCATGATAGAGAGGCACACATACTGTCAATAGGAAGATATAAATATTTATCACTTGAAATAGAATAACCTAGCACAGCGTTTCTCAAACTGTGTTTCAGAAAAGCACCTACAGTGGAATCATTTGAATTATACATGAAAAATGCATATTCTTTCCCCGATCCCCAGATTTTTTGGAACAGGATCTCTAGAGTTAATGCCCATTTAAAACTAGCTCCCAGTGATTGATGTTCCTCATCAGTGATTAATTTTAAGAACCACTGATCTTTTAAGGGCTCAGCCTTTGGTATCAAACCAACTGAGGCCTGAGTACTAGCTCTGCCAGTGATTATGCACCCGTAAGAAAACTATTTAACATCTCTGAGCTTTCATTTTTTTCAGCTGCAAAACAGTAATAATAATACACTGCAGAGTCCTTGAGGTAGTTAAATGAGATAATGCATATGAAAAATTTAAAAATTGATGTTAAGAGCATTTGGGATTCATCACATTGGTTTTATAGAATTTATTTCATAGGATTGTTCACAGTAAAGAAGATAAGGTGATAGGTCCAGTCAAGATGGCAAAGTAGGCAAATGGGTACTCAGATCCTATCATGACCAATCAAAATTACAACTAAAATACAGAAAACCATCTTTGATAACCACCTGATGTCTAGCTGAATAGTAGTTCTATAACTAAAAGTAAATAGGAGAAGTCACATTCTGGTAAAGGGAACAGAGATGTCAAACAGGCTGGTTCTACACCCATGTGTGGCAGTTAAAAATCAGGAGGGGTATCACAGCTGTGGAGTTCCCCCCTGAGGAAATAAGAGTTCCAGCCCCATACTAAGGTCCCCAGCTCAGGGTTCCAGTGTTAGGAAAAGAAGTCTCCATAACTTCTGGCTGTGGAAACCAGTGGAAATTGTGACTGAGTGAGACAAAGGGATGCTGGAGTACCAGGTGTTCATCTTAAAGGGCCCACACATGGACTTACTTGCTGAAGAAATCACTTGTTCTGAGCTTTAGCACCAGGGTGGCAGCTCAAAAGGTGCCAGGAATATATGGAGAAGAATTGAATTCTCTGGCTTCAGAGCAAGGGCTTGAGGGACAGCTTTCCCCTAGACAGAAGTGCTGGCAGAAATTTTTGTTCCTTTGCTGAGCTCTTCCCCTTGTAGGCACAGGTGGACATCATATCTGAGTCTCAATCAACCTAGTTAACACTGTTTGCCCCACTCTGGTGATTTCCTGAGAGCACCCTCCCATTCAACATGTGGGTAGACTCAAACAGTTTTCAATGGTTTTTTTTTTTCATAAAATGCCTGTCCTGCTCATGCTATGGACTTTCCTACAAATCTCTCAAAGATTCACAAACCCCAAACAACCAGCATCTGACTTTGGCATGCCCCAAACATCTTGCTAAACAGCCCCAACTCCAGTTCTAGAAACAGCCAGCATCATTTCATTGCTTGACCTCCCCCAGGCACCTCCAAGCCCAGCAAGTGACAGCCATCTGCAGATCACTTTGTAGCTCATTCCAGGTGACCCCAGACAAGGCACAGGAAGCAGCTGACCTTGGCCTACACCTCCCAAAAGCCCATAATCAACACATCCAATGGCCAGCTTCAGACCAGACCAGATCACCACCCAACCACCTTCACAAATTACACACTCAAAGGGTAAGCTTGGCAAGCATCAGAATCCTGCTAAAGTAAATCCTTCTCTGTAGGGTCAGCCCTTACACAATATCTCCTTCACTGTAGTCATGGCTAGTCCTTACAACCAATCAGCCTGAGAATCAATTCCTCCCACTGATATGCCAACAGTAATTAAGGCATAATTACAACAGAGGGCACACACAACCCACACAGGGACATACCTGGAGTGCCTAACTCAGGTGACCAGGAAGACTGCACCTCTGGGCCCCACAGAACACCTATTTCATAAGGCTACCCTACCAAGACTAGGAAATGTAGTAGATCTACCTAATACAAACAGTGGAGGCAACCCAAAATAAGGAGACAAAGAAATGTATCCCAAATGAAAGAACAAAACAAAACTCTAGAAAAAGAACTAAACAAAATGGAGACTAACAATTTACCAGATACAGACTTCAAAACACTGGTTATAATAATGTTCAATAATCTCAGTGAGAACTGCAACAAAGGATATGAAACATAAAATGGAGATAAAAAACATAAAAAACAACCAGCCAGACATGAAGAATACAATAACTGAAATAAAGAATACATTACAGGGAATCGAGATGACGTCAGAGTAATGGCGCGGTAGGAAGCTATACCGATAAATCTCCCCCAAAACTCAACAAGATCTTCAACCAGAAACAGAAAAACCTATCCTTGGAGCCTCCAGATGTTTTGCAATACACCCAAAGGTATGGTCGAGCGAAAAATTAGCTAAATATATAATCAAACCCCGAAGGAAATAGGAAGTAAGAAATGCTCCGCCTTCCTCACTAACCTAAATAGGGCTGCTTTCACTGGGAACTGAGAGTATAGAAACTAAGGTGGGCAAAGAGGATGAATAGATCCAGGCCGGGGCACAAACGGCCGAACCAGGCTGTGGCACAGAGATCCAAGCCGAGGAGGAAAAACTGTGCCTGTGTCAACCCAGTCAATACAAGCTAACACTCGCGCCAAACCCAGACAAAGAAAGACAAGTGGGACAGCCATTTTCCCCGATCTCCTGGTAGGCGCACGCAGATAGTGGGTGAGAGATTCCTTCGAAAGCCCCGGGAGTGGGCACCCGTGTTGTTCCACAGAGAGGCAGAGTCAGGGGCCTTTGTGTGGGCTGAAAGCAAAATCTCCGGGCCACCCCAGCGCCCTGAAAAAGCCACGCATGGGGAGGGAGTGAGAGCCAATTCCAACACTGGAACTTTTCCGTGCGGGGTTTCACTCAAAGTGTGAGGCGGCCGGCCTGATATCCTGGTCTGCGCACACAGATAGTGAGCGAGAGATTCCTCCGAGTGCCTCGGCAGTGGGCACCCGTGTTATCTCACAGAGGGGCAGAGTCAGGGGCCTTTGTGTGGGCCAAAAGCAGAATCTCCAGGCCGCCTCAGCACCCTGAAAAAGCCGCGCACGGGAAGGGAGCAAGAGCCAATTCCAACGCTGGAACTTTTCCGTGCAGGCGGAGGTTTCACTCAGAGTGTGAGACTGCCGGCCTGATATCCTGGTCTGCGCACAGATAGTGAGCGAGAGTTTCCTCCAAGCACCCTGGGAGTGGGCACCCACCCGTGTTACTGAACAGAGTGGCAGAGCCAGAGGTCTTTGAGTGGGTGGGTCTTTGAGAGGTCTTTGAGCCTGATTATGCTAGCAGCTCTGACTGACTGAGCCTTACCCAGAGCCCTGTGCTGAGTGGGAATAGAGTGGGGAGTTGCCAGCTCTTTGAGCCTCTTACTATCCAGGCAGAGGCAGCAGCAACCTCATAGCTGGATTATCAGGCTATTACTTGAGGAAGGAAGACTAGGAGAGAGGCTCCAGGAACACGGACTCTCTCACTGTTGGAGCCTATAAATGCTAATGAGCCTTGACTGCCAATGAGACTGAAGCACAATACATGACATCGCCATAGAGACTTATCAATTGCAAACCTCTACCTGAGCGTGCCAAAGGGGCAGAACCCGGGGTACAGAGTCACCAACCAGGAAGAGGGAGAGAAAAGAAAAAGCAAGAAGATAACCTCTCAAAATCAGGAATAATCCGCAGACTTTATAACCTATCCCATTTTATTATATTTGTTCGTTTGTTTCTCTTATCTTCACTCTTGATTTTTTTTTCCTCCTCCAATTTGGTCGTTTAACTCTCTGCCAGTCTTACTCTCTCCTCTGCTTGAACTACACTACCCATAAGAGTTACATCTCTCATTATCTTTTCTTTCCTCTTCCTTTCTCTCTATGAGGGTTGCACTCCAAAACCCTTAACTCTCTCTCTCTCTCTCTCTCCTCTTTTTTCTTTTTTCTTCTTTTAGTGGTTCCCTTTTTTCTCTCTCTCTCTTTCTTTTCTCTCTATATATTAGTTTCTTCCTTTCTCTTTTACGTCTCCTCTCATTCAAACCTCAATAACAAACAAATTATCTTATCTGGGACTCAAACTTATGTTTGTGGCATTTTGGGGGGTTTTTACTTCACCTTTTTAACTCACTAGCAGTGCTCCCATCCCTGGCTCTCCATTTTATCTAGTTCTTGTTCTACTAAATACAATAGTAATTTTTTAATTTGTCCCCTCATTTTCCTGTTTCCCTCTTATTCCTTTTATCTTAACTCTTAGTCAACCAACACCTAAAAGCAAATCATTTTATTATTGACCCAAATTTTTTTCTTATTTGCTTTTTGTGGGTCCATACCCCCTTTTTTTTTTTCTTTTTTTTGCCCCTTTACTACTTCTCCCCAATTCAGGCCCTCCATTATAGGCATTGTTTGTTCTATTTAGTACAATATAATTCACAGTTCACCACAAGATTTTCTCAAGAAAGAGGGGAGAGGAGAGAAGAGAAAAAAAGGAGGGGGGAATAATTTCCTTTTTTAAAATTTTAATTTAATTTTATTTTTTTATTTAATTATTAATTTTTAAAAAAAAAACAACTCTTTTTGATTTTTTATTTTTATTTTTTTAACTTTTTATTCTTTATTAAATCTCATTAACTATCAACAAAACCACCCTCAGATGCCATTAAGGAAGAGAAAATCGAATATCATGGATACAAAAGAAAAAGAGGTAACACAGATAGATGAGGAAAAATCTAGGGAGAAAAAATTTAATATATTGGAAACCTTGGAGTTAAACGACAGAGAATTTAAAATAGAAATCCTAAAAATACTCAGAGATATACAAGAAAACACAGAAAGGCAATTTAGAGAGCTCAGAGAACAACTCAATGAACACAAAAAATATATTTCCAAGGAAATTGAAACTATAAAAACAAATCAAACAGATGAAAAACTCAATTCATGAACTGAAAAACGAGGTAACAAGCTTAGCTAATAGAACAGGCTAGATAGAAGGTAGAATTAGTGAAATAGAAGACAAGCAACTTGAGGCACAACAGAGAGAAGAAAGAGACTCAAAAATTAAAAAAAAAAAAGCCTGACCTGTGGTGGCACAGTGGATAAAACGTCGACCTGGAAATGCTGAGGTTGCCGGTTCGAAAACCTGGGCTTGCCTGGTCAAGGTATATATGGGAGTTGATGCTTCCAGCTCCTCCCCTCCTTCTCTCTCTCTCTGTCTCTTCTCTCTCTATCTCTCTCTCTCTCTGTCTCTCCCTCTCCTCTCTAAAATGAATAAATAAAAAATTAAATAAAAAAAAATTAAAAAAAAATGAGATAGCCCTGCAGGAATTATCTGAATCCATCAAAAAGAATAACATAAGAATAATAGGTATATCAGAGAAAGAAGAGAGAGAAAATGGAATGGAGAACATATTCAAACAAATAATAGATGAGAAGTTCCCAAGCCTGTGGAAAGAACTAAAGCCACCTCAAATTCAAGAAGCAAACAGAACTCCAAGTTTTCTTAACCCCAACAAACCTACTCCAAGGCACATCATAATGAAATTGGCACAAACCAACAACAACAAAAAAATTCTCAAGGCAGCCAGGGAAAATAAGAATACAACATATAAAGGAAGGCCCATTAGATTATCATCAGATTTCTCAACAGAAACTCTACAAGCTAGAAGACAGTGGACCCCAATATTTAAAGTCCTGAAAGAGAGGAACTTTCAGGCACAAATACTATACCCATCAAAGCTATCCTTCAAATATGAAGGAGAAATAAAAACATTCACAGATACAGAAAAGATGAAGGAATTTATCATCAGAAAACCCCCACTCCAGGAACTAATAAAGGAGGTTCTCCAATCAGATACAAAGAACAACAACAACAAAAAAAAACAAAGCCACAAGTAAAAGCTCCAAGAAGAACACAATAAAACCAAATTTAAACTGTGACAACAACAAAAAGAAAGGGGGGGGAGAGGATGGAGATTAACAGTAGCAAAGGACGATGGAGTGCAAAAGTACTCACAAAATAGTGCACTACAATGAACAGGGTAGGAACCCTTTTCATTATTTAAAGGTAACCACCATTGAAAAAACCACCACAGAAGCACATGATTTAAAAAAGATAGCAACAGAGGAAAGATGTATGGAATACAACCAAATAAAAAGAAAAGATAGAAAAATGAAAGAGAAGGATCAAACAAGACACAAAACTAACAGAAAGCAAGATATAAAATGGCAATAGGGAACTCACAAGTGTCAATAATTACACTAAATGTAAATGGATTAAACTCACCAATAAAAAGGCACAGAGTAGCAGAATGGACTAAAAAAGAAAATCCAACTGTATGCTGCTTACAAGAAACTCATCTAAATAACAAGGATAAAAACAAATTCAAAGTGAAAGGCTGGAAAACAATACTCTAAGAAAATAACATCCAAAAAAAAGCAGGCGGAGCAATACTCATATCTGATAATGCTAACTACAAGACAACAAAAGTATTCAGAGACAAAAATGGCCATTTCATAATGGCTAAGGGGACACTGAATCAAGAAGACATAACAATTCTTAATATATATGCACCAGACCAAGGAGCACCTAAATATATAAGACAGCTACTTATTGATCTTAAAACAAAAACTGACAAAAATACAGTCATACTTGGAGACCTCAATACACCGCTGACGGCTCTAGATCGGTCATCCAAACAGAGAATCAACAAAGATATAGTGGCCTTAAACAAAATACTAGAGTACCTGGATATGAAAGACATCTACAGGACATTTCATCCCAAAGTGACTGAGTATATATTTTTCTCCAGTGTACATGGATCATTCTCAAGAATTGCCTGACCTGTGGTGGCGCAGTGGATAAAGCATCAACCTGGAATGCCGAGGTCGCCGGTTCGAAACCCTGGGCTTGCCTGGTCAAGGCACATATGGGAGTTGATGCTTCCTGCTCCTCCTCCCTTCTCTCTCTCTCTCTCTCTCTCTCTCTCTCTCTCCCTCTTTCTCTGTCTCTCCTCTCTAAAAAAATGAATAAATAAAAAATAATTAAAAAAAAATCTTTAAAAAAAAAAAAAAAAAGAATTGACCATATGTTGGGCCACAAAAACAACATCAGCAAATTCAGAAAAATCAAAGTTGTACCAAGCATATTTTCTGATCATAAAGCCTTGAAACTAGAATTCAACTGCAAAAAAGAGGAAAAAAATCCCACAAAAATGTGGAAACTAAACAACATACTTTTAAAAAATGAATGGGTCAAAGAAGAAATAAGTGCAGAGATCAAAAGATATATACAGACAAATGAAAATGACAATACGACATATCAGAATCTATGGGATGCAGCAAAAGCAGTGATAAGAGGGAAGTTCATATCACTTCAGGCATATATGAACAAACAAGAGAGAGCCCAAGTGAACCACTTAACTTCACACCTTAAGGAACTAGAAAAAGAAGAACAAAGACAACCCAAAACCAGCCAAAGAAAGGAGATAATAAAAATCAGAGCAGAAATAAATGAAATAGAGAACAGAAAAACTATAGAAAAAATTAATAGAACAAGGAGCTGGTTCTTTGAAAAGATCAACAAAATTGACAAACCCTTGGCAAGACTTACCAAGGAAAAAAGAGAAAGAATTCATATAAACAAAATCCAAAATGAAAGAGGAGAAATCACCATGGACACCGTAGATATACAAAGAATTATTGTAGAAACTATGAAAAACTTTATGCCACTAAATTCAACAACCTAGAAGAAATGGATAAATTCCTAGAACAATACAACCTTTCTAGACTGAGTCAAGAAGAAGCAGAAAGCCTAAACAGATATATTAGTAGAGAAGAAATAGAAAAAACCATTAAAAACCTCCCCAAAAATAAAAGTCCAGGCCCAGACGGCTATATCAGTGAATTTTATCAAACATTCAAAGAAGACTTGGTTTCTATTCTACTGAAAGTCTTTCCGAAAATTGAAGAAGAAGTAATCCTTCCAAACACATTTTATGAGGCCAACATAACCCTCATACCAAAACCAGGCAAGGATGGCACAAAAAAAGAAAACTACAGACCAATATCTCTAATGAATACAGATGTTATTTAATTTTTAACAATGGTATTTAACAACCAGCTCACAAAATTACTGAAAATGTAACAACTGACTCCTATGAGCCACTAAGGTTGGCTTCAGCCACCACTGGCTATGTCATGTTGTCAAGCATGCGACAAACATGCAATGGAGAGCATGGTTGCATATCTGTATAAGGTTCTACATGCACAGGGTATCTCTGGAGGATGTGTAAGCATCTTAGGACAGTCATCACCTCTAGGGTTCATGTACAACTGGGGGCCTAGAAGTTGAGGTAGGATGTGAATTTATTTTTTACTGTATATTCTTTTGTGTAGAGTTTGAATTCTTTTTTTTTTAATCATATACCTATGTTACCCTTAGAACTGCAATTTATTATTTTTTAAGTAGGCAATTAAATCATTTTTCTGAGTTTCCTTTAACCCCGAAGAGTCTGGCAATGCTCTGGCACAGCCCCACCCTGGCTTGGGGATAGGGAGGGGAGATATCCCAATTGGGGATAGGGAGGGGAATTGCTTCCCAAGGTAAAAAAGTTCATCAGGCAGAGGAGCCCTGGAGACAGTGACAATCCCTATGAATCATCACTCTTCCCGGATGAGAACAATGGCCTGAAAACCATTTTCCCCCATATCTGTTTGTTAATCTTTCCTGGAAAAAGTTAAGTAAGCTTTTCTCTTTAACAAATTTTTTCTGGCATTTTGAATAATAGTCCACAATGCCTTGCATTCCAACTACTTCCCATGCCAAGTTTTCCTGACTATATTTACCTCAGTGCTCCAGTGCCCTGGGTTGTGTCTGTCCCTCATCAGTGAAGCCCCAGCCAGGCAGGTCCACACACCTTTCTGACCTCAGGCATCTACTTGGTGGTTCTCTGTTCTTCAGAGATTTTGAACCTCTTTTTGATACCCTTGATTGGGATATCTACCTGTCTCCCATTTCTCACCATGTTCCTGACTTGGACATTGGCCTTAAGGTAGCCACTCTCCCACATGTCCACTCTGGACTAACCATTACGGTCCAGATGTCCAGTTAGGCTTTTTCCAGTCCTCTGCCCTGTCCTGCAACCTTCTCCGTCCCTTGTATTTATAACCAGATATGCTTACCCACTCACCACAAACTCCAAACTATTGACTCACACCTAGGTTCTGTGACCAAGGACAAAACCAAGTGTTTGTTATCCATGTAAGATTTCCTCAGTGACAACAAGCAGCAACAGATGTGTCATTGTTCTTCTTGCAAGTTCCTAACAGCTCCTTTTTCCAGCCCCTACTTCCAGGCTTGATGAGATTAGGTGGTATCTCAGGTAAGATTCCCCAATGCTGCCCTGAGACACAAATTAGTATGAAAGTGACTTACTGATGTGTGTTCTCAAGAGATATTGGTAGGAGAATGAGAAAGAGGAAGAGGAAGGAAACCAAGCAAGAATGCAATCTTTGTGTTTGTTTGTTTTTATTTACTTAAAATAATTTTTAATTTTTCAATTAGAGTTTACATAGGGTATTATATTAATTTTAGGTGTACATCCCAGTGATTAGACAGCAAATAACTTACTAAGTGACATCCCAGTAAATCTCATACCATCTGACACATACATACTGAATACAATATTATTGGCAATACTCCCTACACTGTACTTGACATTGCAGTAACTATTCTGTAACTGCCAGTTTGTACTTCTTAATCTCTTCCCCTTTTTCACCCAGCCCCCCAACTATGTACCATCTGGCAACTATCAAAATGTCCTCTGTATCTATGACTCTGTTTCTGTTATGTTTATTTGTTTATTTTATTTGTTAGATTCAAATGTTGACAGATAGGTATTTATTGCATTTTATTATTTGTATTTTTTAAACTTTTTTTTCTTCTTCTTAAAGAAGACTCTCTAACATTTCATGTAATACTGGTTTGGTGGTGATGTTTTCCTTTAGTTTTTTTTTCCTTGTCTGGGAAGCTCTTTATATGTCCTTGGATTCTAAATGATAGCTTTGCTGGATAAAGTAATCTTGGCTGTAGGTCCTCACTTGTCATCGGTTTGAATATTTTGTGCAAATTCCTTCTGTCCACAAAATTTCCATTGAAAAATCAGCTGACACTTTTATGGGAGCTCCCTTGTAGGTAACTAACTGTTTTTCTCTTGCTGCTTTTAAGATCCTCTTTTTGGGCCCTGGCCAGTTGGCTCAGTGGTAGAGCATCAGCCTGGTGTGCAGGAGTCCCGGGTTCGATTCCCAGCCAGAGCACACAGGAGAAGCGCCCATCTGCTTCTCCACCCCTCCCCCTCTCCTTCCTCTCTGTCTCTCTCTTCCCCTCCAGCAGCCAGGGCTTCATGGGAGCAAAGTTGGTCCGGGCGCTAAGGATGGCTCTATGGCCTCTGCCTCAGGTGCTAGAATGGCTCTGGTTGCAACAGAGCAATGCCCCAGATGGCAGAGCATCACCCTCTGGTGGGCGTGTTGGGTGAATCCCGGTCGGGCGCATGCAGGAATCTGTCTGCCTTCCTGTTTCCAACTTCAGGGAAAAAAAATTTTTTTAAATTAAAGATCCTCTTTTTGGCCCTGGCTGATTGGCTCAGTGGTAGAGTGTTGGCCCCGTGTGTGGAAGTCCCAGGTTCAATTCCCAGTCAGGACACACAGGAGAACAGCCCATCTGCTTTTCTACACCTCCCACTCTCATCTCTCTCTCTCTCTCTCTCTTCTCCTCCCCTCCTGCAGCCATGGTTTGACTGGAACAAGTTGGCCCTGGGCGCTGAGGATAGCTGCATGACCTTGGCATCAAGTGCTAAAAAATGGCTCCAGTTTCAACGGAGCAACTCCCCAGATGGGTAGAACATCACCCCCTAGTGGGCTTGCTGGGTGGATCCTAGTTGGGACACATGTGGGAGTCTGTCTCTGCCTCCCCTCCTGTCAATAAATAAAAAAGAAAAAAATTTTTTTAATCCTCTTTTTGTCTTTAACCTTTTGCATTTTAAGTACAATGTGTCTTGGAGTGATCCTCTTTGGGTTCATCTTGTTTGAGACATTCTGCACTTCCTGAATTTGTGTATGTTTCCTTCACCAGGTTAGGGAAATTATCCATCATTACTTTTTTACATAGGTTTTCAATTCCTTGCTCTTTTATCCTTCTGGCACCCCCATGATATGAATGTTTGTATGCTTGAAGTTGTCCTAGGGGCTCCTTATACTATCCTCGTTTTTTAAAATTCTTTTTTCTTTATACTGTTCTGACTGGGTGTTTTCTGCTTCCTTATCTTCTGAATCTCTGCTTTGAGCCTCTGCTTTAGCTACTCTACTATTGATTCTCTGTAATGTATTCTTCATTTCAGTTAGTGTATTCTTCATTTCTGACTGGTTCTGTTTTATGTTTTCTTGTTCCATTTTTAATTTCTATCCCTCTGTTGAAGTTCTCACTGAGTTTATCTACTCTTCCTCTAAGTTCATTGAGCATCCTTATAATCAGTATTTTGAATTCTGCATCTAGTAGATTCCTTGTCTCCATTTTGTTTAATACTTTTTCTGGAGTTTTGTTCTGTTTTTCCCTCTGGGACATGTTTCTTTGTCTCCTCATTTTAGAAGCCTCAATCTGTTTACTTCTAATTAGGTTTTTTATTTGAGATTTTTTTTTTCCTTTTTTAAAATTTTTTTTAAATTTATTCATTGTAGAGAGGAGAGGGAGAGACAGAGAGAGAGAGAGGAGAGACAGAGAGAGAAGGGGGGAAGGAGCTGGAAGCATCAACTCCCATATGTGCCTTGACCAGGCAAGCCCAGGGTTCCGAACCGGCAACCTCAGCATTTCCAGGTCGACACTTTATCCACTGCGCCACCACAGGTCAGGCCTGTTTACTTCTATGTATTAGGTAGAGCTTCTATGTCTCCTGGGCTTGGTAGAGTGGCCTTATCTAATAGGTGTCCTGTAGGGTCCAGTGGCACAGCCTCCCATTCACTCAAGCTGGGCACTCCAGATGTGCCCTTCCCATGTGAGCTGTGTACACCCATCCTGTTGTAGTTGACATTTGCTTGCTCTTGGCATGTGAATGGGAGAGATTTATCCCAGGCTGATTGGCTGCAAGGACTGGCTGCAACCAGTGTGGAGGACCAGCTGTGCAGGGGCCTGCCCCACAGAACAGCACTTACTTCAGCAGGGAAGGGATCTGGTTTGCCAAATCCACCCCTTGAGTATTGTCTATTGTGGAGGTAGATGGGTGCTACTTTGATGTGGTCTGAAGCTTTCCACCAGGTACACTTACTTGCTCTGGGTCCTCCCAGTAGGTACAGGCCAAAGTCAGCTGCCACTTATGTTCTGCCCAGGATCACCCAGCATGAGCTACAAAGTGATCTGCCGATAGCTGCTACTTGTGCTAGCCTTGGAGGTGCCCAGGAGAGGCCAAGCTGAGAAGGAAGGCCAGCTGCTGATAGTGCTGGACCTAGAGCCACTTAGAAAGAAGTACCATGCACACTAAGGTCAGATGTGGCTTGTTTGAGAGATTTTAGAAAAATCTGAAGCATGAGGCAAGATAGGCCATGTAGAAAAGCCATTGGAAATAGCTTGGGTGGGCCTGAAAGTTGGGTGCAGCTGGGTATCAAGGTTAGCAGTGTTAGCCAAGTTGGAGTCAAGTTGGAGACTCAGCTATGGAGCCCATGCACTGGACTGTTTATACCCATGCACCCACTTATCATTGGTCACAAGCTGCCCTTGTGAGAATATAAATTTTCAGTCACTTCTGTTTCTCTGTGAGTGCAGATAAAGTAGGCTCTAGCAGTAACGATGTGTGTAACAGAGATGCATGTGCTAGACCTTAGGATTGAAAACAAAGTGGGAACAGATGTGTATAAAGCTTTAAAAGGTTACCTGACCTGTGGTGGTGCAGTGGATAAAGTGTTGACCTGGAATGCTGAGGCTGCTGGTTTGAAACTCTGGGCTTGACCAGTCAAGACACATACAAAAAGCAACTATGAGTTGATGCTTCCTTCTCATACCCCACTGCCTTTTTCTCTTTCTCCTCTCTCTAAAAACAATAAATAAAATCTTTAAAAAAATAAAATCTTCAAAGAGATCACAGGTGATATGGGCTATCTTAGTCCTTCCATGCTGCTATAATAAGATACCATAGACTGAATGGTTTAAAAATAATAGAAATTTATTTCTCAATGATCTGGAGGTTGAAGTCCAGAGAAGGGGGCCAGCAGATCAAGTTCTGTTGAGAGCCTTATTCCAGGCAGTAGACTGTCATTTGCTCGTTGTATTCCCACATAACAGAGAGGAAGGAAGAGAAATAACCTCTCTGGTGACTCATATATAGGTACTACAGTAATTCCATTCTGAGGCCTCTTCACTTCCCAAAGGCCTCACCTCCAAATGCCATCATATTGCAGGGTAGAGTTTCAGCATAGGAATTTGGGGGTGATCCAGACTTCCAGTTCCATAACATGGGCATGGAGCACTGGCGTGGTCTGCTACAGAGAATTCTAACCGACAAAATATCTTCTATCACACGCAACACTCATTCATTCATTCATTTCGTTGACCAAGTGCAGGACACAAAATTGAGTTAAGATAGATGTGAACTATCTGGTAGCTTGCAGCTTGGCAGGGCCATAAAAATGTAAACTTATTGTTGCAATCAGTACATGGGCTGGGATCTCTGCATGTACCTGCCATTTAGGAAACCAAGTGAAATAATGGTTGTGCCCTGGTGCTTTAGAGTTGAACAGCTCCTGGCCTCACTGTGACTACTGTGTAACCTCTCCTGTAAAGTGGGGATAATAAGAGTACTCACTCCACAGGGTGGTGTAAAGATAAATGTAGTTAGACATGAGAACCATTAACATAGTGCTGCAGGTACATGGTGAATGTTATAAGTGTTAATGATTGTTGTTATTTTAGTAAAGGCACAAGAAAAGAAATTGTCCACCTAGCTAGGGTGAGGGAGGGACAGACCATGGGAATGTCACAGACGATCCAACATTTGTGCTGGGTGTGATGGCAAAGGCAAGACTTTGCTCTTCTGGGTTATTTATGATGTGCATTCTTCAGGCTTCATCTTCAACACTGGGCATGGCTGGAGAGAAGCCACTCAGCCTGACAGGTGACTGCTACTCCACCTCCATTGTCTGCAAACTCAACTGGATGCTCAGTGCACCTTGGCAATCCTCCTGTGTTCTCTAGTCAGTCCTACATTTTAGGCACAATTACCTGCTCTCTATGTCCTCATTCATTTCTTAGCTGCCATGAAACTTAACTCTTGAATTTCTTTCTATTTATCTCACCACAGTTTATTTTTTTTTATTATTATTATTATTCATTTTAGAGAGGAGAGAGAAAGACAGAGAGGGAGAGAGAGAGAAGGTGAGGAGGAGCTGGAAGCATCAACTCCCATATGTGCCTTGACCAGGCAAGCCCAGGGTTTCAAACTGGCGACCTCAGCATTTCCAGGTCGACGCTTTATCCACTGCGCCACCACAGGTCAGCACAGTTTATTTTTAATATAATCGCTCTCATATACGAAAATAAAAATAAATATAATGTGTATGTATATATAACACAGATATACAGTTTTTGATACTAAAATGAATACACATGTGCTTGCTACCCAAATATAACTAAATAAATAAATAGTACACTACCAGCATCTCTATGTTTCCCTCTCTAATTAAACCTACTCTACTTTCCTCCACTGAACAGGTCACCATTACCCTGAAATTTATGTTTATAAATTCCCTTGCTTTTTCTCTATAATATATTGTATTAGTTATTTATTCCTTGTAACAAATTATCTCAAAACTTAGCAACTTAAAACAATGAACATCTGTTATTTATCAAGTTTTGTGGTTAGAAACTTGAGAGCAGCTTCACTGAATGCATCTAGATCTCTCATGTGGTTGCAGCCAAGACTTCAGCCAGAGCTGCAATCATCTGATGGCTAGATTGGGGCTGGGCATACATTTTTAAGATGGTACACTCACATGGTTGTTGGCAAGAGACATCAGGTCTTTGACACATAGACCTCTTTATTGAGCTATTTGAGTATCCTTTGAACATGGCACTTGGCTCCCCTCACAGCAAGTGATCCAAGAAGAGGCAAGGAGAAAGCCACATTGCATTTTATGATCTGGAATCAAAAGTCATACATTATTACTTATGTTTTTTATTCTATTCATTGGAATTAAGTCATTAAATCCAGCCCACATTCAAGAGAACACAAATTAAGATCCATCTTTTAAAAGGAGTGTCAGAATATAAACATTTGAAGGTATGTGTGTCTTTTGTTTTTCTATACCTAAATGGAATCACACTGTGTTTTGCGGCTTGCAATTTCATCCAACCTTGTATGATTTAAGATCCATTTATATTAATAAATTGTATTAGTTTGCTAGGGCAGCCATAACAAAGTACCCACAGATAGCAGCTTAAACAACAGAAATTTATTTTCTCATGAATCTGGCTAGAAGTCCAAGATCAAAGTGTCATCAGGGTTGGTTTCTTCAAAGACCTTTCTCCTTAGCTTATAGATGTTAGCTACAACCTATGTCTTCAATAGGCTTTCTTTATTAAGTGTCTGCTTCCTAATTTTCTCTTTTTATAAAGACACAGGTCATTGTATTTGGACCCACCCTAATGACCTCATTTTAACTCAGTTACCTCTCTAAAAACGTTATATACAAATACAGTCAATTCTGAGATACTGGGAGCTATAACTTCAACATAAAATTTTTATAAGAACAAATTCCATTTATAACACATATATAGTAGTGGTTTATTAATTTTCACTGCTCTACAGTATTTCATTATCTGAATAGATAAAAGTGTATTTTTCTATTCTACTGCCAAAAGATATTCTACTATCAACAATTGTTACTATAAATGACACTGCTGGCCCTGGCCTATTGTCGCAATAGAGAGAGTGTTGGCTTAGCATATGGATATCCCAGGTTCCATTCCCAATCAGGACACACAAGAGAAGTGACTTTCTGCTTCTCTCTCCCTCCCTCTTCTCCTGTTCTCTCTCTTCCTCTCCTGCAGCCAGTGCCTCAGACTGTTCAAGTGTGGGCCCAGATAGCTCAGTTAATCTGAGCATCAGCCTCAGGCACTAAAAATAACTCAATTGATTTAAGTGTTGGTCCCAGACTGAGGTTTCCAGGTGGATCCCAGTCAGGGTACATGAGGAAGTCTGTCTCACTACCTTCTCTCCTCTCACTTAAAAAATAAATAAAAATAAGTATAAATAAATAGCCTGACCAGGCAGTGGTACAGTGGATAGTGCATCGGACTGGGACATGTAGGACCCAGGTTCAAATCCCTGAGGTCGCTGGCTTGAGTGCAGGCTCATCTGGTTTAAGCAAAGCTCACCAGCTTGAGCCCAAGGTTGCTAGCTTGAGCAAGGGGTCACTTTGCCATAGTCCCCTGGTCAAGGCACATATGAGAAAGCAATCAATGAACAACTAAGGTGCTGCAACAAAGAATTGATGCTTCTCATCTCTTTTCCTTCCTGTCTGTCTGTCCCTAGTTGTCCCTCTCTCTGTCTCGTCACATACAAAAATAAAATAAAAAATAAATGATACTGCCATATGCCTCCCTGCACCCTTGAACATGTAAAATATATACATTTCCATTTTTACCAAGTTAATGCCAATTTTTTCCCAAAGCAGTTGCATTAATTTACACCTCTACCAGCCACATATCAGAGTTCTCATTAATCCACATTGTGGTCAGTATTTGGTATTGTCAAACTTTCTAAATATGCTAATCTCAGGGGTGAGAAATAATACATTTTGTGCCTCTAACTAGCATTTCCTAGATTACCAGCAAAGTTGAGGATCTTGTCACTTGTTTATGAAATGCTTTTTCATTTTTTTATCCACTTATTTATTGAGGTTATAACTTTTTCTTTATTAATTTTTTAAAGTTGTTTTTTATTTTTATTTATTGATTTTAGTGAGAGAGAGAGAAAAAAAACGAGACAGAACATCAATCTGTTCCTATGTGCCCTGACCAGAGATTAAACCAGCAATCTCTGCACTTTGGGACGATGCTCGGCCAGGGCCTTCAAAGCTTTTTACATACTGGTGTTGCAGATATTTCCTACCAGCTGCAGCTTGCCTTTTGACTTTCTCTTGCCAGGTTGAATAAGTCTCAGCTCCTATTGTTTTGCCCATCTCTTGTTTGTGTTTCCCTTAGGCCCTGCTCTCTTAATATTTTACATACCACCTTTAGCTGATCAGTCCAATGAATAAACTTTTCACCTACATACATTTCTGAATTTTAAATCTACATCTTCAAAATAATTCTGCTGAAAATCTTAAAGTTCACTGAACACTCCGTACTCTCCTACTCTGATTTGTGAATGTTTGCATCTGTTTGTCACTCTTAATGGAATAGCATCTCCCACCCTCAACCTACACTCCCTCAAACACTTTGATCACTAATTCCTACTATCCTTCAAGTCTCAGGCCTCAGCTTACAAAACTTCTCACAATGCTCCCATAACACTACATAACTGTCCTACCATTGTACTTAGCACACTTCATTGTGATTATCTTTTTATTTGACTGTCTCACAAATCAGACTATGAATTCCCATGACATTGTACCTAATCTTATGTCTGTACATAGTTGACATACAATAAATACTGGCTGAATTAATTAATTTTCATGGGTTAAAAACCATGCTTACCAGTACAACTAACATGTAAGTGTGCAAATCATTTGTATTATTATAACAAGTACATAAATTATATACATTAGTCATCAAAATAAAGTTAAAATAAACTCTGAACTCCAGTCCCCTAAAATAAATGTGTTATAAACAAGCAAAGCCATAGTTAAGGTTCATCAACAGTCTTTGTTTAGCCAAGACCACAATCCTATGAAGAGAAAATCTGGACAGAAGTCTACAGTATTTGCTCAGGATATCTTTATGTACCCTTGCTCCTCCCCATCTTTGACACACACTGCGTTTCCTGTAGAGAGAAATGGATACTAGGGAGAATTGTCTAACTTAGTCACACCTGAGAAAGTGGGAACTCCTGATGCCCCAAAGAGAAATGAAACAAATTAAAGGGATAACAATACTACTGGAGAATGATGCAATGGGATGCTTTCCCTGAAGTCATTTGTTTGGCACTGCTATGTGCATAGTCAGTTTAAAATGTCAGCTTTGCACTGAATGAACAGCTCTAGAGGAAGAAAAGGAATGGCAACGAATGAGCTGAACTCTTCCTTTGACTTATTTTCTGGTCAAAATGTTGTAAGATGATCAGATCTACTAGTTTGTTTTCTCTTCCTCTGGAATAAATTTTTCCAATTAATCATCTCTTAACTGGGTGTCAGTTTATAACTTCTAATTTTATCTAGTGCAGGGTGATCACTCTAACTACTAACATTTTAGCCCCAACAATTTTTTGCTGTGGAGAGTCTGTGCATTGTAGGGCATTAGACAGAGTCTCTGGCCTCTACCCTAGATGCTAGTACCGCCCTCCAACTCTGACAACCAAAAGTATCTCCAGATACTGTCTCTGGGACCTAGTCTAGGAAGGTCTCTTGTTTCCTGCCATTGGCTGAGGTTGCCTTGTCTTTGGCTTCCTCCTCACATAGGGGGCTAATAAATGAATAAATTATTTTTAACCTCTTCTCATTTGTTCTAGGGAGAATAAAAAATAGAAAGCATAAGTCTGTTATGTTAAATGTTTGGAAATGATTCTCTTCTCACAAATTCAGCCTTGGTTTACACTTATCATTTTACACCTGTACTCAAAAGTAGAGAGTGATTACCACTAAGAGAAGGTTCCCATTGAAGGACATCCACAATCTGGGTGTGGAAACTTGAGAGAATTTTGATAAGTGGGAAAGGAAGTTGGAGAGTCTAGGTGAGAGCAATGAAATGGGCAAAGATGTGTGTGGTGGTGAAAAGAGAAAGGGCAGATTTCACAGGGAAACAGACCACTGTAGCTAGAGAAGAAAGTTTCCCTGCAGGACTTTCTATCAAAAGACACATCTTTCCCATTGACCAGGTCATGCTATTTGGGGAAGCCTTCCTGGGTTTCACCATCCCATGTAATTATGTCTGCCTCCGAATTTCTGACAACTCTGTTTTCCCCTCCTATGAGAGTTCCTTACACTGCTTAGTATCACTAATCATTTTTTCATACTGTATTGTATTCATACTATATTGTCTTAATTCAATAACTTCCTAAAGGACAATGACAACATCTAGTGCAAATGTGTACACAGCAGATGTTAGAAAGTATAAACTGAACAATTGACTTTTGGAATATAGGAGAAGAATACCCAAATTAAATAGTTGGGTTAATAATTATTGTGGAAATATGTCCTGTGCCTTGCAGCCAAAGAGTGCCAGTAACAGTTTTGCCCCCTTAGCCCTGAGACAATTTGAGCTCCCCCACAAATTTCCAAAGTTACCCACTGAAACCACTAAATTAAGAGCTTAGGCTCTAAAGTCAGAGCACCCTGGGCTTATCCTAGGTCTGTGAGACCTTAGACCTTTTGCTTATCCTTTCTGTGCCTTGGTTTCTTGGATAATAATAACAGCTTTCACATAGAGCTATAATGAGGATAAGTGGGTCAATTCATGGAATGGGCAGAGAGCCAGGTACCTGGCACATAGTAAACCCTTCATGAGCCATCATTATTAGTCTTCTTGTATAGTTATAATAATTACTATTGGTATTCATGTTACTATTATGTTTATACTATTAAATGCTGTTACATCAAAGAAAAAAAATAGTTGGGTTATGATTACCTCTGGAATGGAAAGACTGGTTAACTTAGCTGTAAATCACTTATGCTGATCAACAGTAGAAAAAGTGACAGATATTTATCCTCATTACTAAAAATTTAATTTAAAAGCCATTTCATCAGTCTATTTCAACACAGTCTGGTGATGTTGGATTATTTTTCATACTGAATGAAAAGAAAAATTATTTTTCCCTACAGAGACAATAAGAATATGCCTGCAGCTGGTCACGTACATATCACTGTCTTCATCTAGATCCTGCTCTCACAGAAGCCATGTCATTCTGTTCAGGCTCCAATTGGTCATCCTCCCATAAGTAAATTCACACCTGTTATTTCACAATCTTACAGTGACCTTTGAAATTGCCTCTTTTTATTCAATGAAGATTGCTGCGAAGCAAGGAAAGATGATTTTAAATGCCATGTTCAGGCTCCTAGGCCAAGTTTATCTTCACAAAAGTCCTATCATTTGTTTTAACAAACACGAAATAATTGCTGCAGGTTGACATTGTAGCCAGAAGTGCATCTAAACTGACAGCAGTGGAATGTGGTGGGAGGCCCAAGAGGTGAAACAAAACCTACCCTAAGTTAGCATCCTCTGTGACTGCATTCATTCCAGCACTTTCCTGTGAACTCATTCCAGCCCTCCCTGAGCTCATTAACTCTAGGTTGGACTTTTTCACTTAGAACAACCTCTCTTCACAATTATGGTACCTCAAGACATTTGAGAATAAGCCTGTCTTCCTTTAGAATACGTTAGTGCTTTTTAAAGGAAATAAATACAATTGTTTACTTTGTCAACCAGTTAACTAAAAATGGTAAAGGTAGGTGAATGAGTGAAGGAAGGAATAAAGAATGTTTTAAGAAAAACCTATTGGAAATTTTAGGGGGACAATTATACTCATTCTATCTGTATCTATGATTTTATGCTGCAGATAAGGCATTTTACAATAAATGATATGTGAACTATAAAAATATTAAAAGAATAAGAGTCAGGGCATGGAAAGGGAGCAAAAATTATCAGAGAAACAGTAAAAGGAAGTGTTTTAGCCATTTGGGCTGCTATGACAGAATGTCATCAAGTAGGTGGCTTACAAGTAAGATATGTATTTCTTATGGTTCTGGACACTAGCAAGTCCAAAATCAAGTCACTGAGAGATTTAGTGTCTGCTGAGAGTCTGCTTCCTGGTTCAGAGCTGGCCATCTTCTCAATGTGTCCTTATGTGGTAGAAGGATCGAGAGACCTGGGTCTGTTTTGTTAGGGCAGCTATGCCATTCAGGAGGACCCCACCATCAGGACCTGACCACCTCCCAAAGGCCCCACCTCCTAGCACAGGGGTTGGGAACCTATGGCTCGCGAGCCTGATGTGGCTCTTTTGATGGCTGCATCTGGCTCACAGACAAATCTTTAATAAAAAAAAATAATAACATTAAAAATAAAAAACATTCCATGTATTACAATACATTTATTTCCTACCACTCATGTTCATGGTTGCGGGTGGCTGGAGCCAATCACAGCTGTCCTCCGGGACAACACCAAATTTTTATTGAATAATGCGTAATGTACATGGGTCATTGTATGGCTCTCACGGAATTACATTTTAAAATATGTGGCGTTCATGGCTCTCTCAGCCAAAAAGGTTCCCGACCCCTGTCCTAGCACAATCACATTGGGTTTAGGATTCAACATAGGAGTTAGGGGAGGACACAAATGTTCTGTCTATAGGAGGAAGCAGTAACTGAGCACAAATGTAAGCTCCTTGAGGCCAAACAATCAGGACTCACAGGAAGGTTCATGAGCCCCACTAGCGGTTCCTAACTCTAGCTGTGCCTAAGACTCACAGAGGGAGGGAGGGAGCATTTTTTAAATATAGTTATCTGACCTTACCCAAACTTACTGAATCAGAATCTCTGGGCATTAAGCCCAGATATCTGTCTGATAAAAAGAAACACCAAGAGAGATGCCATTTTCTTAGCCCTTAGTGGAATCCATGACACATGGTTTCTATAAAGGCCACTGGACAATGAAATGGACCATACTCAATAACAATGTTTGTCATATGGCCATTCCTCACCCTGACCCTCAGTAAAGGTTGAGGACATAAGGCTAAATCCCAGCCTGTGAAAAACTTTCTACTCTGGAGGCAGTCCTTTGCTCTTCTCATGTGACCCGGCATAGGGCTACCATAGAGGAATGGGTAGATAGCATGTGCTCTGGGCTTCTCCTCCTATGCCTGTGGTGAGGAGTAAATCAGGAAGCCCTTGAACATAGCAGGTGCCCAATAAATGTCAGCAATTGTTATTATCATTATTCTCAAGGATAAATGTTCTTACTGGACTTTGGCAGGAGTTGAACACTTAAGATAACTATCAAAAAACAACCTCCAAAACAAACCCTGCTTCCTCTACACCTCCTTTAGTACCACTCACCTGCTCAGAGCAGGGTCTTCAGTGCTCAACATACCATATTGCATCAATCCTCACAACTACCTGTGGGTAGTACTATTATACCTACTTTACAGATGGAAAGACCAAGGAACAGAGAGATGTTAAACATTGCCAATGGCATGAAGCAGAACTGAATGTCCAACTTCAGGCCGACTCCAAATTATATACTCATAACGACAATGGTTTATCCTTTTACCAGAAGGTCAGGACCCAGTTTGCTGGTTAGGAGGTGAGCCACGTGCTCGCAGTATTCAGAGGGAGATGACCAAGTTACAGTGTTGTTCCAATAATGAAAGCCTGAACTACATCCTATCTCATCAAAGAGGATTGCCCACAAGATTTTCCATAAACAGGGCCAATACTCTTCTCAAAAAGCAACTCTGAATGAGATCAAATGCCAAACACACATGAGTTTTATGCTGAACTTGGCCTGAGACTTTGGGAACAAGATTCATCTCTCATCCACATCTATAATGGATCAGAAAAGCTCAGCTAGTTCCCAAGAATGTGAGTCATCAGATAATCTCATCACTGGGTCCCCTGTGTTCACAACATGGCTTGTGACATCCTTTTTTGAATTTTTCTTAACTCTTTCAAAAGGAGAGTCATCCCAAAATCGTTTGTTTTAAAGTTTTATATTCCAGTGAGTGTAAAAAGTGAGAATGAAATATGATGTCGATGTTGAAAACTGGAGTCCAGATCAGAAGTGCTTTTAAGCTCATCTGGAAGTGACACTGGGTCTCCCGTGTGGTTGCAAGATTTGCCACCAGACCAGCAGCCAACCCCTGGTCACTACTGAAATAAAAACCACTTGGCAGCCCAGAGGCCGGTTTTGTTTACATTAGGTATTCTTCCTTGGGAGGAATTGCTTTTATTGACACTCACAAGCACCAGTCAGTAACACAGGGAGCACTAGAGGAACTAACATTCTAGACAGCCAGCCTCCTTGGGAGAAAGGTTGTCACTTTGGAGAATGTTGACATTTTTAAGAACTTAATAAGGTGATATCTGAAAGCATTGGAAACTCTGACAGCTGTTGGACAGCAAACTTGGAGAGCCCTTGGAAAAAATGAGGCTGCCTGGGGACTCAGGAAGCCAAGCTGCTGGAGCAGCTGTTGAAGCCAAAGTCAGCCTCTCTCTACCCCCTCACAGCTCTGAGAGAAGCAGGAGCTGCAGAAAGAAAGAGGCAAAGGGAAAACGTGTAGAGATAGAACATGGGAAGGGAGGTTTGGATAGACCCCTATGGCCAGAAAGGGAGAAAAAAATCAAGTGCAGCATTGGTTATAGAAATAACTTTAGGGATAATTGCAAAGCAAAACTTGAATGTCATCTTGAGGTGTGAAACAACCAAAATCACTTTTAAGTCTCTATTTATAAATATGTTGAATTAAAATTCCTTCAATTTCCTTCCTTTCTGACAGCAAGAAAGTCCTCAGCAGGTTGTATCTATCCATGGCTGGAAAGACTGGCAGTAAAATTTCTCATTTGAAATGAACAAATTTTCTTTAATACTAAATTATTTTAACTATTGTTAAAACTATAGGCTGTTAGTCAAATAAGTTTGTAAATATGATATATGTTTGCTCACTTAGAGTTTGCATTGGGTGTGGGAGACAGGCTGTAAGCAGGCAGGGTGGTTATAGCCTAAGGCTTAGTTTTAAGACTAAGCTTTCCCCCCACACCCTTAACTGAGTGCATGATGTGGGGTGGTGCACTCTCATGAGAAATCCCATTATGCCTCAGATAAGTGACTTTGTATTAGAGACTTCCCTTTTTGTATATTGGATTAAAGGTTTAGATTTCTACACTATAAAGTGGGGCAGACCAGGAGCTTGCTCCCTCTCTGTTCCTGCTATTAGCATTAGAGGAAAGAGCAGAGAGGAGAGCAGAAAAGGCCACATGGAGGAGGCCAGGAGAAGCAGCCAAGATGGTGGAATGCTGAGTAAGAAGCCAGTTTGCGCCGAGTTTGTGTAGAGAGAAGGAGATGGGAAATAGAGGTGAACAAGACTGGGTGAGCTAGAAACCTTTGATTCTAAGAAACTCAGATAAGTCAGTGGCTTTGTGAGCACTGAATGAGTAGGTTTTGGAGCACAGTGTGTGTTTTTACTTGCCCACTGGTGCGAGCTAGGATTAAAGATGATGGCTGTAAAGCCAGTAGCCATGGCCACCATCACAGCAGCTGCCCGGCTCATGCAGGTTCGCATTGGATTCGGACAGCCGGTAAAGAAACAACGGAGCCACAAACTGGTGGGCCATAGTCTTTAATTCTAGTTTACACCCGGTGGGCAAGTAAAAACACACACTGGGCTCCAAAACCCACTCACATTCAGTGCTCACAAAGCCACTGACTTATCCAAGTTTCCTAGAATCAAAAGTTTCTAGCTCACCAGCCTTATTCTTCTCAGTTCCCCATCTCCTTCCTTATCCCAGATACAAACTCTGCACAAACTGGCATCTCACTCAGCACTCCGCCATCTTGGTTGCTTCTCCTGGCCACATGGCCTCTTTCTGCTCTCTGCTCTGCTCCCTCTGCTCTCTCATGCTAATCATCCCAGGAACCAAGAGCGCAAGCTCCCACTCCATCCCCATTTTATAGTGTAGAAATCCAAATCCTTAATCCAATATACAAAATAGGGAAGTCTCTAATACAAAGTCACTTCTCTGAGGCATGATTGGATTGTACCACCCCACATCAAAACGGGTGGGAAAGGCTTAATCCTAAAACCAAGCCCCAGGCTACAAGGATTCTGCCTGCCCCCAACACACATTAATATCACCTGGGCAACGGCATTTTTAACAAAGTGAGCATAATACATTTTATCCGCCCAACAATGGCCCACCAGTTCTTGGCTTCATTGTTTCATTACTGTGTGTCCGAATCAAATGCGAACCTGCATGGGCCAGGCGTCTGTGATAGTGGCTGCAGCCACTGTCTTTACAAAGGCCTTGAGAACCAAGGAACACACCTCCTGCCTGGAAACCAGATGGAAATTCTGGGACACAAGCAGTTCACTGGTGTTTACAGAAATCCTGGAACTAGAGACAGATCAATCAGCTGACATCAATCATGAGAAAGACTTCAGAGAATTTAGGAAGAAATGACCACTGGGAGCCATCATGGAGCAAGTCAAGTCAAACATCTTTGATGAAGAAAGGTTTATTTTACATATCATATTCCTTTTTTAGTTTATAATGAAGGTAGTATCTGTTTGTTTTGTGTGTTTTTTTTAACTTACAGAGACAGAGAAGAGAGTCAGAGAGAGGGATAGATAGGAACAGACTGGAATGGAGAGAGATGAGAAGCATCAATCATTAGTTTTTTGTTGTGACACCTTAATTGTTCATTGATTGCTTTCTCATATATGCCTTGACCGCAGGCTTTCAGCAGACCAAGTAACCCCTTGCTCGAGCCAGAGACTTTGGGTCCAAGCTGGTGAGCTCTGCTCAAACCAGATGAGCCTGCGCTCAAGCTGGCTACCTCGGAGTCTCGAACCTGGGTCCTCCACATCCCAGTCTGACGCTCTATCCACTGCGCCTAGTCAGGCTGTTCATTATTTTTTTAAAAGCACTAAAAATATAAATAAAATAAGAGTCAATGGCCCCCACCATGATCACAACCCTTAGAAATGACCACCATTAATTGTTTGATATACTGTATATTTATCCACATTTTCCCCTACACTTACACTATTTTACAAAAGAAGCATTTACATAGATGTGGTCTGATTCTTAGTGATTCATGCTACTGGTAAGATAATCTATAAAAATATATATATTTTTTTAATTTTTATTTTTAACATTGTGTTGACATGGTTTTAAGTGTCCCACTCAATATAACATACTCGACAAAGCGCATGTACCCCCCATACCTCATGCAAAGTCTCTTGCCACCTGCATTTCATGCCCCATTCCCTTCCTCTCCCTACCTCCACCCCCTTTTTCCCTCTGGCTATTGTTACCCTGTTATCTGCATCTATGTATTATGTATATATAATTTGGCTAATTCCTTCACCTTCTTTGATCCCCCTTCCCTCTGACAGCTGTCCCTTTGCTCCATGTGACTTCGCCTTTGTTTCTATTTGTTTCTCAGTTTACTGTGTTCATTAGATTCCACATATAAGTAAGATTGTCTTTCCCTGCCTGGCTTATTTCACTTAGCATAATAATCACCAGGTTCATTCATGCCACCGCAAAAGGTAAGATTTCCTTCTTTTTCAGAACCATGTAGTATTCCATTGTATAAATGTACCACAGCTTTTCTTATCCATTTGTCCACTGATGGACACTTGGGCTGTTTCCGGATCTTAGCTATTATAAACAATGATGCAATGAACAAGGGGGTGCATATCTTCTTTTGAATTAGTGTTTCGGGATGCTTAGCATAAATTCCTAGAAGTAGGATAGCTGGGTTATAAGGCAGTTCCATTTTTAATTTTTTGAGGAAATGCCATACTGCTTTCCACAGTGGCTACACAAGTTTACATTCCCACGAGCAGTGCAGGAAGGTTCCCTTTCTCCACACTTTTGCGAACACTTGTTTATTGATTTCTTAATAAAAACCATTCTTGCAGGTGTGAGGTGATATCTCATTGTGGTTTTAATTTGCATTTCTCTAATGATTACTGACTTGAGCATTTTTTCATATTCCTATTAGCCATCTGTATGTCCTCTTTGGAGAAGTGTCTATTCAGGTCCTTTGCCTATTTTTAAATTAAATTGTTTACCTTCCTGGTTTTGAGTTTTATAAGTTCTTTATGAATTTTGGTTATTAACAACTTAACAGATATATCGGCAAATATGTTGTCCCATTGAGTGAGTTGTCTTCTTATTTTGTTAATAGTGTCTTTTGCTGTGCAAAAGCTTTTTAGTTTGATATAGTCCTATTTGTTTATTTTGTCCTTTATTACACTTGCTCGCTGAGATAAGCAAAAACGTTGCTACAAGAGATGTCTGAGAGTTTACTGCCAGTGTTTTCTTCTAGGACTTTTATGGTTTCATGACTTACATTTAAGTCTTTTAGCCATTTTGAGTTTATTTTTGTAAATGGTATAAGTTGGTAGTCTAGGTTCATTTCTTTTGCATGTACCTGTCCAATTTTTCCAGCACAATTTATTAAAGAGACTGTCTTTACTCCACTGTATACTTTTGCCTCTTTGCCAAATATTAATTGACTATAAAGGACTAAATTTATTTCTGGGTTCTCTGTTCTGTTTCATTGATTTGTATGCCTGTTTTTATGCCAGTACCAGAATGTTTTGATTACAATGGCCTTGTAGTAACTTGATACCAGGCAGTGTGATACCTCCTGTTTTGTTCTTCATTTTCAAGATTTCTGAGGCTATTTGGTTTCTTTTTTGGTACCATGTAAATTTTTGGAATATTTTTTCCTAGATCGCAGAAGTATGCCATTAGTATTTTAATAGAAATTGCATTGAATCTATAGATTACTTTAGGTAGAATACACATTTTAATGATGTTAATTCTTCCAATTCATAAACACAGTATATGCTTCCACTTGTTTGTATCTTTCTCTATTTCTTTATTCGATGTCTTATAATTTTTCAAGTACAAATCTTTTACCTCCTTAGTTAAATTTATTCCTAGGTTATTTTTTTGTTGTTGCAATAGTAAATAGGATTATTTCCTTAATTTCTCTTACTAATAGTTTATTATTGGTGTGTAAAAATGCCACTGATTTCTGAACATTAATTTCATATTCTGTTACTTTGCCAAATTTATTTATCAAGTCTAGTAGTGTTCTGGCTAAGACTTTAGAGTTTTCTATGTACACTGTTATGTCATCAGCAAATAATTACAGTTTTACTTCTTCTTTTCCACTTTGGATTCCTTTTATTTTTTCTTCTTTTCTGATTACTGTGGCTAGGACTTCCAGTGCTATGGTGAATAAGAGTGGGGAAAGAGAACACACCTGTTTGTTCCTGATCTTAAAGGGATTGCTGTTAGTTTTTGCCCATTGAGTATGATGTTGGCTGTCAGTTTGTGATAGATGACCTTTATTATATTGACATATGTACCCTGTATTCCCATTTTGCTGAGAGTTTTTATCATAAATGGGTGCTGGGTTTTATTAAATGTTTTTTCTGTATCTATTGATATGATCATGTGATTTTTATGCTTCATTTTGCTTATGCAATGAATCATGTTTATTGATTTACAAATATTGCACCAGCCTTGCTTCCCCCAAATAAATCCCACTTGAACACAATGTGTAATCTTTTTAATGTATTGCTGGATTTGGTTTGCTGATATTTTGTTGGGAATTTTAGCATCTATGTTAAAATTCATCAGAGATATTGGTCTATAGTTTTCTTTCTTGTAGTGTCTTTATGTGGTTTTGGAATTCGAATAATACATGTCTTGTAAAATGAGCTTGGAAGGCTCTCCTCTTGAATTTTTTGGAATAGCTTGAGAAGGAAAGGTGTTAGTTCTTCTTTGTGTTTGATAATATTTATCTGTGTAGCCATCCGGTCCAGGACTTTTTATTTTTTATTTATTTTTTATTTATTTTTTAACGGAGACAGAGAGTCAGAGAGAGGGATAGACAGGGACAGACAGACAGGAATGGAGAGATGAGAAGCATCAATCATCAGTTTTTCAATGCTCATTGAGACACCTTAGTTGTTCATTGATTGCTTTCTCATATGTGCCTTGACCATGGGCCTTCAGCAGTCAGAGTAACCCCTTGATCGAGCCAGCAACCTTGAGTCCAAGTTGGTGAGCTTTTGCTCAAACCAGATGAGCCCACGTTCAAGCTGGTGACCTTGCGGTCTTGAAACTGGGTCCTTGGCATCTCAGTCCAACGCTCTATCCACTGTGCCACCGCCTGGTCAGGCCCGGTCCAGGATTTTGTTTGCTGGAAGTTATTTGATAATCATTTCAATTTTAGTTATTGTAATCAATCTGCACGGGTTTTCTGATTCTTCCAGATTCAGTTTTGGAAGATTTAATGTTTCTAGGAATTAATCCATTTTGGCAAGGTTGTCTGATTTTTTTGGCATATAGTTCTTCATAGTATTTTCGTGCAATTCTTTGCATGTCTGTCATATCAGTTGTTACTTCTCCTGTTTCATTTGTAATTTTATTTATTTTGGTCCTCTCTCTTTTTTCCTTGATGAGTCTGGTTAAAAGTTTTTCATCTTCCTTACCTTTTCAAAGAACCAGCTCTTGCTTTCATTGATATTTTTTATTTATTTATTTTTTTAGCCTCTATATCAGTGTTTCCCAATGTGGGGCCCACGCCCCACAGGGGGGCAATTTGATAGTTAAGGGGGGCAATTTGAAAATGGACTCGACATGACTTTAACTCTTTCGCCCCGGGCCATTTAAATGCAATGCTAGATATCGGTGCCAAAATTAACAAAAAATGCAATTCTTAAATAATTGCGGTAAATAATTATTAAGTATAATTTCGTTTGATGAGACCAAAATATCAACTGAGTGATTGGCGTCGTCAAGTAAACTTTGTCCTGGGTTCACCACAGAGCATGCCGTCTGCCGCGGGGAACCCCGGACGTTTTAAAAACTCGCTAAACAACGCAGTTATTCTCACCTAATTGGCCCATCGCAACTTCTGTAGTGTTTCACATCATTCAGTTGGTGTTAATTTGAAATAAGTGTCAGTCAAAACTGTTGTAAAAGCTCGTTGATTTAAGAAATATACATATATATATTGTATAGATATAATTGGTAAGTATTTGATTTTATTTTTATCAATATTAAACTTTTATTAAGTACTTCTTGCATCGGGGCTAGAAAGCAATAATATTTTATAAATATTATTGGGGCTATAATAGTGCATGCACGACAATTTTAATTTTAGAAGCATAACTTTCCAGAAAATTTTGTCAAGTGGAAAAAATATAGATACCTTTTGATTTGTGGTGGTAGTGTAGTAAATGTGTTATATACATTTAAATAAATATGAATTTTTAGTATACGTTTACTCTATGTCACACTGAATATATTTTAACACATATTTTAATATTAGTTTTTAATTGATCTTATTTTTATTATAGCCCATAGTAAAATGAGTGGTGCAAGCAAGAAAAAAACTCGTCAATATTTGGAGGAATATTTAAAATTTGGGTTCATACCCGCTGTTCACGATGAGCGGATTCCTTTTTGTCTTTTATGCCAGCAATGCTTGACCAATGAATCAATGAAACGAGGTCATCTTGAGGCGCATTTGAAGGCAAAACATAGTGCTCATATTAATTCAGATTTGAGTTACTTTAAAACTTTAAAGAAAAATTTTGAAAAAAGAACAACATTAAAGTCTCTATTTACTGCTCATACTTCAACTAATAATCGTGTTCTTGAGGCTAGTTATCAAATTTCTTTATTCATCACTAAAACTGGAGAAAATCACACTATAGGAGAGAATTTAATAAAACCATCAATATCAGCATTTCTTAAAACGGTTCTTGAAAAAGATGACAAAGATGTAAAAGCTATGCCACTCAGTGACAATACTGTTAGCAGAAGAATAGACGAAATGAGTGAGGATATTGAAAAACAACTTATTGAAAAGCTGAAAACAAGAAAATTCTCCTTGCAAATGGATGAATCAACTTTGAGAGACAGTGAGGCAGTATTGATAACTTACGTAAGATATATTGATAAAGGACATTTTGCTGAAGAAATGTTGTTCTGTAAAAGATTAGAAAGCACCACTACCTCCAAAGATATATATAATAAGCTAAAAAACTACTTAGATGTCAATGATATACCAATGAAAATATATAACATCTTGTGCTGCAGATGGTGCTCCCAATATCATGGGCAAGAAAAATGGCTGCTTAAAATTGATGAAAGATGCGAATCCAGAAATGATTCTTGTGCATTGTGTTATTCGTAGGGAAAACTTGGTAGCTAAAAACATCTCGCCTGTTCTGAATGAAGTATTACATACAGTAATAAAGTGTGTTAATGCTATTAAAGCTAGTGCCAAATGTGAGCGTCTTTTCAAGCTATTTTGTGAAAAACAAAATGAAAACCATGTGAGACTTTTACTTCATACTGAAGTAAGATGACTATCTAAAGGAAACTGTTTGAAAAGATTTATGGAACTGTTTGATACTCTTAGTGATTTTTTAAGCGACAAACCTGAAATGAAGTATCTGTTAACAATAGATGGTAAAGCATTTGTGAGTTATTTAGCCGATATCTTTGAAAAACTAAATATATTAAATAAGCAACTTCAAGGAACAAATAAAACTCTTGTCAATGCAAAAGCAAAGATATTTGGTTTCATTACCAATATTGAGTTATATCAGAAACATATTAACAACAAAAACTTTAAACAGTTTCATTGGCTCCAAAAATGTGAAGTAACTGATACCGCTTTACTTGTTATTGTCAATCATTTGAATATTCTATCGGCTGATTTAAAAGAAAGATTTTCTGATTTAAAACAAATTGATTTCCCAACATGGATGATGCAGCCAATGTTAGTGGATTTGTCTGATATATCAAATATGCAGTGTCAAGAAGAACTCGCAGAATTGCAAAATGATGAGTCAGTTAAAACTTTATTTAATATCAAAGGAGTGATGGCATGGCTTTGTGAGGAAACAGAAATCAAATACCCAAATTCAACCAAATGTGCAAGAAAACTATTGCTACCGTTTCCATCTTCATTTTTAGCTGAATGTGGATTTAGTGCTGTAAATGATTTACTGGTAAAAAAAAAAGAAATCAGCTGGATATAACACAACGTGGAGACTTGAGACTAAAGCTAACCAAATTGGAACCTAATATAAAATCTCTGTGCAGCAAGCATCAAGCGCAAGGATCACACTAAATTAAAGTAATACATTAATATAGAAAAATCTGTATTAAAATTATTTGGAATTTAAATTTCTGTTTTTCATTATATGTTTTGAAATTTTACTTACTGTGTTTTGTTAACAATTTCATAGTGATTTCTTCCTAGAATCTATCATTTATGTTTATTAAGTGAACAAATCAATTTTTTAATGTTAAAAATTATGTATGTTACATAGGGGGGGACATAAAAATTTTAGAAAGGTTAAGGTGGGGCATGGCACAAAAAAGGTTGGGAAACCCTGCTCTATATCATTTATTTTCACTCTGATCTTTATTATTTTCTTCCTTCTACTTCTTCTGGGCTTTATTTGTTGTTCTTTTTCTAGTTCTTTTAGATGCAGGGTTAAGTTGTTTTTTTTGAACTTTTTCTTGCTTCTTAAGGTATGCCTGTAATGCTATGAAATTTTCTCTCAGGACTGCTTTTGCTGTGTCCCATAAATTTTGAGTTGTTGTATGTTCACTTTTATGTGTTTCAAGAAAATTTTTGTTTCTTTTTTGATCTCGTTGTTAACCCATTTGTTATTTAATAACATGCTATTTAGCCTGTGAGTGTTTGAATGTTTTTCAGTTTTTCTATTGTAGTTGATTTCTAGTTTCATGCCATTGTGGTCAGAGAAGATGCTTGATATGATTTCAATCTTCTTAAATTTATTGAGACTTGCTTTTTGTCCTAACATGTGGTCTAGCCTAGAAAATGTACCATGAGAACATGAAAAGAATGTATATTCTGCTGCTTTGGGATAAAATATTCTAAAGATATCAATTAAATCCCATTGAGTGTGTCATTTAAGACCACTGTTTTTTTGTTGATTTTACATGATCTATCCATTGATGTTACTGAGGTGTTAAATCCCCTATTATTATTGTATTCCTGTCAGTCTCTTCCATATGTCCATCAAAATCTGCTTTATATATTTAGTTGCTCCTATATTAGGTGCATAGATATTTACAATGGTTATATCCTCCTGTTGGATTGCCCCCTTTATCATTATGTAGTGACCTTCTTTATTTCTTACTATAGCCTTTGTTTTAAGTCCATTTTGTCTGATATAAGTATTGCTACCCCAGTTTTTTCTTCATTTCCATTTGCCTAAAATATTTTTTTCCATCCTTTCAATTTTAGTCTATGTGTACATTTTGTTCTGAGGTGGGTCTCTTGTAGACAGCATATATATGGGTTCTGGTTTCTTACCCACACAGCTACCCTGTGTTATTTGATTGAAGCATTTAATCCATTTACATTTAAGGTTATTATTGATATGTAGTTGTTTTTTTCTTGATTTTTTTTTCCTTTGCTGTTTTTACAGCAGGCCCCTTATCATTTCTTGTAGTACTGGTTTGGTTGTATTGAATTCCTTAAGTTTATTTTTTTTGTCTGGAAAGCTTTTTAATTCTCCTACAAATTTTAAACAATAACCTTGCTCGATAAAGAAATCTTGGTTGTAGGTTCTTGCTTTGCATCACTTTGAATATTTCTTGCCATTCCCTTCTGGCCTCAAGTGTTTCTGTTGAGAAGTCTGATATCATCCTTATTGGGGCTCCTCTGTAGGTAATTAACTGCTTTTCTCTTGCAGCTTTTAGTATTCTTTGTCTCTTAACTTTGGCACTTTAATCATGATTGTCTTGGTGTAGGCCTCCTTGGGTTCCTCTTTAATGGGACTCTCTGTGCTTCTTGAACTTATGAGACTTTTCCCATCATCAATTTAGGAAAGTTTTCAGCTATAATTTCTTCAAGCAAGTTCTCTATCCCTTGTTAGTTCTTTCTCTTGGAACCCTATGATATGGATGTTGTTTTACTTCATATTGTCACCGAAGCCTATTAATATTTCCTCAGTCTTTTTGAGCCTCTTTTCCTTTTGCTGCTATGCTTCTGTGCTTACATTTTTCTTATTCTCAAAATTTCTTATTCAATCCTCCTCTTCATCCAGCCTGCTGTTCAGTCCTTCTAGTATGGTCTTCATTTCAGATATTGTAGTTGCCATTTCTGATGGGTTCTTTTTTATGATTTCAATGTCCTTTTTAATGCTTACTAGCTCTTTGTTTAAGTTTTCATTGTATTCATCCATTCTTACTCTAAAATCCTTGAGCATCTTAATAACCATTATTTTAAATTCTGCATCTGGTAGTTTCATTACTTCCATTTTATTTAATTTTTTTTCTGAAGATTTCTCTTGTTGTTTCATTTTAGTCATATTTCTTTGTCTTCCAGGGGTATACAGCACAATCAAATGTCAAAATAATCTAGAGATATTTTCTCTCAACAAATGTACCCTGATTTATCAATGTCACTGCATTAAATTTAATTAAAAAAAAATATTTCTTTGTCTTCCCATTTTGTCTGTGTATTATATAGCTCTACTCTGATTCCTAAACTTGTTGTGGTGTTTTTATGAGGGAGATGGGCTCAGTGTTACTAACCTTCAGGCCCCCTGAGCTCCTTGTTCTAGAAATGTTTCTTCAGGTTTCAGAGAAGAAGCCACATCAAGACTGGTAGGAAGAGCATAGACATTAAAAGGGCTTCCCCGCTCCCAGGAGCAAGCAGAGGCTGAGGGTCCAGAGGGACTTTTAGCTGTAGGGAGGTCTTCCTTCATACGTGTGGATCCTAAGCCCCAGGCTGGGCACCTCAGCCTTTAACTAGACTGACCAAAAAGACACAAATAACCAATATCAGGAATAAAGGGAAACTTCACTGTAAATCCTAAAAATATTAAAAGAATAATACAGAAAGAGTATGAACAACTATATGCCAATAAATTTCACAGGTTAGATTAATGATCACATTCCTGAAGAGATACAGACTAGAAAATTTTATTTATTTATTTATTTATTTATTTATTTATTTTTGTATTTTTCTGAAACTGGAAACGGGAAGAGACAGTCAGACAGACTCCCACATGCGCCTGACCAGGATCCACCTGGCACACCCACCAGGGGCGACGCTCTGCCCACCAGGGGGCAATGCTCTGCCCCTCCGGGGCGACACTCTGCTGCGACCAGAGCCACTCTAGCGCCTGGGGCAGAGGCCAAGGAGCCATCCCCAGCACCCAGGCCATCTTTGCTCCAATGGAGCCTCGGCTGCGGGAGGGGAAGAGAGAGACAGAGAGGAAGGATGGGGGGTGGAGAAGCAAATGGGCGCTTCTCCTATGTGCCCTGGCTGGGAATCGAACCCGGGTCCCCCGCATGCCAGGCCGACGCTCTACCGCTGAGTTAACTGGCCAGGGCCGAAAAAATTTTTTAAAAAGAAATAAAAAGTATGAGTGGGCCTATAGCTATTAAAGAAACAGAATTATAATTTTAAAAACCTCACACAAATAAAAAAAATCCAGGTCCAGACAATCTCTTCAACAAATTCTATCAAACATTTAAGGAAAAAATAATGTCAATCCTACACAGACACTTTCAGAAAACAGAGGAGAAAAAAATATTTCCATCTCTTTTTATGATCCCACTATTTCCCTGCTACTAAAAACATAAACATTCTAAAAAAATTAAACTATGGCTAGTTGGCTCAGCAGTAGAGTGTTGGCCTGGTGTGTGGAAGTCCCAAGTTCGATTCTCCACCAGGGCACAGCAGGTGGGGAGAAGCACCCATCTGCTTCTCTACCCTTTCTCCTTTTCTTTCTCTTTATCTCTCTCTTCCCCTCCCGCAGCCAAGGCTCCACTGAAACAAAGGTGGCTTGGGCACTGAGGATGGCTCCATGGCCTTCGCCTCAGGTGCTAGAATAGCTCCAGTTGCAATGGAGCAAGCCCCAGATGGGCAGAGCATCACCGCCTGGTGGGCATGCCAGGTGGATCCCTGTTGAGCACATGCAGGGGTCTGTCTCTCTGCCTCCCCGCTTCTCATTTCAGAAAAATTAAAAAGAAAAAAAAGAATATTCACTCTCACCACTTCTATTTACCATTGAACTAAAAGTCATAGCCAGTGCAATAAGGCAAGAAAAAACTATATAAGTCATACATATTAGAAAAGAAAAAGAAAAGTTATTAATTAGCAGACATCAATGTCTACATAGAAAATCCTAAGGAAAATATTAAAAAACTAGTAGAATTAATAAAACTAATAAGTACATTTAGCAAAGTTGCAAAATACAGAGTCAATATTTAAAAATCAGTAGTATTACTAACAAACTATCTGAAATAAGAAAACAATACCATTTACAATAGCATCAAAACAATAAAATATTTAAGAATAAATTTAACCAAGAAAGTGAAAAATCTATCATTGAAAAAAAATCTATGAAACTTTCAGGAAATAATTTGAAGTAGACACAAATAGGGAAAGACATCTTATGTTCATAGACTGGAAAAGTTAATATTCTTAAAATGTCCATACCCAAAGCCATCTATAGACTTAATACAATCTTTATAAAAAAAAATTTTGGCATTTTTCACAGAAATATTTTTAAATTTAGAAGTCATACAAAACCACAAAAGACCTCAAACTTTCTGTTATAAAGTAAATGGATTTCAGGGATCTAGTGTAGAGCATCGTGATTATGGTTAACCATATTGTATTGACTACATGAAATTTGCTATGAGAGTAAAGATTTAATGTTTTCACTATAACAACAAAATGGTAATTATGTGAGATCAAGGATGTGTTAACTGACCTCATTGTATTAAACATTTCACATCAAATACCTTTATCAAATTATCATCCTGTCTACCTTAAACTTACACAATGTTGTATGTCAATTATAGCTCAACAAACATAGGGGGAAATCAATAGTTTATATAGACAGACAGCAATAAACAATTAGAGAATAAACTTTTTTATAAAAACTCTATCATTTACAATATATAATTAAAAGCATGAAATACCTAAGGATAAAGATGTATATGCTAAAACTACAAAATATAGCAGACAGAAATAAAAAGAAGACAAATACAGTCACATGTCACTTAATGCCGGGAATACATTCTGAGAAATGCATCATTAGGAGATTTTTGTCATGCGAACATGATAGAGTGCACATACACAACCTAGATGGTACAGCCTATTACACAACTGGGTATATGGTACAACCTATGGTTCCTAGGCTACAAACCTATACAACATGTTACTGCATTGAATACTGCAGGCAATTGTAACACAATGGTAAGTATTTGTGTTTTTAAACATAGAAAAGGGGAGTGACGTCACGGAAATGGCGCCGTGATCAGCGCATCCGACAGCTCTCCCATAAATCACAACAAATTTATCAACTAGAAACAGAAAAATTTATCCTCGGAGCATTCCGGAGTTCCACACAAACTGATAGCGAAAGGACTGTTATCACTTGAATCTGAGAGACGAGGGTGTGGAGGAATCTACCACAGGGACGTTCTTTCAAACCGCAAGGAAGTGCGCCTGTGGTGAGTCAGCCCATATACTTGGGAACGGTGAGCCGCCGCAAGCGGCCGACGCAAGCCGCCACCGCGAGCCGCCGCCACGAGCGGCCGCTGCGAACCGCCACCGCGAGCGGCCGCCACGAGCCGCCACAGCGAGCGGCCGCGAGCAGCCGCGCGGCGCCCGGTCCGGTTGAGCACCGCTGACGTTCCCAGCGGCCCGCACACTGCGAGTGGGGGTCGCCGGCCACCGGTGCCCGGAGCGCCCCATTCGCGCGCGTGCCTTGAGCATTCCACGCGCCCAGGGAGCCCTGCTGGCCCGCACACCCAGGGGGCTCCATTATCCTGTGCCTGGTGCGGTCCAGCCGCCAGCGGCGGGGCGAGTGGGAGAGGCTTGGGAGATTCTCTCCGTGGGCGGGGCACCTCACCCAGCCATTCAAGCTAACAATCAAGCATTGGGGGAGGGGCGCGCGCAGGCAGCCTAAAATGCCTTCGGAAGCACAGCTGCGACCCAATCACTGAAATTAGCTTAACCCATAAAATCTGCGCACCCTCGGTTCTAATTGATAAGATCTCTCTCAGTTCAGCGATCCAAGATAAGAGGTGTGATATTTTTTAGTGCCTCTCGCTAAAGGGGCAGGGGCAACTTCTGATTGATAGAGCCTCCATATTCAGGGATAAACGCTAACAAGAAGGACTTGGCAGATAATAAGGTCTATACTACACTAGTAGTAAGCAGAGACTAGTGCCTCTTCTTCCCTGCAAAAACAGGCTACAAAGTGTGGAAAGCCTGGGTTGAGAGGTCCAACTAAATGATAGGCGCTGAACAGTCACCTTGACAACAATTGACTCCCACCCCCGCCTGATTACACTGGAGGCCCTGACTGTCAGAGCCTTTCCCAAAGCCTTGCACTGAGTGGGGATAGAGTGGGGATTTCCCAGCTCTTTGAGCCTCTTACTCCCCAGGCAGAAGCAGTTGCAGCCTTATAGCTGGATCACCAGGCTGCTAATTCAGAAAGAGGGGACTAGGAGAGAGAATCCAGGAAAGCAAACTCTCTCATCGTTGGACCCTGCAAACGCCAACAAGCCTTTACTTCCAGCAAGACTAAAGCCAATTATATGACATTGCCATAGAAAACAACTGCAAATCCCTACCTAAGAGTGACACAGGGGTAGAGCCTGGGGTACAAAGTCACCGACCAGGAAGAGGGAGAGAAAAGAAAAAGGAAGAAGTTAACCTCTCAAAATCAAAAAAGACCCACAGACTTTACAACTTGATCCACTAATTTTTTGTTGTTGTTGTTGTTGTTTGTTTCTTCTATCTTTTTGCCTTTATTTCCTCCACCTCAGTCCTTCTATTCTCTGCCCATCTTATGCTTCCCCTTTCTTGAACTACACTACCCATGAGTGTTGCATTTTATTTTTCTTCTTCATCCTCACCCTCCTTTAAGGTTATACTCCAAAACACTTAACTCTCACTCTCTCCTTTTTTGTTTGTTTTTTTTTGTCTTGCTTTATTTTGTTTTTTTCTCTTCCTATTTTATTTATTCCTTCGTTTTTCTCTTTTTCTTATTTTTTCCTTTCTATTCGCTTTTTCTTTTCTCATTTTACTTTCCTCCCATATAATCCTCAATCACGAACAAATTAGTTAATTTGGGACTCAAGGCTTTTTTTTTGGCTTTATTTCTCTTTTTTGCTTTTGTTTTTATTTATTTTTCTTGTTTGTTTATTTTTGTGGCATTTTGGGTCATCCCAACCCAAGGTCTCCATTGTATTTAGTCTTCGCTCCACTTAATACAACAGATTTTTACTTATTATTTTTATTTTTCTTCTTTATTATTCTTTTTTGGTCCTTTTTTCTGGTTCCCTCTTATCCCTCTCATTATATCTCTTAGTTGACCATCACTTACAAGCAAATCATCTTATGCTTGTCTAAGATTTTCTTCCTTTTTTTTTTTTTTTGCATTTAGTAGGTCCCTACTCCCTTTTTTTTGCCCCTTGAACTCTTCACTCCAAATCAGGCCCTCCATTATAGGCACGATATTTCCCTGAGGAGGGGAGAGGAGGGAAAGAGAAGAGAGAAAAAAAGGGGGAAATAATAAATTATTACTGTTTCTTTTTTGTGGGGTGTTTTACCCTTTTTTTTTTTTTCTTTTTACTCTTTATTAATTCTAATTAGTGCTATCAATAAAACCACCCTCAGATGCCGATAAGAAAGAGGAAATCGAATATTATGGATACAAAAGAAAGAGAGGTAACACAAATACATGTAGAAAAATCTATGGAGAAAAGACTTAGCATATTGGAAGCCTTGGAGCTACATGACAGAGAATTTAAAATAGAAATCTTAAAAATACTCAGAGATATACAAGAAAACACAGAAAGGCAATATAGGGAGATCAGAAAACAACTCAATGAACACAAAGAATATATTACCAAGGAAATTGAAACTATAAAAACAAATCAAACAGAAATGAAAAACTCAATTCACGAGCTGAAAAACGAGGTAACAAGCTTAGCTAACAGAACAGCCCAGATTGAAGATAGGATTAGTGAAATAGAAGACAAACAACTTGAGGCACAACAGAGAGAAGAAGAAAGAGACTCAAAAATAATAAAAAATGAGAAAGCCCTACAGGAATTGTCTGACTCCATCAGAAAGAATAACATAAGAATAATAGGTATATCAGAGGGAAAAGAGAAAGAAAATGGAATGGAGAATATACTCAAACAAATAATAGACGAGAACTTCCCAAGCCTGTGGAAGGAACTAAAGCCTCAAATTCAAGAAGCAAACAGAACACCAAGTTTTCTTAACCCCAACAAACCCACTCCAAGGCACATCATAATAAAGATGACACAAACCAATGACAAAGAAAAAATTCTCAAGGCAGCCAGGGAAAAGAAGAGTACAACATATAAAGGAAGGCCTATTAGATTATCATCAGATTTCTCAGCAGAAACTCTACAAGCTAGAAGAGAGTGGACCCCAATATTTAAAGCCCTGAAAGAGAGGAACTTTCAGCCAAGAATACTATACCCATCAAAGCTATCCTTCAAGTATGAAGGAGATATAAAAACATTCACAAATACAGAAAAGGTGAGAGAATTTATCAACAGAAAGCCCCCACTCCAGGAAATACTAAAGGGGGTATTCCAACCAGATTCAAAGAACAAAAGAAAACAACACCACAAGTAACAGCTCCACCAAGAACACAATAAAACCAAACTTAAACTGTGACAACAAAGGAAAAAAAGGGGGGAGAGGATGGAGATTAACAGTAGCAAAGGATGATGAAGTGCAGAAATACTTATAAGATAGGGTACTACAATGAATATGGTAGGTACCCTTTTCATTACTTAATGGTAACCACCCTTAAAAAAACCACCACAAAAACACTTGACTTAAAAAAGGTAGCAACAGAGGAAAGAAGTATGGAACACAAACAAACAAAAACAAATGATAGAAAAACAAAAGAGAAGAATCAAACTAGATACAAAACTAACAGAAAGCAATTTATAAAATGGCAGTAGGGAACCCACAAGTGTCAATAATTACACTAAATGTAAATGGATTAAACTTACCAATAAAAAGACACAGAGTAGCAGAATGGATTAAAAAAGAAAATCCAACTATATGCTGCCTACAAGAAACACATCTAAGCAACAAGGATAAAAACAAATTCAAAGTGAAAGGCTGGAAAACAATACTCCAAGCAAACAACACCCAAAAAAAAGCAGGTGTAGCAATACTCATATCTAATAATGCTGACTACAAGACAGAAAAAGTACTCAGAGACAAAAATGGTCATTTCATAATGATTAAGGGGAAGTTGAATCAAGAAGACATAACAATCCTTAATATATATGCACCAAACCAAGGAGCACCAAAATATATAAGACAGCTACTTATCGACCTTAAAACAAAAACTAACAAAAATACAATCATATTTGGAGACCTCAATACACCGCTGACGGCTCTAGATCGGTCATCCAAACAGAGAATCAATAAAGATATAGTGGCCTTAAACGAAATACTAGAACACCTGGATATGATAGACATCTACAGGACACTTCATCCCAAAGCGACAGAGTATACATTTTTCTCTAGTGTACATGGAACATTCTCAAGAATTGACCATATGTTGGGCCACAAAGACAATATCAGCAAATTTAGAAAAATTGAAATTGTACCAAGCATATTTTCTGATCATAAAGCCTTGAAACTAGAATTCAACTGCAAAAAAGAGGGGGAAAAACCCACAAAAATGTGGAAACTAAACAACATACTTCTAAAAAATGAATGGGTCAAAGAAGAAATAAGCGCAGAAATCAAAAGATATATACAGACAAATGAAAATGAAAATACGACATATCAGAATCTCTGGGATGCAGCAAAAGCAGTAATAAGAGGAAAATTCATATCACTTCAGGCCTATATGAACAAACAAGAGAGAGCCGAAGTAAACCACTTAACTTCACACCTTAAGGAACTAGAAAAAGAAGAACAAAGACAACCCAAAACCAGCCAAAGAAAGGAGATAATAAAAATCAGAGCAGAAATAAATGAAATAGAGAACAGAAAAACTATAGAAAAAATCAATAAAACAAGGAGCTGGTTCTTTGAAAAGATCAACAAAATTGACAAACCCTTGGCAAGACTCACCAAGGAAAAAAGACACAGGACTCAAATAAATAAAATCCAAAATGAAAGAGGAGAGATCACCACAGACATCATAGAAATACAAAGAATTATTGTAGAATACTATGAAAAATTATATGCCACCAAATACAACAATCTAGAAGAAATGGATAAATTCCTAGAACAATACAACCTTCCTAGACTGAGTCATGAAGAAGCAGAAAGCCTAAACAGACCAATCAGCAGGGAGGAAATAGAAAAAACTATTAAAAATCTCCCCAAAAATAAAAGTCCAGGCCCAGACGGTTATACTAGTGAATTCTATCAAACATTCAAAGAAGACTTGGTTCCTATTCTACTCAAAGTCTTCCAAAAAATTGAAGAAGAAGCAATACTTCCAAACACATTTTATGAGGCCAACATAACCCTCATACCAAAACCTGGCAAGGATGGCACAAAGAAAGAAAACTACAGACCAATATCTCTAATGAATACAGATGCTAAAATACTAAACAAAATACTGGCAAACCGAATACAACAACATATTAAAAAAATAATACATCATGATCAAGTGGGATTCATCCCAGAATCTCAAGGATGGTTCAACATATGCAAAACGGTTAACGTAATACACCATATCAACAAAACAAAGAACAAAAACCACATGATCTTATCAATAGATGCAGAAAAGGCTTTTGATAAAATACAACACAATTTTATGTTTAAGACTCTCAACAAAATGGGTATAGAAGGAAAATACCTCAACATGATAAAGGCCATATATGATAAACCATCAGCCAACATCCTATTAAACGGCATAAAACTGAGGACTTTCTACCTTAAATCAGGAACAAGACAGGGTTGTCCACTCTCTCCACTCTTATTCAACGTGGTGCTAGAAGTTCTGGCCAGAGCAATCAGACAAGACAAAGAAATAAAAGGCATCCATATCGGAAAAGAAGAAGTAAAGCTATCACTTTTTGCTGATGATATGATCCTATACATCGAAAACCCGAAGGACTCCACAAAAAGATTATTAGAAAAAATAAACCAATACAGTAAGGTCGCAGGATACAAAATTAACATACAAAAGTCCATAGCCTTTCTATATGCCAACAATGAAATATTAGAAAACGAACTCAAAAAAATAATCCCCTTCACGATTGCAACAAAAAAAAAAAATACTTAGGAATAAACATAACAAAGAACGGAAAGGACCTATATAATGAAAATTACAAAGCATTGTTGGAGGGTGACCTCACGGAAATGGCGCCATGAGAAGCGCGTCCGACAGCTCTCCCCTAAATCACAACAAATTTATCAACTAGAAACAGAAAAATTTATCCTCGGAGCATTCCGGAGTTCCACACAAACTGAAAGCAAAAGGACTGTTATCACTTGAATCTGAGAGACGAGGGTGTGGAGGAAGCTACCACAGCGACGCTCATTCAAGCCGCCAGGGAGTGCGCCTGCGGTGAGTCAGCCCATATACTTGGGAACTGCAAGCCCCCGCGAGCCGCCGACCGCGAGCTGCCGCGAACCCCCGAGAACCCCCGCGAACTGCCACCGGCACCGCGAGCGGCCGCCACGACCCGCCGCGCGCGCGCACGCGCGCCCGGTCCGGTTGAGCACTGCTGACGTTCCCAGCGGCCCGCACACTGCGAGTGGGGGTCGCCGGCCACCGGTGCCCGGAGCGCCACATTCGCGCGCGTGCCTTGGGCATTCCACGCGCCCAGGGAGCCCTACTGGCCCGCACACCCAGGGGGCTCCATTATCCTGCGCCTGGTGCGGTCCAGCCGCCAGCAGCGGGGCGAGCGGGAGAGGCTTGGGAGATTCTCTCCGTGGGCGGGGCACCTCACCCAGCCATTCAAGCTAACAATCAAGCGTTGGGGGAGGGGCGCGCGCAGGCAGCCTAAAACACCTTCAGAAACACAGCTGTGACCCAATCACTGAAATTAGCTTAACCCATAAAATCTGCGCACCCTCGGTTCTAATTGATAAGATCTCTCTCAGTTATGCGATCCAAGACAAGAGGCGTGATATTTTTTAGTGCCTCTCGCTAAAGGGGCAGGGGCAACTTCTGATTGATAGAGCCTCCATATTCAGGGATAAACGCTAACAAGAAGGACTTGGCAGATAATAAGGTCTATACTACACTAGTAGTAAGCAGAGACTAGTGCCTCTTCTTCCCTGCAAAAACAGGCTACAAAGTGTGGAAAGCCTGGGTTGAGAGGTCCAACTAAATGATAGGCGCTGAACAGTCACCTTGACAACAATTGACTCCCACCCCCGCCTGATTACACTGGAGGCCCTGACTGTCAGAGCCTTTCCCAAAGCCTTGCACTGAGTGGGGATAGAGTGGGGATTTCCCAGCTCTTTGAGCCTCTTACTCCCCAGGCAGAAGCAGTTGCAGCCTTATAGCTGGATCACCAGGCTGCTAATTCAGAAAGGGGGGACTAGGAGAGAGAATCCAGGAAAGCAAACTCTCTCATCGTTGGACCCTGCAAACGCCAACAAGCCTTTACTTCCAGCAAGACTAAAGCCAATTATATGACAAAGCCATAGAATCCCATCAACTGCAAATCCCTACCTAAGAGTGACACAGGGGCAGAGCCTGGGGTACAGAGTCACCGACTAGGAAGAGGGAGAGAAAAGAAAAAGGAAGAAGTTAACCTCTCAAAATCAAGAAAAACCCACAGACTTTACAACTTGATCCACTAATTTTTTGTTGTTGTTGTTGTTGTTTGTTTCTTCTATCTTTTTGCCTTTATTTCCTCCACCTCGGTCCTTCTATTCTCTGCCCATCTTATGCTTCCTCTTTCTTGAACTACACCACCCATGACTGTTGCATTTTATTTTTCTTCTTCATCCTCACCCTCCTTTAAGGTTATACTCCAAAACACTTAACTCTCACTCTCTCTTCTTTTGTTTTTTTTTTTGTCTTGCTTTATTTTGTTTTTTTCTCCTCCCATTTTATTTCTTCCTTCGTTTTTCTATTTTTCTTATTTTTTCCTTTCTATTCGCTTTTTCTTTTCTCATTTTACTTTCCTCCCATATAATCCTCAATCACGAACAAATTAGTTAATTTGGGACTCAAGTTTTTTTTTTGGATTTATTTCTCTTTTTTGCTTTTGTTTTTATTTATTTTTCTCCTCTTTGTTTATTTTTGTGGCATTTTGGGTCCTCCCAACCCAAGGTCTCCATTGTATTTAGTCTTCGCTCCACTTAATGCAACAGATTTTTACTTATTATTTTTATTTTTCTTCTTTAATATTCTTTTTTGGTCCTTTTTTCTGGTTCCCTCTTATCCCTCTCATTATATCTCTTAGTTGACCATCACTTACAAGCAAATCATCTTATGCTTGTCTAAGATTTTCTTCCCTTTTTTTTTTTTTTTTTTTTTTTTGCATTTAGTAGGTCCCTACTCCCTTTTTTTGCCCTTTGAACTCTTCACCCCAAATCAGGCCCTCCATTATAGGCACGATATTTCCCTGAGGAGTGGAGAGGAGGAAAAGAGAAGAGAGAAAAAAAGGGGGAAATAATAAATTATTACTGGTTTTTTTTTGTGGGGTGTTTAACCCTTTTTTTTTTTTTCTTTTTACTCTTTATTAATTCTAATTAGTGCTATCAATAAGACTACCCTCAGATGCCGATAAGAAAGAGGAAATCGAATATTATGGATACAAAAGAAAGAGAGGTAACACAAATAGATGTGGAAAAATCTATGGAGAAAAGACTTAACATATTGGAAGCCTTGGAGCTAAATGACAGAGAATTTAAAATAGAAATGTTAAAAATACTCAGAGATATACAAGAAAACACAGAAAGGCAATATAGGGAGATCAGAAAACAACTCAATGAACACAAAGAATATATTACCAAGGAAATTGAAACTATAAAAACAAATCAAACAGAAATGAAAAACTCAATTCACGAGCTGAAAAACGAGGTAACAAGCTTAGCTAACAGAACAGCCCAGATTGAAGATAGGATTAGTGAAATAGAAGACAAACAACTTGAGGCACAACAGAGAGAAGAAGAAAGAGACTAAAAAATAATAAAAAATGAGAAAGCCCTACAGGAATTGTCTGACTCCATCAGAAAGAATAACATAAGAATAATAGGTATATCAGAGGGAGAAGAGAAAGAAAATGGAATGGAGAATATACTCAAACAAATAATAGATGAGAACTTCCCAAGCCTGTGGAAGGAACTAAAGCCTCAAATTCAAGAAGCAAACAGAACACCAAGTTTTCTTAACCCCAACAAACCCACTCCAAGGCACATCATAATAAAGATGACACAAACCAATGACAAAGAAAAAATTCTCAAGGCAGCCAGGGAAAAGAAGAGTACAACATATAAAGGAAGGCCTATTAGATTATCATCAGATTTCTCAGCAGAAACTCTACAAGCTAGAAGAGAGTGGACCCCAATATTTAAAGCCCTGAAAGAGAGGAACTTTCAGCCAAGAATACTATACCCATCAAAGCTATCCTTCAAGTATGAAGGAGATATAAAAACATTCACAAATACAGAAAAGATGAGAGAATTTATCAACAGAAAGCCCCCACTCCAGGAAATACTAAGGGGGGTTTTCCAACCAGATTCAAAGAACAAAAGAAAACAACACCACAAGTAACAGCTCCACCAAGAACACAATAAAGCCAAACTTAAACTGTGACAACAAAGGAAAAAAAGGGGGGAGAGCATGGAGATTAACAGTAGCAAAGGACGATGAAGTGCAGAAATACTTATAAGATAGGGTACTACAATGAATATGGTAGGTACCCTTTTCATTACTTAATGGTAACCACCCTTAAAAAAACCACCACAAAAACACTTGACTTAAAAAAGGTAGCAACAGAGGAAAGAAGTATGGAACACAAACAAACAAAAACAAATGATAGAAAAACAAAAGAGAAGAATCAAACTAGATACAAAACTAACAGAAAGCAATTTATAAAATGGCAGTAGGGAACCCACAAGTGTCAATAATTACACTAAATGTAAATGGATTAAACTTACCAATAAAAAGACACAGAGTAGCAGAATGGATTAAAAAAGAAAATCCAACTATATGCTGCCTACAAGAAACACATCTAAGCAACAAGGATAAAAACAAATTCAAAGTGAAAGGCTGGAAAACAATACTCCAAGCAAACAACACCCAAAAAAAAGCAGGTGTAGCAATACTCATATCTAATAATGCTGACTACAAGACAGAAAAAGTACTCAGAGACAAAAATGGTCATTTCATAATGATTAAGGGGAAGTTGAATCAAGAAGACATAACAATCCTTAATATATATGCACCAAACCAAGGAGCACCAAAATATATAAGACAGCTACTTATTCACCTTAAAACAAAAACTAACAAAAATACAATCATACTTGGAGACCTCAATACACCGCTGATGGCTCTAGATCGGTCATCCAAACAGAGAATCAATAAAGATATAGTGGCCTTAAACGAAATACTAGAACACCTGGATATGATAGACATCTACAGGACACTTCATCCCAAAGCGACAGAGTATACATTTTTCTCTAGTGTACATGGAACATTCTCAAGAATTGACCATATGTTGGGCCACAAAGACAATATCAGCAAATTTAGAAAAATTGAAATTGTACCAAGCATATTTTCTGATCATAAAGCCTTGAAACTAGAATTCAACTGCAAAAAAGAGGGGGAAAAACCCACAAAAATGTGGAAACTAAACAACATACTTCTAAAAAATGAATGGGTCAAAGAAGAAATAAGTGCAGAAATCAAAAGATATATACAGACAAATGAAAATGAAAATACGACATATCAGAATCTCTGGGACGCAGCAAAAGCAGTAATAAGAGGAAAGTTCATATCACTTCAGGCCTATATGAACAAACAAGAGAGAGCCGACGTAAACCACTTAACTTCACACCTTAAGGAACTAGAAAAAGAAGAACAAAGACAACCCAAAACCAGCCGAAGAAAGGAGATAATAAAAATCAGAGCAGAAATAAATGAAATAGAGAACAGAAAAACTATAGAAAAAATCAATAAAACAAGGAGCTGGTTCTTTGAAAAGATCAACAAAATTGACAAACCCTTAGCAAGACTCACCAAGGAAAAAAGACACAGGACTCAAATAAATAAAATCCAAAATGAAAGAGGAGAGATCACCACAGACATCATAGAAATACAAAGAATTATTGTAGAATACTATGAAAAATTATATGCCACCAAATACAACAATCTAGAAGAAATGGATAAATTCCTAGAACAATACAACCTTCCTAGACTGAGTCATGAAGAAGCAGAAAGCCTAAACAGACCAATCAGCAGGGAGGAAATAGAAAAAACTATTAAAAACCTCCACAAAAATAAAAGTCCAGGCCCAGACGGTTATACTAGTGAATTCTATCAAACATTAAAAGAAGACTTGGTTCCTATTCTACTCAAAGTCTTCCAAAAAATTGAAGAAGAAGCAATACTTCCAAACACATTTTATGAAGCCAACATAACCCTCATACCAAAACCTGGCAAGGATGGCACAAAGAAAGAAAACTACAGACCAATATCTCTAATGAATACAGATGCTAAAATACTAAACAAAATACTGGCAAACCGAATACAACAACATATTAAAAAAATAATACATCATGATCAAGTGGGATTCATCCCAGAATCTCAAGGATGGTTCAACATACGCAAAACGGTTAATGTAATACACCATATCAACAAAACAAAGAACAAAAACCACATGATCTTATCAATAGATGCAGAAAAGGCTTTTGATAAAATACAACACAATTTTATGTTTAAGACTCTCAACAAAATGGGTATAGAAGGAAAATACCTCAACATGATAAAGGCCATATATGATAAACCATCAGCCAACATCCTATTAAACGGCATAAAACTGAGGACTTTCTATCTTAAATCAGGAACAAGACAGGGTTGTCCACTCTCTCCACTCTTATTCAACGTGGTGCTAGAAGTTCTGGCCAGAGCAATCAGACAAGACAAAGAAATAAAAGGCATCCATATCGGAAAAGAAGAAGTAAAGCTATCCCTTTTTGCTGATGATATGATCCTATACATCGAAAACCCGAAGGACTCCACAAAAAGATTATTAGAAACAATAAACCAATACAGTAAGGTCGCAGGATACAAAATTAACATACAAAAGTCCATAGCCTTTCTATATGCCAACAATGAAATATTAGAAAACGAACTCAAAAAAATAATCCCCTTCACGATTGCAACAAAAAAAATAAAATACCTAGGAATAAACATAACAAAGAACGTAAAGGACCTATATAATGAAAATTACAAAGCATTGTTAAGGGAAATCGAAAAAGATACAATGAGATGGAAAAATATTCCTTGTTCCTGGATAGGAAGAATAAATATAATCAAAATGGCCATATTACCCAAAGCAATATACAAATTTAATGCAATTCCCATCAAAATCCCTATGAGATTTTTTAAAGAAATGGAACAAAAAATCATCAGATATATATGGAACTATAAAAAACCCCGAATAGCCAAAACAATCCTAAGGAAAAAGAATGAAGCTGGGGGCATTACAATACCTAACTTTAAACTATATTATAGGGCCACGATAATCAAAACAGCATGGTATTGGCAAAAAAATAGACACTCAGACCAATGGAACAGAATAGAAAGCCCAGAAATAAAACCACATATATATGGTCAAATAATCTTTGATAAAGTGGCCAACAACACACAATGGAGAAAAGAAAGCCTCTTCAACAAATGGTGTTGGGAAAACTGGAAAGCCACATGCAAAAGAATGAAACTCGACTACAGCCTGTCCCCGTGTACTAAAATTAATTCAAAATGGATCAAAGACCTAAATATAAGACCTGAAACAATAAAGTACAAAGAAGAAGACATAGGTACTAAAATCATGGACCTGGGTTTTAAAGAACATTTTATGAACTTGACTCCAATGGCAAGAGAAGTGAAGGCAAAGATAAATGAATGGGACTACATCAGAATTAAAAGTTTTTGCTCAGCAAGAGAAACTGATATCAAAATAAACAGACAGCCAACTATATGGGAACTGATATTTTCAAACGACAGCTCAGATAAGGGCCTAATATCCAAAATTTACAAAGAACTCATAAAACTCAACAACAAACAAACAAACAATCCAATAAAAAAATGGGAAGAGGACATGAACAGACACTTCTCCCAGGAAGAGATACAAATGGCCAACAGATATATGAAAAGATGCTCAGCTTCATTAGTTATTAGAGAAATGCAAATCAAAACTACAATGAGATACCACCTCACTCCTGTTAGATTAGCTATTATCAACAAGACGGGTAATAGCAAATGTTGGAGAGGCTGTGGAGAAAAAGGAACCCTCATTCACTGTTGGTGGGACTGTAAAGTAGTACAACCATTATGGAGGAAAGTATGGTGGTTCCTCAAAAAACTGAAAATAGAACTACCTTATGACCCAGCAATCCCTCTACTGGGTATATACCCCAAAACCTCAGAAACATTGATACGTGAAGACACATGTAGCCCCATGTTCATTGCAGCACTGTTCACAGTGGCCAAGACATGGAAACAACTAAAAAGCCCTTCAATAGAAGACTGGATAAAGAAGATGTTGCACATATACACTATGGAATACTACTCAGCCATAAGAAATGATGACATCAGATCATTTACAGCAAAATGGTGGGATCTTGATAACATTATAAGGAGTGAAATAAGCAAATCAGAAAAAAACAAGAACTACATGATTCCATACATTGGTGGAACATAAAAATGAGACTAAGAGACATGGACAAGAGTGTGGTGGTTACCAAGGGTGGGGGAGGAGGGAGGACATGGGAGGGAGGGAGGGAGAGAGTTAGGGGGAGGGGGAGGGGCACAGAGAACTAGATAGAGGGTGACGGAGGACAATCTGACTTTGGGCGAGGGGTTTGCAACATAATTTGATGACAAAATAACCTAGACATGTTTTCTTTGAATATATGTACCCTGATTTATTAATGTCATCCCATTACCATTAATAAAAATTTATTAAAAAAAAAAACATAGAAAAGATACAGTAAAAATATGATAGAAAAGCTTTTTTCTTTTTATTATTTTTTCTTTCTTTCTTTCATTTTTTTTCTGAAGATGTAGTCCCCTATTCAATCTGGGCTGCTACAAAGACAGGCAGAAAGAACAGAGGTTTTTTACTTTCACATACTAGTGCAAACAAAAAGAACAACATCAGACTGTTCAGAGTCTATCAGCAGATACAGGGTATAAAAGTTTTTTTAACGGTGCACCTGCATAGGGCATTACCATGAATGGAGCTCGCAGGTATGGAAGTTGCTCTAGGTGAATCAATGAGTGATGAGTGAATGTGAAGATCTAGAACATTACTGTATACTCTGTAGACTTTATAAACCCTGTACACTTAAGTTACATTAAAATATTTTTATTTCTTTCTTCAATAATAAATTAACCTTAGCTTACTGTAACATTTTTACTTTACAAAATTTTTAATTTTTTAAACTTTTTGACTCTTGTCATAACACTTAACTTAAAACACACATTGTACAACTGTATAAAATATTTTTCTTTATATCTTATTCTATAAGCTTTTTTCTATTTTTAAATTTTTTTATTTTTTTCTCTTTAAACTTGTATGTTAAAAACTAAGACACAAATACACATGTTAGCCTGGGCCTACACACCCGTCTTCCATTTCCGTATCTTGCCCCATTAGAAGGTCTTCAGAGACCACACACATCCAGCTGTGACCTATGATAACAACAGTTTCTCCTGGAAAACCTCCTGAAGGACCTGCCTGAGGCTCTTAAAGAAGTATTACTCTTTTCAAAAATATGTCCATGCTGGTTTGCTTGGTTTCTTTATTTTTTCATCAGAAGTTTGCTTGTAAGCAGATAATGCACCATGATCATTTCACTATTAATCAAATACTTTCAGTGTTGGGGTCCATGGTTTTAAACTTTTTAAGGAGCTTTTTGAGCTCTGAAAAAGCTTCTACTATACCTTTTCCTCTGAATTTTCTTAGGGATTCTTCTTCCTTTTCTTCTCCTACATTTTCTTTTTCTCTTGCTTCATCTTCAGCTATGCCTTCCTATTCCAGCTCCAACAACTCCTCATTAGTCAGCTCCTTGGGAACCATGTCTAGAGCTTCTCAATGTTGTCCACATCCACACCCAGGTTAAAGCTGTTTGTCATCTGAACCACACCCCAGTTCATTTTTGCAACCTCCTTATCCTTAGCAAATGCTTTATTAAAGTCATGGATAAACCCCTTGAGCATCTTCTTCCAGATGCCACTCACACACATTCCTGTGTGACATCACCCCAAGCCCAAGCAAGTTTCTTGATGCAGTCATAGATGTTGTACAGTCATGTACCACTGAATGACAAGGATACGTTCTGAGAAATGTGTCCTTAGACAATTTCATCATTGTGTGAACACCACAGACTATACTTACACAGACACAGACGGTATAGCCTACTACACACCTAGGCTTATGATATAGCCTATTGCTCCAAAACTACAAACCTGTATGGCGTGGTACTATACAAAACAACATGAGATTAAATTGAGCACAAAAGAAAATAATAAACATAAGATATATGAGGCTGTAGCTGGTGTAATACAGCATACAGTTTTCAGCAAATTTTTTTATAAGTAGAAAGAGTATACTCTAAAATAATGATAAAATATGTAGTATAGTACATATATAAACCAGTAACATGGTCACATATTATCATTACCATCTATTATGTACTATACATAACTTTATGTGCTGTAGTTTTATATAACAGACAATACAGTAGGTTTGTTTACATAAGCATCACCACAAATAGATGGGTAATGTGTTGTGTTACAATGCAACAGCATCTAAGACATCACTAGGTGATAAGAATTTTTCAGCTCTGTTATAATCTTATTGGATCATCATGGTATATGTAGTCTGTTGTTGACCAAAACATTATGTGGCATATGATGTCAAATAAATAGAGAAATATGTTTATTCATAGATAAGAAGACTCAATAGTGATAAAATGTCAATTGTCCCCAAACTAATCTATAAATGTAGCACAGTCATTTTTTTAATAGAAATAGAAAAACTAATTCTAAAATACTAAAATTTATATGGAAATTCAAAGGATCTTCAATAGCCAAAAAAAATGGGGGAAAAAATGTTTGAAAATTTAATGCCACCTGATTTTAAATCTTACTAAACAGTAATAGTAATTAAGATAGTAAAATATTTTGGTAGTGTCTATCTTGATATACACATACATCATGGAACAGATTAAGGAGTCTAAAAATAGACTCACATATAAAAATGCTCCATTGATTTTTAACAAAAATGACAAGGTAATCAACAGCAGGACAATCTTTTCAAATAAATGGTGCTGGAACAACCATATATCAACATGGCTCTTAACTCAAACCATAGACAAATGTTAACTCATAAATTTAAATAAATGTTAAATATAAAAGATAAAATTATAAAATTTCCAGACAAAAATTTATGCAATCCTGAGGTAGCAATGATCTTATAAACAGGACACAACAGCACTAAGCATAAAATAAAAACTTAATAAATAGTATTTTATCATAGTTAAAACCATTGTTTTTCTGAATATATTGTTAAGAAAATAAGGCAAGCCCCAGACTGGAAGAAAATATTTACAAAATGTACATCTGAATAAGAAATTCTATACAGAATGTATAAAAATTTCCATAATTCAATAACAAATATGAACAACCTAACTTTTTGAGTGGAGGAAATATCTGAACAAACACTAAGAAAAAGAAGATATACAATGTCTATGAAAACATGCTCATCAAATTACTCATCACAGAAACAGAAATTAAAGCTACAATGAGATATCAAAACACACCCATTAAATTGGTTAAAATTAAAAAGACTGACATCACAAAGTGTTGGCAAGCATATGGAGCAGCTAAAACACTCATATATTTTTGATGACACATAAAATAATACAACTATTTTGTAGACCCATCTGTAAGTTTTTTATAAAGTTAGACTTACTATGTAACCCATCAGTTCCACTCCTGTAAGTTTACCTAAAGGAAATGAAAACATATATCCACATAAAGTTATATTCATCTATATTCATGACAGCTTCATTCATAATTTCTTTGTTAGGAAAAGAAAATAATAAAGATGGAGAGAAGAAATAATTTCAAAACATAATAGACTAAATTTCCTGACTTAAAACAGACTAAAAACCAGATTTAAAGGGCCCTGGGCTGACAAAAATATATGTACAAAGTAAAACCCATGCCTAGATGCATTATTATAATAACTAATAATTTCAAAAAGATTATTTTAAATGTCTCCAGGGAAGAAAAAGATGCAGATTGAAACCATATTTTTCCACAGCAACAATGGATGCAATAACTTAATAGAATTATATTTTTTGAGTATTGAAAAAAAGACTTTAAAACATGAAATTTTGTAATGGCCATACAAATATATAAGCATAATTTTTAGAACTTTCTCAAGCACACAAGCTCTCAGATGTTTACCACAAAAAACTTATCATAAATAATTTTATATAAAGCACTTGAAAAAGAAGAAAGACAAATTCAGGAGATAATGCAAGAAATATATAAAGCAGTCATTACTAAATAATTTAGAGAGTTTGGTGTATTTTTTAAAATAGCTAAGACTAAAGAAAAGGAAATAAATATCAATAATAACCCAGATTAAAGTGTATATAATGACTATATTATAGGGGTTGGCAAAAGTTGGAGAGAGATAAAAGACAAAAGTTTTTGTCTTAATGGGAGGGATATTGATATAACTTTTTTTTCAGAAGCAAAAAAAGATTAAAAAGAAACTGAAAACAAAAATAGATCCAAATACATCAATAATTAAAATAAATGTTTTTGGATGAACTCACCATCAAATGATGAACAGACTAAATATTTTAAATCCAGGTATGTGTTATTTATAAGAGGCACTCATTAAGGACAAGAATATGCAAAGCTTAAAAGAAAAGGATGAAAAATGGTACATCAGACAGATATGAACCAAAAGAAAACAATGTATCATATTAGTATCATTTTAAACTAGACTAAAAACAGCAAGCAGTTAGGGATTGAGAGAGTGACTACTACAAAATAATAAAAGTTTTAATTCACCAAGAAGAGAGCAACTTTAAACATAAATGCACATATATTAGCCTCAAATATATTAGGTAAAATTTTATAAAACTAAGGTGAATTAGCATTGCATTTTCAGTTGATAGATCAAAAAGACAAAAAAATCAGCAAGGACACAGAAAATGTGAACCACTCAATTACAAGTTATAAATCGCTCGAATAACATCTAATGAATATATGTAGTGTTCTTCTAAATAATAAACAATATACGTTTTTCTCAAGCACACATGGGATATATATAAAAATTTGATCATGTACAAGACCATTTAAAAAGTCTCAAAAAGAAAAAAGTCCCAATAAATTTCAAATTAGGTACAAAGTAGACTGGGAACTCTGGCCACATAAAATTAAATTAGAAGTTAAAAATATAAATTAAAAATGCATATATTTAGTAGTATTGATAAATTACTCACAGATTAAAAGAAAATATCAAAATAAAAATTTTTTAAGTATCTAAATCTGAATGACAGTAAGAAATCATATATCAAAATGTTTTTGATGTAGCCAATATATACTTTGAGAGAAATTTATAGCTAAATATTTATATTAGAATAGAAAGCAGTCTCAAAATTAATGAGCTAAGTGTTATTTTTAGGTAGTTCAGGGGGGAAAAAACAACAAACTCAAATTCAAATTAGAATAAATTAGAAAATAAAAATAGAAGCAGAGATCAACAAAGCAGAAAACACAATAGAGAAGAACCAAAAGTTGGTTCTTTGCTAAAACTAGCAATATAGATAATTTTTTCAAGATTTATCAAGATAAAGCTTACAATAAGCAGCCTGACTGGTGGGGCACAGTGGATAGAGTGTCAACCTGGGACATTAAAGGCCCAGATTTGAAAACCCCAAGGTAGCAGGCTCACCTGCTTGAGTACGGTTGCTGGCTTGAACCCAAAGGTCACTCACTGGTTTGAAGCCCAAGGTCACAGGCTTTAGCCCAAGGTTTCTGGCTTGGGCAAAAGATCACTGGCTGTGCTTGAACCCCCTGCCCTATCAAGGCACAAATGAGAAGCAATCAAGGAACAACAGGTGCCACAACTACAAGTTGATTCTTCTCATCTCTCAAAAAGAAAAGTTACAATAAGCAATATTATGAATGAAATGGAGTGTAGTTACACATAAAATATATAAAAAATAGAATATATTCAAATGATTTACCAACAATTTTTAAAACAAATTTCTACAAAAATATAACTTACTAAAACTGACTGAAAAAAGATTTTTTTTTGAATAGCGCTATAGTTGCTAAAGAAACTGGCACACTGGTTAAAATTATCTCCCACACACACACTCACCACACACATACACACACACACACACACACACACACACACACAGATGTACCTGGCCCAGATGGATTTACAGGTACAGTCAAATTTTCAAGGAACAGATCATCTCAAATTTATACCATTTCTTCCAAACAACAGAAAAAGAGAGATTACTCCCCAACTCATCTTATAATGGGCAGTGTTGGAGAAGAATGGGCAATGGACAAAAGGAAGAAAAATCTGCTCTTGTGGAACTGACATTCTAGGGTAGGTGTGGGAGGAACACGCAATAAATAAATAATATATATAGTATATTAAATGGTGGAAGGAGCATGACTTCACTCCATGCATCTCTTTCAATTCTCTGCTCCAGGAATGAATGCAAGACTAGGATTGAGTGGCTCGGACTGGGTGGACAAGGGGAAGGACAGTAGGAAATGGGGGCTAGACCTTGACTTTGACTCAGGACTGTGGGAAAGTGAGGGGCAGAGAGAGAAATTTTGGTATGTCCCTCTTGGGGAAGCAGGCCTCCCCACCACCTCAAAGTCAGCCGTGAGTCAAGCCCCAAGTAGCAGTTGGAAGAACACAGAAACAGTCTTTTTCAGATTGACATGAAGCGGGAGAAGCAAGAAGCGGATTTGTAGAAAGTACAGCAGATATTGTGCACCTAGCCAGATAGAAAGGGAGTAGATTTTGATAATATCTATGTTTTAATATTACTCACCAAGATAGACTTACAGCACTGCAGTCAGGCTGGCAGGACAGGAATAATTAGGCTAATTTACAGGTAGAAAAAATTGAGGTTCAGAGAGATTGTGATTGGTCCGAGGTCACTCAGCTGCTAAGCGACAGAGATAGAAAGAAGCGACGACCTTCAGACCTACGGTCCAGGCCTGCAGCCACTCTGCTATACTTCCTGACTCAGAGTCTGTGGACACACCCCTCAGACCTTACCTGAAAACTACCATTCTCTCTCATTTTCTTTTTTTTATTTTTGCAGTTAGCCACTAAAATTTTATTTTTAGTTATTTTGCATAAGCCACTTGTTTTAGTGCTGCTTTTATGAGCAGCCTGAATTAACCTCAATATCTGTGACTTCATTGACAATAAAACAGCTTTACTTCATGAGTCTCTTTCAATTCTATGAACATAGTTTTCTTGTAAAATAATGTCTTTAGCAAATGGAAAAAAGCAAACTCCACTTTCCCTCTCCCAACACAAAATAAACTCCAGCCTCCACCAAATGTGGTATTTGAGAGTCAGCTTGTAAGACTGGGTGTCTCTCATTGCAGCAACAGGGCCCGCAAGCCCATGTGTCCCTCCCTCCCTAGAGCTCTGAGCCACCATGTCCTGGGACAAAGGTAGCCCCCACCAAGCTGAACATGTCATGCCAACTTTATAAATAGCCCCTCAGAGGAGCAGACTCTCAGATTCAGCTGCTCCTGCCAACTCCCATCCGGTGACCTTATTTTACTTTTTAACACATAACAGCCATGGCATACCAACCCCACCCCACTAAAACAAAAATCCTGTGTGGGACTCACAGCCTGCAGCCCCTCACTACCATCCCCCCAGCGTGCCCGGCGCCACTCAAGTGAACTGCTCTGGAGAGCCCAGCAGATGCTGAGGGGGAACACGGGACTTGGTCTCCTCCCTACTCCATACCCAACACCTGCTCTTCAAAAGGGAAGAGAACATGATTTCTACAAATAAAAACAATCGCCACGTTATAATATTTCTATTTGCACACCACTGTACCACTTATACATGGAGCCTTCCAGCAACCCCGTGGGACAAGCCAGGCAGCAACACCAGGCTCAGAAAGGCCCTTAAAAGGCAAGCTTGTACCAAGCATATCTTGTGATAAGCAGCCTACCGCCCCCTCAGACAGCCCAGTCCATTCGCACACAGCTCTCCCAGCCAGAAAGTTCTTCTGGATACAAAGCTGAATCCCAACCTCCTCCTCAGACCTCAGCTGAGCTCCACCAGTGACATCTGCCTGGGTTGGTCATTAAGACTCAGAATCTCCCACCCCTGCCTGGGCACCTCCAGACCTGGGCACCTCCAGAGTGTCCAGTGGAGGACCACTGGACACTCTTGAGTTCCCCCTGGATCAAGCCATTCCTCTTGTGTCCAGGTTCAGAGCTTAGCATCATTTGCTCTCATCCCTCTCATTGCTCATTTGTAGACAGAGTGAATTCCCCTCTGGCTAGTTAAAATGCAAGCTTCCAGCCCATGGGTGTCTGCATGTGCCTGGCACTGAGCCTGGCACGTGGTTTTCTTATATAGTCCCCCCAACAGCTCCAGGACCAAAGAATCACCCATCTTTCCATCTGACAGCTGAGATCACAAAAGCTCGGAATTCAAGCAGGCTGTCTGATTGCAAAGCCAGACCACAGTAGAGGGTGGAGAGCAGTGCCCTAGTAGACGCGGGGGACACAAAAGCTGCTGGTGGCACAGTGAGTGTGCAGGGGCAGCTGCAGCAGCAGACACAGAAGGTGAGCCTGGACTCTGAATTCATGATTGGTTGGGGCCATCAGAAAGAAGAGTGAAGGCACTGCCATTGGAGGTAGGGTAAAGGATATTTAGGATTCTATCTGAATCAGACAGGTTGAGGGAGGAAAGGCATTCTACAAAGAAGAAAGAGAATGAGCAAAGGCACATGGGTGTGTCTTGAAATATCTGCCATTCAGACAAAAATGTAGGGAAAAAATACTGGAAGATTGGACTGGATAGCCTGTCCTTTAACCATGAAAGTCTTGCTGGCCTGGGCTGAGCTGGGCTGGGCTGGGCTGGACTGCACAGCAGGCCAGGGTCACAGATTCTAGGGCTATTGGGGGAGCTGGAGAAGAAACACCACCCATGGGGCAGCAGAGTTGTTTCCATATTGAGTCATCCTTTACCCACACTCCCCTCTAACATGGATCACCTAGTGAGGTGTCTCCTGCCCCACAGGCAGGCAGGAAAATACTGAAAGGAGCCTGCCCGGGACACACAACCTCAACCCCCTCCCCTTAAAAACCAAGATCGAGTCAGCCGAGCCGCAGTCCTCAGAGCTTGACGCAGGCACCAGTTTTCCCTTTCATTAGCTCCTTCTTGCTTCAACTCAGATTAATGACAATAAAATTTCAGCCATGAATGGCAAGGATGCACACAAACATTTTTACTATTAAAATAATGTCTTTCTTGTATAATTTATAATTTATAATTTATAACTGAGGATCAGCTGTAGAAACAAGCTGACTTAAAGCCAGCTATCGCTGGTTGACTTGTTGACAAAATAATTCACAGACAGCTTTCAGGCCCTCAGCCGCAACGCCGTAAACAAGCTTCCAATTTATGAATAATATTAGAGAGGCCAAATAAAACCATTCATCTTAAAAGAATCTCAGAACCCAGAAATGCCTTCGAAAGCACTTGCTAGCACAAATGGTCTGCACTAGCACAAAATGCCAACCACAAAGCATCACGTTTCTACTTTATTTAATTTTTGTACTTTTTCAATGAATTGTCTAGGCATTTCTGTTTGGCTGAGATAGTCCAGAATGCTAATAATTGTTCTGGGCAAGCCAGCACCCAGGACACTTCTCAGGCCAGCTGTGCTACTATTTGAAAAGTCCCTCTAAGTTACTCTTCCTTGCTTTGTATGTTATTAAGGAATAACAGTGATTCAATTCCATTCCAACCAACAGTATTCATTGAGTTTCTATTATTATGTCACCCAGAATTCTGCTTCATTCCTGACTACTGCTACAACTGAATATTTTACCCAGTTGATCATGGTACGGACACTAAGAGTTCTCAGACCACACAACCTGATTTGTGATGGTAGAATCTGTAGTTACTATAAATACAGGGTGAGCTAAAATAGCTGTGGGTTCACCCTGCCCTCACATAAGTTTCCAGTCTACAGCTCTAGAAGGACAAGAGACTTTATATAACTGCTACAACTATAATACAAGAAGGGGATAAAGAGTGATGGAATCTGGGGCAAACAATTACAGAAGAAAGAAACAGTTGCCACTCAGAGAAAGGCTCTGTGAAAGAGGTGACGTAGCACCGTAGCTTACAGCATGATTGGAATTTGAAGAAGTAGGTAGGGGTAGGAGGAGTATTCTTTCTTAAAGGGGGAAATGGGAATGTGCATTGTATGTGTGAGGGACAGTAGTTATTCTCTCCTGTGCCTTGGAGTAAGTCAAACTCCAGAAAGACAAGACTGGAAAAGTGAACTGTATTGCATGTTGCAAGATCCTGAATGCCATGGTCACTGGAGATGAACTAATTTTTTCCTTTCCTCCTGTGACTCAGCTAGACTGCATTCTGCAGCCTCTCTCTAAGTTAAGTTCCAACATGTGACTCAACTCTTGCCAACGGAATGCTGTAGAAGTGACGTAATGTACACCACTTCCAGGTCTGGCCCGAATCCCAGCTCCTCAGGCCACAGCTGGGCCTCCATCCAGGGGCTTCTCCTGTTTCTGCTGGTTTGGGCATCAGTATCATGGTAAGCTTGGAGCCACACAGTAGAGATGACAGAACCTCTGTCAGCCTCATCCTGATTGATTGAGTGTTGCAGAGCCCAACCTCACCCTGCTTCTTTCGCTGAGTGAGGAGCAAACTCATACAGTGTTGGGTCTCTGAGTTTTCATTGCATGAGCTTTGAAGTCAATACTTCTCCAATGTTTATACCAGGTTTGGGGCTGCATGTTCTTCCTCAGGCCACTGGGAGCTGTGCTTTTGGAAGGAAAGCCAGGTGGTGGTATGGAAGCTGGTGTGGCTGTGTGAAGAAAACAGTGTATAATGCCTAGTTCTGAGAGTAGAAAGGCAGAGGCAGTGACCATGGGGGGAGGGAAATGAGGCAATATTTCACATCTTCCCCTCACTTCTCCCTATTTAACCTTTATGCCCTTGTTTATTGAAACAAACTTCTCAAAGGTCACCCTTAACCTCCTCATCCATAATCCAGAGTCATCTTTCTTCAGTAGCACCATCATCCTGGAACATTTGACACTGTTAACCATTGTTCTCTTTCTCAAACTCTCTCTCTGCCTCCACCAACATCCTGCCAATCTCTGAGGCCTCTCTCTCTCTCTCCATTGGCTCTTGTCCCTTCACTAGGCCAGCAGAATAAGTCACCCTCAAGCTTCTGGCAGGGGGCCTGCTCTTCTCTTTTCTAGATGCATGAGATCGCTAGGAGGTCTCACTCACCATATGGCTACTGCCTTTCTGCTCATGACCTCCCATTCCCCGAGCAACCTCACCAGTCCTAATTTGTCTTCTGAGCTCCGGATCAACATGTTCAACTTGCCATCTGAGTAGCCCTGCCCAGATATCCTGCAGGTTCCTCAAGTGCAACCTGTCCAAACAGAATCCTGCTCACCACTTGCCTCTCACTGCTCACCACTTCCAAGCAAAGCTGCTCCTTCTCCATTTTGGGATGTCTGAGACAAGAGGTCTTGTCATGAAGGACTTGAATATCTTGCTAAAATCAGGGTGTGACATTCCCTCTAGAGAGTCTAAGAACTCCACCCTGAATCCTGACAATTTTGGAAATTGATCTAACACATATACCAATTTTATAGCATGTCAACCCATGTCATGATTCTTATAAAATCGCACATCTCCAGATCATATGGCTAGTGTCCACTCGACTAGCATGCCTAACAGGTCTGAGGATGGGCCCATGTCAGGGCCAGTGGCCCTGTCTTACTGTCTCCTTATTGAGCTTGGGTTTCAATCCCTTTCACTCAAGTGTCTTTCCAATCTGAAGAAAATTCCTTTCCAGAGAGTAAAAGTGAAAGATAACCTGAACATTCTACTTGTTCTCAACCACCAAATGGCATCATGCCACTCCCTCCAAGGTGTGGGTGTTGTGGACGGTTAATGGCAAGAAGCCATTATAGATTCAAGGCTTAGCAAAAGGCTAAGTTCTCCCCCCTCCATCTCCATATTTGGCTTTGATGCTGAGTATTTGCACCCACTCCACTTGCTTCCTTGGGTTGCAGGAAGCAATATACATGCCCTTCCTCTGACTCTTTGTTTGTTTCAGATGTTTGTAAATTTCACTAATGTATCCTGTGTAAATTTCACTAACTATCCTGTTTTTTCCTTGGGAGAGTTCCTGTCTTAACCTTTGATGTGCAACTTTGTATCAGGGTCCTTGATTTGCATAGGTCTATATAATAAAGCGAACTGGGGCTATGAGGCACTCAGATACTGCCAGGCAGTTTGAAGAGTCCTCCCGGTCCCATCGTTTTTGTTTTGACAAGTGTGTTTCCTCAATTCCGCACCGTTATTTGGAGCCGCGCTGGTCCGTGGCATGTGGACCTATTCTTTCCTTATTCTTTCTGCTCAGAACACAGCTTTCAAAGCCTTTTCATTCTCCATATATTTTCACAAGTTTCAATTTAATTCACACTCTACCTGAATTACTCAGGACTTTTTCTGTCACAAGGGGCAGAAATCCCAGCTAAGGAGGGATGTATTGTCTCATGGAACCAAACCACAGAAAGGGCAGGGGCAGAGGTGGCCTTGCCAAGACAGGGCCTCAAGTCAGGGACTTGGACCTTATCCAACTTGCCATCTCTGCTAGGGTCTCAGTTTCTCCCTGTGTGTAGAATTCTTCCAGTCAAACCAGCTTCTCTGAAGGGTGGACAACGGTGGCTCTGACTCACATCCTTGACAGCCCTTTAACTAGAAAATAACCATTCTTCTCTGGGCTCCTATATGAGAAAGCACAGAAAGAACTCTGGTTAACTCAGCTTGGCTTAACCAATTATACCTTTTGGAACAGGCATTATCATCAGAATAGCGAAGTAACTTATCCGTCTTGCATCACATACTCATTTCTGGTATCAAGGAAATAGGAGAAATGAAGACAGGGTGCTGAGCGGATAAAATGAACGATGTCAGCTGCTCTAACCTCCCTGGAAGTGCATGTCCCTCAACACATGTGCCTTTCCTGGCCTGTCCTCTCTACATCCCATATGGTAAACAATTGTCAGCTGCCAGGTAAGTTATGAATAGAAATCAAAGATATGTGTCTTTTCTCCACACTGTGAGAAGGAAATTGTTACAGGCCTTCAGTCCAGGAACTTGCAAGGGAGAATAATCTCTGATGGACACTTTTGACTATAATCCCCTGCCTTTCAGTGATCATAATTCCAAATGATGCTGACCTTAGGGCCCATCTCGCCTCCCTTTCTGCACTGTGTCCCACTTATTTTAGCTCTACCCACCAACTTCTCAGCAATCATTATGAGGACCAGATTGCTCCTTCTCTGGCCTCCCAAATTCCCAGGCACCTTATCTAGGAACATCCTTTCTCCAAAAAGACTGAAACTTTATATGGTTAATCTCAGCCAGATGTTTGGGAGGAGAGCAAACCAATGAGTAACTCACATCCAAGCATGAACTACAAGTGGTCTCCAAGGCTATCATTAATCCTACTAAATTTTTAATGAGTAGAATGTTGTTAAGGGCTGAATTTCATACTACCAAAAATTTGTATGTTTGAGTCCTAAACCCTAGTACCATATTTGGAGATACGGTCTTTACAAAGGTAATTAAGTTAAAATAAAGTTAAAAAGATACTTAAGTTAAGATTCATCAGGGAGGGTCCCAACCCAATATGACTGGTGTCCTTATAAGAAAAGGAGATTAGGGCACAGACACACATAGAAAGAAGACCATGTAAGATGTAGCGAGTAGGTAGCCATCTATAAGCCAGGCAGATAGGCTTCAGAGGAAACCAACCAACACTTTGAACTTGGACTTTCAACCTCCAGAACTGAATGAAGGGAGTGCCTGTTGTTTAAGCCACCATCTGGAGTACTTTGTTACCACAGCCCTAGCACACTAATACAGAAGGGGAAGGAAGCAAACTTTAAGCTAAGGGTCCATCTCAGCACTTCTAAGTACTTAGTCCCTAAGACAAGGACCTGTCCCTCTCATCAGGAAGGCTGCAATTTCCCCTTCCAGCAAATAATCCCAAAAATGGGCAAAGGGGTCCCACTTGTACTTTCAAGCATACAGTGAAAAACAGGGTATCCATATGAGAAAATATTGAACCTCTTTCTCTGTTCAAGCAGAATTTTTGTCATTCAGAACTGATATTAACCTTCCCAAATAGATGGATAAATGTTTGTTTGTTTGTTTGTTTTTAAATACACAGAGACAACCAGATACTCGAGGTCTTGGTTTATACAGTAAAATGTAGGTGGTTTTTTGACTACAGACCAGCATCCCAGAACTAGAGTGCACAATCCTGGTAGATATTTGAATACACAAACGTGGAGAAGCACAAGGACACAATATGGCTAGAATATCAAGCAGGCTGCATTCAGCCTCCAGACCAAAGCCAGCATCTTTTCCATAAGGATATATGTTTCCAACTAAAAGTTTGTAAAAGTTGTAATCATTTTGGTGAGATTTTCCCCAGACAGTCCCTAGGAGCCATCCATGCAATGTTTCCTGGATGTTAAGGCATAGATATGGATTCTTTAAACTGGTCTATTGATGGACAGGCAGCCTTGCATGGGCCAGGGACAGCACAAGACGGCCAGCATCAGCCCAGTGAGGATGGCACTGGGCAGCCAGACTCGCCCTTGACCAAGCCAGCTGCCTATTCAACAGAGACACATGATGGCTGCTTCTTTTCTATTTTTAAAGTCAATACTAATAAACAGTGGAGGGGGGACAAGGGTCATGTTCCAAACAAAATTCATACAGAGAATCAGGAACTTTACTTGCGCAGGCTTGAGAAGTTAGGTCTTAAGGTTCAAAGCTTTCACAGCCTTTCCTGTTGCAAAGGAGAAGTGGAGGTCCTGAGGCTTGGTTTAGTTCACACAGCTATTAAGAGAAAGACTCCTTCAAACCCAGACTACAGCATTGTTTTGCACTTTTACACTCAATTTTCTGCTGCTCTTGCCTTCTGGACTCCGCTTTGTATCCCCCAAAGGCATCCAGGGCTGCCCTCTGACCACTGTGCCTGCACTCCAGCGATCCTCCGGGGGGGCTGCCTCCCCTTCCACCCTGAATCTTCCTTCCTTCCTGAATCTTCCTTGTGCTCAAGACCCAGTCACTTCCTCTCAGCAAGCTCCCTCAAGGCCAAATCCTGTCTCTAGACACTGTCACAGCTTTCAAGCTCCTTGCATTCTGAGCCAAGCTGGCTCTCCAAGTGCCTGAGATCCAGACCCCAGCTTCTACTTGCCTAGTGGGCACCTCTTCCCTGAGCTACCTCACAACAACTACTGCTGGCATAGTACTCTTTACAAGTGAGGCAGTGGAACCCACTATAAAGAGGCAGGACTTTGGTTTCAGAAGATCTAGTCCAGGTACTGGCTCCATCACTCTCTGGCTGTGGTCTTGGGCAAACCACCAATGTTACCTAAAGGACATGATAATGATCCTTACTGTTAATATACAAGGCAGTGTGACTGAGTCTTTGAGAGACTCCAATTCCTGGATTCCAAGTTCTACTCTGTCTCTTACTAGCTTAGTCTGTTTCCTTAACTGCTTTAACCCTCAATTTTCTTTCTGTAAAGTGGGGATGATAACAATACAACCTATATGATGGCAGTCTGTATAATAGACGTACACCCACGTTTGGCTTATAAAAAACACCTTAGAAATGTTTTGTGTTGCTATTTACAAACTATGTATAAAGTACTATGCAAACGTTACTTATTTAATTTTAAATTGTCAGTTGTTCTTGGTGTTGCCATATCATACCAGACATGTCTTTTTTGGTTATACATGAGAGAAACTTAACTCCAGGTGTCTTCAATAAAAGAAGGACATTTTGAGACTCATTGCAAAGTCCAGGGGTAGCTATGGCTTCGGCTTTATAAAACTGTCCAGAATGGGAGGAGGTAGGGTGGGCTGCGGAGAAAAGCAGTGAACCTATTTGCAAGATCCAGCTCTGTGCCCATCTCTGTATTAGTTCAATGCTTCAAACATAGCTGTAGTTCCTGCCTACCTTTACATTCAAATGACTCAGTTCAGAGCAAGAATATGGAATGAGCAAGTAAGTGGATATGGCATGTGTTGCTTTAATCAAATGCAAAGGATGTATGCCATCTGGCATTTGCAGGCTTTTAACCTACATGTTCTCTGTGTCTGGCCCTCTCAGGAGGGCTGTTGGAGGCTTTCTTGTCACACACGCATTGCATGTGAGCACATATTCACACAGAGAAGTCCTGGCACCACGTGTAGGGTATCAAGAGGTCCTCGAGCTGAAAAGAGAGCAGAAGAGGAGGAGAGCGTTCCAAGGCTGGCAGCAAGAGCCAAGGGGCTGCTCTGAGGTCTACAGCTGTCAGTGTGCACTGCGGACCCAGAAAGGAAGACATGCTGACCTCCCGGGCACTTTGGGTCCCTTCAGAACCCTTGGCAAGCCTATTTATTTCCACCACAACTGGGATCTTCATTTCAATTTCTCAAAAATTGCATCCTCTCTATCCTAACCCGCCCACCACTTAACCATCCCAGACTAATGCGTGGTGTGGTTATGGGCTATTTAGCAAGCACTGCCTTGGGCTCCAAGGGGACACACTTCATTTGCTGGTGTGAATTAATTCATACAAGTACTGCAGATAACAAATGTAAGGCTATTTCCAAGCAAAGGCATTGCATAACCTTAAATTATTTTTGCCTGCAATATTGTACACACCCAGAGCTAGGCATTCTAACACCTTTGAGTGACTGAGGGTGGCTAGTACTGACTTAGGAGTTGGTGACTTAGGAGTTGGAGGAAGAAATCATGTGATACAGAAGAAAGAATAGGACATTTCAGTTTATTTCCTGCTCCTCCACAGACTGAAGGGTGACCTTGGTCAAGGCTCTACACTGCTTGAACCTCAGTTTCTGTCTACTCCACACCTGGCCTAAATGCATGGTGCCCAAGGCAAAAGATAAAAACTTCCCAAAGAAAGGTAATGTCAAGCAAGGTCCACCATCACCAAAAGGCAAAAATCAAAAGTAGACTTTATTTGAGTTAGCTGCTGTTGTTGCTGGAGAACTGATTGATGACCCTTTACCAGAGACTCTGAGCCATGGCCTCTAACCAATGCTACAGCTATGTCGTGAGCCAGCCTCCTCTTGTGGGATGCGTGTGAAGCCAGCTTTGGCCCTTACTACCCCACCATCATGTGTGTGCTCTGTGCTCCTGGGAAAGAAGGTAGAAATACCTATGTCTCCAACTCCTTTCTCCCCAGAAACCTGTGATTTCAGCAGGGCCCAGATTAGACTGGATCAAAGGAGGCAGCAAAGGTGAAGGATTTAGGGAGAGGTCACTCAGGGTGGTGTGAATGCAAAGCAGCCTTTGAGAGCGAGAGCCACTTCAAATGTTGTGCCTCAAGGGCTTCTCTGGTCTCCTGGGCCCACAGTGCAGGCCATGGAGCAGCTTCCTTTGGTTCAGTCCACTAGACTGAAGCCCACCCACTCTTCAAGGGTTACCCAAGACCTACCTCCTTCACGGGGCCTTCCCTGAGTGACCACCAACACTTGTGCCCGCTCCTCCAATATCCTACTGTCCATCTATTTACAGAAAATGGTGACTTTTTCCCATGGTACCTTTGATTTGTCCATTTTTGTATGGACACCCTTTATTGACCTCCTGCCAGACTGCAAGCACCTACAGACAGAGCCTGTCCTCCCATCTTTGTGCTCAGTGCACACCCTCTGCAGCCTGGCAGTCAAGGCATTGAGGAGGCTCTGTGTGCTGATTTCTCAAGTTGCTATCATGATTCCCAAGGCCACTGAGGCTGAATTCTGCTGTATTGAAGTTGTGAATTACAAGCAGGACTCTTGGACTCGCCAGGTTAAAGTATGCAGCAGAGTAAAGGTGGGGCGCGTGGTGTCCTCGTATTCTATAGAGACCAAAGGGATCACACCTGGCAATATTGTCCTATGAGTACCTCTCTGGGGCATCAGGCTTCATCTGTAAGGAGACTGTAACTGTCAAAGGCTTTTCACCTAAAAATTATGTATTTCTGAAGACCTGCCATCTTGATTCACACTTATATTGTTACTGATTAACAATAATTGTTTCCACATAAATCCCATGGTGTAAGGCCACGTTAAAGTGAACTCTTCCTGGTCTTGAAGTCTGTCTTGAAGTCTGTGTAAGGTCAGGGATGAGTGGACAAAGATGTCAGAATTGAGGGGAAAATGCTCAGTACTTAGACCACTTTTGCCATGAAATTCCACAAGGAGGACTTTACATATCTACCAGCACATCAGAAAATGGAACTTTAGCAAATTCTGTCGGTTCTATCAATTACAAGAAGGGAAGCAGAAACAGTCATTCATTGCCTGACCAAGTGGTAGCATGGTGGATAGAGCATCAGCCTGAGACACTGAGGACCCAGTTTCGAACCCTGAGGTCGCAGGCTTGAGCACAGGCTCACCAGCTTGAGCATGGGGTCTCTGGCTTAAGCGTGGGATTATAGACATGACCCCATGGTTGCTGGCTTGAAGTCCAAGGTTGCTGGTTTGAGCCCAAGGTCGCTGGCACAGCTGGAGACCCCCAGTCAAGGCACATATGAGAAAGCAATCAATGAACAACTAAAGTGCCACAACTATGAATTGATGCTTCTCATCTCTCTCCCTTCTGCTCTGCCTGTCCCTGTCTGTCTCTCTCTTATGTTTCTTTTTCTTTCTCTCTCTCTCTCTCTGACTCTCACTAAAAGAAGGGAAAAAAAGTCATTCATTAATGTGTAGAGAATTGGCTGCAAGTCATGGTGCTTCTGTGGTCACTGCTCAAAGAGTGACCACAGGGAGTGGAGTGGAGACTGAGGCATGCAGGCTCCCTTCTGGATTTCCTTGTTTTGTTTTTTTAATTGTGGTAAAATACATATAACCTCAATTTTGTCATTATAATGTGTCCAGTTCAGAGACATTAAGTACATTCACAGTGTTGTACTTCCATCATACCACATTCCATCACCAGAACTTTTTCACCTTCCCAGATTGAAACTCTGTCCCCATTAAACATCAACTTCCTATTCGCTCCTCCCTCACCAGCCCCTGGAAATCACCATTCTACTTCCTGTCTCTATGAACGTCACTGCTCTAAGTACCTTGTATGAGTGGAATCATCAAGTAGTTGTCCTTCTGTCCACTCAGCATACTGTCCTCAAGGCTGATCTACATTGTAGCCTATGCCAGAAGCACCTTCCTTTTTCAGGCTGAATCACATTCCATTGTCTGTACATTTTCCTTGGGTTTTGCATATGTCTCTAAAGCCATGGGTCTCAAGATTTCTCTTGCATGAGAATCACAAGATGAGTTTGTTTAAAATTCTGGTTCCTGAGTCCCCTGTGCCAGAGATGCTCCTTCAAAGAGTCTCCCCAGGTGACTTGATGCAGATGTTTCAGGCCACACTTTGAGAAGCACTCCATACAATCGGAAGCATGAGAGGACCAACATTGCTGGAAGATCATTCTGTATCATGTAGGACATGGGCTCAGGGTGTGAGTCCTGACTCTATTTCTCAACAGATGCACAACCTTGGGCAAGCTGCTCAACCTATCTGGCAGGAATGGCAGAAGGAACACTCATAACTTCTGAAAGTTAGGTCATAAAAGGCAATGCAGCTTCTGCCTAGCTCTTGTTCTCTTGTCCCTCTGTCTCTGTCTCTCTCTTTCTGGAGATGGCTTATTTTTGCACCAGAGAGCTGCTGGTAGCATAACAGAGGGCATTTGAGGAAAGGACTGAGTTTGTGATGTTACTTGTTCAAGATAGCATGTTTTAGACCCATTTTAGAACTGAAGATGGGTTGGTAGCATCCTTACCTTACCTTACCTTACCTTACCTTACCTTACCTTACCTTACCTTACCTTACCTTACCTTATCTTACTTTACCTTACCTTACCTTACCCTAACAAATTTGCTGTGGGATGATCCATATAAAATGTTTGTCCCAGGATCTGGACACATCATAGGTGCTCATAAGTGGTAGTTTCAATCTTACTGTTATTATTATCTCTTCCAGTTATCTATTGCTGCATAACAAATTGCCCAAACTTAGTGGCTTAAAACAACAAGGACATTTATGTTGCTCACAACACTGGCATCTGGACGGGACTCAACAGACACAGCTCGTCTCTACTGCACTAGACATCCATCAGCTGGAGCAGCAGAAAGCTAGGGCCCAAAACACCTGAAGGCTGGCTCACTCACCTGCCAGGTATGGATGCGGACTCTCACTTGGGCCTCAGCCAGGGCCAAGACTAGAACACTTACACGATTCCTTTATGGAATCATGGCTGGAAACAGGCACAAGCATCCCCAGAAAGAGAGAGAAAGAGACAGAGGGACAGACAGAATGACAGCTGGGCATTGCCTTTTATGGCCTAGCTTTCAGAAGTCATACAGCATCACTTCTGCCACATGTTATTTATTTAAAGTGAGTTACTGGAGCTGGTCCATATTCAAAGGGAGAGAAATTAGAGTCCACTTTTTGATGGAGAAGTGCCAAAAAAATTGTGGAAATACTCTAAAACCATCTTATCAGACACCTCCACAGTGGGCCAGTTTCTCTGCTCTTGTTTCCTGGTTCTATGGGGTAATAAGATCCAAATCCCTACCTTTATTATACCTTGTCTTTAATACTTAATTAAGTCTTTATAACCTGGTCCAGATCCTGAGGCTAGGTAACCCCTAGGCTCACTGGCTTCATCATACTGAAATGCTCAGGGGGGCAATTTTTTTTTGTATTTTTCTGAAGCTGGAAACGGGGAGGCAGTCAGACAGACTCCCGCATGCACCCGACCGGGATCCACCCGGCATGCCCACCAGGGGGGCGATGCTCTGCCCATTCGGGGCGTTGCTCTGTTGCGACCAGAGCCACTCTAGCACCTGAGGCAGAGGCCATGGAGCCATCCCCAGCGCCTTGGCCATCTTTGCTCCAATGGAGCCTTGGCTGCGGGAGGGGAAGAAAGAGACAGAGAGGAAGGAGAGGGGGAGGGGTGGAGAAGCAGATGGGCGCTTCTCCTGTGTGCCCTGGCTAGGAATCGAACCCCTGGACTTCTGCATGTCAGGCCAATGCTCTACCACTAAGCCAACCAGCCAGGGCCCACAAGGGGGCAATTTTTGCATGGAAAATGCATGTGGAAAGGGAGAAGACAGGAAACATCACAAATTCAGTCCTCCCTCCAACACCCTCTGTGCTATGCAATCAGCAGCTCTCTGGTGCAAAAACAGGCCATGATTTAGGCTGTGAGAGTCCAGCCCAGCTCAGTTGTCTCAAGCCACTGAGTCTGCAACTCACCTTGGCAGGTGGGGTCTAAGGCAAAAAGGCTGGATGACTGCCATGGGTGATGGACACAGAGCAAGGCACTCACAGTACTGGGGATCCATAAGGCTTCCTGGTGTGACCCAGAGCAGAGTGCCTCGGGACCACTCCGACAGTAGGGAGTGAACCCAGATTTTGACCAGTGACACTGCAATGACTGAGCCTTCTGTCCACAAGCACAGGGAATCTCAAGATCCCAGAACATGTTACCATCTCTAGCAGAGTTTGAGCTAATAGGGGGTGACATGGCAGCAGCTGTTTGTGAAAACCTAGCCAGAATACTAATGTGAATTCTGAGGTCTCTGCTCTACCTTGGAGCCAGAGACAGAACCCTTAGGAAGGGTTCTTGGGTTCTTTGGGGGAAAGTATTCCCACTTCATGCTGTGTTTCTGGCCTTAACAGACCTGAGCTCAGAAGGCAGCCGGTCCTGTTAAGTGGGCCTCTTCAATGAGCACAGCCGTCCTCAGCCAGGGCTAACTTTGCTCCCCAGAGGACATTTGACAACATCTGAAGACATTTTGATTGTCACAACTAGGAAGAGGCATCTAGTGGGTAGAGGCCAGGGATGCTGTTAAGCATCCTACAGTGCACAGTACAGCTCCCACCACAAGAATTGTTGTGCCAGTGGTGGGATTCAAATAATATTAACAACCAGTTCTTTGCACTAATGACTGTTTTAAGTATAAAAAATCGATATACCAGAAGGTAGTTTATTATTTCATGCATTTAATATTTAAATAAGAATAATAGAAGAAGTATACAAAACTAGATTATTAGTTTTAAAATAGGAATGAAAATATATTAAATAATACCTGACAAAAAAACAATAAAGCTGTTATTTTTTTTAACCTTTTAAAATTTAATTTATTGTGTTTACATAGATTCTAGTGTCGCCCCAAATGAAACCCCCCTCCCCCGTATTCCTCTCAACATTCCCCTTGCCTCCCTCCCAACAGTGCCCTCCCCCCTTCTCTTCAGGTTTATCCCATCCTATCCTCGTCTTTCCCTCTGTCCTTTTTTCCTCTGGTCCCTTTGATCCCTCCTCTGTCTCAATTCTGTTCCTCAGTTCACATTGTTCCTTGGATTCCTCAAATGAGTGAGATCATATAATATTTTTCTTTCTCTGCCTGGCTTATTTCACTTAACATAATAGTTTCCAGGTCCATCTATGTTGTTGCAAAGAGTAATATATTCTTCTTTTTCATGGTCCCATAGTATTCCATTGTATATATGTACCACTGCTTTTTTTTATATATAAATTTTTATTAATGTTAATGGGATGACATTAATAATTCAGGGTACATATATTCAAAGAAAACATGTCTAGGTTATCTTGTCATTGAATTATGTTGCATACCCCTCACCCAGAGTCAGATTGTCCTCCGTCACCCTCTGTCTAGTTTTCTCTGTGCCCCTCCCCCTCCCCCTAACTCTCTCCCTCCCTCCCTCCTGCGTCCTCCCTCTCCCCACCCCTGGTAACCACCACTCTCTTGTCCATGTCTCTTAGTCTCGTTTTTATATTCCACCAATGTATGGAATCATGTAGTTCTTGTTTTTTTCTGATTTACTTATTTCACTCCGTATGATGTTATCAAGATCCCACCATTTTGCTGTAAATGATCTGATGTCATCATTTCTTATGGCTGAGTAGTATTCCATAGTGTATATGTGCCACATCTTCTTTATCTAGTCTTCTATTGAAGGGCTTTTTGGTTGTTTCCATGTCTTGGCCTCTGTGAACAGTTAAAGCTGTTATTTAAGGTTATTTGCATATTACTTCTTGATTGGTGTCCTCACTGCAATTTTTTTCACCTATGGATGGAATGAACATTACTACGGGTGCTTTGAATACGCTGTTGCACAGATGAATGGTAAAAAAGAGTAAGGAATGTAAATTTGTGATTTCCACATTGTGTGGCTGCCCAGGCACCCACCTTAGAGAGAACCCTGATTACAAGTGCTATTTTAACAACCGGTTCACCGAACACAACAAAAAATTAGGTAGCAGTTCTGCCAAACCGGTTCCGACTGACTGAATCCCACCACTGTCAACAGTGCTGAAGCTGAGAAACTCTATGTTGACTTAAACTCCCCTCCCAGATATTCTGCAGCTCCCAAGGCTGAGAAGAAGCCAGGTCCAGCTCACAGACCTGGGAACAGTAGCTCCTTTTCTTGACTGAAGGCCACTCTTTAGAGGTGAAGCAGCTTTTAAAGCTACTCAAAGGTTCTAGCCTAATGTGGCCTACCTACCCTATTAGGATAAGGGAGATGCCATAAGCAGTTCTTCCCAAAATATGTGCAGTATGGTTTTCCATCCTGCTTATACCTTAAAACTGTTGCCCAAGTCTTTATTGAAAAAGAAAAAATGATCCCAAAGTACAATTCCTGGAGAGGGACCCTTCAAGTAAGGCTGTCATAACACATTTATTGAGTGCCAGCTACAGGCTAAGCGCTTAGCTTCAGCTCCTCCTAAGCTTATGCCCCCTAACCCCCAGCAGCTTTCATCTATGCACAATAAAGACCCGCACTGTGGCCCTGGGGTTAGGCAGTACCATGAATTATCCAAGAATGTTCAGTTAAGGTCAGTGAGACCAAACTGTGCTATACTTTAAAAATGTTTGCATCAAAACATTGAAATTTTTCCCTGGCCAGTTGGCTCAGTGGTAGACATCAGCCTGGCATATGGATGTCCTGGGTTTGATTCCCAGTCAGGGCACACAGGATAAGTGACCATCTGCTTCTCCATCCCTCCACTTCTCACCTCTCTCTCTCTCTTTCTCTCTCCCCCTCCTGCAGCCAAGACTCAATTAAAGCAAATTGCCCAGGTGTTGAGAATGGCTCCTTGGCTTCCAGCTCAGGCACTAAAAATAGCTCAGTTGCTGAGCAACATAACAGTGGTCCAGATGGGCAGAGAATTGCCTGGTATGGAGCTTGCCAGGTGGATCCCGGTTGGAACACATGCAGGAATCTGTCTCTGGCTCCCCTCCCATCACTTAATAAATAAAATTTAAAAATCAAAACTTTACTTGACTAGACAACTCAATCAGCATATCCTCTATAATCTATATATCAGTCAGGGTTCTCCAGAGAAATAGAACCTATAGGGTGTGTGTTTAGAGAGAGGAAGATCAATTTTGAGGAATTGGCTCACTCGACTGTGGGGGTTGGTTAAGTACTGAATCTGCAGGGCGGGATAGCGGGCTGGAGACCTAGGGAAGAACTGATGCTGTAGCTCAAGTCTAAGAGCACCTGGAGGCAGGATTCCCTCTTCCTCAGGGGACCTCAGTCTTTTCTCTCAAGACTTTCAACTGATTGGATGAGGTCCACCCACATTATAGGAGTATATACTACTTTACTCTTAGTCTACTGATTTAACTGCTAATCTCAGCTAAAAAATACCTTCAGACTGGTGTCTGGCCAAACAACTAGATGCTATAGTCTTCCCATTTTAACACATAAAATTAACCACTAGGAGAACATTATACATTCTTTAGGATCTTGATTAACATTCCCTCTATATAAACACCTTCAGGACCCTCTATTGCATTCAGTTCTTTAAGGCAGCTAAAAGAGGAAATTTATAAACCTGAAAGAATTTATAGAATAATGATGGGTTTTTAAACCACTTTATTGAGGAAATTTCAAGCTTATACAGAACAGGAGAGGATAGCGTGAAGAATCTTCTATTCAATTGGTTCAATTTCAACGACCATCAGCTTATGGCCTTGTTGTTTAATCTACCTCCTCTCCACAAACAGACTCACATACACTTTCTTCTGGAGCTAAAAGCAAATGTCAACCATTCCACCTGTAAATATTTTATTACGTATCACTAACAGATAGTACTTTTTAATTTTTTTTAATTTATTGATTTTTAGAGAGAGAAGGGAGAGAGAGAGAGAGAGAGAGAGAAGCAGGAAGCATCAACTCCCATATGTGCCTTGACCAGACAAGCCCAAGGTTTCGAACCAGTAACCTCAGTGTTACAGGTCGACGCTTTATCCCACTGCGTCACCACAGGTCAGGCCCAGATAGTACTTTTTAAATGTAACCATAACACTATTGTCCCACCCAACAAAACTAACATCATCTAATATACAGTCCATTTGAGTTTTTCTAATTGTCTCAAAAACATTGTTTTTCACTTGCTGACTAATAATCAGAGAAATATTGACCTTCTAGAGAATCAAAACACAGAAACAAAAGGGTTTTGTTTGCCTTTAGACTTGTCAGTGAGAATGTCCCTTCCTTCCTATTTCCACCTCACCCATCATTCTCTATGTCAGTGGTTCTCAAAGTGCATGCCAGGGCACACTGGTAAGCCTTAGAAGATTTCCAGGTGTGCCATATGGTACTCCAGAGAAATATGTGCCTGTTGGAGACCAAAAAACCAACAGGGTTTTTGGTGTTTAGATTTTTGGGGGACAGAGGTGTGGAAATTTGCTGGAAACTGACAGTCTGCCCAACCCCCCACCTCACTTGCCTGATTAGGTTACAAAAGGCTGTCAAGCTGTGGTGCTGAATTGTTTACACTACCCCCATGTTCCCTGGAAAGACTGGAGGCAAGTTTCTTCTATCCTTTGTTTGGTGTAAAGTTAAGATGATATGTATGGTGGGAGTTTTCTGCACTCAACACAATTAAGAGTAAAAAGAGAGGAATTCTTCAATGTATTGATGAGGAAATGAGAGTTTGCTTTTCAAATATATGCGCCCAAACATTGAAAAATTGCTAGGACATATCAGGCTCATGTTTCTCATAAACATAAGAATGAAAAAACTTAATACATTCGAGCTGAGACCTGCCAAATTTACTAAATCTTACTAAGAATGTATCTATATATACAAAAAGATAACTTTTTTGTCATTTTTTATTTTTTAACCCCTTTTTTACAAATTCTAAAAAGCAAAACCTTAAAAATGTAACATAAAAATGTTTTTTAATGTCAGAATAAATTTAATTTTGTCATATTTATTTCATTTAATTACCATAAAAAAGCACGCTGAGACTTGATTTTTTTCTTTAATATTTGACTTAATTATTATAACATATTTCTCAGAAATTTGTATATAGTGCACCTACAATTATTTGTAGGATTTTAAATGTACCCCGACTTCAAAAAGTTTGAGAACCACTGCTCTACGCAGAAGCAGGAGTCAAGGGGACAATTTCAGAGTGCTGATGAGGCAAGTGTCCTAGAACCATGCAGGTAGGATTGGAGAGGCATAGTCCTGACACCAGCTTCTCCAGGAGATCTCCTCCTCATCAGAAAAGCAGCCCTTTCTATGTCTGCAGTCTACATAGGGCCAAGAGGTCAGACAACACATCATTACTGAAGAGTCAGCAACACCCACTGCAGACCTTCAGTGATGCTTCATGGGCCACAACATTCAAGTATCTTAGGACATACCTAGGGTGGGCTCCCTGGAGAACTTGGGTTCTGAAGGGTGAGGGAAAGAGGCACACTTGGGTATTTGAATGTGCAAATACATAACTACTTTACTCTAAAACACTGAGAGGGTTCTGTGTATATAAAATTATTTATATATATATATATATATCATCAAGCAGAAGACATGGAGAAGCCCTCCGGAAACCTTGGGACTTCCCTTCAACCAGCCAAGGAGAAATGCAACAGAGACTGTCATACCTTCTTCCTAGAGTTTTGCACACTGAATAACAAAATCTGTGTCCAAGCTACAGGGTCTAATAAAAATAAGACTATGTGCTGATTATAGGTTTAAATAAAAAAAGAATTTTGTTTAAACCCAATCAGCCCTGCTGATTAAAATAGCTTTTAACACCTTTAATAAACTCAATATTTAGCACGTGTTTGCTTCTCCAGGTATGAAAAATTATGTTATCTGCCTACAGATACTTTAGGAATCCTTTCCTATTCTTATAAAATAAATTCTCAATTCCAGAGGCTTGGCCTCTGGAGGCAGTATCAAAGGCTCTGGAATCAGATCCCACACTTAAATTCTTCATAGCTCTTTGACCTTGGACAACCTAGCCTTTTTGATGTCGTTTCTCTCTCTACAAACTGAAGACAAGAGCATGTCTGTTATGGAGCTATTATGTTGATGTAACAAGATAACATATTCCCATTCCAAAAAAATTTATTTATTAAGTGCTAGGCACTCTTCGAGGAGAGAAAAGTTAAGGGAAACTTGAATGATGAGGCTTCAGCCATGCAAAAATTTTGGGGAAAAGCATTTCAGGCAGATAGAACAGAAAATGCCACTGGTCAAGAGCAAGTACAGCCTGACCAGGTGGTGATGCAGTGGATAGAGTGTTGGACTGAGGACAACAGAGGAACACAGAGAACCCAGGTTCAAAACCCCAAGGTCGCTGGCTTAAGCACGTGCTCAATCGGCTTAAGCACAGTATAACCAGCTTGAGCGAGGGGTCACTGGCTTGAGCATAGGATCAGAGATGTGACCCCGTAGTTGCTGGCTTGAGCCCAAGGTCGCTGGCTTGAGCAAAGGGTCACTCGTTGTGCTTTAGCCCCCAGTTAAGCCACATATGAGAAAGCATCAATGAACAAGCTATCAATGAACAACTAAGTTACTGCAAGGAAGAATTGATGCTTCACATCTGTCTCCCTTCCTGTTTGTCCCTATCTGTCCCTCTCTCTGACTCTCTCTGTCTCTGTCAAAAAAGAAAAAAAAAGAGCAGGTACAAGTTTGGGGTTTGAGAGGCAGAAAATGAAGCAAGAGAATGTGTAACACATGGATACTGAGACAGGGAGACCTGAGTATGAGTCTAGTAGGACTTGAGAAGCAATTTGGATTCATTCTAATTGTAGGTTTCAAGCACAGTGTATGCTACTCTGATTTAGATTAACATTTCAAAATATGATTTAGGTTAAAATTCCACTTTTCATAGAAATTGTTGGAAAAGGGTAAGAAGAAGAATGGTAGGGTCATTTAGAGTGACCCAGCAGGGAGAGGACAGGAGCATAGGCTAGGTCTTCAGCAGTGCCAATGAGGAGAGGTAGTCAGATTCAGAATACAGTTTTCAAATAAATCTACCAAGACTAGCTAGATAAATGTAAGGAGAAAAAGGGAAAAAAAGTATGAAGAATTATTTCTGTGTCTGAGGTCCCAGAGAGTGGATAAGATGGTGGTACCACTTCTGAGACAGAAAAGACTTGGGAGAAGCAGCCTTGAGGAGGTAGAAAAGCAGGTCTGTTTTGGCCACTGAAGTCCAAGGTATTCAATAAACATCTAAGTAGAGATGTCAAGTGGGCAAGTGAATTTAAGAATATAGAGACCCAAGGGGAAATCAAGCTATTGGGAGTCTTCAGTATACAGATGGTGTTGAAAACAAAGAGTCTGGATGGGACCCTTAAGAAGAAAAAAGAGGAAAGGTAAGATCCAGAGCTGAGTCTTAGAATATCCCAACATTTATAGGTCAGCTATAGGTAGAAGATTTGGGGAAGGAGCAGCTAGTGAGATTCAGGGAAACCTGACAAATAAAATGGAATGAAAATTGAGAAAAAATTTTCCAAAAGAAAAGAGTAGACAACTTTGCCAAATATTGCTAAAAGATAGAGTAAAAAGAGCATAGCCGTGGACTATGGTTCTTAACAAGACAGCAGTCTTTGCTGGCCTCAGTAATAACAGTTTCAGTGTTATGGTGGGGTTGAAGGCCTGGCTGAGATGCAGGAAAGAAGGAAAGGGGAAGAAGTGGAGCAGACTTGATGGTGTCGTTTTTCTGGGAAGAAGAAGAGAAATAAGTTAGTAACTAGATAGGTACAAAGATCAAAGGAGAGTCAAGGACACTTCAATGTGCCATGAGAAGAATGTGGCAGAAAGGGAGAAATTGATAATGCTGAATAGAAAGGTGATCTTTGTAAAAGTTCTCTTTTTGTTAATAATTCATGTGTATATATGCATTTATTTCTACTGTATATTTCACCTAGGGATTCCTTAACTTAGTCTTTCTTTTTTTGATATTAATATAAAACTAGAGATACAGTAAAAAAATTACACATTTTAATAAGAAGAGCATCTAATCCTCCATGAGAAAATGCCCTGAAAGGACTGGTTTATTGGGATATATTAGATCCTTTGATATGCAAATTCTCACAGCCTTAAAATTATTCATTCCTGATGTTCTCCATGTATACCAGATAACATAGCCACTCATATATGACCTGAGCTCCTGACAAACTGAGTTACAACTCTCCGAGGGCTTTGTTTCAAGCTGCTGTACCTTGTACGTTCACACCACCCCCAACATGTCCACCCCAGGAAGAGCCTCCTGCTATGTTCCCTAAGAAGCCTCCTTCCCTTGGGTCTGAGCCAACCTCTGTAGATTTCTGCTCCATGTTTTCATTTTATAAAGGTAATTAGGATCCAAGGGAATGTTACAAAGATTACATGAAACTAACTCTGTGTAACTGAAATTTATTTAACAAAAATAATAATGATTTTTTTTTAATGTGTACACTTGGAGAAAATAAAAGCAATATTGTAAAGAACACAGAAGAAATCAAAGTTCAACAAGGTAACACCCCCCCACAACCAACATTACCATTTTTCTCAATGTCCTCCAGAATTGCTGTAATCCTGAATTTTCCTACTGCAGAGACCTGACTTAGGACAGCAGGATTAGTCCTGCACAGCCCTGGTTTGGTTTACTACAGTGACTCTCACAAGGGGCTTGCCTCATTGTCTTCTATATTTCCGTGTTTCACACAAACACCGGCACTGTAGAGGCCCTGTTTATGTGTGTGAAATGAATGAATAAGGGAATGTATACTGGTTGGAAAAGAGCAACGGCAAGAATAATGCCATTTCCTGGCATCACTGAGATGAAGAAATTGAGATGCAGAAAGAAAGACAATCTCACCTGTTCTGAAGGGGGAGCATGGAGTACTGGAAGGTTCATGGTATTAGCTTTAAAACAGGTCCAAATAGAAGTGACACTTCAAATCAATGTGAAAATACATTTTAAATAAAAATGGCAGAAATAATTGATAAATAATATAAGGAAAGTCTTATTTTCATGCCCTATGAAACTATATAAGAACTAGAAGACCATGTAGGTAAGCACAGCCTTGGAATAAGAACAGGACAACAAAGACATAGCTACAAAATAAAGGATAAATTGCTAGACAACAAAAATGAAAAAGACCTTTACAGATTGAAAGGCAAATGGAAAACTATTTTGAAGTATTTAGTTAGTTGATAGTTTCAATATATAGAGTTCTTATGAATCAATAAGAGAAAAACACTAACTGGCAAAGGAAATGAAAAATGTAATTTATAAAGAAAGAAGTAAAAATTGACAGTTCATTCTGATTTTATAAGTATTGCAGAACTTAAAGTCACTAGGACTTAAGAAAGGCAAATTAAAAGACAACATTTTTTTTTTTTTTGCCTACACGGTTAACAAAAGATTAAAAAGGATACTAGCCATTTTTGATGACAATAGAAAAAAAATAGGTGTTTTTATGCTGATGATTGAATTGTATCTTGGAATAACTATCCTATGGGTCAAGTTAGCAATATATGTCAAAAGTCTTTAAAATGTGCATGCTCATTTACTCATCATTTCCAAAATTAAGATTTTATCAAGAGAAGTATTTAGACTTAATGTGCAAAGATGTGCAAAAATGTTAACTGTGGTAATATTTGGTAATGATCTTTTGGGTTATTTTCCTTTGTACTTTTCATTATTTCCAAGTGCTCTGAACTGAACTTAGATATTTTAATTAAAGGTAAATAGTAAATTAGGACTTTTAGTTAAAAATGGCAGATTGAATGTTAATATTCTCCATTTCCTCCTCAAAGCTAACTAAAGGAACATGTGATTTTTATGGCACAGACCCAAAAAGAGTGAGAATGGGAAAAGAACATTTTGGAAGCTGGAAGTAAAGAAAGAGAAGTAACTGATTTAGCAAAACTGAAGGAAGGACAGGGAAAGCCAGGATGCCACCTGATTAACATAGTAGACCTTCAGAGAGCCCCGCATTTGGTAGCACCAGGTTCCCTTGACATGAAGAAAACACAGGGCTGGAAACAGAAGGTTTGGTTGAAAGTCTGTTTGGAAAGTAGATGCCACAGCTGTTCTTACTAACTCCCACCAACAGCAGGAACCTGGAGGGTTTAACCAAACCTCTATGAGCTAGGTAAATCAGGCAGAAGTGAGGGCAGGAGGACTATATGAAGAGAAGGACTAAGGAAAAGTGGACACATTGACTATCTGGGTCCCCAGCCTTCTTTCCCCTCCAACTCTAAGGATAGCAGCCAAGCTTTCAACCCCAGGAAAAAGACTCGAAAGTTCTTCTCTAGAAATACAAATGGCCAACTGATATATGAAAAGATGCTCATCTTCTTTAGTTATTAGAGAAATGCAAATCAAAACTGCAATGAGATACCACCTCACACCTGTTAGATTAGCTATTATTAACAAGACAGGTAATAGCAAATGTTGGAGAGGTTGTGGAGAAAAAGGAACCCTCATTCACTGTTGGTGGGAATGTAAAGTAGCACAACCATTATGGAAGAAAGTATGGTGGTTCCTCAAAAAACTGAAAATAGAACTACCTTATGACCCAGCAATCCCTCTACTGGGTATATACCCCAAAAACTCAGAAACATTGATACGTAAAGACATATACAGCCCCATGTTTATTGCAGCATTGTTCACAGTGGCCAGGACATGGAAACAACCAAAAAGCCCATCAATAGATGACTGGATAAATAAGATGTGGCACATATACACTATGGAATACTATTCAGCCATAAGAAATGATGACATTGGATCATTTACAGCAAAATGGTGGGATCTTGATAACATTATACAAAGTGAAATAAATAAATCAGAAAAAACAGGAACTGCATTATTCCATATGTAGGTGGGACATAAAACTGAGACTAAGAGACATTGATAAGAGTGTGGTGGTTCCGGGGGTGGGGGGAGAGGGAGAGGGAAAGGGGGAGGGGGAAGGGCACAAAGAAAACTAGATAGAAGGTGACAGAGGACAATCTGACTTTGGGTGATGGGTATGCAACATAATTGAACGACAAGATAACCTGGACATGTTATCTTTGAATATATGTATCCTGATTTATTGATGTCGCCCCATTAAAAAAATAAAATTATTATATAAAAAAAAAGTTCTTCTCTTGAAAAGAACAAACTTGGTTGTCAAATAAGAGGAATCTTGGGGGATGGGTGAAAAAGGTGAAGGGATTAAGAAGTATAAATTGGCAGTTATGAAAATAGTTGCGTGGTGTAAAGCACAGCATAGGGAATACTGTCAATAATATTGTAATAACTATGTATGTTACCAGGTGGGTACTAAACTTATCAGATGTTTGCTTCATAAGTTACATAAATGTCTAACCACTATGCTGTACACCTAAAACTAATATAAAATAATATTGAATATCAACTGTAATTGAAAAAAATTTTAAAGATTAAAGCTTTAGGAAGGAAGAAAGGAAGGCAGGAAGGCAGGAAGGCAGGAAGGCAGAAAGGAAGGAAGGAAGGAAGGAAGGAAGGAAGGAAGGAAGGAAGGAAGGAAGGAAGGAAGGAAGGATAATCTTTTTTTGTTTGTTTGGGTTTTGTTTGTTTTATTTTATTAATTTTACTAGGGTGACATCAATAAATCAGGGTACATATGTTCAAAGAAAACATGTCCAGGTTATCTTGTCAATCAATTATGTTGCTTACCCATCACCCAAAGTCAGATTGTCCTCTGTCACCTTCTATCTAGTTTTCTTTGTGCCCCTCCCCCTCCCCCTTTCCCTCCCCTCTCCCCCCACCCCCGGAACCACCACACTCTTATCAATGTCTCTTAGTCTCACTTTTATATCCCACCTATGTATGGAATAATGCAGTTCCTGGGTTTTTCTAATTTACTTATTTCACTTCGTATAATGTTATCAAGATCCCACCATTTTGTTGTAAATGATCCAATGTCATCATTTCTTATGGCTGAGTAGTATTCCATAGTGTATATGTGCCACATCTTCTTTTTCCAGTCATCTATTGATGGGCTTTTTGGTTGTTTCCATGTCCTGGCCACTGTGAACAATGCTGCAATAAACATGGGGCTGCATGTGTCTTTACGTATCAATGTTTCTGAGTTTTGGGGATATATACCCAGTAGAGGGATTGCTGGGTCATAAGGTAGTTCTATTTGCAGTTTTTTGAGGAACCACCATACTTTCTTCCATAATGGTTGTGCTACTTTACATTCCCACCAACAGTAAATGAGGGTTCCTTTTTCTCCACAGCCTCTCCAACATTTGCTATTACCCGTCTTGTTAATAATAGCTAATCTGACAGGTGTGAGGTGGTATCTCATTGCAGTTTTGATTTGCATTTCTCTAATAACTAATGAAGATGAGCATCTCTTTATATATCTGTTGGCCATTTGTATTTCTTCCTGAAAGAAGTGTCTGTTCATTCCTCTTCCCATTTTTTTATTGGATTGTTTGTTTGTTTGTTGTTGAGTTTTATGAGTTATTTGTATATTTTGGATATTGGGCTCTTATCTGAGCTGTTGTTTGAAAATATCATTTCCCATTTAGTTGGCTGTCTGTTTATTTTGTTGTCAGTTTCTCTTGCTAAGCAAAAACTTCTTAGTCTGATGTAGTCCAATTCATTAATTTTTGCCTTCACTTCCCTTGCCTTTGGAGTCAAATTCATAAAATGCTCTTTAAAACCCAGGTCCATTAGTTTAGAACCTATGTCTTCTTCTATGTACTTTATTGTTTCAGGTCTTATATTTAGATCTTTGATCCATTTTGAATTAATTTTAGTACAAGGGGACAAACTGTAGTCCAGTTTCATTCTTTTACATGTGGCTTTCCAGTTTTCCCAGCACCATTTGTTGAAGAGGCTTTCTTTTCTCCATTGTGTGTTGTTGGCCCCTTTATCAAAAATTATTTGACTATATATATGTGGTTTTATTTCTGGACTTTCTATTCTGTTCCATTGGTCTGAGTGTCTATTTTTCTGCCAATACCATGCTGTTTTGATTGTTGTGGCCCTATAATATAGTTTGAAGTCAGGTATTGTAATACCCCCAGCTTCATTCTTTTTCTTTTTTTTTTAAGGTAAGATTTCCTTTGTTTCTTTGTGTGTGTGTGTTTTTTTTTGTTTTTTTTTTGTTTTTGTTTTTGTTTTTTTTTTACAGAGACAGAGAGTGAGTCAGAGAGAGGGATAGACAGAGATAGACAGACAGGAATGGAGAAAGATGAGAATCATCAATCATTAGTTTTTCATTGCGCATTGCAACACCTTAGTTGTTCATTGATTGCTTTTCTCATATGTGCCTAGACTGTGGGCCTTCAGCAGACCAAGCAACCCCCTACTGGAGCCAGTGACCTTGGGTTCAAGCTGGTGAGCTTTGCTCAAACCAGATGAGCTCGTGCTCAAGCTGACGACCTCGGGGTCTCGAACCTGGGTCCTCTGCATCCCAGTTCGACGCTCTATCCACTGCGCCACCGCCTGGTCAGGCTTCATTCTTTTTCTTTAGGATTGCTTTGGCTATTTGGGGTTTTTTACAGTCCCATATAAATCTGATGATTTTTTGTTCCATTTCTTTAAAAAATGTCATTGGAATTTTTATGGGAATTGCATTAAATTTGTATATTGCTTTGGGTAATATGACCATCTTGATTATATTTATTCTTCCTAACCAAGAACAAGGAATATTAGAAGGATAATCTTAACACAGAAGAGAATGAAAAGAAATCCCACATATATGAAGGAAACAACAAAAATTAACAATGTTAGATTGGTATTTGGCATGTTGTGTTTGTTACAGTATAAACTACATTTTTTTCTTTCTTTAAAAAATAGCCAAATAAAAATAGAAAAATTGAGGAAAAAGGAAATCCCAGAATGATAGTAGTGCAGCAGGTCTAAATAACAATTAAGTCCAAATTAGAACCTAGAAAATTTTAGCAAGGTCTAATAAAAAAAAGTGTACTCATAAATAAAATGGATCCCCTGAAAGGAATAGTACAATGTTTAAGTGGATAATTTTCTGCATGAAAACATAAAATGATGACTGCATAAAGTAGCAATAAAGTAAGTAGTTACAATATTCTGTCCCTCTTCTCTATTCCTGAACTCATTCTTTCTGGGTTTTTTTTTTCTTTTTTTTATTTTTCTTTTCCTTCAGGAGCTTGGTTTAGTTAACTTACAATCTCATTTCCTCTTCAGTTTTGCAATTAGATTACATGGTTTTCAATGAACACGTATCCATACAATCTTAGTTTTGTAACTCTGGGTATTGGCTTTCAGTTTTTAGAATCATTTTCATGGTAAAGCATAAAGGACATACATGGTTAAAGAAGAGAATATATGTTATAAACCAGACACTGAAAGGAAACAGTGTGAATGGCAGGGGTTAGGAGATGGATCAAGGTAGAACAGTGAAGGAAATGTAAAGAATTCAGGGAAACTCTAAACTTGATAGGTCAAGATATTAAAGTTTAAAAATACTATTTAAAGTTATTAGTTGTGACCAAGAGAAGAACTAAAAATAAAATGTGACTAGCAGAAAGTAAAGAAGAGTAAAGGAAAGAAAGATAAATTGATCATTGTTATGGTGGAAAACTATAGATACTGCCTAAAAACTTAATAATCAAGAAATAAATTCTTATTGTTTAGAATTATGGCAATAACAAAACTAAAAAGGGAAAGTTTTAATTTAATTTTTTTTTTTTTAGTTTTTTCATTTTTAGAGAGAAAAGAGAGAGGAGAGAGAGAGACAGGGGGGAGGAGCTGGAAGCATCAACTCCCATATGTGCCTTGACCAGGCAAGCCCAGGGTTTCGAACCGGCGACCTCAGCATTTCCAGGTCAACATTTTATCCACTGCGCCACCACAGGTCAGGCCAAAAAGGGAAAGTTTTAAAAGTTATCTCTAAAGAAAAGAATGGGCTGAGATATCTAGAAAAGAATAAAAGCTATGACATTTCATTTATACAATTTCATTCTTTCTCTCATATCATTTAAAATATTTCTTATACGATTACCATGTAAAGGCATCCATTTTTATAAAGTAAAACACACATGCAAGTCTCCACCCAGACTCCGCCATGGGGGATCGTGTGGGTCGTGTTGCTGCAGCCTCAGTCTCTGGTATTGCGGGGACTGAGTCCTTCAGCACCTTTACCCCAAGCTCAGCTCTTACAGTGGGCTGCCCCCAGCAGTGCTCTAACCTGGTGAGCGCACAGTAAGGACCATTGCCATGGATGGTATAAAAGGCTTGGTTAGAGCCAGAAAGTCTTGGATTCCGGAGTGCCAATCAAACTTTCTGTTTGTCCTGAGACCTTGGGCAGAATTACAAATGTCATTGAAGAACCTATTGATGAGAAAGGACCCATCAAAACCAATTTGCTCCTATTCATGCTGAGGCTCCTGAGTTCATAGAGATGAGTATTGAGCAGGAAATTTTGGTTACTGGTATCGAGGTTGTGGATCTCCTGGCTCCCTATGCCAAGAATGGCAAAATTGGGCTCTTCAGTGGTTGTAGGAGTTGGCAAGACTGTACTGTTCTGTAGTTAATCCACAATACCACCAAAGCCCATGGAGTTTATTCTATTTGTCAGTGTTGGTGAGAGAACCTGTGAGAGTAGTGACTTATACCATGAAATGACTGAGTCTCATGCTATCAATTTAAAAGATGCTACCTCTAAGCGAATGGTCAAATGAATGAACCACCTGATGCATGTGCACAGGTAGCTCTGACTGGACTGATTATGTAGCTGAATACTTCAGAGATCAAGAAGGTCAAAATGTACTGTTGTTTATCAGGAACATCTCTGCTTCAACCAGGCTGGCTCAGAGGTGCCTGCTTTATTGGACAGAATCTTTTTTGCTGTAAACTCAGCCTACCCTGGCCACTGAGATGTGTACCTGCAGGAAAGGCTCACCACCACCAAGAAAGGATCTAGCACTTCTGTACAGACTATGTACTTGCTGATTACTTGATCAACCCTGCCCCTGCCACTACCTTTTCCCATTTGGATGCTACCACTGTATTGTCCTGTGATATTGCTGAACTAGGCATCTACCCAGCTATGGATGCTCTGTACTTCACCTCTTGCATCATAAATATCAACATTGTTGACAGTGAGCAATATGATATTGTCCATGGGGTACAAAAAATCCTATAGGACTACAAATCCTTTCAGAACTTTCTGAGAAAGACAAGTTGACTGTATCCTATACACAGAAAATACAGCATTTCTTGTTTTAGGTGAGGTCTTCACAGGATGTATGGAGAAGGCAGTATCCCTGAAGAAGGCCATTAAAAGAGTCCAGCAGATTCTGGCAGATGAATATGACTGTCTCCCAGAATACGACTTCTTTATGGTGGAACCCCTTGTAGAAACTGTGACAAAAGCTGATAAGTTAGCAGAAGAGCTTTTGTGAGGGGTCTCCAGGACCCTTTCTCAAGGCTGTCCCTCTTCTTGTTCCTAATCTAAAAATTTCAGTTTTCTCTGTAAGCCTCACCAGAGTCTTGATTGAAGACATTGTGTTCTGTATGAAGAGTATTTAAGGTTTTCAACAAATGTATATTCCTTAAAACACACATACACAGGTACACATGCAAAAATTAATGTGCTATTTAAAATTAAGATCATAAATCCCTAAATATGAGTTAATACTTTCTTGGCTGCAGTCTCCCATTGATTGGATGATCTTTGAGAACCCTCCAGCTCAACATTCAAGATTCAAAGACCTGGGCTTCCACCAAGGCTCTCAAGAAAAGGCTACAAATTTGACTTCAGAAAAGGTCAACACCATCTCTTCTAGAATCACATTGTCAGTGCTTTTGACCCCAGCCTTATAAGTAGAGGAAGTATCTAAGAGCATTTCTGCTCCCTTAGTTAACTTACAATATCAGAGATAGAATGGGTGTTTTTGGAAAGAATCCAGAGGACAATGTTTTCCCTGAGGTCTGCTTTGAAAGAGATTATCTTTTCTATAAGATTTATACTCTACTTTTACATTAAGTATCCCACTTAATGTTCACAGTATTGCAACAACTCTTTGAGATGGGGAGAGCATTGCCACTACTTCCATTTCAACAACAAGAAAACTGACACCTAGAGATAGAAGTTACCAGCCCACGAACTCTCAGATACTAAATCATAAAGAGCTCAAACATGTCTCTGACCCCAAGTACCAGTCAGTTCTCTGCTAAACTGGCTGCTTCTAGCATCTATAAAATTCAATGATTCAATCTCCTACAAACTTTTTAGAGAGCAGAAAAAGGAGGAACACTTCCCAGACTCACTTTTTGAGCTATTGTAAGCTTGGTACAAAAACTCAGATAAGGACATTATTGGAAAGGAAAAAGTAAAGATTAGTTTCATTCATGAACATCAGGGCAAAACTTTTTTAACAAAATATTAGCAAATTGAATCCAGAAAGTTAAAAAAAATGCCATCATAACCAAATTTGTTTTGTTCCAGGAATGAAGGTTAGGTCAACATTGGAACACATAGTAATGTAATGACTATTACAGTTGTGATGTAATGACTATTAGTAGAAGAAAATGATGCTGTGATATGAATTGATGTAGGTAAGCATTTGATAAAATTCAAAAGAACATTTATAAGATAAAAAATAAAAAAATTAACTTCTTTATAAACTAGAAAGAGAAAGAAATGTCCTTGCATATGTTTCTAGAGGCCTGAGTAAAATGTGACCAAATGGTCTGGAGTGTCCCATTACTGAAAAATGGGAGGCCCAACCCTGCTTCTTCATTTCCTTCCTGGACTGTTGGGCCTCACTCCACTAGTGGGGTAAGATGTGGTTGTAATTAGGGTGCATTGTAAATGCTTTGAGTACAATAATTATACTTACACAGGAACTTATACTTAAAATTTTTAAAGAGCAAGAAGAACAGAAAGAAAGGAGCTGGTAATAGCTTGAAATGAAAGCAGCTATCTCTCGGTCTCTGTATTAGAATCCTACTTGTTCAATAAGGCAAGATATAAGGAAGGGGATAAGGATTCTTTAATTGCAAAGCCAAGCTGTCATTGTTTTCAGAACTTATGTTCTCCATAGAATACTTTCAATTATCTATAAATTATTAGAATTAATAAAAGAATTTAGTAAGTGTTAAGGCATAAAATCAATATATAAGTCAACTGCATTTCTATATATCAGCAAAAATGAAATTATAAAATGCAATTTTAAAATTATCATTTACAATAACAACAACAAAATAAGCAATTAAGGAATTGGTCTAACAAAAGATGTGCAAGGCCTTTTTGGAGAAAGTTATAAAATTTTGGTGAAAGATATTAAATAAGACCTAAATAAAAAGAATGACATAATTTTTTCATGGAAAGGAAGATTAAATACCTTAAAGATCTCATTTCTTTCCAAACTGTTTTATAAATTCAATAAAAATTCCAATAAGATATTTTGTAGAACTTTACAATCTAATTCTTAAAAGTATAAAGAAGAGCACAGGGCCAAGAATAGCTCAGACAGGTGAACATGTTCCACTAGAATCCAGACATAGTATACAACCTCAGTAATTAGGATTCTGTGTTATTAACACAAGGATAAAAACCCACAAATGGAATAAAAAGAGAACACAGAAAGTGATCTATACTTAAATCAAACAGAATATGAACTGGCACTCAGATCAGAGGGTCTATCTAGGTAGAAAAAATGAAAATGGATTCCTACCTCACAGCATAACCAAGAACCAATTCCAGGTAGATCTGGAGCTAAACAGGAAAAGTTAGACTTCAAAACTTTTTAAAAAAACAACCAAAGAATATTCTAATGATTTATAGATAGGGAAAGATTTTTAAACCAGCAAGATAAGCACACACCATAAAGAAAAAAATAATAAAATTGACTAATAATAAAGACTTTGTTAAGTAAAATCACCACTTGGAAAGTGAAAAGACAAGTTTCATTTGAGAAGATATGTATAAAATATAACCAACTAAGAATCATCATGCAGAGTATGTAGAGGATTCCAATGAAAAAGAAAGAAAAAGTGCAGAAAATGTACAGAAGACATAAACAGCCATAGCTGTGAAAGGAAAACATGAATGACCAATATATAAGAATATATATATAGACACACTCAATCTCATTATTAATTATGCAACTGAAAATTAAAATGACAATAAAATAGCTTCTCAAAAATAGACGTTCAACAAAACCCAGTGTTGGCAAGGATATAGAACCACTAATATTCTCCTACACTGCTGGCCAGAGTTTAGATTGACTCAACCACACTAGAAAGTAATTTGACATCACTGTGATCTGATCTGATCAACTTTTATTCGAAACCTCCTTCTAGTGTGCCATCCTGTATTTCAAAGGGCAGAAAACTAATATGTTTCCAAGACATCCCTATAGCTAGGGTTCTGGATGTGATTAAGTTTGGACCTATCCAATGCTGTCATTGAGACTTGAACTGGTTTAGGTAGGGAGAGGGGCAGGGCTTGGAGCATTCGCTTCGCTGGCAGGGATTATAATGGTGGCTTCCCAGTTTTAAAAGGTGGTTTCAGAGCAGAGGCAGCTTGGTTCTGGAGCCAGCAAGTCTAAATGTGGCTTCCTGATTTAGCTGAAGTGGCTTCCTAATGGTACCTAAGGCAGTATGGCTTTGGAGCCAGAACTGTATTGGCAGCTTTTCAATTCAAAACACAACTTTCTGACAAAGGGAAAAGTGGTAGCTTTCTTGGTGGTCCAGTCTTTGGTGTGGCTTGGGAGTCATTCTTAGAAGCTCAGCCTAAAGTCTGTTCCTTCAACCCACCCAACAATTCTGTAAATGATTGATAGCCTATAATAAATCCTTTTCCATTTTCATGAGCTAAGATGTTTTGTGTTCTTTGTAACTCTACCTTGATTGCTATAGCTACCAAAGTTGTACCTGCATATCCCATACATTCCCGCAATTAAATTTCTAGATGTATATCTTAGAGAAACTTTTGCATAGATAGACAACAATATGTACAAAGATATTTAGTGCAGTATTGTTTGTAATAACGAAAATCTGAGTTAATCTTTATCGAGAGTAGAATAAATAAATACTAAGTTTTGGTATATATAAGAGAATACAGATATGAAAATGAATAACCCAAAACTTCACATATCAACATGGATAAACTGCAAAAATAGTGTTGAGTTAAAATAACTCATAAAATAATATATACAATATGATTTTATTTACACATGTTTGAAACTAAACAATATGTTATTTGGAGAGACTGCAGTAAATGATAAAATTATGAAAAATATACAGAAAAGGGTCAACACAGAAATCAGTATAATCACTCCCTCTAGTAGGAAGAGGCAGGGGTATTAACAGAGGATGCCCATGAGCCCTCAAACACTCAGGAGGCTGCCAATAACACATTGGAAATGCATTATTCTAAAGCTGGGAACAATTTGAAGTACACCACATCACCCATGAAGTGTTCTTACCAAACATGTTTCATTTTAGTCTAATAAAGCCTTTAGTTCTTTATAAATCTCAAATACAGAAAATACAGAGGACAGAGGAGCAAGCTCAGCAATACTGTAAGGAAACCATCAGATGAATGCAGAAGTAGGGAATCCAGAAGTGGCCCAATCACTTCAACAAGTCAATAACCTCAGGAGATGGGAAGGGAAAGAGCAATTGTTCTAGAAAAAGAGGGATGTTCTTGGTGGCATCCTGTTCTGAACAAACCAGATATGTAAGACATTTGGGGGCAGGGGGGGCAACTGAGGAAATTTAAATATAGACTGGGGAATTAATTATTAGTTTAATTGGGTATGATATTGGTTCTGTGTTTATGTAGGAGAATGTCAATTTTAGAAAGGTATGCTGAAGTATTTTTTTTATTTTTTTATTTTTTTATTTATTTATTCATTTTTAGAGAGTAGAGGGAGAGACAGAGAGAGAGAGAGAGAGAGAGAGAGAGAGAGAGGAGAAACAGAGAGAGAGAAGGGGGGAGGAGCTGGAAGGATCAACTCCCATATGTGCCTTGACCAGGCAAGCCCAGGGTTTCGAACCGGCGACCTCAGCATTTCCAGGTCGACGCTTTATCCACTGCAACACCACAGGTCAGGCTGTATGCTGAAGTATTGAGAGGTAAAGCTTCTGGATTATGTTATTTAAATCAAATAGTTTAGAAATTATTATATACTTACATGTATGTATATAATTATATATGAAGCAAATGGGACATAATATTAAAAATTGGGAAATCCAGGCAAGATTTTATGTGTGCTCATTGCATTCTTCTTTCTACTTTTCTGTATTGTTTGTAATAAAAGACAAGATTTTAGAAGGATAAAAAAGTGCCTGACCAGGTGGTGGCACAGTGGATAGAGCATCAGACTGGGACACAGAGGAGCCAGGTTCAAAACCCCAAGGTCGCTGGCTTGAGTGCGGGCTCACCAGCTTGAGCACAGGGTTGCTGACTCGAGCATAAGATATAGACATGACCCCATGGTCACTGGCTTGAGCCCAAGGTCGCTGGCTTGAGCAAAGGGTCACTCGCTCTGCTGTAGCCCCTGATCAAGGCACATATGAGAAAGCAATCAATGAACAGCTGCAACGAAGAATTGATGCTTCTCATCTCTCACACTTCCTGTCTGTCTGTCCTTATCTGTCTCTCTCTCTGTCTCTGTCACACTCACACAAAAAGGATAAGAATGCAAAATAAAATAAAATAAAATAAAACACCCTGGTCAGATTGCTCAGTTGTTTATAGCGTCATTCCTACACCAAGGTTGCAGGTTCAATCCCGAGTTATAGCACATGTGAGAATCAACCAATGAACACATAAATAAGTGAAACAAAAAACTGGTGTGTCTCTCTCCTTTCTCTGCCTCTTTCTTTCTCTCTCCTTCCTCTTTCTCTAAAATCAATAAAATTTTTTAAAAATTTTAAAGAATGCAAAAAAGTCAAAGTGCTAAATAATTCAATCAACAATCATTTGATTCGACAAATATTTCACACATACATATGTGCAATATTTTCAGTGAGAAAATAGGATTTGTCCTAGAAAGAAGGTTCTTGGTAAAAATATATGTACAAAATAAAAAAAAAAAGTTATCAATAGATGTTAGAAAATGACATCAACTCCTAAACAGACCTATTTTCAAATTCCCACTCTGAATGGCCTCACTCTGAATCCACTGTGTCAAGCCTTTTTCTAGGTCATTCAGTCTAGACAACCAGATTCTGAGCTTCCTGGAGACCCTCCTCTCTTGCCAGAGAGCATACCTCAAATGAGATGGCACTTTGAAGATAACTGTTCAAAGGTCCAGTTGTAAATTCCTCATGAGAATTTAGCAATAAAGGGTTCTGAACCTCAATTATGTGTAAGGGTTTAAAAGGTTAAAAAAACTCTTCTTTAAAAAGGTAAAAATTCCCCCTCTCAAAAAAAGGGAATTAAAGCTCACAATAATCAATATTTCTGGGTTTAATCAATCTGGTAGATAATTGGATTTCTTTAGAAATGTTATTTCCTCTGTAAAACAAGAGTAAAGATGTGGTCAGGAGGCTTTTAAATCCCAATGTTCACTAAGGAATCCTTGGTGGGAAAGGGGACTGCTCACTTCCCACTCAGTTCTCAGGCCACAAAGAATAAATCCTCACCCACCCCCAGCAGACATGCTCCTACAAAAATTACAAGGCAATCCTGAATTCCAGAGTCACTGGCCTAATCTGACCCTTCATCCTTCTCAGTAGCTGCAGTTAGTACTAGCCCTGCTGACCACCCACTCCCTCCTGCGTATAGCACTTCCCTCCCTGGACAAGGAGACTGCTCTTCTGCTACCTCTGGCAATATCTGCCATCCCCTTTCCTCATACTCCTTCCTTTCTCCGAAGACTATATGTAGGCATTTCACAAAGACACACTCTTTTTTTTTTTTTGTATTTTTCTGAAGCTGGAAACCGGGAGAGACAGTCAGACAGACTCCCGCATGCCCCCCGACGGGGATCCACCCGGCACGCCCACCAGGGGGCGACGCTCTGCCCACCAGGGGGCGATGCTCTGCCCCTCCAGGGTGTCGCTCTGTTGCGACCAGAGCCACTCCAGCACCTGGGGCAGAGGCCAAGGAACCATCCCCAGCGCCCGGGCCATCTTTGCTCCAATGGAGCCTCGGCTGCGGGAAGGAAAGAGAGAGACAGAGAGGAAGGAGAGGGGGAGGGGTGGAGAAGCAGATGGGCGCTTCTCCTGTGTGCCCTGGCCGGGAATCGAACCCGGGACATCTGCATGCCAGGCTGACGCTCTAACACTGAGCCAACCGGCCAGGGCGACACACTCTTTGCTTATCCTTAAAAAGCTCACCCCAATCACAGTTTCGATTATCCCCTCTATAGAGATGATCCTTGAACTTGCATCAGTCTAGCCCTGGTTTCATTCTTGACTTCCAGACCCAACTTCACAACTACCTGCTGCAAAACTGCACTAGTTGACCCACAGGTGTTTCAAACTCCATTGGCTCAACCATGAAAGCAAGAGGATCCCCTGCAAATCTTCTTCTTCTTCTACACTTTCAACTCTCTTATTTCCTCGTGTAAATTATAATTTATGTTATCCACATAAAGTACTATCATATTATTATCACTGAGCATCACTATTCTCTCAGCCTCCCTGGAGCTCAACTTAATATCGCCATTCTCCTTTACCTGTTTCCTAGTGCCCATTTCCTGGTTGTGAACTGGGGCGGGGGGGGATTTTACACACACAAGACTCAGAGCTCCAACCGCAGGTTTGAAAACCACTGCTCTGGACATAACATTTTCTAAATCAGATAAGACTGAGAGGAGACATTGGGTTACCCTGATAAACTACTTTTTACTAGGCTGTGATTTGTTGCAATGCTGTCAGCCTCTTAAAAGATGCTACAAGAAGCAGTACCATTTTGACTGTTGCTGCAGTCACCATGGAGGTGCGGTAAGAATATTCACATAATGTCACAGGGGCAAGAGGCCCTGCCTGCTTAGGAAACAAGCAGAGGAGCAGCAGACCAAATGTCCCCTGTAGGGAAGCACAAATTAGTTTTAGTGACCCACTGCTCATTAAAGAGAACACCTTTTCTACACAAGAGCATTCCTGAAAGGCAACAGACTTCAAATAAGTCTGAAAAGACTCATCTCAGGAGACAGAGCAGGTAGGGCTGGAAAGAGGCAGTGGGAGGGGAGAGGAAATTGATCCCCATTCCCATCTCAACCAAAGCTCCTCTCACATATGCTTTACCTGTGGAACTGCCATGTTTGTTTACAAAAGATACTATTTGAACAAAGTGCTCTGTAACTTCAAGAGAGTTTTTAAACTACTACTATAGGGAAGCAGACTGTGGCAAAGTAAACTGGAGACAGATTGCAGAAGACCTTAAATGCTAAGCGAAGGCATTCAGATTTTTACTTTCGGCCAGCAGGAAGTCACTGCAAGCCTTAAGGGGAGGGGGAGGACAATGAAAGCAAAGTCTGAGAGACATTAACTTAGTGATATAGTTCAGGAAGGAGACCAAAGTCAGGAGATAAAATATAGGCACCAACTGCCAGGAATGTTATAATAATAAGGGCCTGAATTGGGATGGAAGGAAGGAAGGAAGGAAGGAAGGAAGGAAGGAAGGAAGGAAGGAAGGAAGGAAGGAAGGAAGGAAGGAAGGAAGGAAGGAAGGAAGGAAAAGAGACAAGAGGCTCTTCAAAAGGAGAAAATTCTGGGCTTTGAGATTAATTAAAATTGGGGATAGAAGAAAGAAGTCCAAAATTATGTCCAGATTTTGGATCAAATGACAGGAAAATGACTATCATTTCCATACACTATGTCTTAGGCCATTTGTTCTTCTACAACTGAATTCCATAGATTAAGTGGTTTAAACAGCAAATGTTTATCTTCACAGCTCTGGAGACTGGGAAGTTCAAGAGGCACCAGCAATCTAGTATCTGGTGTGGGTTTACTTCCTGGCTCATAGACGCAGTCTTCTCACTGTGTCCTTACACAGTGGAAGATTCAAGAGAGCTCTTTGAGGTCTCTTTTATAAGGCACCAATCCCATTCACGAGAGCTCCAACCTTATGACCTAATCACCTCCCAAAGCCTTAATGTCCTAATACAACCACACTGGACATTAGGTTTCAACATATGAATTTGAGGGGAACACAAATACTCAGTTAATAACAAGCCAGAGATACGTGGAGAAAAGATGAGAGGCATTCCATTTCAGGCCTAGGGAATCAAATTCACAGCAGGACACAATGTTCACCACCTCTGGGGAGTTCATTTTAATAATATCCACTGACTTACATAATAATTCCTATTCATCATTAAGGACTACCAAACACGCTTTCTAAATCTTTGGTTCATTTCTGTCCTTAGTATATCACATAGATCAAGCTACCATAGCTCTTACCTGAAATACTCCCAAAAATACTCTGGTCCTTTCCTAATCTTGTCTTTATGGTCTAATTATTTTACCCTCGCACTTTAAAAAATTTTCAGTGCCATCCTTTTGATCAATCTTTTGAAAGAGGCAGTTATGCTGACTACTTGCCTTAGTCCATTCTTGAACTTTCTCTCCAGCCTCACATAAACAGTGCTAGTTGTGTTGTAAATTGTCTTATGCTCTGCCCTTGTTCACATGGTTGAGCACCCTCCAGCCACCCTATCTCCACCCTCTAACCCTGCCATCCCTTCCCTTACGTAGCTCCCAGTCTTCCTTTCCATCTGACATTAATAATCTCTTCTTTGTGGACCCTCTCTGACCCTGTTGCCTAGTTTGATTCCCACTATCATGATTCTCATGGGACCATGTACCTACAGTCAAGAAAAAAAATGGATATGCAGGTATATTGAAAACAAAACAAGATATTAACAACTCCTCCTTGTCTGCCAGCTTGGGATATTTTGTTCCCATTCAAGGTCTGACAACAGTCATCTTCTTGCACTAACATGACAGGTAGCCAGTGTAAGTCCCCAAGGTGGCGTGTATTTGTCCCAATTAAGTCAACTATCCAAGAAAATCAAATAAGAACTCTGTGCAGGCCTTTCTGGTAACCATTGTTACAGCCATGCAGTCATGTTAAATCCATAAATTCATGGTTTCCTGTTCATGCCTACTCTACTTGGCAGTTCCTAGTGTAATAAAAAAGAATAATCAGAACCTGAGTCTAAGGATTTGTATCAAACATAAGACCTAAACTGGGGACTGACAAGGCAGTGGCACAGTGGATAGAGCATTGAACTGGGATGCAGAGGTCCCAGGTTCAAAACCCCAAGGTTGCCAGCTTGAGCACAGGCTCATCCGGCTTCAGTGCCAGCTCACCAGCTTGATCACAGGGTTGCTGGCTTGAGCATGGGACCATAGACATGATCCCATGGTCACTGGCTTGAGCCCAAAGGTCGCTGGCTTGAAGCCCAAGGTCACTGGCTTGAGCAAGGGATCGCTCACTCTGCTTTAGCCCCTTACCCCCAGTCAAGGCACATATAAGAAAGCAATCAATGAACTAAGGTGCTGCAACAAAGAGTTGATGCTTCTCATCTCTCTCACTTCCTGTCTGCCCCTATCTCTCCCTCTATCTCTCTCTCTCTTTCTCTCTCTCTCTCTCTCTGTCTCTCTCACAAAAAATAAAAATAAAAAATATCTAGACTGGGAAATAGTGTGGGTCCCAGGCTAAAAGATCCAAAGGAAAGATGAAGCCAGTGAACTTTCCCACTGCCATCGCCCCAGTGGAACACCTGTGGCTGAGACCTCTGTACTCTATAGTCAATTGGAAACCCCTGATATTTCCTGCATCAGCACTGAGTCAGCCAGAAGACAAGGAAGAAAGAGATCACATGTTGTTCCTTAAGAGGCAAGTCAAGGAAATGAGGGCACATTTATCTTTGTATGAAATACAGGGCCTCATTCAAAGTAAGCCTGATGACTAAAGCAAACATTAACTAAAACCAAGCTCACTACTGTCCCGCCAAATCAGGTTCTCCACCTGATATTCACACTCTGGCCATCCTCATTCTCCCAGGCTGCCAGGCCTTGTGAATGCCACCACAAAGTAACAACCCTAATGCTTTTCTCTAATCCTCATTCCCTGTCATGGCTCCCCACTGCCGACATCAATGATTCCAAACTTTGGCTGTACATCAGTCACCCAGGATGCTTTTCCAACATGCAAAGACGATGGTGCCACCCTTGAAGATTCTGATGAATAAAATATGCCAAGGATTTCATGTACAATACTTTATTCTTCCCACATTCCCTGGGGGGGTAGGGACAGGATTTGGTCCTATTACTAGTGAAGATAAGAAAACAATCCTTAACTTCTAAAATGGGTGCATTTTTTTTTTTTTGCATACAAATAATACCTTAATTCAAAAGTTAACACTACACACACTTATTATTTTGTGTTTTTTACAGTAGTCATTCTAATCAGTATGAAATAGTATCTCATTTTTGTAGCTCATTTGTCTTTAACATTTGTTTTCTGGTTGATCAGTGTATTTAAAGTTATAATTTGCCTTTAAGTACTGCTTTAATTGTACTACACAAATTCTATAATTTGGTGTTTTATTTAGTTCTAAATATTTATATTTTTAAACCAAATGTTATTTAATAATGCTTTCTAGTTTCTAAGCATGTAGGATTTAATTTTAGCAGTCTTTTTTAAAAATGTTAGTTCCATGATTGCATTGTAGCTGGAGAACATTGAATGGGATTGATTCTTTAGAATTACTGAAGCTTCCTTTATGGCCTAATAAATGGTCTATTGTTGCAAATGTCCTAAGTATATTCAAAAAGAATGCCTTTTTGTTTGAGTCTACATGTATTCTTTAAATTATATTTTCAGCTCACTCATTTCTATGCTATTTTTACTTCTATTTGATCTACAGTTTTTAGAGATGCATGTTAAAATACTTCCAACTACAATTGCTAATTCGTGTATTTTTTTCCTACTTATTTATTGGCTATAGTTAAAGACTGTATTGTCAGGCACATGGATGTTTATAATGATTATATCAATTTTCTACTGTTCTTTAAACATTTCAAAGCTGCAAAATGATATACATGCAGAAAGTTGATTAAGCTTATATGTATAATTAAGAAAATACTTACAAAATGAACACTCATAGAATCACTATTAAAGTCAAGAAATAAAACATTATCAACAATTAAAAACAAAATATAACAACAACAAAAAAACCCAACTCCGACTCAATTCACCTATCTAGAGTTTTCTAACAGTAATCTACCTTGCCCACCAAGCCTTCCATACACCACATGCTTCTTAAGCACCGGGCTCCTCAATTGGCATGCATTAACTCTGCCATTCATTTACCCAGCCATCTCCACACATCTTTCAGGTTTTCACTAGAAAACTCCATCCCCCATCCCCACCTGCTAAACACCTACCAAGGCTCCATATTGCCAAAAAAAATGTGGAACTTTCATTCATTCTATCCAGAAGAGGAATTCCTGCCCCATTCCATTTGGTATCTCTACAAACTAAAAAAAAGCAAATTACCCTTGGCCCTGGCCAGTTGGCTCAGTGGTAGAGCATCATCTCAGCATGTGGAAGTCCCTGGTTCAACTCCCAGTCAGGACACACTGCAGAAGTGACCATCTGATTCTCCATCCCTCCCTCCTTCTCTCTCTCTCTCTCTTCCCCTCCTACAGCCATGGCTCAAATGGTTCGAGCAAGTTGGCCTCTGGTGCTGAGGATGGCACCATGGCCTCACCTCAGGTGCTAAAATAGCTCGGTTGTCAAGCAATGGAGCAGCGGCCCCAGATTGGCAGAGCATTTCACAGTAGGGGGCTTTTCCTGTGGATCCTGGTCAGGGTGCATGCCAGAGTCTGTCTCTCTGCTTTGCTTCTTCTCACTTAATAAAAAAAAATTTTTTTAATTACCCTTTAGCCAGTTTCTATTTCTCCTTGTTCTATCATGATTTTCTTTGTCATATACTAAACATAGGCTCCTTGAAGGCAGGTCCAGAGCCTTGCCACCTGAATTTCTCATACCTTCTGATTTGGCATGAGGCATGTAGTAAGTGCTCAACAAATTTTTTTTTTCTTTTGCATTTTTCTGAAGCTGGAAACAGGGAGAGACATTCAGACAGACTCCCACATGCGCCCGACCTGGATCCACCCGGCACGCCCACCATGGGGCCACACTCTGCCCACCAGGGGGCGATGCTCTGCCCATCCTGGGCGTCGCCATGTTGCAACCAGAGCCACTCTAGCGCCTGAGGCAGAGGCCACAGAGCCATCCCCAGTGCCCGGGCCATCTTTGCTCCAATGGAGCCTTGGCTGCGGGAGGGGAAGAGAGAGACAGAGAGGAAGGCACGGCGGAGGGGTGGAGTAGCAAATGGGCGTTCTCCTCAACAAATATTTTTGAACACTTTACTTTTACATCTCCTCAGCCAAAGACTCTAGATGACTCACCTAATAAATCATCAGAACAAGATGAGTAAATGAATGACTGAATAAAAGAAGGAATCAAATATTTTTCAAGGTTTGTATAATGGGCCTCATCTGAATAATGTATTCAGCTACTGCTTCCTATAGGCATCTCTTTTTCATTTTAAAGGGTCCACTTCTGGTCACATATACACAGGCTGAGCTCCTGTCTTTATTCTTTGCTCCTCCCACCTGAAAGTTTCTTTTCTCCTCTCCCCTACTTTCTTTCTAACTATTCTTTGAGGCCCTTCACATTTTACCTCCTCTACAAATCATTCCAGACCCCTGTTTTCAAGTCTCCTGAGCCCCTTAGATCTTATTGTCTGATTGCTTAATCATGGTTCTCTGTTTTTCATGTTCTCTCCTCATGAGTTCTCTCATATCTTGTGTCCTAGCACATTGGGATATACTCAGATTTCTCCTCAACAGAAACAGAACCTCTTCTCACCTCTCTGACTTTGCCTTGTATACTATGTCTTTCTCAGTGATAGGCCACTAGCCTGTTATATTTGGTATCAGAGTCCAGAGAACAGGACCAAACCACAGTGCTTCAGAGTAAATCAGACATTGAGGCTGTTTTCTGAAAATCTTCCCTGAATAATCATTCTTGGTGTGTATGGGAGTTTCTCTCTTGAGTTGGACAAAAGAAGTACATATCCAAATTGGCCAGTGAGAGATTTCAACTGAGGCAACAGAAGGGTAGGCCATCACTGCATTTTAAAAGAAAAAAAAATAACAGTTAAGTGGAAGCAGACCCTGCTGCCACCAATTTGAGGGGTTTCAGGCTAGAAGCACATGGCAGCAAAAGAATCAGAATTCTTCACTTGAGCAATAATAACTCTGTTATCCCAAGTCGTTGGCAGGCATTGAAGTAATTTTCATCCCTGTGGAGTGGAGAGATGCCAGAAATTCTTCTGAATTTTTTTCTGGCCAAGGGTATGGGCAGAGTCTCAAGCAAGAATGGTGACAGTGGCAAGGGGAGTGAAAGAGACAGAAAGGGTTGGGCCCACACAGGTGGCTGCTATCTCCATTTTCAGCAGTTGTGTCTTTGATTAGAAGGTCAGGGCAACCATGAGTGGGACCGGCCACTTTCACAGCTGATAGGCATTTGTGACTGGGACACCTGCTGATGCTGGGTTCTCTCAAGCCCTGTGTCTTATCACACTGGGATTCTCCAAGCCAGGGCAAAAGAGGCTTTATTCCCTTTATTTATATTCTCCCTGACACCTGGAACAACTCTGCTGGTCATCAAAAAGGGAAGATTTAGAGTGTTAGAGTCAGAGTATTTTAGAGCTTCAATAGCTCCCATTTATGAGAAATTACCTGTGAGAGTGAGGAAAAGCATCCACACTCATTTGCTACAGATATCTAAGCCACATGAACTAATGGGAAGGGTTTCCTTCCAGTCTTCTCTCTACTACTTATGTGACCTTAGTCAACTCACTTAGCATGGACGTGATGCATCATTCGGGCATCTGTCAAGTGAGAGGGTCAAATGAAATGGCCCCTGAAAATAGGCCTGACAATTCTATAGGTTCAACCCCTTATTCTACAGTCAGGAAGTAAGGGCTAAGATTACACAACCAGTTAGGAACAGAAAAGGACTGGAACTTACCTCCCCAAATCTGGTGCTCCTCTGCTTATCATATTTTGCACTCATGAGTCCCAGCCTTGCTTTTCTCAGGAACGGTGAGAGGAAGACCCTTGAGCTATAAAAGCTAGAAGAAAGATGGTACCCTGCACAGTGTCACTTCCAGATGCCAAGAAAGGACCTCTTTGCCCCTTTAACAGGGCTCCCACACAGAATTTTCAATAAGTCAAATTCCACCAAGGGAGTGATGAAAGGCAATTAGACTACCTGTACTATTTGAGCTTCTTATAATCAGTAGGTATTTATGTATTACTTAATTAAAAATTAACTGAGTACAGATTCTTGAAACTCTACCATTAGATTCATTTCTTTTGACTTAACTAGCTTGATTGATAAAACACAAATATCCCAGTGGTGGGGAGTACACACCTAACTCCTTATGGAGAATAGAAACAGCTAACATTTATTGAAAGCACACCATGTGCCAGGGTTGTTGTAGCTATTTATTTATTTATTTATTTATTTTAGCAAGAGAGGAAGAGAGAGACAGGAACCGATGTGCTTGTATGTGCCCTGACTGAGGATCAAACCAACAACCTCTGCACCAACTGAGCCATCTGGACAGAGCTGTAACTATCATTTTATTTCACACTTAGGACAGTCTATGAGATATGTGCAGCTGTTACCAGTATCTTACAGGTGCAGACCCTGAAAGTTGAAGAGTTAGGTCATTTGGTCACATAGAAAAGGTATGAAGCCAATACACAAACTCATGTCTGATTTACTAAACGGTTCATATCCCTAACCCCTACACTGAACTGCCTCTCTGTGGATAATTCTACTAGGTGTCACTATGTCCCTAATGCCTTTTCTAAAATCAAGTTTTGACAGAGAAAAGAGGATGAGAGTAATAACACCAGAGTGCCTGGGTTCAAGTCTCAACTTTACCACTTACTACACTACATCAAGGAAATTAACTTCTATGAACTGCAACTTTTCATCTGTCCAATAGAATTATAAAATCTTGCTCATAGGAGCTCTGTAAAGATTAGAGAATACATGTTCAATGCTCAGAGAAATGCCTGGTGATTAATACACTCTCAATAAACATAAGTTATTGTCGCTATGGTTCAGAAGGAGAAAGGTCAACCAGAGCCCTTCACAGCATTGCTGCTGGTCACCCCGGAATGGAGGGGCCATGCTCCACCAGCTTCTTCAGCTTTCAGCTACCCTGAACATTCCCTGACCTAAAGCAGAAAGGCAGCTGCCAAGAAAATCATTTGATCTCAAATTAAACTATTACATAAAAGATCAGCATCATTCGTAGGGAGCCCAGTGAGGACACATGACAAATTGGGGTGTGTTATCAACCCTTTAGGGTCATATCACACGTTCCCCAGCAAACCTCATGACACTAAGGAGTGCAGGGCCATCTGACTACCACAGACTTCCATGAGTGTTCTGACCAATGCAGAAAGACCTCAGTTCTCCCAATGCTCCATGTCAACAACAGTGATCTAGACGTATCACCTGAGTTAGGGTTCTGCTTAGCTTTTTATGACCTGAGTTATCAAGATAAGTGTCTTAAAACCCAGGAAAATCATATTAGGGGTTTTGTTGTTGTTGTTGTTGTCGTTTTTATCCAAAAAAATTCCAAAAGGTATAGACTTTTCGGCATCATCTCCAACTACATGTTTCTATAAACCTTCTGCCCCAGCATGCCTGTCAACTCCCTGCTCTGAAAATGCTCTGAGCCTTTTCAGACCTCTGTGCCTTTTCTCCTGCTCCCCTTAGCTCAGAATGAACCCTTTCCTGGTCTCTGTTTGAACATTTTGTTACATTTTCCTAGTTTTCAAAGCTTTTGTATAAGATACTGGTTATATGTTTGTTTCCCTACCAGACTATAAGTCACTTATATCTTCCAGCCTATTAGAAAAAGCAGAAAGAGAAACTGAATTGGTCCAGGTGTGATGCCGACACATTTTCATGACTGTAAATGGCAGCCTTCGAACTCTCACAATGGATACCAGGCCATGTGATTGACTTACACTTTATTATATTGTAATACTTCTATATACATTGCAGGAAAGCAAGATATTCATTTCTTTTGTTGTGAAGAAAAGCAGATTTGACAACTTTGGAAATTGTTTTTGATTCCTTATTATTTTAATTGCCCTGCTATTTTTGATGCAATGGTTTGTAGTGTGTGTGTGTGTGTGTGTGTGTGTGTGTGTGTGTGTGTGTGTAACAGAGACAGAGAGAGGGACAGAGAGGGACAGACAGGAAGGGAGAGAGATGAGAAGCATCAATTCTTCATTGAAGCACCTTAGTTGTTCATTGATTGCTTTCTCATATGTGCCTTAACCTGGGGACTACAGCAGAGCAAGTGACACCTTACTCAAGCTAGTGACCTGGGTTTCAAGCCAGCAACCTTTAGGCTCAAGCCAGCGACCATGGGGTCATGTTTGTGATTCCACGCTCAAGCCAGTGACCCCGTGCTCAAGCTGGTGAGCCCACACTCAAGCCAGCAACCTCAAGGTTTCAAACCTGGGTCCTTTACATCCCAGTTTGATGCTCTATCCACTGTGCTACCACCTGGTCAGGCAGTGGTTCATACTTATTGCTGGCTCACTGTCAGATTCAGTCTGGATCTGGAAATTAGATAATGCTATGAGTCTTCATTTTTCCATTTACTTTACTAAATTCCTCTTGTGGAGATGGTAATTGTAGGTTTTAATCAGAGAACACAGAGATCGAGAAAAATTTTATGCTGTTCCAGAGGGAAAAGCATGAATAAGAACTGGCAATACAAAGAGTACTACCTGGAGGTTATAGCTAGAGGGAAACGATAATAAGACCTTCCTGAACTGGTTCTGATTCAGTAAAGTAGAATTCTTAGAGGATGCCTCTTATTTAAAAATAATGATTTTATTGGTATGCATTTAGAAATGATTCGACATCAGGATTCTGGTATTCCAGAGTCATCATACTGTAGCTTGTCTGATGCCTCCTGTCTTGCAAGTTCTCCTCTCCTTCCATTCTCTTTACATCTTTTCCCATCTGGTTCTCTAAATTAATATTTTTGTAGCTTTCATTCTGTTGCAATGATTACTTTCATGTCTGTCACTACTTTCTTTAATAACTTTTAATGATGTAAGAAATAGTTGGCCGGGTTCCATGTTTCACTTCGTCCAAGTCAAATGATAGCGCAAATACAACCTATGTTTACAAATATCAGAAAAGGCAGAAGTAATTCTCTCTGCCTTACCTTCACTAAGAAAGGCATGCTGGATTCTTGGCAAGGCAACATAGAATGGGAAAGTGGTGTTCTATATTGCTAAGAAGTAACAAGCAGGTCATGAGAGCCACACCTGCAGAAGTCATCTGTCCATTTGTTTATTAATCTACTGTGTATGTTTCTGGGGTGTTTTTTATTGGAAAAGCCCAAGGCTAGGTGCTTCAGGGTGATAGCCTTGAGTAAGACAAAAACACTGCCTCAAGTAACTTTTTTCCTGCAAGGGAAATAACACAGGTGCTCAAATCAATACAATACAGGGATATAAGTAGCAGGATAAAGGTGCCCCCAAGAGGCACAAAGAGCTATGGAAGATCAATGAGAGAGAGAGATTACATCCCATCAGGAAAACTTGGTGGAAGTCTGAGTCACTTTTGTGAATGATGAGTTTGAAATCATTGAGGCTTTCAAGTGCAAGTACTAGCAGGCGTGGGAACTTAGGATAAAAATCAGGAAAAGAAGGGTGAGTGGGTAGTAGAGAGTCCAAAGTCATGTTTCAAAGAGTTTGTTTTCTGTTCCCTGGCACTTATTTTGACTATGGAGATGCTTTCATTGCTATAGTTTCCAGAGCCCACACACAGAAAGGGCTTTTAATTTCCCAACAGAGATACTTTTTGATGCAGGTGAGACACACAGGATCAATGGTCAAGGATATCTACTTAGGTGAAGTTACATTTTAGTTTTTAAAACAAAAGAAACAAAAGTTTTGTTTGGTTTTGTTGTTTTCTGATTTTTAAGGTGATACTTGTACATGAGGTTTTTTAATCTAAAATGTAAAGTAAGTTTTTAAAAAGTCAACCATATTCCTCCTATGCAGAAATGACATAGTTTATAGTACCAAACTTCTCTATTTAATGTAATTAATGTGAATTAATATCTGCATATTGATTTTTCTTGAATTTTTAAAAAATAAAAATTAGATTATGTTAAACATAACTTTTGTTATTATTTCTTCTTTAAGTAAAAAATAACATATCATGTTCTCTTTGATATACACATCTACATCATCATTTTGGATTCCTGCAGAAATATTCCAACCCATTACTGATAGATGATAGGTTACAGTGTTCTTGTATGTTTATCCTTGTCTATGTGGGGTATTTTTCTCCTTAATATAAATTTTTAAAAGTGAAATTATAGAGTCAAACAACATGTTTAACTGTATTAATGCATTAGACAAAATTGTCTTTAGACAACATTTACCATCAAACAGTTTAAATGTTGACCTTACCTTACCTGGCTTTCAAGTACTTCTCACCTGTCCTGTGATACTCCTTCTCCATCCACATATCTGTCTTAACCCTCATTCTTCCAAAGCCTCGGTTGACTATTGGCCAATCACTTTAATCGATGAGATATTCATTTTCATGGCTCTTAATGACCCCTTTTCATGAACATTAAAATGACTTCTAGAGCCAAATGAATAAAGCTAAATGAAGACAGCAAAGACAGGAGAACTATCACAGGGTGACCCTTGAATAACATACCTCAAAGTAGACCATTATTACTGATGCTGAGGCACTTTGAGTTAAAAGCAGATAATCACATCTGCAATGTGAAATTTCCTCGATCTTTTTATCAGCACAATCTGTTCATTAAAATGTTCACCAGAATTTTCATTTTCATTTTGAAGAGCTGTTCCCACTTTCCCCCATTACAGAGAAAGAAAATTTTCTCTGCCACCAAAGAAAACAGATTTGGGCCAAATCCTCTGTGTTTGACAGTCACAGTTCCTTTGGCTTCCATATTCCTTTCTGCAATCTATTTCAGTGGTATCAGCAACTCATGATTATGACCCAATAATTACTAAGCCCATTAAACTTAAACTCTACTGCATTATCAATCACAAGCATCACATGCTAACCTTGTACAATATATCTGTTGGTGAGCTGCCGTGGTCGGGAAGTTGTACCACAGGACGTGGATCTTATTTCATGTCCTCACATTTCTCTAAAGAAAAGAGTTCTTACTTATAAACAATGAGTTAAATTCTAAGAAATTTCAAAAAGTTAAAAGACAAAATGAAAACCTAATCTTGAAAACTGAATCTAGAAATATCTACAAATATATGTAATATAATGTCTTAAAACATAATCAAAATGAGTGACTAATGCTTATTTCTTTCCAATGATTTGATACTTGAATTACTAACTTTCTGTTGCAAAAATTTGATTTTCTATTATTCTATTACACATATTAGGCATCCAATAAATGTCTGTTATAATGAACTGAATTTGATACACTTAGGCTAATATCTTTCATACATTCCTTATAGTAGTTAATAGTTAGAAAATATATTAACAACAGCCATTTTACTGTAAGAAAGAGCTTTCTTAAGCTATCTGAGGTGAATTATTAAATTCTAATTTAACCACAACTCAGATTAGCTATTTGTTTTAAATAATTTGTCCAACTCTTACAAGAGATCAATAATTTCAGGAGCAGAAGTAGATCAAGAAAATTTATATTAAATAGCAGGGCTAGAAGGATACATACAGTAGTACCTTGAGATACGAGCAGACCAATATACAAATTTTTTTAAGATATGAGCTGCAACTCGATCTATATTTTTGTTTGAGATCCAAGCAAAATTCTGAGATATGAGTTGTGATTCGGGAAGCTGCCACTAGTTGGCGCATTGGCTCACAGGTTTGGTATCAGCAGCACAACACCAGCATCTCGTTCTGTCTCACGTGTTACCTGCAGAATCAAGTTGAATCTCATGCGCTGTACTTGTTCTTGCATCATTTTTGCATTTCTTACTAACTTTTCTGGTGTGCTATCATGGGGCCGAAAAAAGTGAATGTAAAGGACAGTGGTGAGAAGAAGAAGAGAATGATGTTGATAGAAGTAAAGCAAGAAGTAATAGAACAACATGAGCATGGTGTACAAGTGATTGAACTGGCAAGGCTGTACAACCGCAATACATCTAGAATTTGTACCATCCTTAAACAAAAGGATGCCATCAAAAGCGCAAATCCAGCAAAAGGAACTATATTTCTGTCCCAATTTAGGACAAACATCCATGAAGAAATGAAAAAGCTTTTGTTGGTGTGGGTGAAAGAGAAAGAGCTGGCAGGAGATACAGTGATGAAGACTGTAATATGTGAAAAGGCACATATTATTTATGGCGACTTGAAGAAGAAAGAATCATCAACCTCAAAAGAGGCAGAAGATACATTTAAGGCAAGTCACAGCTGGTTTGAAAATTTCAAGAAGAGATCTGGCATCCATTCAGTGGTGAGGCATGGTGAAGCTGCGAGTGCTGATGTTAAGGCAGCTGAGGAGTACCTCACACGTTTTGCTGTGCTTATTGCAAAGTAAGGCTACATCCCCAACAAGTGTTCAACTGTGACAAAATAGGATTGTTTTGGAAAAAAATGCCCTGGAGGACTTTCATCACCACAGAGGAGAAGAAGCTGCCAGGCCATAAACCCATGAAGGACCGTCGGACCCTTGCATTGTGTGCAAATGACTAGCAGTGACTATAAAGTAAAGCCACTGCTAGTGTATCATTCTGAAAATCCTCGAGCCTTTAAGACTCACAAGATTCTTAAAGAAAAACTGCAGGTTGTGGACAAGTCCTCCTGGGGGTTAAGATGATGGAGACACAAAGACTCGACTCCGGGGACCAGGTTCAGTGATGCAAATCCACTTTATTCAGGAAGTAAGCTAGCTTATATACATGGGTTCAGCCTATAGGATGTTACAGTGTGTCCTTCATAGCCAATGGCTGAAAAGATCAGGGAGCTGCGTGGTTGGCACTAAGTCACTTCCTTATAACAGGTGAGCATCCTTCCTGGGTGTGCCCAAGAGGTTTCTGGGAGCTGGAGTATTCTCATAGCATTGCATCAGCCACAGCTGCTAGGAATGTGCTCTGCGCTCCACCCACATCTCCCCCTTCTCTATTAAGGCCAATTGGACTTGATGAATGACAGCTTGCTGTTGTTGTAGCTTCTGAATGCTACGCATTATGCAACAGAACCCTAGTAGAACTAAAACAACTATAATACCTATTATACTATATGCTAATAGATTAGTGGAATTAAACAATGAGGCAAGCTTCTGTAATGTTTGACTAGTTAGGAAATAGAACAGGGGTCTTAAACAGGGGATTCCTTTTAGGAGTCAGGATGTCATTTCCTTCGCATTGTGTTACAGAGACCTTCTAGGTGCCATTAAACACAGTTTCATTTTGATTGTAAAAAATGGACATAGGTTCATGCATGCCCCCTTCCTACAAAAGTCCCAGCATCCAAACACAAAACAGATAGCTTGCCATGGGCTATGTACTGAATATGGATGCAAGGCACCTTACACAAATTACAACAATATGACAAATCATACAATTTCAACAATTACAAAGGTACATTTCACTAGTCTCTGAGCACTTTGCCAAAAGCACAAAATGTCCTCGGCCTTCTTTCTAGCCATGGGAAAGCTTCCCAGGGCAGGGGAAGGGCCTCAAGCAAAGCTGCCCCCAAACCTCATCAGGGTATTTCACATTGTCCAAAATCTGTAAGTCCATCCAACAAAGGAGCCAGTGCTCACTCGGGTTGTAGTCCAGGAAATCAGTCCATGCACATGAGGCATCAGCCAACCCCTCATTCCTGACACCCTGGCAAGTCTTACACTGTCCCAAAGAGAAGCACATGGCAATGGCAGTCAGCACTTCCATCTCTGCTCCAGAGAGCATGATGGCATCCACCCCTATGTTCCAAAATATCAACAAACCCACCAGTGGCTTAGCAGACACTCCCTGCTGTTCCAGCGGCCACTCGGCAAAGCACACCTGGCTTCCATTCATCCTCCTGCCACAGCTGCCGCCATTTACCTTCTGGAGTCTGCAAATTGCAACTTCGGCCCAATTCTCCTCATCCTCCAAAGATGAACTAAAAACACCAGCTCTTGCTGCTGGGCTTGAGCCCCGGGCTGCCACTGCCTGCATCTGGGAGTCAGTGGTTATTATAGCACACATAAGCAAGAACAGAGCACCAGGGCCTGGGGGCCCGTCAGGGGCAATTCTCTGGGCCCACCCTGCCAAAGCCTCCACATCCCCCAGGGGATGGGGCACGCATGCCAGCCGTGAGATCTTCTTCTGGAGTACTGAGGACCTCCTCCCCTCAGGCATAGTCGGTGTGGAGAAAGCCAGGGCTGTGGCTTTGGACAGGTGAAGACTGAACCACTTAGTGGGTGCCCAAGAAACCCTGTCAAGCAGGTTGGTGGGTTCCTGGGATCTAAATTGGCTGAAAAACACAAGTATAACCTCTCCCTTGCATTAGAAGAGGGTGTGATCCCTGCCACTGTGCCGTGGCTGGGTCCTTCCAGCATCATTTCTGAGAGAGGGGCAGGGGAGATAGAGCAACAGATACAGAAAAATAGACAAGAAAAACAGATAGAAAGAAAAAAGACACATGGGGGCGTGTAGGCTGGCCCATGGGTCTGCAGCAGGAACACGTGTTGGAGTTAAAGCTGGGGTAGAAAATGGCATCTGAGAGGCTGGGGTGGGGCACTGAGCCCCAGCAGGGAATGCGGAAGTAGCAACTTCCGCTTTTTCCGGCAGCTGAGCTGATGGCGCAGTTAGCAATTCAGTTGGTTTTGTTTCTGCGCGCTCAGCCGCGATTTTGTCAAGCTTAGAGGGTAAACTACTTTCCCCCTCAGTGGAGGGGGGTGAATAGGGAGATAGAGGCTCCTCAGAGAGAGAGGCAGCCTGCAATATCTTTGGCACTGCCAGGAGGAGCACTGGTCAGGCAGGCATGTATCGCTAGCAGGGCAGGAATGAGGCCGAGAGGGAAGGTTTGTCCCCCATGTACTTCAGCCGAACAAATGTGCTGGAAAGCTTGGGCCCAAGTATCTGGGTCTCAGAGCGGCACATCCCTAATCCAGGTATTAAAACCATAGAGGATCTCCCAGTAAGTACAGAGATCCTTTTCACAAACTTCAACTCACCTACTCTGCAATAGGGCATGCAGGGCTCGAGCCTGAGGGGCTCGAGAGTGGGGGAGAAGGTTTCCCATTGCAGAGGGTCACTCACCCGTCCCTTGGATGCCAGTTAGGTCCCTGCCCCACACTGGGCGCCAGTTGTGGACAAGTCCTGCCGGGGGTGAGGAGGACGGAGACGCAAAGACCCAACTCCGGGGACCAGGTTCAGTGATGCAGATCCACTTTATTCAGGAAGTACGCTAGCTTATATACATGGGTTCAGCCAATAGGATGTTACAGCGTGTCCTTCATAGCCAATGGCTGAAAAGATCAGGGAGCTGCATGGTTGGCGCTAAGTCACTTCCTTATAGCGGGCGACCTTCCTTCCTGGGTGTGTCCAGGAGGTTTCTGGGAGCTGGAGTATTCTCAAAGCATTGCATCAGCCGCAGCTGCTAGGAATGCGCTCCATGCTCCACCCACAGCAGGTTATGTGGCACGCCAATGCTAGGGCATGGGTTATGTGGCAGTTTTTTATTGAATGGGTAAATCTCATCTTTGGTCCTGCAGTGAAGAAATATCTTCAAGAAAATAAACTCCCAATGAAAGCATTACTAATCTGTGATAATGCTCCAGCCCATCCACCTGGTCTTGAAAATGACATTCTTGATGAGTTCAAATTCGTGAAAGTCCTCTACCTCCCACCCAACACGACTTCAATCTTGCAACCTATGGATCAGCAGGTCATTTCCAACTTTAAAAAGCTTTACGCAAAGCACTTGTTCTGCCGCTGCTTTGAGGTGACTGAGAATACAATTCTAATCCTTCAAGAGTTTTAGAAAGATCACTACAACATCATGATATGTTTACGCATTATTGATTTGGCATGGCAAGAGGTTACAAGAAGAACCTTGAACTTGGCATGGAAAAAGTTATGGCCTGATGTTGTTGCAGACAGGGACTTCGAAGGATTCGAACCAGAGACCGAGACCAAAGTAGAAGCGCTGGAGGAGATTGTGTCCCTCGGAAAGTCAATGGATCTGGAGGTAGATGAGGGTGACATAAACGAGCTCATTGAGGAACATGAGGAGGAACTCTCAACTGAGGAGTTGAAACAGCTACAGATGAGGCAACATATGGAGCTTCTGCAAGAGATTAGTAGTGAGGAGGAGGTAGAGTTGAAGGAATTGATTTCTACAAGTGAAATTAAAGACATGTTGGCAATGTGGGAGAAGCACTCAAGTTTCATTGAAAAGAAACACCCAGAAAAAGCTTCAACTGGTCGTGCTTCAGCACTTTTTAATGACACTTGTTTGTCACATTTCCATAACATTTTAAAAGGCAGGCGAAAGCAAACCTCTTTGGATAGGTTTTTATTCAAAAGTCCTGCAAGTCAAAAAATTAAAAATCAGCCTGACCGGGCAGTGGCACAGGGATGGAGCATCGGACTGGGATGCCGAGGACCCAAGTTCGAGATCCCGAGGTCGCCAGCTTGAGCGCAGGCTCATCTGGCTTGAGCAAAAAAGGCTCACCAGCTTGGACCCAGGGTCACTGGCTCCAGCGGGGGGTTGCTTGGTCTGCTGTAGCCCCATGGTCGGGGCACATGTGGGAGGGTGGTCGGTGAGCGGCTAGGGTGTCGCAGCGAGAAGCTCATGGTTGGTGCTTCTCATCTCTCTCCATTCCTGTCTGTCTGTTCCTGTCTGTCCCTCTCTCTGAATCTCTCTCTATCCCTGTAAAAAAAAAAAATTAAAAATTGAACTGCCCTTTGATCCAGCTATCCCGCTTTTAGGAATATACCCCAAGAACACCATAGAACTGTTCCAAAAGGAGAAATACACCCCCATGTTTATGGCAGCATTGTTCACAATAGCAAAGATCTGGAAACAGCCCAAGTGTCCGTCAGAGGACGAGTGGATTAAAAAGCTTTGGTACATATATACTATGGAATACTACTCAGCCATAAGAAATGATGACATCGGATCATTTACAACAACATGGATGGACCTTGATAACATTATACGGAGTGAAATAAGTAAATCAGAAAAAACTAAGAACTATATGAATCCATACATAGATGGGACATAAAAATGAGACTCAGACATGGACAAGAATGTGATGGTAAGGGGGATGGGAGGGGGGTAGGGAGGGGGCAAGGAAGGAGAGAGAGGGGGTGGGAGGAGGGGAGGGGCACAAAGAAAACCAGATAGAAAGTGACAGAAGACAATTTGACTTTGGGTGAGGGGTAGGCAACATAATCAAATGTCAAAATAATCTGGAGATGTTTTCTCTGAACATATGTACCCTGATTTATCAATGTCACTGAATTAAAATTAATAAAAATAAGATAAAAAAAAGTCCTGCAAGTGAAAGTGCCAAAAGTGCAGCCAAAAAGGCAAAAACAGGTGACAATTAAATGAAAAACACGTAATGTTAAGCTTAAGTTAAGTTTAAAGTTAAGAAAATGCATTTTTTTTACAATTAAGTTTTAGTGGTTTCATTTTAAATAAAGAAAGTGCAGTTTTAGTTATGTTTAAAGTAAAGAAAATGCAGTTTTAGTTTACATTTAGTGTTAAGAAAGTGCAGTTTTAGTTTATGTGTCTACAGTGCCTGCATCCCGTCCTCCCTCCCTCCTCCTCTGCCATTCACCTCCATTAGCCGCACTCGTCTGTCTCCAAGGTAAGAATACAGTACTAAATAACACTTTTTTCTCTTATTTCATATATTTTGTTATGCATTGATAAAGTATACATGTGTGTTTCTTAATTAAAAACATGTCTTTTTCATAATTTAGGATGGTTTGGGGATGTTTCACAGGGCTGGAACAGATTAAATCTATTTCAGTTATTTTAGAGGAGAGAAATTTGTTTAATATATGAGTTGACTGACTTACAAGCTCGGTTAAAGAACAAATTAAACTTGTATCTCAAGGTACCACTGTATTTGAAATTCTGGCTTCTTGCAGTGAATAGCCAAAAACTCTCCTTTCAGAAAATATATATATTATCTTGAATTGAAAAACATTCAGATTCTGGTAGATTTCTAATTAATTAAATTTTCTTCTCCCAAGTAGCCTATTTATAAAAGCAATATGATAGCTGTTAATATTGTCATTTAGTAAACATATCTCTCATTGAAAAAAATTAACTGTATTCCAACAGGTAAATGAAGAATTCTTCTCAAAATCTTAGCTTTGTTTGAGGTTACTGTTTTTCTTTTCCAATTGATCTAGCTCTTAGGAATTAAAATATACCAATAAATCGAAATAGTAACACAAAGCAATAAAATATGCTCTTCTTCAAATGTATTTCCCCATGTTCTCAGGAGAACAGACTGGAAGGAAAAGGAAGTGCTTAAAAGTGTTTTTGTTGTTATTTTTTAAATGAGGAATCATATTCAAACAGCCCATTTTTCACTACAATGTACTTTGCCATTCTCTTGATTCAAAACTTCCTAATAAGCACTTATATCACTTTTTTTATGTCATTCTAATTCCTGGACAGCTATCCCTGGAGAGTAGATTTGAACAGACAAAAAACAACAATGCCTACTCTGTTCACATTACAACAATTTGCCTTAAGAAAGCATTTCAGACATAGATTTTCTCATGTGAGAAATAGTCTATTGTTTAATAAAACAACATTAGTTAAGTATGATAATTGAAACCTTTTGAAAGATAAGATAATATTCTTCAAAAATTAATTTTAAAAAATTTTAAAGTATGTGCTATAGAGACCAACTCCTCTGGTTTGCCCAAAATTGTCCTGATTTTAAACTAAACATCTTGAGTCCTGGGAACTCCTCACAGACCCAAACAAACAAGAACCATTGGTTACCCTAGTCAGCAATCTTCGAATGGCACTGTTAAAATGGTCAGGCCACTTTGTTTAATTGAATTTTAAAAGCCTTTATGGAATGCTTTGCTATGTATAAAACACTGTGCTGAACAGGAATCAGTCAGGGTCCAAGCAGGAAGCAAATGGCACAGCTGCACTGAGTAATTTAAGGAGAGTTTCATAGCCTGTTTACAGAGGTGTGGTTGGAGCTAGGGAAACCAACAAGATATCGCCCAGTGTCCTGGGCTAGCAAGTGGGGAGAGGCTGGCACTTGAAAATGTAAGGAAGAAAAAGATTAACAGAAACTAGAGAGGCAAATGTTCAATAAGGGCAGCCCCACTAGAATCTGTTACAACCAAGCAAGGAGAAAGCCCAAAATTCCCACTCTTCCTACCCTCCAGGCTCATATCGGTGCCACCCATAGATTGAGTCCAACTGGAAGGCAGAAAGAGAGAACCTGTTGATGAAACCCTCATTTGTCAGCGTCCCAGGACACAGAGCGGAGCAGCGTGGGTCTGGAGAGACCCAAAGAGATTCAAGTTTGGTCTCTGCTCTTAACAACTGAAAACACAGGAGCAATTTTAAAGCTTTATCTTAGGCTTGTGCATACTATTTCCCTTGCTAATACAAAACAGTGAGTGTTGAGATCTAACTAGTCCTTGCAGAAGTAACTATAAATAAAGATAGTAGTTCTTTGTGCCTCCTGACCTGGTCTACATTTAGTTAATTTTAAAATGAATAAACCATGATGGTTAAAAAGATATTTGTGTAAATATGAAATGATTTACCTCCCATAGTTTCATAATTGAGCCTTAGCTAGAGTCCTATTGCGTCTATTCTCTCCCTTTATAATTTCAATAAAATAATGTGAAAGCATCTTTAGATTTCTCTACCAACACTTTCACTCTGAAGCCACCTGCTCTTATTGAAGAGGAGCATCCCCGTGCTTTTCCAAAGTGTGTCCATTCTTGTCAAAGTCGGAAACAAATGTACAAATTGCCAAGTGATGCAAATGACTGCAACAATTTCTGATTTGTTAAGTGGCAATTTGAGTTTATAGAAGAAAAATTAAAGAAATTCATCATTGATGTGATCCTCAGAATGGCTTCCCAGTATCATCCCCTCTACCAATATTAGTCCAATTTTTAGAGGTTAAAATCCCAATAAATGTTTTATAAAACTAGATTTCATTCTTACAGCATTCAAACTGCTAAAATTCTTTACACGATCATATCACAGTAGCTAATATCTCACGAAAAGACCACAAGTTTTCAGGTGAAGAGTGATTATTATCTTTAGAGTGATTTTTTAATGAGACTCCATTCCTTCCTTTGTAAAATGAGGGAAGTGGTAAATAACTAATTGATTGTTACAAGGATTAAGTGATATAATTTCCAAACAATACCTGATGCTAAGGCCCTAAGTTAATGTTATTTCTCACCATTATACTCCTCCTGATTTATACAAGCATACCTCACAGATTCAGAACTGCCAATTCAGTTACAGACCACCTCAATAAAGCAAGTCACACTAATTTTTTGGTTTCCCGTGCATATAAAAGTTATGTCTCTGCGGTAGAGCGTCGGCCTAGCGTGCGGAGGACCCGGGTTCGATTCCCGGCCAGGGCACACAGGAGAAGCGCCCATTTGCTTCTCCACCCCTCCGCCGCGCTTTCCTCTCTGTCTCTCTCGTCCCCTCCCGCAGCCAAGGCTCCATTGGAGCAAAGATGGCCCGGGCGCTGGGGATGGCTCTGTGGCCTCTGCCCCAGGCGCTGGAGTGGCTCTGGTCGCAACATGGCGACGCCCAGGATGGGCAGAGCATCGCCCCCTGGTGGGCAGAGCTTCGCCCCTGGTGGGCGTGCCGGGTGGATCCCAGTCGGGCGCATGCGGGAGTCTGTCTGACTGTCTCTCCCTGTTTCCAGCTTCAGAAAAATGAAAAGAAAAAAAAAGAAAAAAATAAAAAATAAAAAAAAAAAGTTATGTCTCTGTAGTCTACTAAGTGTGCATTATGTCTAAAAACACAATGTATATACTTTAATAAAAAAACCCTTAATTGCTAAAAAAAAGAAAAAATGCTAGTCATCATCTGAGCCTTCAGTGAGTCATAATCTTTTTGCATTAAAGGGAAGCTGAACAAGGTATGCCTGTAAACATTTAGATACTTACTGATTTTAGTAACTTAAGAAATGTATGTCATAGAATACACAACTATTCATAGTCTCAAGCTCACTTGTTGTGAGAAGCATGAATTAGTACAAAAGAATGAGGATAATGACCAAGTCATCCTTCTTTGCATGATTTATAACCAAGTATTATTTGCTTTTTCAGAGCCTACTGTTTTTTTCTTCTCCTCTCTCTTTATTCCATCCTTAGTCCCTATCTCCACTGAAAGAGATTAAAATTTTCAAGTACCTCCATTTGATATTGTGTTTAGCATAAGCCTGGAGTAGGTATGGTTTCTCTTTCTTGAATTTTTACTGACAAATGGCTTCTAGCTGCCTTCTGGGTGGGACACCACTATACAGTGCAGTGTTTGCTGAGGATTTCAGCAGCCACCTGGGGGCTCGTGTATTCAATGAATGTTATTTAGCAAAGCTAATGGTGAAAGGGTGACAAATGGTATGCTAACTTTTTTCTGTTTTCTGTGGTTTAGGACTAGTTGGTTTCAGTCTTGCTTGTTCTTCTGCATTACAAACTTTTTCCACATTTAAAATCTGTTACTGCCTCTCCTCCAGGGTCTGAGAGCAAGCTTTGCATTGTCAACGGAAGCCATTTGTCCATCAGAAGGTTCATATTTTAGACCATGGGCAAGTACTTATTTTCTAGTTAGTCCATGCTTCAGAATTTGTTTATTTCTTCAAGTTTTTTTTTTCAACTAACTAAACAATTTTTCTTCATTATCACTCCACTCACATGAAATGACCTAGACTGTTGATTTATCTGCAGTCACACCTGGTAAAATTAGGCTTGTTTGCGTATGATTAGCCATCAACTGGTTCACAGCTGAGCCACATTGGCTCTCCAAACATCCTTGGTGCCTTTGCTGCTTGGTGCCTCGGCACTTAGTGCAGACTGTGCCTGGGCTCAGCCCCAGACATGTCCCTTTCCTACTCTTGGAGTCCTTCCCCTGGCCTTGGCTGTGGCTCTCAGAGGAACTCAGTCTTTGCACGAGTCTCATTCATCTCCGCCTCCTCCTGTTCACTTTTCTCTCCTTGCACAATCTTCCTCTTTAACCCTTCTAGGCTCTAGAACACTTCCATTATTTTTGCTCCAAGGTCCTGAGTTGACTATTGGCTGAAGTAAAAAAAAGTGGAAAAAATGAAGAAAGCTGGGCAGAGAGGCCAGTTAATTATACTGTGCAAAGCTTCTGAAAAAGGACAGTTCTGATTCCATGTGGACTTATTGAAGGGAAGGGAAGGGAACTTCACTGAGGATTTGTCAGGGAATTCTAGGAAACCCTTGGACAGCAGGCTTCAGGTGCTAGGGTAGCTTTCTGCTTCCAACTGTAAAGAAATCTGAGAGCATTTCCTCTTCAAAGAGACACCATGAGCTGAGGACCCCCTCCATGCACTTCATATCTTGCCCACTCTAATACAGCAAGGTCAGGAGGCCATTTGAAGTGGAAAACAATTTTTCTACAATCCAAAGCAAGCTTGGGGGTACAATCTATAGGCAACTTTAATATTTGCACAGTTCCATGTTATCTCGTTAATTTAGCATAAACCCACACGTAACCAGGCTTTGACCTGGTCTCAGTTCTGTTTTCCAAGCCCAATTTCAACAGAGCACTTTCCCAGAACTCTTCTTTCCTTCTAAGTCCCAATCTCCATCTCAGTATCAGGTCCATTCAGATTAGACCTTACTTAATGTCTTTGCATGCCTATTCAGTTTAGCATGATAGCCACATAAACTCAAAAATTATGACACAAGGCCTGACCTGTGATGGCGCAGTGGATAAAGCATCAACCTAGAACACTGAGGTTGCTGGTTCAAAATCCTGGGCTTGCCTGGTCAAGGCACATATGGGAGTTGATGCTTCCTGCTCCTCCCCCCTCTTCTCTCTCTCTCTCTCTCTTTTCTTCTCTTCTCTTCTCTCTAAAATGAATAAAGTCTTTGAAAAAAAATTTTTTTTAAAGTTTAAAAAAAAATTACGACACAGAGTGATCAGGACAACAACGAAAGCGGGATAAAGCCCCTCTTCTCCAAACTCAGGAAGCCTACCTCTGTAGTATCCTGTTTCTGCCCTGGAATTCTCACACAGCCTGGGTCAAAGATCTGAAAAAGGCCCTAGGCATCTCCTCACTCAACTGTCCTTCAAGCATTTGTATCTACTTTCTTTGAAACCTGACTTTGCAAATGTGTTCATGAGCACACACACACAATAAAAATTGAAAACACATAATGATTTCTAAAGTAACATATAGGGTTGGTTTAAAGTGGGAAGAAAATTCTCAGTATTCTTTGAGTTTTGACTTAAAAAAAACAGGTAATGGAGAAAAATGAGAGAGTAGGCATTAAATAAGCAAAATGAAAATAAAAGAGAGAGAAAAGATTTAAGATGGAGAAGGGAAATGAAAGAATGGAAGTAAGAAAAAATATATAGGCCAGGAAAACAGGCATAAATAGTGGGCATGGAAGGAGTTACTTGGCTGGTTGAGGTGAGGCAGGAGAGCAGTGTGAAGGCGAAGAGTACCTCCCGCCCCGAGCGCCCCGGGCGGGAGCGTGGAAACTGCCTCAGACCCTCCAGAAGCCCTGGATGGACTCCTATTCCTTGGCCGTCTGTCTCGGTCACTGACAGGACCATGGCCCACAGGGAGAAGGCAGCGACGACACAGAGGTCCCTCCAATGTGTTCTGGCAGGCACTCTCTCACAGCTTGGGTCCAGATTTTTCATAAACATTAAGTGTCTCCCCTGTGACTCAACGAGCTGTCCTTTTATCTCTCTCCCTGGGCCTGGGCAGCAGCCTGCTAACTCCGATCAACAGGAGCCCTAAGCTTCAGGTAGAATGGCGACAGGTTTCCAGTCAAGCCTGCCAGGTACGGGTGCAGCGACAACCCTTGGACCTTCTTGGTCACATCAGGACTCCTTACTTCAAGGTAAAAGTGACGGTGCCCTCTCCCCACCCACCCCCTACAGCATGGCAAAATTCAACTTAGGTTAAAGAGTTACACATTTATAAAAAATAAAGTTTTTGATATATACTTCTCACAAAAATTAGGGGATATTTCAAAATGAATATAAAGCGATAAAAAAAGAAGCATTTGATTTTTTTTATTAAACAAGAACATCAGAAAAGCAAATGACAAGTCAAAGAAAATTGTTCAATTATGCAAATGAGATGCAAAACCAACTTTTATTTCACTGGTGGAAATGCACTATACAAAAGGATGAATGTACTGGAGTATCTGCACGTTCCCTCACCCGCTAATTTTTGTGAGCAGATGTGTGACTCAGTTAAGTAGAGTTAAAAAAAGTAAGTTGTGCTTGATGGGGGGAAAAAGAGAGATAACAAAAAGATAAACAGGAACAGAGGCCAGTACAGTGGACAGTTGAAGCTGTATGGCACACACCATGAAATGGATTTTTTTTTTAAACTTTCGCCCTCAGATCTTCCTTTCTAGCCTTTTTTTGACTCCTTGAGCTGAACACAGACCTCTTTATTCCCTCAGTTTTAAAACTACCTCATTCTGGTTCATTAAGATTCTATTTTGGGTATTAAGAAGTCAGGCCAGGCTAAGTCAAAGATTAATTTCACACCAAAAGACTTTTTCCCTCTCTCCATCTCAGGCCAGACTTGTGGCCCTATAAGGTCTGTCTGGGAAGAAGCAGTAAAGTGTTCCTTTTGCGTGGTCCTCTTCTCCCTCTTTCTGCTGCTTCTAACCCTTCCAGTCAGGTGGGAGAGGGTGGGAAGGAGGCTTTTTACATAAGTTCTTCAGCCTAGTCCTACCTTGACAGCTGTGTCCTTATGCCTAGAGAGCTTACACCTATGGGTTCTTCAGAACACCTTTGGGCGTCTCAGTGTTGCACTGTGGTCTGATCCAGGAGATGCACCGGGCTAATCTCTTCTCACAGGCTCTACCCCAGGTTCCCCCATACCTCTGCCCATCATACCCTCAGGCTGGGGGACAGAGGAGCTTCTCATCAGACAGCCTCCCTGGGTGGGGCATCTGCAAGATGGCAAGACTCTGTGACAAACTTGGAGCCCCTCATTTGCTTGTGAAGGGTGAGTAGAAGAAACACCCAAACCACACTTTATAGATCTTTCTCATGTATGGATGTCTTTAACAGTCTGACAAAACGTAAGGACCCCCCTCTCAGAATAATACATTAATAAAATATGCAGTATTACAAAGGAATTAATTATATTTCAACACAGCTATCAAAAACATTTTTAAAGCTGTCCTCTAATATGTGTGCTGTCTTATTAGCACATTATATAACAAGTTTTAGTGGTAATTTCTAAGTAGTGATGAGTATAAATGATATTGTGAGATATCTGCAACCACTATTTGTGATGAATACACCCATGGTTTCTATTGGTGACAAAGGTACAGTTGTTACTAATACTACTGTGCTGTGTTCCCTACATTAACAATGGAAAGAAATGCTAAATTTCAGCTGGAAGATAATGAAAATGAGGATGGATTATTTTTCTCATGCATGTTCACAAACACCCTGAATTCCATCCACAAATCCCTGAGAACTGCAGATCAAGAACCCAGCTCCGGCCCTGGCCGGTTGGCTCAGCGGTAGAGCGTCGGCCTGGCGTGCGGGGGACCAAGGTTCGGTTCCCGGCCAGGGCACATAGGAGAGGCGCCCATTTGCTTCTCTACCCCCCCCCCTTCCTCTCTGTCTCTCTCTTCCCCTCCCGCAGCCAAGGCTCCATTGGAGCAAAGATGGCCCGGGCGCTGGGGATGGCTCCTTGGCCTCTGCCCCAGGCGCTAGAGTGGCTCTGGTCCTGGCAGGGCGGCGCCCCGGAGGAGCAGAGCATCGCCCCCTGCTGGGCGTGCCAGGTGGATCCCGGTCGGGCGCATGCGGGAGTCTGTCTGACTGTCTCTCCCCGTTTCCAGCTTCAGAAAAATACAAAAATACAAAAAAAAAAAAAAAAAAAAAAAGAACCCAGCTCCACAGAACCCTCCAGCTCCTCCTCCCACGGTTTTCCTGCCTCCTGCTATATAAGTCAGAAAGGGCAGAGGGAGGTGGCGGCAGGGCCTGTTTGGTGGCCTCTTGGTGAGGCTTGCAGCTCCAGTAAGACTGGAAAGAAGAAAGCCAATAGTCCTCAGCTTTGGGACACGCAAGCCTGAGGCAACAAGAAGAGTGCACTGAGTGACCTGCTGATGTGAATTCAGTTTATGTTCCACACTCATGAGAACATTCTGGAATTGATACCCAAGAAACTGTTAACAGTGATTATTACCTCTGGGGATACAGTCATTGAGACGAAGGGACAGAAATTATTTTCATGTTAACTTCTTTTCTAATAAAAATATTTTGTTTATGTGATGAAAAATTAATTTTAAGAAACACTTCTAAAGTTTTTCTAAAGGAAACTATTCGTGACTTTAAATGATCTAAAGTGGAAAAATCTTTCTAAGCATAAAAGTAATAGAAGAAATAATAGGAAAAATTGATGGTCTTGATTCCACAAAAATATGTCAAAACATAATGATATCACAGAAATAACTAAAAGAGAAAAATAAAAAACTTGAATATTTGCAACAAAAATTCAAAAAAGAAGTCAATAGATCTATTAAGGAACAATCATAAATCAATGAGAAAAACAGCAACATGCCATCAATAGCTGGTTTGAGTTCTTCAGTACCCTTCCTTCTTTCTGCCCTGATTCCACCATATTCACCCCCCAGAGAACAACTGAGCAGCAAAAGAAAGAACATTCAAAATATATAGATTAAATTCCAGGAATTGGTGATGGCAGAGGCCTCTTCCACTACTCTTATTCCCAGTTCAACCCAAGGTTTGGTTACTGAGCACTGGTGCTTTAAGCCAGAAAAGGCCTGAGTCCTGGCCAAAGTGGACCTGGACTTCTACACTGAAGGGACAGTGGGTTTGTTAACCTCAGAATCTTCTTTCTAGGATGTACCCAAAGATAAATAATATGCTCACAATAAGGATGCAAGAAGGTTTCTTGAGAAATAAAATACTGTGTTCATTTGCATCTGGCCTCCTGTGGCAGCACTGTGCCACATAGGGAACAGCATGGGCTATGGAGACCAAAGAAGTTCAGATTCAAGTCCTGGTTCTATTGCCTTTTACTATCTATAAAATTTGAGCAAGTCACTTATCTAAATTTTTGTTTTTCCATCTGTGAAATGTGTACTTCATAGGGTTATTATGAGATCTAGAGATAATCCTTACCTTACCTCACACCACACATACAACAATACTCCAGAAGGTTCAAAGAAGTGAATGCTTAAATATTAAGACTATTAGAAATATAAGATAATATATTTGCCTGACCAGGCGGTGGTGCAGTGGATAGAGCGTTGGACTGGGATGCAGAGAACCCAGGTTCAAGACCCTGAGGTTGCCAATTTGAGTGCAGGCTCATCTGGTTTGAGCCAGAGGTCACTGGCTCAAGCAAGGGGTTACTCGGTCTGCTGAAGGCCCATGGTCAAGGCACATATGAGAAAGCAGTCAATGAACAACTAAGGTGTCGCAATGAAAAACTGATGATTAATTGATGATTGATGCTTCTCATCTCTCTCCATTCCTGTCTGTTTGTCCTTATCCATCCCTCTGACTCTCTCTGTCTCTGTGTAAAAAAAAAAAAAAAAATAGTATTTTTATGACCTTGGAATAGGAAAGGATTTCTTAAGTAAGGCCCAAAAGGACAAATAATAAAACATTAAATTAGAAAAAGACAAACAAAAACTTGGAAGGTATTTGTAATATATAAAATAGAACATTAGTATATGGAACATACTAAATTATTTCAAACTTTTTAAAGAAACTCAATAAAAAAATGAGCAAAGGTTATGAACAATAATTCACAGAAAAAAAACAATTAAATATTTCACTATCATAAAATAGTAAATTGATTCATTTGCCTGCTAAAACAATTTGGCATTATCCAGTAAAGTTAAAAATTGCCACAGCCTCTAATCCAACAATTCTACTTCTGAAGAAACAGTGTATACTTACACAGAGACATATAAAGATGTTTATCGTAATTTTGCTTTATCATAGAGTTGACTGGAACAAACTCACATTCACCTGTAGAAAGATGGATAAATTGCAGCATGTTCATACAACAAAACACTATATACAAGTTAAAATAAATTAACCAGATTTCTATGTGGCATCATAGAGGAATCACAAAAAGAATCCATAACTTTGAGTTTAAAATGATGTCAGTAGTTTCATACAACATAATACTATTTATGGAAATAATTTAAATATCCAAAGCAAGCTCTGGCCAGATAGCTTGGTTGGTTGGAGTGTCATCCCAAAGCCCATAGGTGACCGGTTCAATCCCCAGTCAAGGCACATGCAGGAGCAGATCGAAGTTTCTCTCTCTCTCTCCCCCACCCCTTCCTCTCATATCTGTGTAGTATAAAAACGTGGCCTGGATACATACCAAATTTCTGATAGGAAGGAAATATAAAAGAATTGTTATTGTACTTTCTTATTCTTTTCAAAAAACTTTTCCTCAAAACAGTAATAAATTGAAGTACTAAGGAGAGTGCATGACTTTTATCAGATAGTTAATAAATAATAGCTGTTCTTATACCTTTCCTGTCAAGTATAAGTAGCTAACATGTACTTTGGTCCTGTGTCCCAGCTACAGCAAGTTAGCAGCTTCTCTCCGCCCAGCACACCAGCTAAGGCGGTGTTTCCCAATGTGGGGCCCACGCCCCACAGGGGGGCAATTCGATAGTTAAGGGGGGCAATTTGAAAATGGACTCGACACGACTTTAACTCTTTCACCCCGGGCCATTTAAATGCAATGCTAGATATCGGTGCCAAATTTAACAAAAAATGCAATTCATAAATAATTGCAGTAAATAATTATTAAGTATAATTTCGTTTGACGACACCAAAATATCAACTGGATGATTGGCGTCGTCAAGTAAACTTGTCCTGGGTACACCGTGGAGCATGCCGTCTGCTGCAGGGAACCCCGGACGTTTTAAAAACTCACTAAACAATGCAGTTATTCTCACGTAATTGGCCCATCGCAACTTCTGTAGTGTTTCACATCATTCAGTTGGTGTTAATTTGAAATAAGTGTCAGTCAAAACTGTTGTAAAAGCTCATTGATTTAATAAATATACATATATATATTGTATAGATATAATTGGTAAGTATTTGATTTTATTTTTATCAATATTAAACTCTTTATTAAGTACTTCTTGCATTGGGGCTAGAAAGCACTAATATTTTATAAATATTATTGGGGCTATAATAGTGCATGCACGACAATTTTAATTTTAGAAGCATAACTTTCCAGAAAATTTTGTCAAGTGGAAAAAATATAGATATCTTTTGATTTGCGGTGGTAGTGTAGTAAATGTGTTATATACATTTAAATAAATATGAATTTTTAGTATACGTTTACTCTATGTCACATTGAATATATTTTAACACATATTTTAATATTAGTTTTTAATTGATCTTATTTTTATTTCTTATAGCCCATAGTAAAATGAGTGGTGCAAAGAAGAAAAAAACTCGTCAATATTAGGAGGAATATTTAAAATTTGGGTTCATACTCGCTGTTCACGATGAGCAGATTCCTTTTTGTCTTTTATGCCAGCAATGCTTGACCAACGAATCAATGAAACAGGTCGTCTTGAGGCGCATTTGAAGGCGAAACATAATGCTCATATTAATTCAGATTTGAGTTACTTTAAAACTTTAAAGAAAAATTTTGAAAAAAGAACAACATTAAAGTCTCTATTTACTGCTCATACTTCAACTAATAATCGTGTTCTTGAGGCTAGTTATCAAATTTCTTTATTCATCGCTAAAACTGGAGAAAATCACACTATAGGAGAGAATTTAATAAAACCATCAATATCAGCATTTCTTAAAACGGTTCTTGAAAAAGATGACAAAGATGTAAAAGCTATGCCACTCAGTGACAATCCTGTTAGCAGAAGAATATAGACGAAATGAGTGAGGATATTGAAAAACAACTTATTGAAAAGCTGAAAACAAGAAAATTCTCCTTGCAAATGGATGAATCAACTTTGAGAGACAGTGAGGCAGTATTGATAACTTACGTAAGATATATTGATAAAGGACATTTTGCTGAAGAAATGTTGTTCTGTAAAAGATTAGAAAGCACCACTACCTCCAAAGATATATATAATAAGCTAAAAAACTACTTAGATGTCAATGATATACCAATGAAAAATATAACATCTTGTGCTGCAGATGGTGCTCCCAATATGATGGGCAAGAAAAATGGCTGCTTAAAATTGATGAAAGATGCTAATCCAGAAATGATTCTTGTGCATTGTGTTATTCATAGGGAAAACTTGGTAGCTAAAAACATCTCGCCTGTTCTGAATGAAGTATTACATACAGTAATAAAGTGTGTTAATGCTATTAAAGCTAGTACCAAATGTGAGCGTCTTTTCAAGCTATTTTGTGAAAAACAAAATGAAGATCTTGTGAGACTTTTACTTCATACTGAAGTAAGATGGCTATCTAAAGGAAACTGTTTGAAAAGATTTATGAAACTGTTTGATACTCTTAGTGATTTTTAAGCGACAAACCTGAAATGAAGTATCTGTTAACAATAGATGGTAAAGCATTTGTGAGTTATTTAGCCGATATCTTTGAAAAACTAAATATATTAAATAAGCAACTTCAAGGAACAAATAAAACTCTTGTCGATGCAAAAGCAAAGATATTTGGTTTCATTACCAATATTGAGTTATGTCAGAAACCTATTAACAACAAAAACTTTAAACAGTTTCATTGGCTCCAAAAATGTGAAGTAACTGATACCGCTTTACTTGTTATTGTCAATTATTTGAATATTCTATCGGCTGATTTAAAAGAAAGATTTTCTGATTTAAAACAAATTGATTTCCCAACATGGATGATGCAGCCAATGTTAGTGGATTTGTCTGATATATCAAATATGCAGTATCAAGAAGAACTTGCAGAATTGCAAAATGATGAGTCAGTTAAAGCTTTATTTAATATCAAAGGAGCGATGGCATGGCTTTGTGAGGAAACAGAAATCAAATACCCAAATTCAACCAAATGTGCAAGAAAACTATTGCTACCGTTTCCATCTTCATTTTTAGCTGAATGTGGATTTAGTGCTGTAAATGATTTACTGGTAAAAAAAAAAAAAAAAAAAAAAAGAAATCAGCTGGATATAACACAACGTGGAGACTTGAGACTAAAGCTAACCAAATTGGAACCTAATATAAAATCTCTGTGCAGCAAGCATCAAGCGCAAGGATTACACTAAATTAAAATAATAAATAAATATAGAAAAATCTGTATTAAAATTACTGGTACAAAATGTCAGTAATGTTGAGGTTGAGGAACCCTCTCTAAGCCCACAGAAAGTAAAATAGCTTAGTTGGTTTGAGAATAGTCCCCACATGTTGAAGTTGCAGGTTCCATCCCAAGTCAGGGAACACACAAGAAGTAACCAAAGACGTCCTGAATAACTGGAACTACAAAGCAATGTTACTTTCTCTTTCTCCCTTTTTCTCTTTCTAAAAATCAATTATTAAAAATCCACGGAACTGAATTTAATATACTAAATTTGATGACTTTTCTGGTGAGTCATTTTCTAAATTATCAGACACAAAACCACCCTTTCTCTCTAACACTGGAAACTGGGGCTAGATCAGAAAGTGTGCATGACAGAGTTGCTCTACCCAAAACATAACCCCAAATTCTTCCCTGTATCACAGCAGGCAGGATGCCTTCTTCCAGAGAATAATTATTATAATTGGGCAAGACATTATGGAATTTTTTCAAATCCTGAAAATTTAACAGGATGGCACCTAATTCAGTCCAATGCTAGCTATTTTCAAAACTAAAAAGGCAACATGGGTATCGCCTAGGAGACAGTTCAGGTGATCGATGGACCACATCTAAAATCCACACCACTAAATCAACTGTTCCATATTCTTTTTTTTGTTTTTGTAATATTTATTTATTTATTTTATAAAACTCATTATACCTTTGATGAAATACTACATTTTTTTATTAAATTTAATGCAGTGACATTGATAAATCAGGGTACATATGTTGAGAGAAAATATCTCCAGATTATTTTTGACATTTGATTATGCTGTATACCCCTCACCCAAAGTCAAATTGTCTTCCATCACTTTCTATCTGGTTTTCTTTCTGCCCCTACCCTCTGCCACCCCCTCTCTCTCCTTCCCACCCCATCCCTTCCACCACCCCCACCCCTGTTACCATCACATTCTTGTTCATGTCTCTGAGTCTCATTTTTATGTCCCATCTATGTATAGATTCATATACTTCTTAGTTTTTTCTGATTTACTTATTTCACTTCGTATAATGTTATCAAGGTCTATCCATGTTATTGTAAATGATCCGATGTCATCATTTCTTATGGCTGAGTAGTACTCCATAGTATATATGTACCAAAGCTTTTTAATCCACTCGTCCTCTGACGGACATTTGGGCTGTTTCCAGATCTTTGCTATTGTGAACAATGCTGCCACAAACATGGGAGTGCATTTCTCCTTTTGGAGCAGGTCTATGGTGTTCTTGGGGTATATTCCTAAAAGTAGGACAGGTGGATCAAAAGGCAGTTCAATTTTCAATTTTTTGAGGAATCTCCATACTGTTTTCCATAGAGGCTGCACCAGTCTGCATTCCCACCAGCAATGCAGGAGGGTTCCCTTTTCTCCACATCCTCGCCAGCACTTATTCTGAGTTGTTCTGTTAATGAGCGTCATTCTGACTGGTGTGAGGTGATATCTCATTGTGGTTTTAATTTGCATTTCTCTAATGATTAGTGATGTTGAGCATTTTTTATATGCCTATTGGCCATCTGTATGTCCTCTTTGAAGGAGTGTCTATTCATTTCTTTTGCCCATTTTTTGATTGGATTGTTTGTCTTCCTGGTGTGGAGTTTTACAAGTTCTTTACAAATTTTGGTTATTAACCCCTTATCAGACGTATGGTCAAATATATTCTCCCATTGTGTGGTTTGTCTTTTTATTCTGTTCTTATTGTCTTCAGCTGTGCAAAATCTTTTTAGTTTGATATGGTCCCATTTGTTTATTCTGTCTTTTATTTCACTTGCCCGTGAAGATAAATCAGCAAATATATTTCTCTGAGAGATGTCGAAGAGCTTACTGCCTATGTTTTCTTCTAAGATGCTTATAGTTTCACGGCTTACGTTTAAGTCTTCTATCCATTTTGAGTTTATTTTTGTGAATGGTGTAGGTTGGTGATCTAGTTTCATTTATTGGCAGGTAGCTGTTCAATTGTCCCAACACAATTTATTAAAGAGGCTTTCTTTACTCCATTGTATTTCCTTACCTCCATTGTCAAATATCAGTTGTCCATAGACCTGTGGGTTTATTTCTGGGTTCTTTGTTCTATTCCATTGACCTATATGCCTGTTCTTATGCCAGTACCAGGCTGTTTTGAGTACAATGGCTTTTTAGTATAACTTGGTATCAGGAAGTATGATACCTCCCCTTTTATTATTCTTTTTTAAAATTGCTGAGGCTATTCGTGTTCTTTTTTGGTTCCATATAAATTTTTGGAATATGTGATCTATATCTTTGAAATATGTCATTGGTATTTTAATTGGCATTGCATTGAATTTATAGATTGCTTTGGGTAATATAGACATTTTAATAATGTTTATTCTTTCTAACCATGAGCAGGGTATGTGCTTCCACTTGTTTGTATCTTCCTTGATTTCTTTTATCAATGCTTTATAACTTTCCGAGTACAAGTATTTAGTCTCCTTTGTTAAATTTACTCCTAGGTACTTTATTTTTTGGTGGTAATAGTGGAGGGGATTGTTTCCTTAATTTCTCTTTCTGACTGTTCATTGTTGGCATATAAAAATGCCTCTGATTTCTGAGTATTAATTTTATATCCTGCCACTTTGCTGAATTCATTTATCAGGTCCAGTAGTTTTTTGACTGAGACTTTAGGGTTTTCTATATACAATATCATATCATCTGCAAATAATAAAAGTTTTACTTCTTCTTTTCCAACTTGAATGTCTTTTATTTCTTCTTCTTGTCTAATTGCTGGGGCTAGGACTTCCAGGACTATGTTGAATAAGAGTGGTGAAAGGAGGCACCCCTGCCTTGTGTCTGATCTTAAGGGGATTGCTTTTAATTTTTGCCCATTAAGTATGATGTTGGCTGTGGGTTTGTTATAGATGGCTTTTAGGCTTTTATCATGTTGAGGTATGTTCCCTGTATTCCCACTTTGCTGAGAGTTTTGATCATGAACGGATGCTGGATTTTATCAAATGATTTTTCTGCATCTATTGAAATTATCATGTGGTTTTTCTCCTTCTTTTTGTTTATGTGATGAATCACATTGATTGATTTGTGGATATTGTAGCAGCCTTGCCTCCCCAGAGTAAATCCCACTTGATCATGGTGTATGATTTTATCCATATATTGTTGCATCCGGTTTGCTAATATTTTGTTGAAGATTTTAGCATCTATATTCATCAAGGATATTGGCCTATAATTTTCTTTCTTTGTGTTGTCTTTCCTGGTTTTGGAATCACTATTATGCTCACCTCATAAAAGGAGCTTGGAAGTCTTCCTTCCTCTTGAATTTTTTGAAATAGCTTGAGAAGGATAGGAGTCAGTTCTTTAAATATTTGGTAGAATTCACTTTTGAAGCCATCAGGCCCAGGACTTTTCTTTGTTGGGAGTTTTTTGATAACTGTTTTGATCTCCTTTGTTGTAATCAGTCTGTTTAGGTTTTCTGATTCTTCCAGACTGATTTTTGGAAGATTGTATGTTTCAAGGAATTTGTCCATTTCATCTAGCTTGTCTAGTTTTTTGGCATACAGTTCCTCATAGTATTTTCTTACAATATTTTGTATTTCGGTGTGTCAGTTATTTCTCCACTCTCATTTCTAATTTTATTTATTTGATGCCTATCTCTTTTTTCTTGGTGAGTCTAGTTAAAGGTTCATTGATCTTGTTTACCTTTTCAAAGAACAAGTTCCTAGTTTTATTGATCCTCTGTATTGTTTCTTTAGCCTCTATGTCATTTATTTCTGCTCTGATCTTTATTATTTCCTTTCTTCTACTAGCTCTGGGCTTTACTTGCTGTTCTTTTTCTAGTTCTTTTAGATACAAGGTTAAGTTGTTTATTTGAGCTTTTTCTAGTTTCTTAAAGTATGGCTGTAGTGCTATGAACTTCCCTCTCAGTATTGCTTTTGCTGTGTCCCATAAATTTTGAGTTGTTGTATGCTCATTGTCATTTGTTTCTAGGAATTTTTTTATTTCTTCTTTGATCTCATTATTAATCCATTCATTACTTAACAACCTGCTATTTAGTTTCCATGTGTTTGAGAATTTTTGAGTTTTTCTGTTGTGGTTGATTTCTAGTTTCATGCCATTGTGATCAGAGAAAGTATTAATATGATTTCAATCTTCTTAAATTTGTTGAGACTGAGTGATGTCAGAGAAATGGTGCCATAAGGAGTGATACCGATAAATCTCCCCAAAAATTCAACAAGATCTTCAACCAGAGACAGAAAAATCTATCCTTGGAGCCTCCAGAAGTTCCACACTAAATGCGAAGGTATGAGTGAGCGAAAAATTGACTAAATATATAATCAACCCCAAAGGAAAGAAGGAGGAAGAAACACTTCACCTTCCTCACTAACCTAAATATTGGGATGCTTTCATTGGGAACTGAGAGTATAGGAACTGAGGCAGGCATAGGGTATGAATAGAACCAGACTGTGGCACAAACGTCCGAACCAGGCTGTGGCACAGACATCCAAGCAGAGGAAAAACTGTGCTTGTGGCAACCCAATCAACACAAGCTAATGCTCACACCAAATTCAGACAAAGAAAGGCACTTGGGAAAGCAATCTGCCCTGATCTCCTGGTCGGCGCATGCAGATAGTGGGCGAGAGATTCCTCTGAGGGCCCTGGGAGTGGGCGCCTGTGTTACCAAACAGAGGGGCAGAGTCAGAGGCCTTTGTGTGGGCTAAAACTGAAATCTCGGGGTTGCCCCTGTGCCCCAAAAAGCAGCTCATGAGGAGGGAGCGGGAGCAAAGTTCCCTATGCTCGAACTTTTCCTCGAACTTTTCCGTGCGGACAGGGCGCCTCACTCAGAGTGAGAGGCAGCTGGCCTGATATCCTGGTTGGTGAGCGCGGAGAGTGGGAAAGAGATTTCCCTGGGAGTGGGCGCCAGTGTTCCTGGACAGAGGGGCAGAGTCAGAAGTCTTTGTGTGGGCCGAAGCCCCGCCTGATTATGCTAGGGGCTCTGACTGATTGAACATTACCCAGAGCCCTGTGCTGAGTGGGAATAGAGGGGGGATTTGCCAGCTCTTTGAGCCTCTTAATCTCCAGGCAGAGGAAGCAGCAACCCCATAGCTGGATCATCAGGCTACCAATTCAGGAAGGAAAGACTAGGAGAAAGGCTTCGGGAACATGGACTCTCTCATTGGCAGAGCCTTCAAATGCTAATGAGCCTCAACTGCCAATGAAACTGAAGCCCAATATATGACATTGCCATAGAGACTTATCAACCACAAACCTCTACTAAGCGTGCCACAGAGGAAGAACCCGGAGTACAGAGTCACCAACCAGGAAGAGGGAGAGAAAAGAAAAAGCAAGAAGATAACCTCTCAAAATCAAGAATAATCCACAGACTTTATAACCTATTCCATTTTATTATATTTGTTCATTTGTTTCTCTTATCTTCTTGTCTTGATTATTTCCTTCCTATTCCAATTTGATCGTTTAATTCTCTGTCGGTCTTACTCTCTCCTCTCCTTGAACTACACTACCCATAAGTGTTACATCTCCCATTATCTTTTCTTTCTTCTTCCTTTCTCTCTATGAGGGTTGCACTCCAAAACCCTTAACTCTCTCTCTCTCTCCTTTTATTCTTTTTTTTTCTTTTTCTGTTTTCCTCTTTCTTTTATTTTCTCCCTCTATATTAGTTTTTTTTCTCCTTTAATTTTCCTCTCATTCAATCCTCAATCACAAACAAATTATTTAATCTGAGACTCAAATTTTTCTTTGTGGCACTTTGGGGTTTTTCTCTTTGTTTTTTTAACTCACTAGCAGGGCTCCCAACCCTGGCGATCCATTCTAGCTAGTTCTTGCTCCACTAAATACAATAGTAATTCTTAAATTTTTTCCCTTTTTTCATGTTTTCCTCTTATTCCTCTCATCATATCTCTTAATCAACCATCACCTAAAAGCAAATCATTTTATTCTTGACCCAAATTTTTTCCTTTTTTGCATTTTGTGGATCCATACCACCTTTTTTGCCCATTTATTACTTCTACCCAACTCAGGCCCTCCATTATAGTAGTTTTTGTTCTATTTAGCACAATATAATAGACAGTTCACCACAAGATTTTCTCAAGAAGGAGGGGAGAGGAGAGGAGAGGGAAAAAAGGGAGGAGGGAATAATATTTTTTTAATTCTTTTTTATTTTTATTTTTAAAACTTTTTATTCTTTATTAATTCTCATTAATACTATTAATGAACCCACCCTCGAATGCCATTAAAAATATCGAATATCATGGATACAAAACACAGAGAAGTAGCACAGATATGAGGAAAAATCTATGGGGAAAAAGATTTAATATATTGGAAACCTTGGAGCTAAATAACAAAGAATTTAAAATAGAAATCCTAAAAATACTCAGAGATATACAAGAAATCACAGAAAGGCAATTTAGGGAGCTCAGAAAACAACTGAATAAACACAAAAAATATATTACCAAGGAAATTGAAACTATAAAAACAAATCAAACAGAGTTGAAAACTCAATTCATGAGCTGAAAAACAAGATAACAAGCTTAGCTAATGGAACAGGCCAGATAGAAGGTAGGATTAGGGAAACAGAAGACAAGCAACTTGAGGCACAACAGAGAGAAGAAGAAAGAGACTCAAAAATTAAAAGAAATGAGAAAGCCCTACATGAATTGTCTGACTCCATCAAAAAGAATAACATAAGAATAATAGGTATATCAGAGGGAGAAGAGAGAGAAAATGGAATGGAGAACATATTCAAACAAATAATAGATGAGAACTTCCCAAGTCTGTGGAAAGAACTAAAGCTTCAAATTCAAGAAGCAAACAGGACTCCAAGTTTTCTTAACTGCAACAAACCTACTCCAAGGCACATCATAATGAAATTGGCACAAACCAATGACAAAGAAAAAATTCTCAAGGCATCCAGGGAAAAGAAGAATACAACATATAAAGGAAGACTCATTAGATTATCATCAGATTTCTCAACAGAAACTCTACAAGCTAGAAGAGACCCCAACATTTAAAGTCCTGAAAGAGAGGAACTTTCAGCCATGAATACTATACCCATCAAAGCTATCCTTCAAATATGAAGGAGAAATATAAACATTCACAGATACAGAAAAGATGAGGGAATTTATCATCAGAAAACCCCCACTCCAGGAATTACTAAAGGGGGTTTTCCAACCAGATAATAAGAAAAAAAAATCCACAAGTAAAAGCTCCACCAAGAACACAATAAAACCAAATTTAAACTGTAACAATAACAAAAAAGGGGGGGGGGGAGAGGATGGAGATTAACAGTAGCAAAGGACAATGGACTGTAAAAGTACTCACAAGATAGTTCATTACAATGAACAGGGTAGGAATCCTTTTCATTACTTAATGATAACCACCCTTGAAAACACCACCACAGAAGCACATGATTTAAAAAAGATAGCAACAGAGGAAAGATATATGGAATACAACCAAATAAAAACAAAATATAGAAAAACAAAAAAGAAGGTTTAAACAAGACACAAAACTAACAGAAAGCAATGTATAAAATTGCAATAGGAAACTCACGAGTGTCGATAATTACACTAAATGTAAATGGATTAAACTCACCAATAAAAAGGCACAGAGTAGCAGAATGGACTAAAAAAGAAAATCCAACTGTATGCTGCCTACAAGAAACTCATCTAAGTAACAAGGATAAAAACAAATTCAAAGTGAAAGGCTGGAAAACAATATTCCAAGCAAATAACATCCAAAAAAAAGCAGGCATAGCAATACTCATATCTGATAATGCTGACTACAAGACAGCAAAAGTACTCAGAGACAAAAATGGCCATTTCATAATGGCTAAGGGGACACTGAATCAAGAAGACATAACAATTCTTAATATATATGCACCAAACCAAGGAGCACCAAAATATATCAGACAGCTTCTTATTGACCTTAAAAGAAAAACTGACAAAAATACAATCATACTTGGAGACCTCAATACACCGCTGACGGCTCTAGATCGGTCATCCAAACAGAGAATCAACAAAGATATATTGGCCTTACACAAAACATTAGAGCACCTGGATATGATAGACATCTACAGGACATTTCATCCCAAAGTGACTGAGTACACATTTTTCTCCAGTGTACATGGATCATTCTGAAGACTTGACCATATGTTGGGCCACAAAAACAACATCAGCAAATTCAGAAAAATCAAAGTTGTACCAAGCATATTTTCTGATCATAAAGCCTTGAAACTAGAATTCAACTGCAAAAAAGAGGAAAAAAAACCCACAAAAATGTAGAAACTAAACAACATACTTTTAAAAAATGAATGGGTCAAAAAAGAAATAAATGCAGAGATCAAAAGATATATACAGACAAATGAAAATGACAATACAACATATCAGAATCTATGGGATGCAGCAAAAGCAGTGATAAGAGGGAGGTTCATATCACTTCAGGACTATATGAACAAACAAGAGAGAGCCCAAGTGAACCACTTAACTTCACACCTTAAGGAACTGGAAAAAGAAGAACAAAGACAACCCAAAACCAGATGAAGAAAGGAGATAATAAAAATCAGAGCAGAAATAAATGAAATAGAGAACAGAAAAATGATAAAAAAATTAATAAAACAAGGAGCTGATTCTTTGAAAAGATCAACAAAATTGACAAACCTTTGGCAAGACTCACCAAGGAAAAAAGAGAAAGAACTCATATAAACAAAATCCAAAATGAAAGAAGAGAAATCACCACAGATATCATAGATATACAAAGAATTATTGTAGAATACTATGAAAAACTTTATGCCACTAAATGCAACAATCTAGAAGAAATGGATAAATGGCTAGAACAATATAATATTCCTAGACTGAGTCAAGAAGAAGCAGAAAGCCTAATCAGACCAATTAGCAGGGAAGAAATAGAAAAAACTATTAAAAACCTCCCAAAAATAAAAGTGCAGGCCAGACGGTTATACTAGCAAATTCTATCAAACATTTAAAGAAGACTTGGTTCCTATTTTACTCAAAGTTTTTCAAAAAATTGAAGAAGAAGCAATACTTCCAAACACATTTTATGAGGCCAACATAATCCTCATACTGAAACCGGGCAAGGACAGCACAAAATAAGAAAACTACAGACCAATATCTCTAATGAATATAGATCCTAAAATACTAAACAAAATACTAGCAAATCGAATACAACAACATATTAAAAAAATAATACATCATGATCAAGTGGGATTCATCCCAGAATCTCAAGGATGGTTCAACATACGTAAAACGTTTCACGTAATACACCATATCAACAAAACAAAGAACAAAAACACATGATCTTATCAATAGATATAGAAAAGGCATTCAATAAAATACAACACAATTTTATGTTGAAGACTCTCAACAAAATGGGTATAGAAGGAAAATATCTCAACATGATAAAGGCCATATATGATAAACCATCAGCTAACTTCATATTAAATGGCACAAAACTGAAGGCTTTCCTTCTTAAATCAGGAAGAAGACAGGGTTGTCCAATCTCTCCACTCTTTTTTTTTTTTTTTTTTTTATAATTTTATTTTTTTAATGGGGTGACATCAATAAATCAGGATACATATATTCAAAGATAACAAGTCCAGGTTATCTTGTCGTTCAATTATGTTGCATACCCACCACCCAAAGTCAGATTGTCCTCTGTCACCTTCTATCTTGTTTTCTTTGTGCCCCTCCCCACCCCCTATCCCTCTCCCATTCCCCCCTCCCCCCCGTAACCACCACACTCTTGTCAATGTCTCTTAGTTTCACTATGATGTACCACCTACGTATGGAATAATACAGTTGCTGTTTTTTTCTGATTTACTTATTTTGCTTCGTATCATGTTATCAAGATCCCACCATTTTGCTGTAAATGTTCCGATGTCATCATTTCTTATGGCTGAGTAGTATTCCATAGTGTATATGTGCCACATCTTCTTTATCCAGTCATCTATTGATGGGCTTTTTGGTTGTTTCCATGTCCTGGCCACTGTGAACAATGCTGCAATGAACATGGGGCTGCATGTGTCTTTACGTATCAATGTTTCTGAGTTTTGGGGATATATACCCAGTAGAGGGATTGCTGGGTCATAAGGTAGTTCTATTTGCAGTTTTTTGAGGAACCACCATACTTTCTTCCATAATGGTTGTACTACTTTACATTCCCACCAACAGTGTATGAGGGTTCCTTTTTCTCCACAGCCTCTCCAACATTTGCTATTACCTGACTTGCTAATAACAGCTAATCGAACAGGTGTGAGGTGGTATCTCATTGCCGTTTTGATTTGCATTTCTCTAATAGCTAAAGAAGATGAGCATCTTTTCATATATCTGTTGGCCATTTGTATTTCTTCCTGGAAGAAGTGTCTATTCATATCCTCTTCCCATTTTTTATTGGATTGTTTGTTTGTTTGTTGTTGAGTTTTATGAGTTCTTTGTATATTTTGGATATTAGGCCCTTATCTGAGCTGTTGTTTGAAAATATCATTTCCCATTTAGTTGGCTTTCTGTTTATTTTGTTATCAGTTTCTCTTGCTGAGCAAAAACTTCTTAGTCTGATGTAGTCCAATTCATTAATTTTTGCCTTCACTTCTCTTGCCTGTGGAGTCAAATTCATAAAATGCTCTTTAAAACCCAGGTCCATGAGTTGAGTACCTATGTCTTCTTCTATGTACTTAATTGTTTCAGGTCTTATGTTTAGATCTTTGATCCATTTTGAGTTAATTTTTGTACAGGGAGAGAGACTGTAGTCCAGTTTCATTCTTTTGCATGTGGCTTTCCAGTTTTCCCAGCACCATTTATTGAAGAGGCTTTCTTTTCTCCATTGTGTGTTGTTGGCCCCTTTATCAAAAATTATTTGACTATATATATGTCTCCACTCTTATTTAATGTGGTGCTAGAGGTTCTAGCCAGAGCAATCAGACAAGACAAAGAAATAAAAGGCATCCATATCGGAAAAGAAGAAGTAAAGGTATCACTTTTTGCAGATGATATGATCCTATACATTGAAAACCCCAAAAAATCTACAAAAAGACTACTAGAAACAATAAGCCAATACAGTAAGGTCGCAGGATACCAAATGAACATACAAAAGTCCATAGCCTTTCTATATGCCAACAATGAAACATTTGAGAACGAACTCAAAAAAATCATCCCCTTCACGATTGCAACAAAAAAAATAAAATACCTAGGAATAAACATATAAAGAATGTAAAGGAATTATATAATGAAAACTACAAACCATTGTTAAGGGAAATCGAAAAAGATACAATGAGATGGAAGAATATTATTTGTTCTTGGATATACAAATTTAATGCAATTCCCATCAAACTTCCAATGACGTTTTTTAAAGAAATAGAGCAAAAAATCATCAGATTTATATGGAACTATAAAAAACCCCGAATAGCCAAAGCAATCCTAAAGAAAAAGAATGAAGCTGGGGGCATTACAATACCTGACTTCAAACTATATTATAGGGCCACGACAATCAAAAACAGCATGGTATTGGCAGAAAAATAGACACTCAGACCAATGGAACAGAATAGAAAGTCCAGAAATAAAACCACATATATATAGTCAAATAATTTTTGATAAAGGGGCCAACAACACACAATGGAGAAAAGAAAGACTCTTCAATAAATGGTGCTGGGAAAACTGGAAAGCCACATGCAAAAGAATGAAACTCGACTACAGTTTGTCCCCCTGTACTAAAATTAACTCAAAATGGATCAAAGATCTAAACATAAGACCTGAAACAATTAAGTACATAGAAGAAGACATAGGTACTCAACTCATGGACCTGGGTTTTAAAGAGCATTTTATGAATTTGACTCCACAGGCAAGAGAAGTGAAGGCAAAAATTAATGAATTGGACTACATCAGACTAAGAAGTTTTTGCTCAGCAAGAGAAACTGATAACAAAATAAACAGAAAGCCAACTAAATGGGAAATGATATTTTCAAACAACAGCTCAGATAAGGGCCTAATATCCAAAATATACAAAGAACTCATAAAACTCAACAACAAACAAACAAACAATCCAATAAAAAAATGGGAAAAGGATATGAATAGACACTTCTCCCAGGAAGAAATACAAATGGCCAACAGATATATGAAAAGATGCTCATCTTCTTTAGCTATTAGAGAAATGCAAATCAAAACGGCAATGAGATACCACCTCACACCTGTTCGATTAGCTGTTATTAGCAAGACAGGTAATAGCAAATGTTGGAGAGGCTGTGGAGAAAAAGGAACCCTCATACACTGTTGGTGGGAATGTAAAGTAGTACAACCATTATGGAAGAAAGTATGGTGGTTCCTCAAAAAACTGCAAATAGAACTACCTTATGACCCAGCAATCCCTCTACTGGGTATATATCCCCAAAACTCAGAAACATTGATACGTAAAGACACATGCAGCCCCATGTTCATTGCAGCATTGTTCACAGTGGCCAGGACATGGAAATAATCAAAAAGCCCATCAATAGATGACTGGATAAAGAAGATGTGGCACATATACACTATGGAATACTACTCAGCCATAAGAAATGATGACATCGGAACATTTACAGCAAAATGGTGGGATATTGATAACATGATACGAAGCGAAATAAGTAAATCAGAAAAAACCAGGAACTGTATTATTCCATATGTAGGTGGTACATCATAGTGAAACTAAGAGACATTGATAAGAGTGTGGTGGTTACGGGGGGGAGGGGGGAATGGGAGAGAGATAGGGGGTGGGGAAGGGCACAAAGAAAACAAGATAGAAGGTGACAGAGGACAATCTGACTTTGGGTGGTGGGTATGCAACATAATTGAATGACAAGATAACCTGGACTTGTTATCTTTGAATATATGTATCCTGATTTATTGATGTCACCCCATTAAAAAAAATAAAATTATTATTAAAAAAAATCATCATATTTATATGGATGTATAAAAAATCCTGAATAGCCAAATCAATCCTAAAGAAAAAGAATGAAGCTGGGGGCATTACAATACCTGACTTCAAACTATATTATAGAGCCACGACAATGAAAACAGCATGGTATGGGCAGAAAAATAGACACTCAGACCAATGGAACAGAATAGAAAGTCCAGAAATAAAACCACATATATATGGTCAAATAATTTTTGATAAAGGGGCCAACAACACACAGTGGAGAAAAGAAAGCCTCTTCAATAAATGGTGCTGGGAAAACTGGAAAGCCACATGTAAAAGAATGAAACTCGACTACAGTTTGTCCCCTTGTACTAAAATTAATTCAAAATGGATCAAAGACCTAAATATAAGACCTGAAACAATAAAGTACATAGAAGAAGACATAGGTTCTAAACTCATGGACCTTGGTTTTTAAAAAGCATTTTATGAATTTGACTCAAAAGGCAAGGGAAGTGAAGGCAAAAATTAATGAATGGGACTACATCAGACTAAGAAGTTTTTGCTCAGCAAGAGAAACTGACAACAAAATAAACAGACAGCCAACTAAATGGGAAATGTTATTTTCAAACAACAGCTCAGATAAGGGCCTAATATCCAAAATATACAAAGAACTCATAAAACTCAACAACAAACAAACAATCCAATAAAAAAATGGGAAGAGGAATGAACAGACACTTCTCTCGGGAAGAAATGCAAATGGCCAACAGATATATAAAGAGATGCTCATCTTCTTTAGTTATTAGAGAAATGCAAATCAAAACTGCAATGAGATACCACCTCACACCTGTTACATTAGCTATTATTAACAAGACAGGTAATAGCAAATGTTGGAGAGGCTGTGGAGAAAAAGGAACCCTCATTCACTGTTGGTGGGAATGTAAAGTAGTACAACCATTATGGAGGAAAGTATGGTGGTTCCTCAAAAAACTGAAAATAAAACTACCTTATGACCCAGCAATCCCACTACTGGGTATATAGCCCCCAAACTCAGAAACATTGATACATAAAGACACATGCAGCCCCATGTTCATTGCAGCATTGTTCACAGTGGCCAAGACATGGAAACAACCAAAAAGCCTTTATTGAGAAGACTGGATAAAGAAGAAGTGGCACATATACACCATGGAATACTAGTCAACCATAAGAAATGATGACATTGGATCATTTACAACAAAATAGTGGGATCTTGATAACATTATATGAAGTGAAATAAGTAAATCAGAAAAAAACTAAGAACTGCATTATTCCATACATAGGTGGGACATAAAAACGACAGTAAGAGACATTGATAAGAGTGTGGTGGTTATGGGGGGAGGGAGAGGAAAAGGGGGATGAGGAGGGGCACAAAGAAAACTAGATAGAAGTTGACAGAAGACAATCTGACTTTGGGTGATGAGTATGAAACATAATTGATTGACAAGATAACCTGGACATGTTTTCATTGAACATATGTACCCTGATTTATTGATGTCACCCTAGTAAAATTAATAAAAATTTTTAAAAATAAATAAATAAATAAATAAATTTGTTGAGACCACTTTTGTGCCCTAACATGTGGTCTATCGATGAGAATGTACCATGAGCACTTCCAAAGAATGTATATTTTGTTGCTTTAGGGTGAAAGATTCTGAAGATATCTATTAAATCGAGTTGATCTAGTGTGTCTTTTAAATCCGCTGTTTCTTTGTTAATTTTCTTTCTTGAGGACTTATCTAGTGATGTTAGTAGGCTATTTAAATCCCCTACTATTATAGTATTACTGTTGATCTTGCTCTTTATATCCATCAAAGTCTGCTTTATATATTTAGGTGCTCCTATATTAGGTGCGTAGATATTTATCATAGTTATGTCTTCCTGTTGGATTGCTCCCTTTATCATTATGTAGTGGCCTTCTTTATCTCTTACTATATTCTTTGTTTTAAAGTCCATTTTGTCTGATATAAGTATTGCTACCCCACCTTCTTTTTCATTTCCATTTGCATGAAATACTTTTTCCATTCTTTTGCCTTCAGTCTCTGTGCATCTTTTTTTTTTTTTTTTTTGTATTTTTCCAAAGCTGGAAACAGGGAGGCAGCCAGACAGACTCCCGCATGCGCCCACTGGGATCCACACGGCATGCCCACCAGGGTGTGATGCTCTGCCCTTCTTGGGGCATCGCTCTGCCGCAATCAGAGCCATTCTAGCGCCTGAGGCAGAGACCACAGAGCCATTCTCAGCGCCCGGGCAAACTTTGCTCCAGTGGAGCCTTGGCTGTGGGAGGGGAAGAGAGAGGCAGAGAGAAAGAAGAGGGGGAGGGGTGGAGAAGCAGATGGGCGCCTCTCCTCTGTGCCCTGGCCGGGAATCGAACCCAAAACTCCTGCACTCCAGGCTGATGCTCTACCACTGAGCCAACCGGCTAGGGCCTCTGTGCATCTTTTGTTTTAAGGTGTGTCTCTTGTAGACAGCATATGTATGGTCCTGTTTTCTTACTCATGCAGCTACCCTATGTCTTTTGATTGGATCATTTAATCCATTTACATTTAAGGTTGTTTATTGCCATTTTATTCTTTAAAGCTGTATTCCTCTTTTGCTATGTTCTTTTCCCACTTTTATCTGTTTACAACATGGCCCTTAACATTTTCTGCAGCATTGGTTTGGTTGTAATGAATTCCTTGAAGTTTTTTTGTTGTTGTTGTTTTTTGTCTGGGAAGCTCTTTATTTCTCCTTCAATTTTAAATGATAGCCTTGCTGGATAAAGTAGTCTTGGTTGTAGGTTCTTGTTCTGCATAATTTTGAATATTTCTTGCCATTCCCTTCTGGCCTCAAGTGTTTCTGTTGAGAAGTCTGATGTCATCTTTATGGGGGCTCCTTTGTAGGTGATAGTCTTTTTTTCTTTAGAAGCTTTTAATATTTTCTCTTTATCACTTAGCTTTGGTATTTTAATTATGATGTGTCTTGGTGTAGGTTTCTTTGGGTTTCTCTTTAATGGAGTTCTCTGTGCTTCTTGAACTTGTGAGAGTTTCTCTTGCATTAATTTGGGGAAGTTTTCAACTGATATGATTGAACAAAGTCTTTATCCCTTGTTCTTTCTCTTCTTCTTCAGGAACCCCTATGATGCGGATGTTATTTTTCTTCATGTTGTCACAAAGCTCTCTACGAGTTTCCTCAGACTTTTTGAGTCTCTTTTCTTTTTTCTTCTCTGCTTTCTTGCATTCATTCAAGTTATCCTCCAACTCACTGATTCAATCCTCAGCTCTATCCATCCTCTTTTTAATTCCTTCCATTGTGGTCTTTATTTCTGATATTGTGTTTGTCATCTCTGACTGATTCTTTTTTAATATTTCAATATCTTTTTTTATACTTGCTATTTCTTTATTTAGGTGTTTGTAATGACCATCCATTGTTGTTCTAAGGTCCTTAAGCATCCTTACAATCATCATTTTGAACTCTGCATCCAGAAGTTTGGTTATTTCCATATCACTCAGTTCAACTCCTGAAGGTTTCTCTTGTGGTTTCATTTGGATTGCACTTCTTTGTCTTCTCATTATGTCTGTGTTTGGGTGTTTTGCTTGTAGAGCTGGTTGAGTCTAGGCTTGGTGTTGTCTGCCTCCAATTTTCAATTGTGTTATTTCTAGGTCTTCTTGGGTTGGCATCAGCTATTATTTGTAATCCACTTTAGGTTTTGGGCTGCTTTAAAGTCTTGATTTGTTTGTTTTCTTAACAGGTGATAGTCTTGTTTACTGATCTCAGCAGGGGGCTTCCTTGAAACTGCATCCAGGAATGCGATGGGTATAACCTGAGACGCTGAAGGCCTCTTCCACCAACTAATCTCTCTGGGGGCAGGGTGTTTTCTCAACTTCAGAAGGGGGAGGTATATCTCAGATCTCCATGGAGACCTAAGTTACTGCCCCTCCTCCCCACTTCTTGTGTTCAGCTGTGTCTTGTTGTGCTGACTGGAGCTGGAGAGATGTCTGAAGATCTGTGATCTGGAAGCAATTCAGTTCTGTTTTGTGAAAGGATCAGTCACTCCCCCAGCTATGGCCGCCTCCAGTACTGGATGAGTCAGCTTTTTTAGGTCATCCCCTGCATTGTTCTGCTCCTCACTGTCTGTCTCTCTTTCTCCCCTTTCCACTTGGAAGATAAGCAAGTTCTTTCAACACACCTCGCTCCCTGGTCCCCAGGCAAGTGGCTCTAAGCAGTATTTTCTGCTCTTTTCCCTGGAGTAAGAGCCCCCCTGGGCTCTCAACCTCACCCTCCCCTCTGTTCCTGTAAGCAGGGGAGATTCAGGCGCTCCCTACCAGGTTTGTTGTTGCTTCTTCTTTGCTCCTTAAGAGCTGTTCTTGTAGTCCAGAGTTGGTTTTTCACGCTGATTTTTCCTAAGTTGATTTGTATTCCAGTTTTATGATTCATATTCTTAAATTTCAGTTGGCCAAATCACACATAGAGCATGTATTAATCACGATTAGAATCAGTTTTATATTACAAAACCCAATATACCATAGCTCAAGTAAGGTAGAGCTTTACATATTTCTTTCTCAGTTAAAAGCAATCTAGATGTAAGCAATTTGCTAGCTCCATGATATCATCATGCTTCTTTGAGCTCCCTGTGCCTTTCATTGTCATAGTATGAGATGGCTGTGTAAGTTCCAACTCGAACATCCATGTTCAAATCAGCAGGATGAAGGATAAGGGGGAAGGGCTATTGTATTTTCCCATATATAAGATGCACTCTTTTTGGAAAAATTTCAGGTCTAAAACCTGGGTGCCTCTCATACAGTGGTTGTAGATTATTTTACTTGTATTTTTCACTTTTTCACGGGAATGAATTTTATGATGAATTAAACTTGAGTTCAATAACTTTATGTAATTCTTTTTTTTTCAGATTTTGGGCCCCAAAATTAAGGTGCACCCTATACAAGGGAGTATCTTATACATGGGGAAGTATGGTAGTTCTTCCCTTTTTCTTTTTTTAAATAGAGGAAGACAGAGATAAAGAAGCATCAACTCATTGTTCCACATAGCTGTTCATCCATTGATTGCTTCCCATATGTGCCTTGAACTGGCAATCTCGAGCTCAAGCCAGCAACCTCAGGATCGAGCCAGGGACCTCAGGATCAAACAGCCAGCAACCTGAGGCTTATGCTCGCTATCTCAAGCTTGAGCGGGTGACCTAAGTACTTGGGGTAGACGATTTATCCACTGTGCCACCACCAGTCAGGCAAGTCTTCTATTTTAAGGACACTTCCAGGAAGTTTTTTACAACACAGCTTAATTGCTTGGCTATACCTAAATGATAAGGAAGGCAGGAAAATACAGATTTCTAGCTGAGTCGCAATGTACATGCTTAAAAACCAGTGGTCTTTTATTAAAGAAGAAAGTAGTAGATTTTTTTTCTTTTTTTTTTGTGAGGAAAAGACAAACTGACAGACAGGAATGGAAAGAGATAAGAAGAACCAACTTATTGTTGTGGTATTTCAGTTGTCCATTGATTGCTTTCCTCATATATGCTTTGACTGGAGGGCTCCAGCTGAGCCAGCGACCTTTTGTTTAAGCCAGCAACCTTGGGCTCAAGTCAGCAACCTTGGGCTTCAAGCCAGTGACCTTTGGGCTCAAGACTGTGACCATGGGGTCATGTCTATGATCCCATACTAAAGCCAGAAATCCTGTGCTCAAGCTGGGGAGCCCACATTCAAGCTGGCAACCTCGGGGTTTTGAACCTGGGTTCTCAGTGTTCCAGGTCGATGCTCCATCCACTGTGCCTCCACCTGTTTAGGAGAGAATAGATTTAGATAGGAAACTAGCAATTTCTTTAGCTTCCCAATTATCTATGCACACTCTTTTATCCCCTACCCAGACCATGCATTTCACTCTGCAAAGAAGATGACCCCAAATCTCATCTACTTATTATTTCATCTCACTCACCTCTAGGTGATCTACAGCCATTTTCATCACATTCAGATGCAACCCTCATGGTCTGGTCATTTATAAACCAAAAACATTTTTTATTTGCATTTACATGCAATATAATTGCTGAAGTAGGAACAGAATAACTATGATTTTTTTAAAAACTCCCATCAGAAAAGGGAGGAAAAGGAAATACTAAGTAAATTCTATAGGTATGGGTACATAGCAAAATTCTATCAAATCCAGCTAAGGTGAAATGGCAAAGATTCTCTTTTCCATCAGTGGAGTACATTCCTTGGCCCCTCAGACAGCTGCTCTCTTGGAGGAACTGCTTTGTCCACTTCCCCCCATGAATTCTGGCTTTGGTCTTGTCCATTTCCTCTGTGGCTATGTCTGAGCCATGGGCACTGGAAGTAGGATTTTCCTGAAAGCTGCATCATATCCACAGCCAACCTCTTGCTTATGCAAGTGCAGAAACCCATGGATTGTTTTAAGAGTTGAAAAACCATAAGTTTTTGCAAGCCAACCTGGAGATTTCTTTCCCAATGCAGTGAACTTCCAAGCTGTTTACTTCTTGTCAGTTCCAAATATGAGTTACCACAACCTAAAAATCCACGAGCATACCTTAAGCTTGAATATTCTTCTTTTCTTATAACTTTTAATGCTTTTCCCATCTTTTCCTTCTCAAATTGATGTTGGCTATCCTTGAGAACATTTGAAACCAAAAAAGAAAGTTGGGTGGAGGGCAGCACTCATCATCTGGTCTTTATGGCTGGGCTTGTTTCCATTGACCAGTAACGGATACCTCAGGAAGATGCATGGTTTGCGACCACATTCTTATCTCTTGCCAGGGCTGGATGGGCCTTCAGCCACCTCTTACCACTGCTTCAGTCTGGGTTAAAAAAAAAAAGGTTGGATTTTTCTCTCTGCAAGATTTCCAAGTATAGAACTCATAGCTGATTTAGACCACAGGCAGAAACAATCCCTTAGCAAAGCTGTGTTCCTTTCAATCCCTACCAGCAAGCTGGAGAGCTCTGGCCCAAGTTTGTATCTTTACAGTAGTACTTGGTTTAAAACCACAAGAAACAACCAATATTCACCAAATTGTTACATTTCCTACCTTTTCCCCTAGCTACACCCTCAGTTTTCACATGAATCTTACATGATTTAGCACGTAAAAGTCAGATCAAATATTTTACTACAGTATAACAAGGGTCACTAACTTTCCAACCAACAATATCTCTTTCATCACTATTCAATATCTTACCTTCTCCACGAGGCCAATGGTACTATAAGGTTTTATTACTTATGTCATCCAACTCCCAAGTGTCACATCTCATATTGATAAGGATAAGGTTTAGTAGATGAATATGAAAATGCAAAATAACAGTGGCTTAAACATAGAAAAGTGCTACACCCAAAGATATGACTAGTCAGATGTAGACTATGATAAAATAAACATATATTTGTTTCATTATACAAGTTCCTAGTAATAACATAAACAACTTCCTAGTAATAACATAAACCTGAAAGTTTATGACTCAGATAAAACACCCATGAGTGAGTATGATAACAGCTCTTTTTCCTGTATAGTTTGTAAACCTTTTCTCAAGTCAAAACAGTATTTGAGGAGATGTTCCTTATAAGGAGAACTCCAAAGATTTTATGATTATGTTGACTAATTCCTGACTCAGAAGAACAGCAAAGGTTGACAACGGAGGGCTGGGCATCTTATTCAGTACTGAGAAGGACACAGGTCACTGGGATTTGGGAAGAAAGACCCGGAGGGGAAAGAAGAGAGGTGGCTGGGGCCCATCCAGAGGCTGATTAAGGTCAGTTGAGGCCCCAGGAACAGAAGAAAATATTGGGCCCCTTAAAAAGAGAGAGAGACAGGGAAAATAAAAATACATGTTAAACATATTTTTAATAAATAAAAACATATATGTACTATTAATGTTAAAATTGCACATATGAAACCAAACTTGGTGCCATTAGAAAAAAGTATAAAATTGGGGTTTTGCGGGGCCCTTCAGAAATCAGCACCCAGGGTGCAGGCCCAGTGCACCCATCATTAAATCTGCTTCTGGACCCATTAGTCCAAAATCTAACTACGAATTTCAAAATTATGAGAGAAAAAGAGAATGAGATGTATGTTAAAACCTAAGAGTTTTCCAGAGTCTTGCTGCCACTAATTATTATAACCAACATTTTTTGACACTATGCACTAAATGACAATGTACTAAACTCTTTATATATTTAATCTTCAAAACCCTTGAGGTAGATACTACTATCAATATAATTACCATTTTACAAATAAGGGAACTGAGAATTAAAAAGGTTAAATAATTCACCCAAAGTCACAGCAAATGGCAGAACCATTTGGTTTCTCAGAAATAAAAGCTAATCTCTTCTTAATCACTATGGTATATTGTTCATGATAGATTTTGGGGTTTTGTTTTTTTCTTCACAGGAATGACTCTTAATCAGGTTAACTATTCAGTACTAGCCAATCGTTTGTCACCTGCATAATTGGTCTGGTTTAATCAGGAGGAAGTCGCTCCAGTTACAAATTACTAATTGATACTTTTAAAGCACATGTATTGATCCTAACATGTATAATGAGGTGGGGGAAAGAAGAGATTAGCATTTAGAAAAATGAGTAAATACACCAATTAAAATCTGAAGACATTTCATCCTACTCTTAGAAACTCCTTTCTTTCCCTCACTCCTTCCGTCTTTCATCAAATACAGTGTCTACTCTGTGCCAGTTACTGCACTTATGACTAAAAAAATCACAGGGCTCAAAGCCCAGCTCTGTACTCATAAAATAGGATGTAAGTACTAGTAGGGGTAAGGTCAGATACTACGTAAGCACAGAAGAGGCATGTCACAGCCTGTCTTGTGGAGAAATGGGGGAGAAAAGGCTTCCTTTTTATTAAGATATGATGCCCAAGCAAAGACCTACATGTAGGTGAGCAGGAAGGCCAACCCAGCAGAGTAGACAACAGGTGCAAATTCCCAGAAGCTGGAGAAAGTCTACATTTGGAGAACTCACGGGTAGAACTATAATTTGAGGGCCATGGATAGAGGTGTGACAATAGTCACCCTAAAGGTGAGGTTCAAATTTTGAAGGCTCTGGTATGCCATATTAACCAGTTTGAATTTTATCCTGAGGATAATTTATGTGAGACATAAGAGGGACACATCATATTTGTTCTTTAGAGAGTTCACGCTAGCTTCAGAGTAAAGGATGGTTTGAAAGCTGCCTTTAAGTGGAGAAACCAGTGATGAGTAGTCCATCTAGTTAATGCAGTATTGTGATGGCAATGTTCACAGCTAAGTGCAACAACAAAAATGGACAGAAGTGAATGGACTGGAAAGCTACTGAACAGATAGAGGCAATAGAGCTTAGTATCTGCTTAAGGATGAGATGGAAGAGAAAAGAGGAGTCAGGTTCAGCAGCCTGGTTTCTGGCTTTGAAAAATAGGTGAGTGGGGCCAGAAACAGGAGGAGAGAAGCAGGTTTGGAGACAGGTTACTATCAAATAGAGGTCATAGGAGTCTATACTTCACCAGAGTAATCTGGCTTAGAAAAGAAAGTGTGTAGTTGTTTGCATACCGACTAATTAGAGCCAGGGAAAGGGGGAGATTATCCAGAGAAAATAAGTTAGCCTTCTTCCCTACACAAATATTCCAGGCCTTCCTCACTATTGTGCTGCACTCATACTGACCAGGTCTTCCCACTGTGGTGGCTCCCTACCCAGTTTGTTCATTGGCGCCTTACTTCATGCTAGAATAGTTGCCTTGGTTCCTATCCAAAATTAGTTCTGTATCCCTTACCCCATGATCTCTCTCCTAGCTACTCTAATAAATGATTGGATGCTAAAAATTTATAACCATTAATGAATTATCACCTAAAACATTTCAGAATTTTAATTGAAGAAAATGGATTTGAATCCATAGAAATCTCAAGCCCTGGCCAGTTGGCTCAGTGGTAGAGTGTAGGCCCAGCATGTGGATGTTCCAGGTTCAATTCCCTGTCAGGACACACAGAAGAAGCACCCATCTGTTTCTCCAACCCTCCCCCTCTTACTTCTTTCTCTATATATCTTTCCCTCCTGAAACCATGGCTCAATTGGAGCAAGTTGGCTCTGGGCACTGAAGATTGCTCCATGGCCTCTGCCTCAGGTGCTAAGAAGAATTTGGTTGCTAAGCAACAGAGCAATGCCCCAGATGGGCAGAGAACAACCCCCTTGAGGGCTTGCCAGGTGGATCCCAGTCAGGTCGCATGTGGGAGTTTGTCTCTGCCTCCCCTCCTCTCACTGAATAATAATAATAACAATCTCAAAAGTTTACACTCTTTACCTGACCAGATGGTGGCACAGTGGGTAGAGCATCAACCTGTGACACTGAAGATGCAGGTTCAAAACCCCGAGGACTCACCAGCTTGAGCATGAGGTCACCAGCTTGAGCATGAAATTACTGACATGACCCTATGGTCATTGGCTTGAAGCCCAAAGATGCTGGCTTGAGCCCAAGGTCACTGGCTTGAGCAAGAGGTCACTGGCTCAGCTTGAGCCCTCCCTCCTCCATCAAGACACATGTGAGCAGCAATCAATGAACAACAATATTGAAAAAGAAAGCTTTTATTCTCTCTTTTTCTTTCTTTTTGGATAAGTGGTTATTACTGAGGTGAATTGCCCCTCAAGAACATACTCTTGCCATATCAACTCCCATTTCTTCCACCATGAACTTTCCCAAAATTGAGTATTTGGTTTTTTGCTTTGAAAACATTAGGGATAAATTGCCAAATTTTGACCCTTTGTGTCACAGAGAACCTGTACAAGTTACATTAGTACCTGACACAGACAAAACAGAATTAAAACATGTGTGTATTTCTTACCTAGGCAAGGCCCCTGAGTTAGGGACACCTGGAAGTGGGTGGCAGAGATGTCACCGTGGTTTAATAGTCCAATGCAATACTCCAGAAAAGCTTTTCCACAGGAGTCACTAGGGGCTTTCGCCCAATGTGCCCGGAGTGGTATTGTGTCTGTCATTCAGTAATTCTTTTGTTTACAAGTTTGTTTTTCCTCCTGCATTTTAGATTATAAGAAGAGAAATATATTATATTATCCATCTTTTCATTCCTTGTTTCTATGTCTTGACACAATGCTGTGTATATCCGGTGTATAAACATCTGTTGAGCAAAAGAATAAATCAAACTTCAGAGATATATGTCATTTATGGATCATATCAGGTAATTTCTTTTTGTGTGTGTATGACCGACAGAGAGGGACAGACAGACAAGAAGGATGAGAGATGAGAAACATCAATTCTTTGTTGTAGCACCTTAGTTATTCACTGATTGCTTTCTCATATGTGTCTTGACTGGAGGGCTACAGCAGACCAAGTGACCCCTTGCTCAAGCCAGCGACCTTGACCTCAAGCTGGTGAACCTTGCTCAAACCAGATGAGCCTGCGCTCAAGCCAGCAATCTTGGGGTTTCAAATCTGGGTCCTCTGCATCCCACTCCAACCTTCTGTCCACTGTGCCACCACCTGGTCAGACCATATCAGGTAATTTCTTGATACACTAAGTCAAATGGGCAGATTTTCCAGGGGACATAATATTTCTACTGCTCCATCTTTCACCAGCGAAAAAGCATAAAAATTATGTATTAATAACATAGCCTATGTGGCTGATGTCGAATTGGCTTCTGGTTGAGAGTGAAAAAGAGAATTCTGAGTGAACAAAAATGCAAATGAGCCCTGGCCGGTTGGCTCAGCGGTAGAGCATCGGCCTAGCGTGTGGAGGACCCGGGTTCGATTCCCGGCCAGGGCACACAGGAGAAGCGCCCATCTGCTTCTCCACCCCTCCGCCGCGCCTTCCTCTCTGTCTCTCTCTTCCCCTCCTGCAGCCAAGGCTCCATTGGAGCAAAGATGGCCCGGGCGCTGGGGATGGCTCCTTGGCCTCTGCCCCAGGCGCTAGAGTGGCTCTGGTCCTGGCAGGGCGACGCCCCGGAGGAGCAGAGCATCGCCCCCTGGTGGGCGTGCCGGGTGGGTCCCCGTCGGGCGCATGCGGGAGTCTGTCTACTGTCTCTCCCTGTTTCCAGCTTCAGAAAAATGCAAAAAAAAAAAAAAAAAAATGCAAATGGATAGCAAGAATTGGGACAGGAGCCAAACTGAGGTATTGGGAAGTTAATGGCATTGGAATGGCAAGGGAAGTTAAGGAAGCCAGAGGGTGCATGGACTCAGGATGAGGGAACCAGGAAAAGAAGTATTTGTCTGGATGGAGAGATTGATGGCAAAGACACAGAAAATAAATTTTAATAAAAATAAAGAAGGAGAAATCTTGGTAAACTATAAAACTCATGATGGAGGAAAAAGTATTAAAAAAGAGGATGTGCAAAAAGCCTAGAAATCTCTTGGTTTATCACTAACTATCCCTAAAGGTTTCTACAGTCTTATCTTCTCTGCTATTCAAAGCTTTCTTAAAATTCTTTTCTTAGAAGTCTTTAACAGAAGAGAGGAAACATCTTAACTCCCATAATAAAACTGTCTGAGTAGAAGGAACCTTAGCAATCATTGAGCTCCTTCATTTCACAAATGAGGAGATTGAGGCCCAGGGGATGGAATTACTTCTCTATAGGCACACTGGTTGATGATTTTGGAACCTGAGCCAAAATCAGTCTCTATATTTTCAGAATCATGCTCATTCCAATAAATACTCATTTCCTGCTCTCATTTCTCCATAAAGATGATGTCACTGTCATCTGAATAAACTGAAAAAAACATGAGTGTTTATTTCTTTAAATGAGTCAATAAATATTTCGATGTCAAGCAAGAGGCCTAAGAGAAAGAGGCTGTGCTTTGATTGTTTTCATAGTTCTAAGATCTAGCCCAGTTCCTGGCACAGACTGGTTTTCAATAAGGTTTTGTTTGGATGGATGGATGGATGAATGGATGGATGGACGAACAGACAGATAGATGTGCTCTACCAGGGCTGCCACTACTATCCAGGTATTTATTGAATAAATTTATGCTTTCTGACTTTTGAGTGTCAATAGATAAGATTATTGACACTCAAATAAGCTATAACCACATTGGAAACCTAAGACGTGGGCACATGTAGAAATAATTAGCATTATAGGACAACAATGTGTTAAATGACTATATGAGTTAAATGACTATACAAACAACATGGGCTGTAAATACAGTGATTCTATGATTTATTTTCTAAACTTGGACCCTTCTGAGAGTGAAAGGGAACCTTATAATAACTAAATTATATATGCTAAAGAAAGAATTAAAAAGATTTCGTGGCCTGACCAGGTAGTGGCACAGTGGATAAAGCCCGCAGAGGACCCAGGTTAGAAACCTGGAGGTCATCGGCTTAAGCGCGGGCCCACCAGCTTGAGCACAGGGTCGCTGGCTTGAGCATGGGATCATAGACATGACCCCATAGTTGCTGGCTAGAGCAAGGGATCACTCACTCTGCTGTAGCCCCACCCCCACCCCACTCCCGTCAAGGCACATATGAGAAAACAATCATTGAATAACTGAGGTGCCGCAAGGAAGAATTGATGCTTCTCATCTCTCTCCCTTCCTTCTGTCTGTCCTGAGCTGTCCCTCTCTCTGACTCTCTATCCGTCTTGGTAAAAAAAAAAAAAAAAAAAAAAAAAAAGATTTTGTGCATTCTATACGTTTGTAGAGATGTTTGCTATTTCATGAAAAAAAAATCAGACATGTCTTTCTAGAGTTTTTAATTACAGATATTTGGCTTTGAGCACAATGTCATTTTGATGGTCTAATGAGGGTAATCCAGAAATTTCCTTTTTTTACCGACAGAAATGTTGCTAACAAATTTAGGCTTATACCCTTCCTACGTAAAGTGTGGTCCAGGGACCAGCGGCATCCGCATGATCTGGGAATGTGTTAGAAATGCAGACTGTCAGGTCCCACATGGACCTCCAGAGTCAGAATCTGCATTAATGAGGTCCTGAATGAGTTGTAGATACAGCAAAGTTTAAAAAGCTACATTGATTCTTCCAAAAGAGTAACATTTACTTAAACATTTAAATATACTTTTTCTTCTTCCTCTTGCTTCCCTTTATAAGATACATTCAAAGTATGTTTCTTTTTGCTATTAAAGCCATTTCAGTGTCTAGAACTTTTAACCATGATGATGATGAGGACTGTTTACAAAGAGAACAGTAAAAATGGGAATGCAACACCCAATACTCGCACAAATACACTCTCTATTCGAGGACAAGGATGGAAAGCAAACTCAAAAGTCACATGAAAAACCGTCCAAGTCTGGTATAGACCAGCTTTAACTCTACCCAACCAATTTGGGCTTTAAAATTTCTTTCATTGGGAGGAAGTAAAAATGATAGGAGAAACCAAACTTGGACATGCAAACTTATCCACTTATCCAGAAAATCTTCACTTTCATTCATTGTAAATACTTAACGAAAAGTTTTATCTTTCACAAGTTGAAGGAATATTAATTAACATGCTATGGAGGTGCCTTCCTCATCCTTCCTGTGACTGCTGGCTCCAGGCCAGCACTAATTTGGTAATACTGGGCAAGACCACAGCTGCATGCAGGCCTGCGTGGCATCTCTATTTTTGCAGCCACGAAATAGCTTCTCCAGTCTTAAGCATGTGTTGCTGCACATGTGATCTGATAAAGCCCCTGTAGAATGAAGCAACAATAACGTGTCTGTCAATTAATCCAAGCATGCTAGGTTTTCCCCGCAGTATCTAGCCCCTGTTAATATTCGCAATATATCCTGGGTGGGGTGCTCCTGGGAATTCCACTAAAGCCCATCACCATCCCTGAGGCTGAGAACCCGAGGGGAAAGATCCCTTCCTTTCCTTCCAAAGATGAATGCTGTGAAGGGCAATGAGGGGGTTGCAAGTGCCTCCAAATAAAGGTCTTTTATGACTCTTGAAAGCTGAAAGTCATTTGGTCATAGTCGTTTTGCCTGCTGGCATGACAATTTTAAAAATTTTCATATCTGAACCTGTAGTTTAATATACTTTCATTCTAACATCCAGGAAGAAGAATTTGAACAGGGAAGATTTAAGTGCACAGTGTAGGCTGAAACCAGGATAATATAAGCACCTCACAGTGCTCTCCGAACATAATCCATTATCTGCCTCTGAGGATTTTAAATTCCAAATAGCATAGGTGAATGCTAAAACAATTAAGCCTGTGATCCTGTAAGACCACATAGACAAGATACTGGGTAGGGGAAATCATCTTATTTCTGAAAGAAATCTTTAGATGTGCCCTCTTCCTCTTGGAGGCATTGTCTATGAAATGTTGATCATACCCGTCCTATCTCATCATATTTCAGTAAGAAACAAATGAGACAAAATGGGAGACACTGTATTTGGAAACTCTGCAAACCAAAATAATATACATTTTAATGATATTCATTATTATTTTAAACTGAGAAAGCAGGCTCAAATGGTGACTTGACAACACCTGATTATGAGTTTCCTTAGACATGATTACCCGCATGCAAGTTCAACTGGATAAGGTCATTTTTACAAATGCACCTTGTCCTTCCCCTTGGTCTGTCAGTGGGTGTTGGTCAAATAAGTTTGTAAATATGATATATAGGTTTGCTCGCTTATAGTTTGCATTGAGTATGGGGGACAGGCTGTAAGCCAGCAGGGTTGTTATACCCTAAGGCAGTGGTCCCCAACCGGACCGGGCCATTTGGTACCGGTCCACAGAGAAAGAATAAGTAACTTACATTATTTCCGTTTTACTTATATTTGAGTCTGAACGATGTTTTATTTTTAAAAAATGACCAGATTCCCTTTGTTACATCTGTCTAAGACTCACTCTTGACGCTTGTCTTGGTCACATGATATGTTGCCGCTAAAATTAAACCCATAAACTAGCAAAATGAGTGAAAAACAAAATTCCATCGAAAGTTTTTCTGCAAAGTGGAAAAAGGCCATTGAGGAGACAGAAGGAGAACCTATGACTTTGAAGAAAAAGAAGGCTTCATTTAACAGACAATACCAGGAGTCCTACTTGAAGTATGAATTTATCACAACTGGTGATTCTCGTGCACGAAGGCCGCTCTGCATAATATGTGGCAACCGGCTAAGTAATGAGGCAATGAAGCCTTCAAAACTACTTCACCACTTGGAGACCAAGCACCCTACTTTAAAAGACAAGCCTTCTGAGTATTTCGAAAGAAAAAAGCATGAACAAGAAGGACAGAAATAATTACTGGTGGCCACTACATCAATAAATGCGAGTGCACTGAGAGCATCATACTTGGTGGCTAATCGTATTGCTAAGGCTAAGAAGCCCTTCACCATTGGTGAAGAATTGATCCTTCCAGCCACTAAAGACATTTGTCGTGAACTTCTAGGAGAGGCTGCGGTTAAAAAGATAGCACAGATGCCTCTTTCAGCTACTGGAGATCGCAAATGATGGCGGCCTTTAAAATATGTTCGAGACTACAACTCTGCCAGTGTTCTGGAGTAAAGTCATGGCAGAGTACCCCGAGAGCACCACAAAAGCAATAAAAACCCTGTTGCCATTTCCGACATCCTATTTGTGTGAAGCGGGATTTTCTGCAGTGACAGCAACCAAAACAAAATTATGGAATAGACTGGACATAAGCAACACACTTCAGGTGTCATTGTCTCCCATTACCCCTAGATGGGACCATCTTATTGCAGAGAAACAAGCTCAGGGCTCCCACTGATTTAGCGTTATGGTTGTTGAGAGATAGGCTACTATCTCTCATTATATATAAACATTATAATAAATAACCCTTAACTTACAATATTCATAACAATGGTGAGTTGTATTTTTCATGCACTTTATATTTGTTTTTGTGTTGTATCTTATTTTTAAAGCATGTTTAAACGTTACCATAGCGACTGGAAAGTGTTTGGAGGCAGAAAGGATGTTACTCATGTTATGTTGTTGGTGCGATGTTAAGAGAACGCTTCTAATAAAGTTGCATACGAGTATACAGTGGATTCATGTTTATTCTTATTGTCATAGGTTCATGATTGGTAGCGAGCCTGAACTTATCATATTACATATTGATGTTAGACATGAAACGTTGTCAGAATTACAAATTTAAATACAGCCTGAATAATGAGGACATGCTTGTTCTTCCTTTAACTTAGCCCTATAAATATTGTAAGTTCGACAATTATATTTAAAAATACCACAGTTTTGACCCTGGCCGGTTGGCTCAGTGGTAGAACGTCGGCCTGGTGTGCAGGAGTCCTGGGTTCGATTCCCGGCCAGGACACACAGGAGAGGCATCCATATGCTTCTCCACCCTCCCCCTCTCCTTCCTCTCTGTCTCTCTCTTCCCCTCCCACAGCGAGGCTCCATTGGAGCAAAGATGGCCCAGGCACTGGGGATGGCTCTGTGGCCTCTGCCTCAGGCGCTAAAATGGCTCTGGACGCAACAGAGCAACGCCCCAGAGGGGCAAAGTATCGCCCCCTGGTGGATATGCTGAGTGGATCCCAGTCGGGCGCATGCGGGAGTCTGTCTGCCTCCCCGTTTCCAGCTTTGGAAAAATGAAAAAAAAAAAAAACACCACAGTTTTTATGCCAGTCGCATAGTTTTATTTTGTGCATTTATCCGTCCCACCCTAAAGGCCGGTCCGTGAAAATATTTTCTGACATTAAACCGGTCCATGGCCCAAAAAAAGTTGGGGACCACTGCCCTAAGGCAATGGTAGTCAACCTGGTCCCTACCGCCCACTAGTGGGCATTCCAGCTTCCGTGGTGGGCAGTAGCGGAGCAACCAAAGTATAAATAAAAAGATAGATTTAACTATAGTAAGTTGTTTTATAAAGATTTCTTCTACCAAACTTAACAAAAATCCAACATAAAGTACTTGGAAAATACAGCTGGTGCTCGACTTACGACTACAATTGGTTTCGACAGACCGGTTGTAACACGATTTGGTCGTAAATTGAGTAGGCTATATGTACAGTACTGTGAAATGATGTTATAAAAATCTTTAAGTCATATTTTATCATAATTTCATTTCATTATTATTATATGTTATAATTTTCTTTGTTCATTTTATGCCATTTATATAATCTCTACACCATTTTGTTTCTTATTTTTATATTCATCAGGTTTAAAGTAAAACACAACATTACCAGTACAACTGGTTTAATATTTTTAAAACAAACAAAATTACAAAATACAGTGCATACAAAAATACAAAATACAGGTGTAAAAAATACCATAGGAACATTTTCCCAATTGCAAAACATATCAAAATATATAAACATGTATGAAACATTTTATTGGGCAGCACTGTCATATACCCAGCTGGGCAACACTTGCTCTGCCAGACATGGAGCAGTTGTGCCTAGCAATTGTGGTCATAAAGTCGAATGGTCGTAAGTTGCATAGGTCGTAAGTCAATCAATACCTGTAATTATTATTATATACTTTAACTTGCTGTAACTCTGCTTTGTAAATTTTATAAAGTACAGTTACTTCCTTACTTTATAAATCACCATTACTGTGGAACCGGTGGGCGGTTAGGAAATTTTACTACTAACAGAGATACAAAAGTGGGAGGTAGGTATAAAAAGGTTGACTACCCCTGCCCTAAGGCTTCGTTTTTTTTGTTGTTGTTTTTAATTGATTTATTAAATTTAATTCAGTGACATTGATAAATCAGGGTACATATGTTGAGAGAAAACATCTCTAGATTATTTTGACATTTGATTGTGCTGATACCCCTTCCCCAAAGTTAAATTGTCTTCTGTCACCTTCTATCTGGTTTTCTTTGTGCCCCTCCCCTCCCCCAAACCCTCTCTCCTTCTTCACTCCATCCCCCCTCCCCCACCCCCCACCCCTGTTGCCATCACATTCTTGTTCATGTCTCTGAGTCTCATTTTTATGTCCCTTCTATATATGGATTCATATAGTTCTTAGTTTTTTTTCTGATTTACTTATTTCACTCCGTATAATGTTATCAAGGTCCATCCATGTTATTGTAAATGATCCGATGTCATCATTTCTTATGGCTGAGTAGTACTCCATAGTATATATGTACCAAAGCTTTTTAATCCACTCGTCCTCTGACGAACACTTGGGCTGTTTCCAGATCTTCGCTATTGTGAACAATGCTGCCACAAACATGGGGGGTGCATTTCTCCTTTTCGAGCCGTTCTATGCTGTCCTTGGGGTATATTCCTAAAAGTGGGATAGCTGGGTCAAAAGGCAGTTCGATTTTCAGATTTTTGAGGAATCTCCATACTGTTTTCCACAGAGGCTGCACCAGTCTGCATTCCCACCAGCAGTGCAGGAGGGTTCCCTTTTCTCCACATCCTCACCAGCACTTATTCTGTGTTGTTTTGTTGATAAGCGCCATTCTGACTGGTGTGAGGTGATATCTCATTGTGGTTTTAATTTGCATTTCTCTAATGATTAGTGATGTTGAGCATTTTTTCATATGCCTGTTGGCCATCTGTATGTCCTCTTTGGAGAAGTGTCTATTCATCTCTTTTGCCCATTTTTTGATTGAATTGTTTGTCTTCCTGGTGTTGAGATTTACGAGTTCTTTATAAAATTTGGTTATTAACCCCTTATCAGACGTATTGTCAAATATGTTCTCCCATTGTGTAGTTTGTCTTTTTATTCTGTTCTTGTTGTCTTTAGCTGTGCAAAAGCTTTTTAGTTTGATATAGTCCCATTTGTTTATCCTGTCTTTTATTTCACTTCCCCATGGAGATAAATCGGCAAATATATTGCTCCGAGAGATGTCGGAGAGCTTACTGCCTATATTTTCTTCTAAGATGCTTATGGTTCCACGGCCTACATTTAAGTCTTTTATCCATTTTGAGTTTATTTTTGTGAGTGGTATAAGCTGGTGATCTAGTTTCATTTTTTTGCAGGTAGCTGTCCAATTTTCCCAACACCATTTGTTAAAGAGGCTGTCTTTACTCCATTGTATTTCCTTGCCTCCTTTGTCAAATATCAGTTGTCCATAGAACTGTGGGTTTATTTCTGGGTTCTCTGTTCTGTTCCATTGATCTATATGCCTGTTCTTATGCCAGTACCAGGCTGTTTTGAGTACAATGGCCTTATAGTATAACTTGATATCAGGAAGTGTGATACCTCCCACTTTATTCTTCTTTTTTAAGATTGCTGAGGCTATTCGTGTTCTCTTTTGGTTCCATATAAATTTTTGGAATATGTGTTCTATATCTTTGAAGTATGTCATTGGTATTTTAATTGGTATTGCATTGAATTTATAGATTGCTTTGGGTAATATAGACATTTTAATGATGTTTATTCTTCCTAACCATGAGCATGGTATATGCTTCCACTTGTTTGTATCTTCCTTGATTTCTTTTATCAATGCTTTGTAATTTTCCGAGTACAAGTCTTTAGTCTCCTTGGTTAAGTTTATTCCTAGGTACTTTATTTTTTTGGTTTTAATTGTGAAGGGGATTGTTTCCTTAATTTCTCTTTCTGACTGTTCATTGTTGTTGTATAAAAATGCCTCTGATTTCTGAGTATTGATTTTATATCCTGCCACTTTGCTGAATTCATTTATCAGGTCCAGTAGCTTTTTGACTGAGACTTTAGGGTTTTCTAAATACAATATCATATCATCTGCAAAAATGATGGTTTTACTTCTTCTTTTCCAACTTGAATTCCTTTTATTTCTTCTTCTTGCCTGATTGCTGTGGCTAGGACTTCCAGGACTATGTTAAATAAGAGTGGTGAAAGGGGGCACTCCTGCCTTGTTCCTGATCTTAAGGATGATGTTGGCTGTGGGTCTGTCATAGGTGGCCTTTATCATGTTGAGGTATGTTCCCTGTATTCCCACTTTGCTGAGAGTTTTGATCATGAATGGGTGCTGGATTTTATCAAATGCTTTTTCTGCATCTATTGAAATTATCATATGGTTTTTCTCCTTTTTGTTTATGTGATGAATCACATTGATTGATTTACGAATATTGTACCATCCTTGCCTTTCCAGAATAAATCCCACTTGATCATGGTGTATGATTTTTTCCATATATTGTTGGATTCGGTTTGCTAATATTTTGTTGAAGATTTTAGCATCTATATTCATCAGAGATATTGGCCTATAATTTTCTTTCTTTGTGTTGTCTTTGCCTGGTTTTGGAATCAGAATTATACTCGCCTCATAAAAGGAGCTTGGAAGTCTTCCTTCCTCTTGAATTTTTTGAAATAGTTTGAGAAGGACAGGAGTTAGTTCTTCTTTGAATATTTGGTTGAATTCCATTGTGAAGCCATCGGGCCTTGGACTTTTCTTTGTTGGGAGTTTTTTGATAACTGTTTTGATCTCCTTTGTTGTAATCGGTCTGTTTAGGTTTTCTGATTCTTCCAGATTGATTTTTGGAAGATTGTATGTTTCAAGGAATTTGTCCATTTCATCTAGGTTGTCTAGTTTTTTGGCATACAGTTCTTCATAGTATTTTCTTACAATATTTTGTATTTCTGTTGTGTCAGTTGTTATTTCTCCTCTCTCATTTCTAATTTTATTTATTTGAGTTCTCTCTCTTTTTTTCTTGGTGAGTCTAGTTAAAGGTTCATCAATCTTGTTTACCTTTTCAAAGAACCAGCTCCTAGTTTCATTGATCTTCTGTATTGTTTCTTTAGCCTCTATGTCATTTATTTCTGCTCTGATCTTTATTATTTCCTTCCTTCTACTACCTCTGGGCTTTACTTGCTGTTCTTTTTCTAATTCTTTTAGATGTAGGGTTAAGTTGTTTATTTGAGCTTTTTCTAGCTTCTGAAAGTGTGCCTGTAGTGCTATGAACTTCCCTCTCAGCACTGCTTTTGCTGTGTCCCATAAATTTTGAGTTGTTGTATGCTCCTTGTCATTTGTTTCTAGGAATTTTTTTATTTCTTCTTTGATCTCATTCTTAATCCATTCATTATTTAACAACCTGCTATTTAGTTTCCATGTGTTTGAGAATTTTTGAGCTTTTCTGTTGTGATTCATTTCTAGTTTCATGCTAAGGCTTCGTTTTAAGACTAAGCCTTTCCCACCCTAAGTGACTTTGTATCAGAGACTTCCTTGTTTGTATATTGGATTAAAGGCTTTGATTTCTACACTATAAAATCGGGCAGACCGGGAGCTTGCTCTCTCTTGGTTCCTGAGATTAGCATTAGAGAGGAGAGCAGAGAAAGGCCACGTGGAGGAGAGGAGAGGCAGCCAAGATGGTGGAGTGCTGAAGGAGAAGCCAGTTTGTGCAGAATTTGTGCAGAGTGAAGGAGATGGGGAACAGAGGTGAATAAGGCTGGTGAGGTACAAACTTTTGATTCTAGGAAACTCGAATAAGTCAGTAGCTTTTAGAGCCCTGAATGGAACGAGAAATGTTTTCCCACTATGTGTATTTCTTGCCCTCTGGGTGCAAGCTAGGATTAAAACTAATGGCCCACCAGTTCTTGGCTCCATTGTTTCATTACCATCTGTCTGAATCAAATGAGAACCTGCTTGGGCCAGGCAGCTGTGATGGTGGCTGTGGCTACTAGCTTTACAGTGGGCAAGGCGTGTGTGTATGCCTGCTCTCATTCATACAGAGTACCAGCACTCCTGGTTCTCACCAGAAAATGCAACCTTGGACACTCTGCTGTTCAATCCTTTGGCAAATATTGATTTTTGCAAAACAGTATTTGTGGAATACCTTGAAGGGTATGAATATTATCCATTCTTCTGGATACCCTAGAATTTACCTTTGGATAAAACCTGATGATCAGAGCACTGTGTGTTTAGATCACAAATATTTGCCTCCTCATAGAACGAAATTGACTGAATTGTGCATTCATAGAGGAATGCTATCAGACCTCACTCTAAGAAATGCTCCATTATTTTTAACACAGGGATTTTATTGTTAGCCCAATCTGCCATATTGCAGATTCCTCTTCATGAGGACCCATAGGAGAAATTCCCCTGTGGTTATAGCTTCAGGAGAATCATGGGTTTTAATAAACAGCTTTTTATCTTATCTTATGAACAACACTAACCTCAAAACTTGGAATGCTTTCCTCTTTGCTCTGGCCACTAAGAAATATAGAGCCAACTTTGTTTAGCAAATGAAATATATTATTCTGTAATAATTTTATTTTTTGCTTTAATTTACTTTCCTCTTTTCCCTTTGACAATTTCTTTTACCTCTTTGTATTGCCTATATTTTGTAAACCAACTCATTTTCATAAATCAACAGCAGTTGAATTGAATTGAGTCCTTAGCTGGTACTAGGGAATGATGCTCAGCTATGATTTTCAGAGGCAAATGTAAGTCATGAATGTAAGCCAGAGAAAGCTGAGATAAGGCACTTGATCTTTGACATTTAGCTCTTGGACTCATCAACATGCAAAATAGTAAAATCTCAATCAGTTGAACTGTACTATTTGGCTTTTGTGACAATATGGACAAAGTGTTTAAAGTTTACTCATTATTCTCTGAGTATATCAAACAAATGAAGAACATAATTTGTAAGGAGGAATATTTGAATATTAAAGAGTTATTTTCTAATAAATTTTACCCTTATACACACATTAAAATGCCATTAAATTATCTTCATATTTCAGCTCTGCTCTGTTGAGTACTTTAACATACTGATTAAACCCTTCCCATTTGTTAAAGTAATATGTGATTACCTTAATCAGAAAGTCTATCCTTGAAGGTGATAAATTGGTACCCCTGAAAAATATTCTATTGTTAAATTCTTTTTACTATGTATGTTCCTGACAGTCAATTCTTAAAATTGCTCTAAAATTTAAGTAACTCATGGTATGTGTCTTTTCTACAGCATTTGAAAATGTTCACTACTTGTTTATTAAAATCATCTCCCTTGACATTGTAATATTACATATTTTTTCCTTGCTCTCTATCTCTTTGCTTAAGCCTTGTATTATCAACATTTTCTCTTCCTCTTCACACTCTCTAACTGTATTTCTAGTGGTGGGATTCAAATAATTTAACAATTGGTTCTCTGCCCTAATGACCGTTTTAAGTATTAAAAAAAGATATACCAAAAGTTAGTTTATTATTTCATGCATTTAATACTTAAACAAGAACAATAAAAGAGGTACATAAAACTAGGTTATGTTATAAGAAAGAGTTTTAACTAAGAGACATTGATAAGAGTGTGGTGGTTACGGGGGGGAGGGGGGAATGGGAGAGGGATAGGGGGTGGGAGGGGCACAAAGAAAACAAGATAGAAGGTGACAGAGGACAATCTGACTTTGGGTGGTGGGTATGCAACATAATTGAACGACAAGATAACCTGGACTTGTTATCTTTGAATATATGTATCCTGATTTATTGATGTCACCCCATTAAAAAAATAAAATTATAAAATAAAATAAAATTAAAAAAAAAAAAAGAAAGAGTTTTAAAATATTAATGAAAAAATATTAAATAATACTTGACAAAAAAACACAATAAAATTGTTATTTAAGGTGTTTCCATATTGCTTCTTTTTTTAAATTGATTTTTGGAAAGGGAGGAGAAAGGGAGAAGAAGGAAGCATCTACTCATAGCACTGTAGTTGCTTCCTGTATGTGCCTGGACTGAGCAAGCCCAGGGATTTTGAACTGGCAACCTCAGAGTTCCTGGTGGATGCTTTACCTACTGCACCACCACAGCTCAGGCCAATGTTGCTTCTTGACCGGCATCCTCACTTGCAATTTTCTTCACTTTTATCTGAGCATCATAGGCTGTATGATTTATCCTTTACCATCTTTTCACTGTAGGAGTAGGATTCCATTCTTTTACCTATAGATGGAACGAACATTATTACTACAGGTGCTTAGAATATGTTGTGCAGATGAATGTTAAAGAAGAGTAAGAAATGTAAATTTGTGATTTCCACATTGGGTGGTTGCCCAGGCACCCACCTTAGAGAGAACCCTGATTACAAGTGCTATTTTAACAACTGGTTTGCCGAACTCATTAAAAAATTAGGTATCTGTTCTATGCAACCAGTGCAAACTGGCTGAATCCCACCACTGGGCATTTCCCAAGTTCAGCACTCAGTCTGGCTCCTTCTCCTTTCATGCCTGCTTTAGGATAACTAATCCTTAAAGCATCAACAAACACTCTTAACAGATGACTCTCCAGTCTGAATACTCACTTAAGTTCCAAACTTCTGGCTCAAATTACCTACTGGATACTTACACTGACACCTCATATTCATTGGGTCAGCTATTAATAATTACTGTCAACTTTATTTGTTAATGTTATCATAAGACTTAGCAATAACAAAAATTTTTTTATTGATTATATATTATTGATTGATTATATGCTACAAACAGATGCTTTTAAAAACAAACCTTATTCAATCCTTTGAACCATTGTATAGGTGGGTTTTATCAACTTTACTATTGGAAAACCTGGGCCCTGGCTGGGTATCTCAGTTGGTTAGAGTGTTGTCTCAATATGCCAAGGTTGGCGGGCTCTGTAGCGCAATGGATAGCGCATTGGACTTCTAATATGCCAAGGTTGCAGGTTCAATCCCTGGTCAGGGCATATACAAGAATCATCCAATGAATGCATAAATAAGTGGAACAATAAATCAATCTTTCTTTTTCTCTCCTTCCCTCTCTTCCTAAAAAAAGAGAAATCAATAAATTTTTTAAAATTTAAAACAGGAAACCTGTTAATGAAAGAAATACAGAAACTTATTCTATTCTCAGGAAGTACATCACAAAAAATGAACTGTAAACTCAACTTTGTCATAACTTAACATAAGCTGACTCCTAAAAACATTTATCTAAAATTAAATTATCTTTATTTTCTCCAAAACAAACATTTTCTATGTCCCCATTTTAGCCTATGTTACCATAATTCTCCTACTAACTATATAAGGAAGCTTACATCTTCAGATATTTGTTTTATTCCCATTTCCCTAATTACCCTTCATATCAAATCTATCACAAAGCCCTATAATGTTGCTTCTTCTTAATTTTTTTCTTCCTTCTTCTAGCTCACATGCTTCTTTATTAATGTCTTCAATAAACAGTTGTCCTCTATTTCTGCTTCTAGCTCCTGTGCACAGCCTTGTCCCTGAATCACTCCTGATGAACCTTCTAACAGACAGCAATTGACCTGCTGTTTAGCTGATCAGAAGCCTTCAGCTTACCACATTGTTTTAAGGTCCTTAGCTTGATAGTCTAGGCTTTCCACAATTTGACCAACCTATTTTTCCTATTTTATCAGCCACTGCAGCCCAGCATATATATTTCACTCCAGTATTCTCACTTCATTCACCCTAGAAGTTTCCTTCTAAACTTTTGCTTACAATCTTTCTTCTCTTGAAATAAATATTATTGTGCCCTGGCCAGATAGCTCAGTTGGCTAGAGCATTGTGCGGAGGCACAGAAGTTACCAGGTCGATTCTTGGTCAGGGCACATGCAGGAGCAGATTAATGTTCCTGTCTCTCTCTCTCAAATCAATGAAATAAACACTAAAATTATTTTTTAAAAAGAAATAAATATTATTCTTCTACCTCTTTCCCTTGAAATGCTCTGACTTGGTTCTGCAGTTTTTACCTTCCTCTAAAGTTTGCCTATTGTATTTTTATTTGCATGACTCATTCAGCCAATTTATGCTGCCTTGTATTGTAAAGAAAATTCTCATGTGTGAGAGTATGTTTGTATATGTGTGTGGGGTGTGTGTGTGTGTGTGTGTCTGTGTGTGTGTGTGTGTGTGTGTGTGTGTGAGTGTCTTGCCTCTTTGGTCAGATTTTAAGTTCCTACAGGGTAAGGATGGATTTTTCAAACATCTTCAGTGTCTCTCAGACTTTGGGAATTAGTTATGTAAATCACCTACAAACAATACAATATTCAAAGGAAGCAAATTACTTTGATAGAGGAAATTAAAAAATTGTGGGTTTTGGAATTAAGAACACCTAAATTTCTGTCTGACCAGACTAGAGCATCCGCCTGGGATGCTGAGGATCCAGGTTCGAATCCCCGAGGTTACCGGCTTGCGTATGGGCTCACCAGCTTGAGAACAAGCTCACCAGCTTGAGTGTGGGGTTACTGGCTTGAGCATGGGATCATAGACATGAACCCATTGTCATTAGCTTGAGCCCAAGGTTGCTGGCTTGAACAAGGGGTCTCTGGCTTAGCTGGAGTCCCCCTTCCCCAGTCAAAGCACATATAAGAAAGCAATCAATGAACAATAAAAATGCAGCAATGAAGAACTGATGCCTCTCATCTCTCTCCCTTTCTGTCTGTATGTTTCTCTCTCTGTGCCAATCTCTCTCGTTCTCTCTCTCTCTCGCTAAGAAAAACAAAAAACCTGAATTCCCATCCAATCAACTGTGCAGATTCAGTCACTTTCAAATTCATTTTTTTAAATTAATTTTAATGGGGTGACATTAATCAGTCAGGGTACATATGTTCAGAGAAAAAATCTCCAGGTTATTTTGACATTTGATTATATTGCATACCCAACACCCAAAGTCATATAGTCTTCAGTCACTTTCTATCTGGTTTTCTTTGTGCTCCTCCTCTAGCCTCACTCCCTCCCTCTAGTTCCTCTCCCTACCCCCCTCCGTAACCACCACACTCTTGTCCATGTCCCTGAGTTTCATTTTTATGTCCCACCTATGTATGGAATCATATAGTTCTTGTTTTTTTCTGATTTACTTATTTCACTCAGTATAATGTTATCAAGGTCCATCCATGTTGTTGTAAATGATCCAATGTCATCATTTCTTATGGCTGAGTAGTATTCCATTGTATATATGTACCAATGCTTTTTAATCCACTCGTCCACTGACGGACACTTGGGCTGTTTCCAGTTTCCAGATCTTCGCTATTGTGAACAATGCGTGATGAACATGGGGCTGCATGTGTCTTTACGTACCAGTGTTTTTGAGTTTTGGGGGTATATACCCAGTAGAGGAATTGCTGGGTCATATGGTAGTTCTATTTTTAGTTTTTTGAGGAACACCATACTTTCTTCAATAATGGTTGTACTACTTTACATTCCCACCAACAGTGGATGAGGGTTCCTTTTTCTCCACAGCCTCTCCAACACTTGTTATTACCTGTCTTGTTGATAATAGCTAATCTAACAATCTAACAGGTGTGAGGTGGTATCTCATTGTAGTTTTGATTTGCATTTCCCTAATAGCTAATGAAGATGAGCATCTTTTCATATATCTGTTGGCCATTTGTATTTCTTCCTGGGAGAAGTCTTAAAACAATAAATTACATAGAAGAAAACATAGGTACTAAACTCATGGACCTTGGTTACAAAGAGCACTTTATGACTCTGACACCAAAGGCAAGAGAAGTGAAGGCAAAGATAAATGAATGTTGCTACATCAGACTAAGAAGCTTTTGCACAGCAAAGGAAACTGACAACAAAACAAACAGACAGCCAACTAATGGGAGATGATATTTTCAAACAACAGCACAGATAAGGGCCTAATATCCAAAATATACAAAGAACTCCTAAAATTCAACAACACTTTCAAATTCTTTAATGAGTTACTTTTTTTTACTTCATAGCTTAATGTGATACCCAGTGAAGCAGAGCATGTAGGCAAATATCTGGCATCAATGTGTACTGAAAAATAAAACTATTATGGTAACTTGGTAACTAAAAAATCACTTTCATTTAAGCTCTGTGGGAGCACAAATGATTTGTTTGAGCCACAATTGTATCCATTATTAATTGACATAAATAAATGTATAGACTAGAAGCTCAGATTATTTAACATGTTTGTCTCATATTTTTATGTTTAGAGTCATACTATTTTAGAGTTAAAATGGTCCTTAACCAAACATGATTTCCAAACATTAGTCTGCAAAAAAATGAGAGAAACACTTTTTTTTTTTTTTTTTTTTACAGAGGCAGAGATAGACAGGGACAGACAGACAGGAATGGAGAGAGATGAGAAGCATCAATCATCAGTTTCTCTTTGCGAGTTGCGACTTCTTAGTTGTTCATTGATTGCTTTCTCACATGTGCCTTGACCGTGGGCCTTCAGCAGACCGAGTAACCCCCTGCTGGAGCCAGCGACCTTGGGTCCAAGCTCTTTGCTCAAGCCAGATGAGCCCACGCTCAAGCTGGCGACCTCGGGGTCTCGAACCTGGGTCCTTCGCATCCCAGTCCGACACTCTATCCACTGCGCCACCACCTGGTCAGGCGAGAGAAACACTTTTTAAATAAATTTATGATAAAACTAAATAATACAGTTTAAAGAATTTCATCATATTTTATGATGTGACTTTCTTTATGTTTGTGTTAAAATTCCTTTTATGAAATGATGGTGATAACTTAAAAAAATGGAAAGTTGGCAAATTAAAGTTGGATTCCACAATATTTTTTAAAATGTTATACGATGTTACCCCAAATGCTTTGAAACCCAAAGAACTCAAGGTCTTTGTTTCAGAAGTGAAATTATCTGACAGAAGTTAAATTCCTTGTCCAAGGTCACACTGCAGAACCACTGTGAGAATTCAACTACTTCACTTTTCAGAATATGTCTCATTCTTTAAGTGAAAAATAATCTTTTCTACCAATGGAATGAGGAATTTATTCTGTATACAAGTTTTTTAAGTGAAAAAGACAGAGACAGACAGAAAGAGAGAGAGATGAGAAGCATCAACTCATAGTTGCAGCACCTTAGTTGTTCATTGACTGCTTTCTCTTTTAAAATAATTTTTTTTATTAATTAAGTGAGAGGTAGGGAGGCAGGGAGGCAGAGAGACAGATTCCCACATGCACCCGACTGGGATCCACCGGGCAAGCTCACGAGGGGGCAATGCTTTGCCCATCTGGGGCTGGCGCTTTGTTCCTTGGACCAGAGCTGTTTCAGAGCCTGAGGCCATAGAGCAGGGGTCCCCAAACTTTTTACACAGGGGGCCAGATCACTGTCCCTCAGACCATTAGAGGGCGGACTATAAAAAAAAACTATGAACAAATCCCTATGCACACTGCATATATCTTATTTTAAAGTAAAAAACAAAATGGGAATAAAAACAATATTTAAAATAAAGAACAAGTAAATTTAAATCAACAAACTGACCAGTATTTCAATGAGAACTATGGGCCTGCTATTGGCTAATAAGATAGTCAATGCCCAGTTCCATATTTGTCACTGCTAGCTGTAACGAGTGATATGACACGCTTCCGGAGCCATGAGGCGTGCATCTACGTCACCGGAAGTAGTTCTGTACGTGAGCGATGCTGCACTTTGCAGCGCCACTACATACAGTACTCCAGGAGCACAGGATGCTCCTCTCACTGACCACCAATGAAAGAAGTGCCCCTTCTGGAAGTGGGTAGGGGCCGGATAAATGGCCTCAGGGGCCGCATGTGGCCCGAGGGCCATAGTTTGGGGACCCCTGCCAAAGAGCCATCCTCAACTCCTGGGCCAAATTGCTTGAACCATTCAAGCCATGGCTCCGGAGGGGAGAAAAGAGAGAGAAAGAGACAGAAGGGGAGCGGGAGAGGTGAAGAAGCAGATGGTCACTTCTCTTGTGTGCCCTAACTGGATACTGAAACCGGGACTTCCACATACTGGGCCGACACTCTACTGCTGAGCCAACTGGCTAGGGCCCATTGACTGCTTTCTCATACGTGCCTTGACGTGGAGGAAGTAGAGTGGAGGGGCTCCTGCCGAGCCACTGGCCTTTTGCTCAAGCCACCAACCATTGAGTCATGTCCCTCTGTGATCCCATGCTCAAGCTGGTGACCCCATGCTCAAGCCAGGTGAGCCCACACTCAAGCTGGTGGCCTCAGGTTTTTGAAACTGGGTCCTCAGCATCCCAAGTCGACACTCCATCAGCTATGCCACCACCTGGTCAGACAGGTTTCCTAAAATTTTATACTTTCCATTTATCTTCAAATAAAATTTGTTTCATTAAAAATAACTTTGCTTACATAAAAACTCCGGAAAATATAGAAATATAAGAAGGAATAAAAACCTTATAATTCCAGAAATAATCATGTTGATATTTTATTATAGTCCTGCTAGATATTTTTCTATATACATTTTTGCATAGTTAAAATTATACTGCATATTTCTTTATATTTCCTGGTTCCTTGTTTTATTTTAATTTAAAAAAGTAAGTAATACATTCACATAATTTAAGCTTCAGAAGATACAAACAGACACAGAATGAAGAGTCTCCTCTGGCTTCTGTCCCTCAGTCACCAATTCTCCTCCTTAATAAAAATTAATAATTCTAATATTTAAAAATATTTATTTTATACATGTATCCTTCCAGACATATTTTATTCATTGTGTTCATATGCATTTTCCCATTTTTAAAAAAGAAAATCTTATTTTTAAGGGCTACACAATATTTTCTTACATAGATATACCATAATTTACTTAGTCATGCTTCCATATTTGACATTAAAATTATTTTCAATTTTTCATGTTTATTAATTTTGCAGATTTTAGTGCTGAAACTAAAAAAAAAATCATTGATCTTTTTATTTTAGAATGTTTAATACTTTGGTAATAACATTTCTCCAACAGATTAGTTTCATTTTCTTCTATTCCCAAAATAAGTCTATTGTTTCTTCTGCTAAAACAAGCCAGTCAATCTAGGATTGAAACAATCTTTTGTCCACGTGCACTGACCTCAACTGGATCCAGTCATATCTTCTCATATTCAAGAAAGAACATCCTTCTGCTCAAGGCTCCATTACAATTTATTGTAAGACAGCAAGCACCAGTAGAACAAACTTTCCACTATAAGATGAATAAAGTCTGAGGATCTAATGTAAAAATAGTGACTATAGTTGGTAACGGTGTAGTGTATAATTGAAATTTGCTTAGGGAGTACAACTTAAATGTTCTCATACACACAAAAAAGATAAATATGTGAAGAGATGGATATGTTAACTAAATGAGGAGAATCATTTCACAATGTATACATATATGAGATCACCACAGTGTACATTATGATTTTACATGTCAGTTATACCTTAATAAAGCTAAAATTTTTAAGAGAGAGAAAGAGAATGAACCAGTTGAGTTGATGGCATTTTGACCTCATCATCATCAATGAATTGTCTATGCTGGGAGTTCATGGGTTCACAGTTCTGCTGTCTAAAACTCTTTTTGGAGCTCTCTCTTTAAAGCAGAAAGTGAAGATGCATTCAAATATACATAGGGACAGAGACATAGAAAACAGCATGGCAATTAAAAAAATGATTCAAGTAGCAAACATAACCAAAGATAAACAAATTTTTATGCTGTTTTCTGAGGACTGTGAGGTATCGATGGGAGCTTAGTGCTAAAAGCTGATGGCATTAGTTCTTTGTGGATTGATCAGAAAAAAAATGGTTGTTCCATTTAGAGGAATATTCATGGAGTTAGTAATGTATATAGAAAGAAGAAGCTTCAGCAAGGTAGGGAACAGGCCATTTATTTCCAACTTAGAGGAAGGTACATGTGAAATTGAGCTATCCAGAGGGAGAAATCTGAACCTACATTATGATAAAATTATAAAATTAGCATAAAGAGACTAAGAAGAAGTCTGGCAGGAAAGGAAAATACTTGGTTGAAAGATTTGTAGTAAAGAGGGAGAAACATTGGTTTAATATAGATTGAACTGTCAAGAATAAGCCAATCATCAGGAAAAAAACAACAGATAAATCAGTAAGGCTTCACTTCTTGTTTTTTTTCTTTCTATAATTATCTTCCAACTAGCCCAACTCCCAGCCTCAACTTACTCTTAATAAATAAAGTCCATTGGCCTTTTCCTATTCCTTGATATGGAAATTTAACATGTTTTCACTTTAATGTAAAGTCTTATGAAATTGCTAGATCTAGCCCACCTTTCTGAATATATTTCCAAATATATATTAAGCCAGAACTTTCTTATAGAAATGTTCAAAATAACCTTAAGAAAAAGGGATATTTTGAAATAAGCACTCCTAGACACTGCTGCTTAGGTTTGAATTTATCTCAGTCCATAAAATTGGGTTTAGGTGACCTTTGACTATTTGAACACCTAGATAGCTAGCAGAAACAAGCTTAAATCTACTTTAGGGAAAGACAGCATCATCCCAGACAGCATCCCAGACTTTAAACATTTATACAATTTTGCAAATACAACATCTGGCACATATAAAATAATCAGACACACAGAAGTAAAATAACCATGCATAGGCATCTCCTGATTATGAATGAGATATGTTCTATATGTTTGTTCTTAAGTTGAATTTGTATATAAGTTGAAACAGTTACATTTACCTATTAAATACAACTTAGATGTTTGTCTTAACATAGTTTTTATTTTTACCTTTCTGTGCATGTAAATATACACTTAAACATTTTCAAACTTACAGACCCTATCTTCTTAATAATCTAGGGAATGTCTGTACTAAAATCAGGGGAAACAACAGATAATAGAGACAGACTCACAGAGACTACAAATATTAAAGTTTGAGATACTGACTTCAAAGTATCTATACTATTAAGTGTAAGGTCAGTGGATAATAGGGAAAGGTCAGGCCTGGGAACTTTGGCTAGGACCGCCCACAACCAAGTGGGCCAAAAGAAACTTCCCAGGAACACTTTGGAAAAAAGTGACTGTCTTCCAGCCAGTGAGATTTCACCACGCCATATTAGCTCGACCACCCTAGGGACCCTTTAAATATCTCCCATACGGGTCACCCCTTGCGACTTCCCTGGCCTCCATCTTTCCTCGGGGCCAGGGAATCTTGCGGGGCGGGATGCGCGCTCTGTACTCAATAAAACCTTTTACTATTCCACACTTCGTGGCTCCGGCCCCTTCCTTCCTTCTCGGAGGGGAAAAATATCTTACATTAAGGTAAAAAATATTAAGAAAATCAAACAAGTTTGAGGATGTCAACCAAGAAAAAGAAACTAATAAATCAAATGGTTAGGCTGGATTAAAGAACACAACAATGCCTGACCAGGCAGTGGCGCAGTTGATAGAGCATCGGAATGGGACGTGGAGGATCCAGGTTCGAGACCCCAAGGTCGCTACCTTGAGCACGGGCCCATCTGGTGTGAGCAAGGCTCACCAGCTTGAGTTCAAGGTTGCTGGCTTGAGTAAGGGGTCACTCGGTCTGCTGTAGCCCCCCCGCCAAGGCACATATGAGAAAGCAATCAATGAACAACTAAGGTGCTGAAACAAAGAATTGATGCTTCTCATCTCTCTCCGTTCATGTCTGTCTGTCCCTATCTGTCCCTCTCTCTGACTCTCTCTGTCTCTGTCACACACACACACAAAAACCCCAACAACCAAAAAAACCCAAAAACACAACTATAAAAATGTGTATGAGCAGATCAGACTTACCTGAAGAGAGAATTAGTAAACTAAAAGATAAGTCAGAATCAAGTACCTAGAATGAAGTGGATAAACAAAATAGAAAAATCAGAAAAGATAACAAGACATGTAGGACTACAGTGAAATGCTTTAACATATGTTCATGAGATCTCAAGCAGAAAAGAAGAGACTGACATGGTGGCAGTATTAATAGATAGCGAGTAATAAATTTTGAAAAATAAATTTTGATCCATATTTAAGATGCAAAAAAGGAAGAAATTATTTTCTCAGCTTGTTACTATAAGACCAATAGATGATAACATTTTAGTTCAGCACGGTAATAATAAAATTCTCTGTTCTTCAAAAATAAATAAATAAATAAATAAATAAATAAACGTGTGTGTGTGTGTGTGTGTGTGTGTGTGTGTGTGTGTATGGGAGAGAATGGGTGAGAAAATTTCCCAAACTGGTCAAAGTTATCAATAAATAGAATCAATGAGTCCTATGAACCCAGGCAGGATAAGTACACAAACAAACATACATAATAGTAAAACTTCTGAAAACAAAAGACAGAGAAAAAATTTAAAAATAGCAAGAGAACACAGTACCTTCAGAGAAACAAAAATATAGCATATTTCTGAATGGAAACAATGAAAATCAAAAAATAAAATATTAAAAATACTGAGATAAAATAAGAAACAACTTTTCAAACAAATGATCCAAGAACCAACCATGTTTTCTAGAACATCAATTGTTCTAGAATTGTCAGAATTTGAACTACCAGATCCCTATGCCCTCCACTTCCAATACAAGAACAACTAGAAAAAGCCAAATATGCTTCCAAACCAATAACATGATATGTCCTGCTTCTACTTAGCCAATTTCTGGCTTTCCCCTGCCAAAAACCCTTGAGCAGTGCACACCTGACTACTTCCCTTTTTATCACTATGAGCTTTCATACTCTGTCTTTGCTCTCTCCTCAATACAAATGATTGTAGATAATTCCTGTACTATATAACAAGCTCTGAAACTGCTCTCACTTAGGTGATCTTTTAATATATTCCCATAATTCCAATGAATAAGGCCCCCAAAACGATCTGAGAGGGATTTTTTTGGTTACTTTGGCTTCAATTAAACAAGTTCTTACTATACTTTAACACATCCCTTAGTAATTTAAAAGAAGCCATTTAACGTATTTGATATACTAATTACCAGTCATTCTAATGTATCCAATAAATAAGGTCTCCTAACTGAATAACAATAAAGGATTTCTATTTTGTATATTCTTATACTGAGCACACATGTGTTACAGTCATTAGACTTAAACATGCCTAATATATATGACTTATGAACCTCATATATCTATTAATTGTCAGGTTGATACATAATAATGTATCAATATTGGTCGTTAAGTGTGACAGATGAACAATACTAATGTGGGATGTCAATGATAAGGGAAGGCTGTGTGGGATATAGGAAACCTCTATATTCTCTTTGTAATTTTTTAGTAAATCTAAATTCATTATAAAATTGTTTATTAGAGAACAACAACTAAATAAGCTCTAAATACTGAACAGAATATGGTATACTCCTTACCTTCCATAAAGTATTCAAGAGTCTGCCAAGTATTGTCTTGATATGAAAATATTACCCTTAGCTGGGGAGTAGGTACATACATTTTTCTTGCTTTATTCTTTATGTCATTTTTAATGTTTAATATTTATTTTATTTTATTTTTTATTTTTATTTTTTTACAGAGACAGAGAGAGAGAGTCAGAGAGAGGGATAGATAGGGACAGACAGACATGAATGGAGAGAGATGAGAAGCATCAATCATTAGTTTTTTGTTGTGACACCTTAGTTGTTCATTGATTGCTCTCTCATATGTGCCTTGACCGTGGGGCTACAGCAGACCGAGTAACCCCTTGCTCAAGCCAGTGACGTTGGGTCCAAGCTGGTGAGCTTTGCTCAAACCAGATGAGCCCACTCTCAAGCTGGTGACCTCGGGGTCTCGAACCTGGGTCCTCTGCATCCCAGTTCAATGCTCTATCCACTGTGCCACTGCCTGGTCAGGCAATATTTTTTTTATTTTAAATGCTAAATTGTAAAGCAATTGCATGGAAGTCAAAATGTTGATCTCTCCCATAATGACTATTTAGATGCTTTTTTTAAGGTATCAAATTATTTGAAAATAATTTTTCAATGATTCTGCTTTGCTATGCCTCAGCATGTCTAGAGTGTCCATGGGGTGATGGACACTGTTTAGGGGGAAGCAGCAAAACAGACTTACTTTCAGGTCATGTGAGCTCACAGCTTCTTGCAATTCTTTGTGTGTGTGTGTGTGTGTGTGTGTGTGTGTGACAGAAACAGAGAGAGACAGTGAGAGGGACAAATAGGGTCAGAAGGCAGGAAGGGAAAAAGATGAGAAGCATCAATTCTTCATTGTGGCACCTTAGTTGTTCATTGATTGCTTTCTCATATGTGCCTTTGGGGGGGCTATAGCAGAGCGAGTGACCTCTTGATCATGCCAGTGACCTTTGGTCTCAAGCCAGTGGCCTTTGGTCTCAAGCCAGCAACCATGGGGTCATGTCTATGATCCCACGCTCAAGCCAGCAACCGAGCACTCAAGCTACTGAGCCTGCACTCAAGCAGGCAAACTTGGGGTTTTGAAACTAGGTCCTCTGCATCCCAGTCTGATGCTCTATCCACTGCACCACCACCTGGTCAGGCTTGCCCATTTGTATTGACCTATAATTAAGATTTCTTTCCTGATAATTTAATGTATATTTATTCCAATAGTTTATTAACTGCCTGGGAGAAGGGATGATTGTATGTATATACATTGGTTAGCAAGGGGCCTGGCATACAAAAAGTGGTCAAGAAATATTTCCAGGGTGAACAATTGACCATAACATAATGGTTCAAAGCTCAGGCTGTAGAGTTACCTGTATCTGAATGTGAAATTTTGTTCCCTCACTTACTAAGAATGGAGATAACAATTGTGCCTATTTCAAAAGGTGATTTATGATGGATGTGCTTACTTAGGGTTTTTTTTGGTAAATGTTAGCTATAATTTTTATTTGGTGCTTGTTGAATTAAAGAGATTAGTATTTGTAAAGTGTTTATAACAGTTCCCAGCACAGGATAAGTGTGTACATGTGTGCATGTATCTGTGTGTTAACATTGCTACTGTCCAAAGAAAACTGCATTCACTTTGCAATTTGTTAGGGATATTCTGAAAATGCTTCCACCGTCTTTGGAAAGAAAGGTGTAAAATATATACTATAAATCTTGATTAGTTCAAAATATATTATTCTAGAATATATGATAATTCACAAAGAAACCCGGTCTTTATAGTATTTATAGAGAGATTATATACTTTTGTAGCACAAAAAAGGGATTATTAAAGCATTTAAGTAAATGGTTTTAGAGAACTTTGGCAATACCATTCATTTATAAATAGCAATCCAACTCTGCAGAGTTTTGTTATTCATTTCACAACGACTAGCAGAGGGGGGTATAGTTCAGTGGTAGAGCATTTGACTGCATTTCACAACGACTTTCAAAATTTTTTATTTCAATGACAATGTAAGAAATATATTTTATATTATAACAATATATTTTACATAATATACACATGTATGTATGTGTGTATATTCATTTTTGAGTATGTATATCCATGTATAAATACATGTGTGTGTAATAGAAAGAATAGTCACCTTAGTGATGTCTGCACACTGATATTTTTCCAAGTCTATCCCATTCTATCCATTCCATCCTGTCTCATTTAAAAAATGCAAGACAGGATCTAAAAAAATAACCTAAAGATTCACTAATGGTTTTAAATCTGTAGCTTGATTTAAAAACAACAAAGAAACAAAAGAAACTTCTAAACCAGTGCTTCTCAACCTTCAGCATGCATCAGAATTACATGGAAGACTTGTTAAACAGATTGCTATATGCCAGTATGTGGATAGTGAGTAGAGAATTTGTACTTCTAAGAAGTTATAAAGTGAATATGCTGTTACCCATCTCAGGACCACAAGTCTAGGACTTATGCACTAGACAATACTAGTGATTAAAAAATCAAGCCCTGATACATGCTTCTACAAGCTAGAAACTCCACGCTCAAGCTGGTGAGCCCACACTCAAGCTGGTGACCTCGGGGTTTCAAACCTGAGACCTCTGAGTCCCAGTCTGACACCCTATTCATTGTGCCACTGCCTACTCAGGCAGGCTTGACATTTTCTTAGTTTCTTTTGAGTAGGTGATTGAGATATGAATTCCCCTGAGTTTTGTGGAGTGGCTACCCTATGACAAGAATGGTATTTAATTTCTCTGGGTCACTTCTTAATAAAAACTGCAGTTAAATTTGGGGTTTTGGAGAAGGTAGCCAAAATAGATTATGCTCTTAGGGTGCAAAATTGATAAAGAAAATCACTATCAGTCGCTTTGCCACAGACTTTCAACCTCAAAATATCTTTAGCTCTGATAGTAGTTGTTAGATTTTGTCTTCTTTTGTCTTAACTCTCCCATCCCCCACTTCCCTTCCGGGGCCTTGAATTCACATGCAGATGAAACACACATTCTTGGGAGAATGGAAGAAGTCATTGGTTGGGCTGTTGAACGGGGTAAGGGGAGAACTAATTTAAGAAATTAGTTCATTCTTCTGCCAAGTTGGAAATAACTTTGATTCCTGATTTGAAAAGTCTTATCTTGAGTGGTACTGATTGTCAATTACTAATTATTCAGATGAACTTGGAAAAGGAGTAAACTGGTTTCTGTTGGTCTCCACTACTGGCTCACATCAGGTAAGAGTTGAAGCTATTGCTTGTAGGTATGTAGTATTTTAAGTGCATGTGTTCATCATCTTGCTTGTTGACTACTTCGATAATCTTTAAGATTCATATATAGTACTAGTATATACGGTTGTGTTTCATGTATTTTTGGTACAATGCAGATATCTAGCTTAATGTGTTTAGGGGATGTGATTTCACTTTTATTCTCAATTTACTAAAGAAGTGTTTTCACAGCACCCACACATGTGGTTATGGTAACTACTGCAATACTTCACTATTTCATAAACGGTGGTATAACTTCAAAGCCATTAAGTAGTCTTGGACATATTTACTTCTGTTATGAGCAATCATAAAATGTTTATATAAAAAAGTGAGGGAAGAAAGCAAAATTTGCTTAAAAGTAAGACAAATTGAACTAATTAGGTAAGATATATACAAAAGCAAAATGGCATTCAATAAACCAGTGGGTATTTCAGGTCAAGGGCAGATGAGAGGAACAAAGTAGACAGTTGAAGACTTGATCAATATATCTTAGTCACTAGTTGGGACCTTAGTACCAGTCTCCTCGGTCAGTGTTCTTAATTAAGATGTAAACCAACTAATTGCTGAAGGAGAGAAGTAGTGTGAGTTCAGTTTAGGAGGATAGTTTACACCTGTTTTGTTACGAGGTAACCTTACCCTGTGGACATTTTTTTAATGTTAATGAATAATCATAGCATAATAAGCCAGGTCCATGTAAACTGACCTTTAGGTGTTAACTTTTTAAGGCTGTAATTTCCTCTCCCACCCGTTTTTCCACAAGTGGGAAAGTCAATTTACCCTAGGATTGTATATATCTCAAATGTACTAGCTTAATAAGTATGATTATTGTAGATGTCTTTCTACCCTTGTTTCTTCCTCCCTTCCCTTGGAAACAGTAGTAATATTGGAGACTTTAGAGACAATATATTTCACATTACAGCCCATTAAGCACATAGTGGAGCAACTTGTGAATACTTAACAAATTCTGCACTTATTATGGTCACCAGAAAAGGAATAAATGTTTATTTTTATATCAGTCTATCATTGTGTGCAGGTTTATATGTGAGATGTGTCTGTTCATTTTAGATTGAGGATCCTTTTTTTTTAACTTACATTTGTGTGATTTTTAACCATCTTCTGCAAGTATTTGAGCAGTGTGTGTGTGTGTGTGTGTGTGGTGCACTAATTGTTTTGAGACTTGGCAGATAAAGTCCTAGTCCTTGTCTTCACAGAGTTTACAGCTTATGTCGATGAGTTCATGTGCCTTTAGAGACAATAATCAACTGCAACAAATAATGAAATTAAATGAGAGAATAGATGCGCTAGTCTTTGGAGAACGAAGAAAGAATTGGCTGAGCCATCAGGGAAAGAGGTAAGACTTGAGAGAGTCTTGACAAAGAAGGTGGGGACATTAATTTGTGATTATGTTGTTGAGGCATTTGATAATGGGAATTGGATGTGCGTTATATTGGGCTTTATGTTGAACACTGGAATTCCAATTTACTGAACAAAAACTCCTTTTGTATGTAGAGAATGATGCCAAGGGCTGGAGAGGCAACTGAAGATGAGATCTGGGAGGTCATAGCATTGAAATGGTTAGAAGTGGGAGACAAGAATGGACAAATACATTTAAAACACATTTAGATTAGTGCTGCAATGGAGCAGCCTGAATACTTAAGGAGCTGCTGGAGAGGGAGTAACTAACCTCGTCCTGGAAGTCAGAAGGCGACTTTTTGAGGAGACGTAGGAACTGGAGTTGAAGGTTGGAAGGGGGCGTCCAAGGCAAAGGGTATTGCAGGAAGATAATGGTGATTGGATTTGAAATTATTTAAGGACAAGCAGTGTGCTCGTTCTTGGGCATGGTGAGGGCAGGAAACTCACCAGGTCTGTGAAAAGCCTTGTGGTTGTTAAACTGTATAGTATTCTGGCACAGTAGAATGGGGTTCTAGGGAAAAAAACTGGTGAGAGGAGCCTGGTGACTAGGAGGTTGTTCAGGAATTAGAGCTAGGTAGAGCACCAGGAATCTGGTGGCTGGAAAGTGTTGGGAGAAATTCAGGATTTGATCGTGGTTTCCAGGTGTAGGGGGTGGGAGAAAATGTGTAAAACTGTCTCCGCAGTGCCCTGTGGAGAAGTTCCGCTGAATTCAGCGGGAAACTTTGGAGCTGCCGGGGGTTTGGTAGAGTCGGGCCAGGAATCCCCTTCTTCATTCCGCACGTATGGAGAAACGTCCAGTCTCCCGGCAGGTGTGTCCTGGAAGATAGCTATGCGGGCTCGTCCCCCACTTGGCCCATTTCCCCTGGAGAGAGGACCGGCTCATCAATGTTTGGACTGAAAGAGCCTGACGTGTAGTTGTCCACACTGTTCCCCCAAAGAGGACCACCATTGACAATTTCTTACCTCTAGAACCCATACCTCCTTGGAGTCCAGATTCCAACCCCTCTTTACAGCTCCCTTTTGGAGGAGGTGGAAGCTCCAAGAGGAACTGGGATGTCTGGAGTGGGGGAAGCTGCGGGCAACAGTGGAGGCAGCCGCGCCCTCGCGCCGCCCTAGCCTGCGCGGGTCTTCCGCCCCCGGCTCCCACCTCCGGCCTGCAGCCCAGCGAGCGTGCCCGGAGCGCACTGGGGCACACGGCAGGGCACGTGCTCCGGGTCTTGGTGGCTGCCGCGGGGGAGGCAGGCACGTGGTAGGGCGCGGGTAAGGGGGTTCCACCTGGCCACGCCGCAGGCCTTTGCGGATTGGCCTGGCCCAGGACGGGGGACCCACGGTGGGTGGACCGAGCTGGAGCTCTGTATCGGCTTGGCCGCTGCCGTCGGGGAAGGAGATTCCAGACACGGGTCGGCTCGACTCCCACGGTCTCTTGCTCAACTTGGGGCCCGCAGATAACTTCCTCAGTGGGCACCGAGCCTTGGCACTCAGCACCCATGTCGAGGCGGGCTGGTGGGCCGCGCGCCCATGCGAGCCCCACCTACGTGAGGGTACTTGGGGAAGCCAGAGCCCCGCCCACCGCCCTCGCGGCCCCGCCCATGTCTCTCCGTGACCCCGCCCACTCCCCGCAGGCCCCACCCCTTCCTGCCGGCTTACTCCCCGATGCCGCCCTCCCACCTCGGCCAGGAGCTAAGCCCACTGCTCTCCTCCGGCGCCCCGCCCCTCTGGCCTCCCCGCCTCTCTAGCTCGGGCGGTCGGAAAACCCGGAACACGGGAGTGCAGCTCCGCTGGCCCGGTGGCTGCACTGAGCATGCTCAGTAGCTGGGGCAGGTTTTTTTAAATTTTATTTATATATTTATTTTTGGTCTCAAGTAGGGAGATTTTTGCCCTACACCGGAGAGGGGGAGCCACGGAGCCAGCCGCGCCGCCGTGTGCCACCGCTGCGCCCGCCCCTGCCCGGTCTGGCCCCGCGGCGGGTTCGATGTGTCCAAGCCTCAGCCGGCCTGCTGGGGAGTGAGCGCGGGGCGCCGAGGGCGCGTTGCGCAGCTGCTCCTGCGCACAACCCCGCCGAGGCCGCTGGCCCGCTTTGGCAGTGAATGTGAGAGGCTCCTCCGCGCTGAGCTCCCGGACCCGGGAGCGGGAGCAGGAAGCGCAGGCCACGCAGGGGACCCAACTGAAACAAAGTGTCGGCCGCCCGGGGAGGCGGCGCCTCGGCCCAACCCTGCCCCTCCCGGCTGTCCACAACTCCACTGCCCACCATGGCTTCTGAGGAGCTGTACGAGGTACCTCCCCTCCCCCTCCCGGACCCTCGGGCCAGGGCCGCCCTTGCCCCGCAGCTCCGCGCCGCCCCTGCCTGGCCCTAGCCGTGTCCAGTCCGACGGCCCGGCTTTGCCCCCTCCCCTTGCGTGGCGGCAGTTTGCTGGACGGGAAATGTGTTCCAGGGGAGCTCTAGCCACGCTTTCCGGGGCCCGTCGGGCGGGGGAGGCTCCCCAGAGTTGTAGGGCTCCTGGCCGGGGGGGGGGGGGGGGGGGGGGCAGGGGTCCCGGCCGTGGGGCCGTGGGGAAGTAGCGCTTGCACGAGTGACTTGCTCAGACTGAGCTCAGACTGAGCCCGAAGTGTTCTTGGCGAGGGTAATTGGTGTGAAGCCCCCGGTACCGCTTGGTGGGGTCTGTGGGCGGTGCAGGGTGTTTTTCCTGTCCATTTAATAAAGCATTTTGGAGAGGGTTTTGCCTCTGGCTTTGGCGGAGGGCAGGGAGCAAGAGGAAGAGTACAACTGTTTCTCGACTCTGTTGCTAGCCAAAGCGATGCAAAATATCGCACTGAAAATGCTAAACGTTGACCACATGCTTTAATTAGGTTTAGCATTGTGGCCAGAGTCAGGAAATTCAAATTTAACGCTGATACACCATCATTCATTTGCGCGGCGGCGTTGAAAGTAAGTAGGGGCACAATCAGAACTCTGTTATGGAAAGTGGTTTTGCCAGCTTCAAGTTTTGGAGTTATCAATCTAGATCTTCAAACATATTTTATATGTAACTTCCTGACATAGCTCAAAAGTAGACTTCCTGGGAGTACAGAAGCTTGGAAGGCTTCTGTTCTTTTGGATAAGAAGTGATTCTTCTGAATATATATCATCATAAGGGGCTTAAAACTTTTGGATACTCTCTGGAGTCACCTTTATGATATGTTTAGGGACCTGAGTGTGTAGAGACTTAAGTAAGCATCTGTAACAAGTAGAGCCACTTGGCCCTTTTGAACCCTTAATAAGTACGTACCAGGTGAGCCCTCTGAGGTGTCTTGTTTTGTGGGTATATTGCTGTTGGCACAGAATAGAGCTCTGTTGTCAACAGTGATAGCTTTCTAACAACTTTTTGTTTTTTAAAAATCAAGTATTTGCGAAAGTTCTTAGGAGGAGGCTGCCTTCTGTGAATTAATGGTAAGGTTGTTGCCCCCACCCCCTCACTTAAATTGTATATGGTCTGTGTATCTTAGCTGGCACTTAAAATGTTCCTTTCTAGTCAACCATTTTATACAGTAGTAGTATTCAAGATACTATCTTGGATCATTTGGGTATGTAAAGGGGGAAAACATTCCTTGTTCTCAAGCAGTTTCTCTGCTAGGAAGGAAAGTGTGTATAGGGAAGGTCCAGAAGTAGAGGCCAAAGTGAAGAAGGTCTTGCAGATCAATACCTAGAGTTGGGAAAAGAACACAGTATGAGGATGTGAGGGGTTTTGGTTTCTCCATTAGATTATTCTTTAATAGTTCAGACTTGAGTATGTACTTTTCATTTTTGTGATTATAAATACATAATCATTTAACTAAATGCCAATAGTGTTTTGGCGAGGGCAACACCTTATACATAAATTGTATCTCACATACATAAAGATGATCCAGAAAACAATACCTTTACTACTAGTATATAAGAAATTATATTTAGTTCTTTCTTTGCTGCTTCTGTAGTTTCTGCTCACTACTTTCCTGGCAGAATTCATTTGTAAGTCAAATTTTGTACAAAGTTTTGTTCATTCAGCATGTTTATTGAATACCTGTCATGGAGATTTCATGGGGAGAGAGAGAGGTATGAGAATGGTTCATAACTTCCAAAAGCATCTATTAGGGAAGAAAGAAGTACATTGCAAAAGAATGATAACACCTGCACAATTGAATTTTTGATCTGGGTTTTCTGTTTGAGTTTTGAAAAAAAGTTACAGGACTATAGTTGAGATGATAGTAAATAATGTGGTGGGCAGTATCTTTCAGGTAGGTTTTGTAAGTTCTCCTTTACTTGAGTCAACACTGTGACTATTATGAGTGAAAGTTGGTATTTGAAAGTTCTGCATAGTGGTTGAGAGTCTGGTTTTGGACTCAGAGAACATAGTTGTTGAATCCTGACCATGTCACCTTGGGTAAAATAACATTGAAGGTGTAGTGTCCTCATCTGTAAAGTTGGGATCAATTCTTATCACACAGAGCTGTGAAGTTTAACTTTAGAAAAAAATACGTAAAACATGGCCCACAATTCCTGTAGTGAACACTTCGTAAGTGAGGGTTATTAATTTAACTGATCTAACATGCATTCCTGAGGCATGGTTTTGTTTTCTAAAGATACAGAATTGAATATTTTTAAATCAAGGCAGTATTTGTAAGGCAGAAATGATATGCACTTGTAAATGAACACTACAGGACAGGCTGAGAAGCAGTTTGACAAGGCTGGGGAGAACACTAAGGTACTTTAGTAGCTAGTCATGAGATGTTAGTTGCCTAGTTTTGTCCAGTTTTTCCTACATTGAAATAGAAGTTTGATGTTTGGCCTCAGACTCCACAATTCTAAAGGGGTATATTGACCAAAGAGGAAGTTCAGAGTCTTGCTTTATGAAGTAATATGTTATGGTAAAGGCAGGGATCTGAGGTAAATAGCTATGTGAACTTTGGCAAGTTAGTTATCTGATTGCTAAGCCTTTGTCTTCTTACCCAAAAAGAAAAGAGATCTCCAACACTTAGGATGGTGCCTGGTAAATGGTAATAGGTCCTTAGTAAACGTTTAAATGATTATTGTAATTATGCCTTGTGAATAAAAAAAAAAGAGGGATTAGAGCCTAGACAAGATGGGGTGGAATGTTAGCTTGTCAATCCTTCTAGAATTGGAATAGCTACTATTAGTTGTAGAATACAATAGATTTACTCCCTGCATGTCGAACAGTTAGGATCGGGGAAGACAGATTTTTGACTAACTCATGTTAAGAATTTAATAACTTTCATAAAAAGACAAGCATCCTTTAGATCAGGGGTCCACAAATTTTATGTAAAGGGCCAGATAGTTAATGGTTAGGCCTTGCAGGCCATGCTGTCTTTGTTGTAATTACTCAATTCTACAACCATTAACAATACCTAAATGAATGAGTACTGAGTTCCAATAAAACTGTTTATAGACAGTAAAATTTGAATTTCATATGATTTTTATGTCATGAAATATTCTTTTTAAAAAACATTACTTAAAAATGTAAAAACCATTTTTGGTCCATGAGTTCTACAAAAACCATCAGTGGGCTGGATTGGCCTTCATGTCTTAGTTTTGGTGATCTGTTCTGGAACTGAGGTTTACTCTGAGGTTGGGGCATGTGGAGGGAGTGAAGTGTGGAAGATTGAAAGACCTTCTGCCCCAATCCCAGCTCTAGATTTAGAGCCATCAATTTTGGGTTTAACTCTTCCCTTCAAGATGTGGACTGAATACGGAAACGAGCGTGTAATAACATGGAAGAAGCATTCTCCTTATTTGTATATCTTAATTCCTTTTTTCTCAGTGTATATGGGGTTTTCCCTTGAGAACTACTGTAATAGGTAATTTAAATTCCAGCAAGATCTCAGTGATCTAGTCTTGGCCTTTTGAGAAAATATTTATCCAACACATACACATTTCAGTCAATCAAAAATGGAAGTAAGTGTTTAAGAATGAAATTGTATCTGGCTTATACAAATGTCTTCAAGTTAATTAGTTTGGAAGAAGAATGATCAAGATTTGGGGAAGAAGGAAGTGTTTTGAATCTCCTTACTTTGGGATAAGATTGCTCCTTTTTCCTGTGTACCAAAAGGATTTTGTGTACATTAACCAAAAGCAAAGTTCTAAATAAAATCTGCACATGTAGTTCAAATGGAAGTCACAAAGATCTGGAAACCTACGGATGTTGGTTAAGATAAACCAGCATCTGTTGTATGTAGTGTAACTGGCTCTTAGAAGATTGACATCACCAAAATAGAAAAGGAAGAGATTATTTAACCTCGGAAGTTGATTGAGGGACAATAAATTCAAATATGTGTGTCTTTTGAAAATTAACACACTATCTTATGTGTGATCTGTTGTCAATATTATTTATTCATTTGTCTAAACAGTGGGAGTGGAGAGATCTCCTGTGTTTTTGCTTTGAATTTGCTTTCAATTCTTTTTGTATTTTTTTTTCTGAAGCTGGAAACGGGGAGAGACAGTCAGACAGACTCCCGCATGCGCTGGACCGGGATCCACCCAGCACGCCCACCAGGGGCGACGCTCTGCCCACTAGGGGGCGATGCTCTGCCCCTCCGGGGGCGCCGCTTTGCCGTGACCAGAGCCACTCCAGCGCTTGGGGCAGAGGCCAAGGAGCCATCCCCAGCGCCTGGGCCATCTTTTCTCCAATGGAGCCTTGGCTGCGGGAGGGGAAGAGAGAGAGACAGAGAGGAAGGAGGGGGTGGGGGGGTGGAGAAGCAAATGGGCACTTCTCCTATGTGCTCTGGCCGGGAATCGAACCCTGATCCCCTGCACGCCAGGCCGATGCTCTACCGCTGAGCCAACCGGCCAGGGCCTGCTTTCAATTCTTGAATAGTAGAATAAGTCTTTTTCTGTTCCTGCTATGATATTTAAGAATCATTGAATTTTTTCTTATGCTCTATAATGATTTTAACCATTGAACATGTTTTCATAGTATCATATATAGGAAATACTTGGTTTGCAGCATTCTGAATCACAGTTTTGAATATCTGTGATGCACAAAGCCAATCTGAGTCAAATTTTTGTGATAAGGAGTAATAGTTTTATATTGTGTGTGTTTGCAGGTACAACCGTATTGTCTGGGGCTCTTTTAAAATACAGACTCTTGGATCAGACCTTGAGATTGTAGTTTTCAGTGTTTGGATGGAGACAGGATGTTCCGATAAGCTTCATTCAGGTAGATTTAGGAGCTTCTGGATTGCAACAATCTTTGTTTCTCACACTGAAGCTACAAATTGAGGTCTGGAGGGATTGGAATTTGCCTTTGCAGAAGAGGTGCTCTAGGTACACCAGACTGATGAGTCTTTTTTGTAGACTCTTTGACCATTGTCAGTTCTTAATTGAGTCATTCCAGGGAGTATTAAACACAATAGGTTAGGTGTTTTGTAATTTTTATTTTCTATATTCAGTGTATGGCATGCTTGTCCATCAGTTGTAAGATTGGTGCTTATGATCTTTATTTTACTTATTTACTTTTTAAGGTTTTCTTTATTGATTTTTAGAAAGAGGAGAGAAATGGGAGTGGAAGGAGCAGGAAGCAACTTATAGTAGTTGCTTCCCATATGTGCCTTGACCAGACAAGCCCAGAGTTTCAAACCGTTGACCTCAGCATCCCAGGCCACCACAGATCAGGCAGTGCTTACAATCTTTAAAACTAATAATTTTTTTCCTGGTCATTATTTTCCACAGTTCAAATATGGTAGTAGTTGTGTAATTTAAGTACATTTTAATAAAAGAGTGAATTATAGGGATGACTCTGTTCTTGACTCCTTATCTCCAGGTTCCTCCTTCATGAAATATGATGCCCTGTGCTGCTCCTTTTACATTTCTTTTTTTTTTTTTTTTTTCATTTTTCTGAAGCTGGAAACGGGGAGAGACAGTCAGACAGACTCCCGCATGCGCCCGACCGGGATCCACCCGGCACGCCCACCAGGGGCGACTCTCTGCCCATCCTGGGCGTCGCCATATTGCGACCAGAGCCACTCTAGCTCCTGAGGCAGAGGCCACAGAGCCATCCCCAGCGCCCGGGCCATCTCTGCTCCAATGGAGCCTTAGCTGCGGGAGGGGAAGAGAGAGACAGAGAGGAAAGCGCGGCGGAGGGGTGGAGAAGCAAATAGGCGCTTCTCCTGTGTGCCCTGGCCGGGAATCGAACCCGGGTCCTCCGCACGCTAGGCCGACGCTCTACCGCTGAGCCAACCGGCTAGGGCTCCTTTTACATTTCATATGAGGTTTTAACTCTAGGATGGGGAGAACTTCTAATTATACTCCCACACAAATATAACTTCAGCTTTTTAATTGGACCATGGCCTTCGGGATTCATTTTCTCTGGGGAGACTGGGAAAGGTCTTGTGTTTGTTTGCACAAAAATTTGTACATGTACATGTGAGCATTTTTCTGGGGGAGAGGACCAACAACTTTTATCTGTTTCTCAAAGGGATCTGTGGCCCAAAACAAGTATTAGAATTGTTCTTGCCACTGTTGAGCTACACTTAACTCTTTGCTGTTCTTTTCCCCTCAAACTCAGCTGTGCTTCAGCCAGAGCCCAGAGTAAAACCATATTAAAACCTCACTGATTGGGTTTGGAAGTTTTATGCTATTTCCAGTCTCTAAATGGCTGTTCTTGAAATTTTACATACATAAAAGTCTCAAGTTATTAATTATTTGGGCACCACTTCTGACAGTACAAGGACCTTAAAATCCTTTAACTCTAATCCACTCATAAACTTAGATGCTATTATCTTCCAATGTTTATTATTGTCCATGAAAAAAAACTTACAAAATAGAACATTATTCCATGGAGACAACATTTGTACAGATTTACCTTTATCAGTTTCTTTGATTATCAGTCATATTATAGAACTTTCTTCTGGGATGATTTTTACCCCTTTCATCATGGCTGGGAAAGTCTAGTTTTTTGATTATCTGGAATTATATTTTGCTCTTATTTTTGAAAAATAGAATTGGTTACAAATAAAACTAGTTAATTGGTTATTTCTTTCAGCAGTGAAGATACTATTCCATTGTCTTATGGCTTCCCAATAATTCTCAAGGAGGTTGTTGTCAGTCTTGGTTAGTTACTTTGCAGAGGTGTGTCTTCTTTCTCTGGTTGCTTTTGAGATTCTCACTTTGACTTTGGTGTTCTCTAGTTTTACATTTGTGGACATTATTACTTTATTAATAAGCTTGTATATGTTGTACTTCCTTTGTAGATATGTGCCTCATTAGTTCTAAAAAGTAATTGGCCCTTTTATCAAATACTGCTGCTCTGTTCTAGTCTCCTGGAATTAATTCCAAGTTGTCATTTATTAGATCTTCTATCTGTATCACTTACCCTCTCATTTCCATCTCCTTGTTTTTGTTTTGTTTGCATTCTGGGTATTTCCTCGGACATAACTTCTGGTTCACTAATGAGCCGTGTCTAATCTGCTATTTACCTCATCTGTTGAGTTTTTTAATTTCAACAAATATATTTTTACTTCTAAACATTCTGCCTGCTTCCCTTCCCAATATGTGGGTTGATTTGTTCATCTTTGGTGTTTGCTCTTATGATTGAATCATTCTTTATAGTTGGGATGGAGGAGTTACTGGGCATTTGGATATTTTCCTTGTTTGCTGCAAACCCACTAAACTATTAAAATTTTATATCCAATTGAAAATCTAGTTATTTTGTAGTGACAGTCCCCATGGAACATGTTTGTGCTTTTTTTTGCCAGAATACAGAGACCTTATTTATTTGGAATTTGTGGTGTCATGAATAGGATCAAAGGCTTGAGCCAACCCTTAAAATTTACCTAAAGATAATGAAAATGCAAATAAAATAGATTTCAGGGGAACTGTTTATGGAAATGGATATAATAGTTATAAAACTAATGTTTTTGAAGCAAAATGTTCACCTTTGTTTTGCCTATTTTAGTATATAGGGGTGGGACAAAAGTAGGTTGTGAGTACATGAAACAATTTATTCCTGTATTATTAATTACTGTATTATTTATCATTTGGACAACTGTAAACCTACTTTTGTATAAGCATATCTTCCCTTTGTTAGCCTGTTGATTGGTCTGAGCTTCTAAAGTCATAGTTATTGGCCTTCTTTGTCCACATTACGCAGTGCATTCATCCCTCTATACCATTGCATTGCTGTTTTTCCAGTAAGTGGTGGATCCCCCAACTATTTGACAGCCTCAGTGTCAGTCCTTATTCAGGACCTCATCAGAGTTATTACTGGCAGTAATCAACCCCTTCAAATTCTTTTTTTTGACAGACAGAGAGGGTGACAGATAGGGACAAACAGGCAGTCAGGGAGAGAGATGAGAAGCATCAATTCTTCGTTGCGGCACCTTAGTTCATTGATTGCTTTCTTATATGTACCTTGACTGGGGGGAGAGGGGACTATAGCCAAACCAGTGACCACTTGCTCTAGCCAGCTACCTTTGGATTCAAGTCAGTGACCATGGGGTCATGTCTGTGATCCCACACTCAAGCCAACGACCCCATGCTCAAGCCCAGGGGTCCCCAAACTATGGCCCGCGGGCCGCATGCGGCCCCCTGAGGCCGTTTATCCGGCCCCTGCCGCACTTCTGGAAGGGGGGTACCTCTTTTACTGGTGGTCAGTGAGAGGAGCATAGTTTCCATTGAAATACTGGTCAGTTTGTTGATTTAAATTTATTTGTTCTTTATTTTAAATATTGTATTTATTTCAGTTTTGTCTTTTTACTTTAAAATAAGATATGTGCAGTGTGCATAGGGATTTGTTCATAGTTTTTTTTATACCCTGGCCCTCCAACGGTCTGAGGCACAGTGAACTGGCCCCCTGTGAAAAAAGTTTGGGGACCCCTGCTCAAGCCAGATGAGCCCACACTTATGCCAGATGAGCCCGTGCTCAAGCCATTGACCTCATGGTTTCAAACCTGGTTCCTCTGCATCCCAGTCTGATGCTCTATCCACTGAACCATCACCTGGTCAGGTTCCACCCCTTTGAATTCTATGTGACTAATTTATTTTTTGTTTTTCATTATTAATATTAATTTGCACTGCTTATGCATTTTATGTAGGTATTAAATAATATGTATATTTCCCTCTGGAATGGTTGGCTGCATATCTATTTTTTGGTTAATGCAGTGCCTTACTTGAGGGCATGAATGTGATGAGCAGTCAATAACTGCTATCTTTTAGCTAACATACAAATGCTATAGTGACTTGTGTTACATTGTTTGAAATTATACCATATATATTTAACTATTTTGTTTGGAAAACTCTATGACTTTATTATAGAGTCTATGTGGTGTTTTGGAGAAAATTATTTCAGAATTTGATACAAATAATTTTGGAGGAAAATTGTGTTCCAAGAAAGAGTATTTGAAATATTGGTCACGGTATTTATGTTTAGCTATTGGTGAAAAGTGTGTGTGTGTGTGTGAGTGGGGGTGTGTGTGTCTAACAATAAATATTATTTTCTAGTTGGAGAAGTTAGCCACAACATACTTAGGAAATATCTTTACTTTTTGCCTTATTTCCATTTATAATGGGCTCTGCCATGTGAAGTTTTCAAGAGGTCAGTAGTTCCCTAGCATTTGTTGATGAAGTCCAACAATGTCGATTATACATCATGAATGTCTTTGGTTAAAATGTACCCATGTTTCATCAGTTGTTTATCTTTTAGGATTTTAGGGCATGACAGAGTTAGTTACATTAGCATTTCTTATTTTAGTATGGAACTGATCTGGAAGCCTCAGGTATTTAGAATATGTGAGAACAAAGATGAATTTTTCTTGGATTGTACACTTTGAACATTTGAACAGTTCTGAGTCTCTCTTGGAGACTGTTGACCTTTATTATATAGTCATGATATACTAGGATTTTAACTGGCTTCCTTAGCATGTATTTGGTAAGGGAAAAGGAACTACCAAAGGCAAGTGAGTTGACTTGAATCAGTGTGCTTTTGATTGAGCTGAGATGAGGGGGTAGCTGGTGAGTACCATGGATTATGGATCTCAGGGACTTTTGAGCCTCATAGAGCATCTGAAGAGCCTGTTTACAAAAAGAAAAGGTGCATGTTAAAAAGATCCATGAAAAGTACTTTTTAAAAAGTTATGGTATGTGACAAAACTAAATTTATTTTATTTATTTTTTAAAAGATTTTATTTATTGATTTTTTTAGAGAGAGAGAAAGAGGATAGGGTAGAAGTAGGAAGCATCGTCTTTTGTAGTAGTTGCTTCTCATATGTGCCTTGACTAGGCAAGCTTGGGGTTTCGAACCGGTGACCTCAGCATTCCAGGTTGACGCTTTATTCACTGCACCATCACAGGTTAGGCAAAACTAAATTTATTTTTATGGTATGCTTTCCAGAGTTTTCACCCAATTGTTACTAACAGAAGAAGAAAGAGAGCAAGTGTCCTCATAAAGAAATAGAGGTGAAAAGGGGACTGCAAGCCTGGCCTGTTTTTTGAATTCTTGTATTATCCTAAAGTCTTTGTGAAGTTAATAATATATGCCATAAATTATTTTTTGGTTTGATGTTAAATGTTTTAAAAGTACTTACCAATTAACTATTCTCCATAAATCTTTGTGGGTCAGATTGATACTTCAATAAGATGAGCCATGAGTTAGTGTCTTGATACAGTCCTTCATCTCCTACTATATATGTATACACTGGTTGAAGAATAGAGACTTACTGTGTTATCTTCTATGAGAAGCTAGGTAAAGGAAATGGTAACTTATTTGGTGATGTGTAAATGAGAATATTTGAATTGATTAATCAAAAATTAAAAAAATTGTTTCAATAATTTGTCTTTAACCATTGAAGTTAAAATACATTTATTTTCTATTTAAAGTCAATTTGAGTGTTCAAGAGAAGGTGTACTAGATGTTTTTATTTCGAGTCTGATTCTGTACTTAAAAGAGCAATTGTGTTGTTCCTTGGAGTCAGTCATGGGAGCATTTGTAGGTTCCCTGTTGAAATGAAGGCCTGTTTGCTTACATGCTTTTGATCAGTGCAATCCACAGGATATCCTACTGTCCTATACCTCAGATACTGGAGGTGGAGTTGAGCCAATTCTCTGTCAGCACAACAGGTTTCCCAGTGTTAGTCCTCTAACTTGATTAGTCCTCTAATTTCCCTCTTGTATGCAGCTGAGCTTTTGAGCTAGAAGTGGTAAGTGATTATTTTGTCATTTTTAAAGGTGGAGAGCTGTGTGTGTTTGAGGGGGTGTGCTATCTAGAATATAATTTATTTTAAATTAATTTATTCTTTTTTAAAATTTTTTTTTAATAATTTTATTTTTTTAATGGGGTGACATCAATAAATCAGGATACATATATTCAAAGATAACAAGTCCAGGTTATCTTGTCATTCAATTATGTTGCATACCCACCACCCAAAGTCAGATTGTCCTCTGTCACCTTCTATCTTGTTTTCTTTATGCCCCTCTCCACCCCCTATCCCTCTCCCATTCCCCCCTCCCCCCCCTAACCACCACACTCTTATCAATGTCTCTTAGTTTCACTTTTATGTCCCACCTACGTATGGAATAATACAGTTCCTGTTTTTTTCTGATTTACTTATTTTGCTTCGTATCATGTTATCAAGATCCCACCATTTTGCTGTAAATGTTCCGATGTCATCATTTCTTATGGCTGAGTAGTATTCCATAGTGTATATGTGCCACATCTTCTTTATCCAGTCATCTATTGATGGGCTTTTTGGTTGTTTCCATGTCCTGGCCACTGTGAACAATGCTGCAATAAACATGGGGCTGCATGTGTCTTTACGTATCAATGTTTCTGAGTTTTTGGGATATATACCCAGTAGAGGGATTGCTGGGTCATAAGGTAGTTCTATTTGCAGTTTTTTGAGGAACCACCATACTTTCTTCCATAATGGTTGTACTACTTTACATTCCCACCAACAGTGTATGAGGGTTCCTTTTTCTCCACAGCCTCTCCAACATTTGCTATTACCTGACCTGCTAATAACAGCTAATCGAACAGGTGTGAGGTGGTATCTCATTGCCGTTTTGATTTGCATTTCTCTAATAGCTAAAGAAGATGAGCATCTTTTCATATATCTGTTGGCCATTTGTATTTCTTCCTGGGAGAAGTGTCTATTCATATCCTCTTCCCATTTTTTTATTGGATTGTTTGTTTGTTTGTTGTTGAGTTTTATGAGTTCTTTGTATATTTTGGATATTAGGCCCTTATCTAGAATATAATTTATGGTGCTCTTCCTTCTGAGTATGCATATGAGTAAAACTTCCTCCAGATTTATTTTATACACCATCGTCATTTACCACTGACTTCAGTTTATAAACGAGCTTTTTGAGAATGTGTTGATTAAATTGATAGATACCTGTCTGAAAGTGTATTCCTAGGGGAAACAATCCTTTATAAGTAGCTTGTGTGTGGGACTGCTCAAAAATGATGAAATTGTAATGATTATGTAGAATTAGTTTACAAGATTGTAGAAATGAGATGTGTGCACACCTTGGCAAGAGGAAGTTGAGTGTTAAGACCAGACACGTTCAGCTTATCCAGGAACCTGATAAAAATCAACAGAAAAGAGCTTGTGGTCATGAATGGGCAGCTTTACAGCAATGCCACACTCCCACGTTTGTAAAGAAGAGGCTCAAGGAGGAAAAAGACCAAAACCATATGGTGGGAGGTGAGGGCAAGGGAAGATTGTTCTAGAATTCAAGTTATCTTACAGGCATAATCCACTAAAAGGAAAATGAAAATCTTAGTGTTCTTGTCTTAGCTGAATTTTATTGCAGTAAAGGGAGGAACCTGCTTTGGGGTTTGGGGATCTATGTACTTAAAAAGTTTTTTCTGTAGCGGAACAAGTCTCTCCTTAAAGAATTGTGTTTCCCCTTAGAGTTTGAGAAGGAAACATTGGAGCAAATAAGGACTTGAATGTGACCTACGCCCTGAAGGTGGGTCAGAACTCTAGTTTCTCCTCTGTGTAGGCAAGATTGGAGTGCCTCTCTGTATTCCTGAGTCCCTGACTTTGCCGGGTGGTTGGGGTGGGAACTAAAAGTAAGATGGAAATTTCCATTCTTCCTTGTGCTTTTACCAGCACTTTCCACCACTCAGAAGTGTGACTGAGTTTCTTTGGAATCATCTGCTGACCTACCAGGGTGCATCTGCTTGTTAGGACCACCACTGATGTTATCTGCTCTGCTGCCTTGGGAGGAGGGATGTCTGCCACGTCCTCCATTAAATGGGGTGGAAATTCCTCCTGCAGGTGATGTGAGGTCAGTTTTAGAGCTCTTGTACTCTCTGAAACCCTGTGGCGGCTGAACAGAAATGATGGCTTGCTCTCACTTTTGTTACAGGAATAGCAGAGCAGTAGGTACTACTTCTTCAGAAGCTCTTTTGGTTTTCAATTGTGCTACTTTCCCTGGTAGAATCCCAGGAAGGGGAAAGATCCAGGGGATAGACCTGGCTGTGCATACAGTCAGTGGGCCCACCAGGCTTTGTTGCTGGGCCAGCTACATTTCTGGTTCCCCAGTCCAGGCTACTCTAGTGATGAAAACTAATGCAGCTACTACCTAAGTAGAAAGAAGGGCTTAACAGCCATGTGCACTGGCTGTTAAGCCAGTTACTAACTTTTGAAGCTCCTGACCTTGAAATTGTTGTAGGATCAATTATTGAACAAAGACTTGTCAATAATTGTCTAATTCCTTCCTTTTGTTTTCTTCATTTTCACTGACCCATTTCTAACTCTGGGTCAATGAGATTGAGTGGGTTGCTATCTTATCCACATACTTGCTTTCTCTGTCACTTTTCTCATTTCACCCCATTTTAGAGCCCTACCCCCGCTGCACTTCATCATAGAATATGGAATTGAACTATTGTATTTAGAAAGTTTAGTTTCCTGTTTATAGGAAAACCAGGTGAACAATAGAATCCTTATATCTTTCTAAAATCAACTTTTAAAGTTAACTTAGCTAGTCTTGTATTTGCCTCTCCGCGTCCCCATTTCCCTTTGTTCTTAGTAGAAAATGGATTTCTCCTTTCTGCTGCTGTACATTATTAAGTAGGACATGTCACCCAGTCAGGTTTTTGCTTGTGTCTTTTGTGTAAGATATCAATAATGATATGAAGGAGCAAACATCTAGAAAGATTTACTTTTCCTTCCTTATTATCTATTTTGTATGTATATTGATAAGAAGCTCTTTAGTAAATATCCTTATGATTTATGTTTGTTAAAAGTGGTATTTGAAAGATTTCTTGAAGAGTTTACAGTATATAGTTAATACTGATGAAACCTTTTAAAAGTGAGGATTGCTTCACTTAAAATCTTTTAAATAAATTTTAATGAGCAATTATTAATAATATGATTTAATACTATATTTAAGTATATGTAGGTGACCTTTTGCATACTATATAAAAATTCAGAGTTCAGGGTTTAGGGTTGGTTTACTTTGTAGTTTAGAATTTATTTTAAGGTGTTAAGAGATGTTATTGTTCTATAAGTCTTATAAGACACATACAGTTGTCCCTGGGTATTCGTGGGGGATTGATTCTAGGACCCCTTAACAGATAACAAAATTCAGGAATGCTCAAGTCCCTTACATAAAATGGCATATATTTGCATAAACCTGTGCATATCCTCTGGTATACTATAAAGGTACAGTGCAAGTGCTATGTAAATAATTGCTATACTGTACTGTTTAGGGAATGACAAGTAAAAAAGTCTACATATTCAGTACAGATGCACCCAGCAACCATTGTAAACACCTAATTACATAGTACACATCAGTAGCAGTGTAACTTTATTTATTTATTTATTTAAATGTTTATTTTATTGATTTTAGAGAGAGAAGAAGGGAAAGAAAGAGAGGGACAGGAACATTGATCTGTTCTTGTATGTACCCTGACCGGGAATCGAACCAGCAATCTCTGTGCTTCAGGATGAAGCTCTAACCAACTGAGCTGTCTGGCCAGGGCAGCAAGTGTAACCTTTTAAAAAATATTTTCCATCTGTGGTTGAGTCTGTGGATGTGAACCTGCAGAGATAGTGGGCTGACTGCATTAATGCCTTAAGTCAAAAAACCCCCCCCCCCCCCATTTTTCTTGCTAAGAGGATTAATGTTACAAGGGTTTCTTAAACCTCAAACTCTGTAGCATAAGTTAACAGATGATAGTAGTTCCATTATAAAAGATATACAGTATACTAATCAATATACAGTATTCTAATCTTCTTGTCTTCCATGGTCACCATAGTTGGGGTTATTGAGCAGAACATAGGGCAGATGTGACCAAAACAATGACATTTTCTAATGTAGCTTATGGAAGCAGAATAGGAAGACTCAATTAAATGCCTGTAATTTCAAAGATAGTAAGTTTCCTGTGCACAACAGCATTGGAATCTTTTGTGTGGACCTAAAAATGGGTAACTGAGCCTGACCAAGCGGTGGCGCAGTGGATAGGCGTTGTACTGGGATGCAGAGGACCCAGGCTTGAGACCCTGAGCTCGCCACCTTGAACGCGGGTTCATCTGGTTTGAGCAGAGCTCACCAGCTTGGACCCAAGGTCACTGGCTCGAGCAAGGGGTTACTCGGTCTGCTGTAGGCCCGCGGTCAAGGCACATATGAGAAAGCAATCAATGAACAACAAGGTGTTGCAACGAAAAACTGATGATTGATGCTTCTCATTTCTCTCCGTTCCTGTCTGTCTGTCCCTATCTATCCCTCTCTCTGACTCTTTCTCTGTCTCTTAAAAAAAAAATAGGTGACTGATTATAAGGGTAGAAAATGAATAACACTAGTATAAGATGAAGCAAATTTGCAAGGAGAATTAACTTAATACATCATCATGGGTAGCAATTTCTGACTGTTTTCAAAGATTTTAAGTCAAGCAGGTACTGTATCTATAATAAAGCACAAAACATTGATGAAAACAGAAAAGATCAGAGGTTCTATTTGTCCAAAATTTTATCCAAAGAAAATAAGCAAGTGTTTACTTGAAAGAGAATTTGAAAGTTTCTCAAATACGATGAATATGAATAATGATGATTTGCCATTTATTAGGCTTTTAAAAAAATAAAGTAACATGTTTGAAGAATAAATTAAAGGAAAAAACATGCCCTGTATAAACATTAGAGACTCATGTACAGTGGCAAGCATTAACTTTTTTGTGTGTGTGACAGAGAGAGAGAGAGAGGGACAGACAGGCAGGAAGGGAGAGAGATGAGAAGCATCAATTTTTTGTTGCAGCTCCTTAGTCTCCTTAGTTGTTCATTGATTGCTTTCACATATGTGTCATATGTACCTTGAAGGAGAGGCGGGCGAGGCTACAGCAAAGCAAGTGACCCCTCGCTCAAGCCAGTGACCTAGGGCTTCAAGCCAGCGACAGTGGGTCATGTCTATGATCCTGACCTCAAGCCAGCGACCCCGCATTTAAGCCAGCAACTTCGGGTTTCGAACCTGGTTCTTCCGCGTCACATCTGACGCTGTCTATCCACTGTGCCACCCCTTGGCCAAGCGCAAGCATTAACTTCTTAAGAACCAAGAAAATACTGTCAAGTAAATCACCGTGTGACTTTTTTTTTTTAATAATCACCAATAGCTTTATTCATTGTATAACTGGTTCCATAAGGTCAAATAGATTTAGTGTGTGAAACGAGGAATTTTGAGAATCAGTGAGATGCGGGGGAAACAAACCTGGGGCCTAGTGATAGGTTTCTTTATTAGGACGCTTCATTTTGTGCGTGAGAAACCACATTCGATTTGAAACATTACTCACTGGATTTACAGTTCTGAATTATATAGTTTATTCCAAAACTCATTTCTCCCATAGGGAGTGAAGATTTGGCACCATGGAAGATATTTTAAAAACTCTGTCTGAGGGTAATCCTAAAAGAGGAGAAAGTTCTGAGAAATTTTTGTGTTGTCAGCAGCCTCTTTAAAATAAGAGCTTGGACTTTAATGGTCTGGCTCTGTTTGAACCAGATGACATTCATTTGGCAGTCTGGTCTTTGAATTTCTTGAATTTATGTAATCTCTTCACCTTACTCGTGAGTTGTATGTAAAGGGCCTGTGTGTGTGAATGTGTTCGTTGAGTAAAGTGGGTGGTAATAAAAAACGAAACAAATATCCAATCTCTAAAACCCAAGATTAACCACCACAAACCACAGACGATCATCATTCCAGAAATCTCTATACATTACAGACAGAAGAATAGATGTATATAGATAACAGTTCATAAAAATAGAAGTATATATGTGCTATTTAACAGAAGACGGAAGTTAATGTGAAGGCATTGTAAATTTTTATTTAAAAATCTTTTTTATTTCATTGGTCCATTTTTCTTTTGCTGTTTTCTTACTGATTTGTTGGAGTTCTTTGTTGAATGGCTTGCAAATATCTTCTCATCTGTGGCGTGTCTTCATTTTTTTCTTTTTCCCCCAATAAGCCCCACCCATGCAGCGAGTTGACAAGCAACGGTATGCATGGCCTTTAGGCTGGGGCCCGCAGCCAGTATCTCCAGCTTCAATAGCACACGTAGGCCACGTAGGTCACGCAGGCCACGTAGGTCACATGGGCCACGTAGGTCACGTAGGGAACATAGGTCTCAGCCCCAGTCTCGTGATTGTGATACCACCTTCATAACGATCCCAGCCTGCACCTAGACACCAGGGTTTTCCGCAGCCACGGTGACTTCACTTTCTTCCTTCTTCAGCTCCATTTTGGCTTCTCAACTGAACGTCCTGTACTGGTGACTTATATCTTCATTCCTCATTAGAATTTAAAAAATCTGTAATATATAGGTGATGTGAGAACAGGAGTTTTACATTTTGCGGGCTTTTGTTTTTCCCCTGACAAATGCAGTAGGCTTTGTGGATTTCCGGGTTTTATAAAGGCGGATTCATCCAGCTGAGTATCAAAGAATATTTCCGCGTTCCCAGCTGGAAAATACTGTTTTCCATCTCGGGTTGGTTGAATCCGTGAGTGTGAAGGGCCGACTGTACGACTGTAGTTAACTTTGGGGGAGTTCAAAGTTATCTGTGAATTTTGGGGGCTGACGCCCATAACTTCAGACTTGTTAAACTGGAGCTACATGCTCATCTGCGAAAATGACAAAATTTTGCTTTTTGAAGTGGTAATTTTTCTCATTTTGTTTTATGTTTCGGGAATCCCTACCTACTCCAAGATTATTGTCTTCTTTCATCTAAAAGTTTCACGCCTTACAGTGTGGTCATCCTGTAATATGAGTATACTTTGTTTTTGTGTATGGTATGAAATTGGGATCAGATTTATTTATTTATTTACTTGATCCCCCCCCCCCCCTTGCTGTTTTAATTATGATGACTTGATGTGGGTCTCTTTGCTGATTTCTTTTATAAATGTGGGTTATTTGTTTACACCATTTATTAAATAGTTTGTCCCTCCCCCCACATATGTATTTGCCAGCTCTGCCATGTATGAAGTTTTCATTTATGTGTGGGTCAGTTTCATCTATTGGTGTTGGTGTTGGTTATCTGTTGGTGTTTGCCTTGATCACAGCACACTGTTTATAATAAGTTTTAGAAATTTGCCCTACCAGATATTTAGCTGAAAATTTTCTTAGCTGTTCTTGGTGGTGTGCTTTTCCACTTACACACTGATATCAACTTGTTGATTTACACAAGAAATGGTGGCACCCGAGATACAGCAGGACACCTAAGAGATAAAAGTACCTGTCCAAAGGAGCTTATTTTCTAGTGGTGGCAGCAGATTAATTTGTATACAGCTAGTAGCTTAGGTTTTGTGTTATTTTTTAATGTGAATTGTCAGAGAAAGCCTGATAGAATCTATCAGATAGATGACATTTGGAACTTGAAAGCAAGGGAATTCCTTCTGAGGATGGCTCTTCTTGGCTAGTTTGAGCAGCAGCTACCCTGTTTCCCCGAAAATAAGACAGTGTCTTATGTTAATTTTTGCTCCTAAAGACACGCTAGGTCTTATTTTCAGGGGAGGCCTTATATTTCTAAGCTTGAAAAAAATTGCACTAGGTCTTATTTTTGGGGGGTGTCTTATTTTCAGGGAAACAGAGTAGGGGCCAGCGTGTCAGGAGATCAAGGGAGAGAATGGCAGAGATCAGGGTAGCAGTTGGATCCATGTAGGCTCGATGTATGTGTGCTAAATACTTTGAGTTTTATTTTTAGTATGATGGGAAGCCATTGGAGGAATAATGTAATCAATTTTTAAGTTATGCTGGAGAATAAATGGTAGCAGGACCAGGAGCAGAAGAACCAGGAGACTGGGAGGCTGACATAAGATGATGGTAGTTTGAAACCTGGATGACAGTGTGTTAGAGGTAGTGAGTACTGATTGCATTTGGGTATACTTTAAATGTAGAGCTGAGCAGGATTTACTCATGGATTGGATATTGGTTGTAAGGGAATGAGAAGCAATGGAAAGAGTCCAAAGTTTTAAGGTTGAGTAATTAATTGGAAAAATGAATTTACCATTTATTTAGCCAGGTATTAACTGCTTAAGAGGCAGCTTCGGTTTTATTATGGGGGGCTGGTAGATGGATAAATAGGGGTTGAATTTTAGACAGGTTAAGCTTGAGATGTCTTTTAGACATCTAGTGGAGGTGTTAAGCAGCAGCAAATCATATGGTTTGTGTGTGTGTGTGTGAGAGAGAGACAGACAGACAGACAGACAGAGAGATGGGAAGGTAGAGAGATGAGAAGCATCAACTTGTAGTTGAGGCACTTTAGTTTTTCATTGATTGCTTCTCATACATGCCTTGATGAAGGGTGGGGGTACTCCAGCTGAGCCAGTGACCCTTTGCTGAAGCCAACAGCCATGGATGGGGTCATGTCTGTGATTCTGTGCTCCAGCCGGGTGAGCCTGTGCTCCAGCCGGGTGAGCCTGTGCTCCAGCCGAATGAGCCCGCACTCAGTCTGGCAACCTTGAGGTTTCAAACCTGGGACCTTAATGTCCCAGATCCATGCTCTGTTCACTGCACCAACACCAGTCAAGCAGCAATAAGCTATATGTGTAGACTTTAGGGCATATGCTTAGGATGGAGATAATTTTGGAAGGTATCAGTATATATACATGGTTTTTAAAGCCATGAGAGAATGGAATCATGGGGAGAGTTAGTGTTAGATAGACAAAAGATGTGAAGATTGAATCTTGGTAGCATTTTTAGAGCTTGGAGGAGGTAAAGACTCTGTAAAGGAGACTGAGAGGAGATGTGGGTGGGAAAATAGGACAGACAAGATGGTGGTGCCCTGGAAGCCAGGTGAAGAAATTTTTAAGAAGAAGGAATGATCCACTGTGTTCTGGGGCTATTGCTGAGGACTAAGAATTGTCTTAGATTTGGCAGCACAGAAGGCATTTGGCAGCTGTTTTGGTGGAGTTCAGGGGACTAGAACCTTGTACAGGCTCATGAAAGAATGGGAAAAGAAGTGGAGGTGATCATTATAGGCAACTGTCAAGACCAGTGCTGTGAAAAGGAACCAGGATGATGATGTAGGCTCCAGGGTTTGTTTGCTTTAAGATATAAGAAATTACAGCATATTGTGTGATGGTGGGAAAGAGCTATTGGAAGGAGATACTAATCAGGAGAAGGTGGAACAGCTATATCTGGAATGATTTACCGAAGTTAAATTGGCAAGAGGTAATTTGATCCAAGATCATGGGTTGGGACAAATGTTCCCTTACTCAGGTCTCTCCCTCTCTTTGTCTCTGTCTCCCTCTCTCAGCCTTTTTTTTTTTTTTTTTAGTCCTTCAGTAATGTCTTGTTACGAACTTTCTAGAGATTTTGCCCTACCTGTTGTAGATTTATACTTAGACATGAAGTTTTTGGTTTGCTCTTGTTAATGGCATCTCTTTATAGTTATATTTTCTTTTTTAAAATTAGTTGTTATTGTGTTTCTTTTTAAAACTTTTAATTTTTTGAGTTAGAGAGGACTAGGGGGAGAGAGAGAGAAAGCAAGAGAGAGAAACATTGATTTGTTCCACTTATTTATGCATTCACTGGTTGATTGTTGTATGTACTCTGAGGATTGAACCTGCAACCTTGGAGTATCGGAGCAATGCCCAACTGAGCTGTCTGGACAATGCTTAAGTTACATTTTTTAGTTGGTTAATACAACCTTGTTGAACTGTCTTATTTGAAAATTTGTAGATTCTTTTACATTTACACGTAGACAATTATATCTTGTGCAAATACGGATATTATTTTTTTTTCCAACTCATACCTATTTTTTATTTTATTTTTTATGCAAGAGAGTGGGGGACAGATAAGGACAGACAGACAGAAAGGGAGGGAGGTGAGAAGCATTAATTCTTTTTGTGGCATTTTTGTTGTTCATTGCTTTCTCATATGTGCCATTACAGGCGGAGGAGGGGCGGGGGTGCTCCAGCAGAGCCAGCTACCCCTTGCTCAAGGCAGTGACCTTTTGGACTCAAGCCAGTGACCATGGGGTCATGTCTTTGATCCCATGCTCAAGCCAGCAATCCTCGGGGTTTTAGACCTCGGTCCTCTGCGTCTCAGGCCAACATTCGTATCTATGGTGTCACTGCCTGGTCAGGCTACCTTGTTATTTCTTTCCCTTTTATTGCATTGGCTGGGACCATCCAGTATAATATTGAATATGAGTTATAGCAGTGAACATTCTTGTTTTATTTCTCATAAAAAAAGTTCTGTAAAATTTTACTATTGAGTAAAAGCTGTAGATATTTGTTATGTACCCCATATGTATGGCATATTGGGGTTAAGTTCTCTCTTATTTCTGGCTTATGAGGAATTTTAAAATTGTGAGACGTTTTTTATTTTTATTTATTTATTTATTTATTTTGTATTTTTCTGAAGCTAGAAACGGGGAGAGACAGACTGACTTCCGCATGCGCCCGACCGGGATCTACCTGGCACGCCCACCAGGGGGCAATGCTCTGCCTCTCCGGGGCGTCGCTCTGCCGCGACCAGAGCCACTCTAGCGCCTGGGGCAGAGGCCAAGGAGCCATCCCCATCGCCCGGGCCATCTTTGCTCCAATGGAGCCTTGGCTGCGGGAGGGGAAGAGAGAGACAGAGAGGAAGGAGAGGGGGAGGGGTGGAGAAGCAGATAGGCGCTTCTCCTGTGTGCCCTGGCCGGGAATCGAACCCGGGACATCTGCACGCCAGGCCGATGCTCTACCACTGAGCCAACCGGCCAGGGCACATTTTTTTTTTTTTTTTTTCATTTTTCTGAAGCTGGAAACAGGGAGAGACAGTCTGACAGACTCCCGCATGCGCCCGACCGGGATCCACCTGGCACGCCCACCAGGGGCGACGCTCTGCCCACCAGGGGGCGATGCTCTGCCCATCCTGGGCGTCGCCATGTTGCGACCAGAGCCACTCTAGAGCCTGAGGCAGAGGCCACAGAGCCATCCCCAGCGCCCGGGCCATCTTTGCTCCAATGGAGCCTTGGCTGCGGGAGGGGAAGAGAGAGACAGAGAAGAAAGCGCGGCGGAGGGGTGGAGAAGCAAATGGGCGTTTCTCCTATGTGCCCTGGCCGGGAATTGAACCTGGGTCCTCCGCACGCTAGGCCGACGCTCTACCGCTGAGCCAACCGGCCAGGGCAGGGCACATTTTTTATTTTTATTTTTCCTAAGCTAGAAGCAGGGAGGCAGTCAGGCCGACTCCCACATGCTCCCGACCAGGATCCACCCAGGATGCCCACCAGGGGGCGATGCTCTGCCCATCTGGGGCATTGTTTTGTTGCGCCTGGAGCAATTCTAGTGTCTGAAGCGGAGGCTATGGAGCCATCCTCTGCCCAGCTGACTTTTGATCCAGTGGAGCTGGGGCGGTGGGAGGGGAAGAGAGAGATAGAGAGGAAGGAGAGGGGGAAGGGAGGAGAAACAGATGGGCTCTTCTCCTGTGTGCCCTGGCCAGGAATCGAACCAGGGACTTGCACACGCTGGGCTGGCACTCTACCGCTGAGCCAACCAGTGGGACATTATTGAATTGTACTGAATATTTTCTTTGTTTATTAGAATGTCGTTTTATCCCCTCTCCCTTATTAAACTTTTTTATTGATTTTAGAGATAGGAGAGAAATAGAAACATTGACTTGCTGTTTCAACCATTTCTGCATTCATTGGTTGATTTTTGTATGTGCCCTGAACCTGCAACCCTGGTGTATTGGGACAGTCCTCTAACAGACTGAAATATCTAGCCAGAGCCCTTTTAATTTTTAAATGTGTATTTTCTGATGTTGGGCCCTCCTTGGATTTTTGGGATAAATTGAATTTAGGTATAGTGTATTTTATGTACATTCTTCAGGTCTCATAATTAGTGTTATAATAATCATTTGAAGAAGTAACTAATAGTATTTTTTTCCTAGTCTTAAACAGTTTGCCACATCTTTAGATTTCCTATTTTTTTTTAACATTGTGTCTTACTTGCCTATAAAATCATCTGAGCCTTTGTTGCCTCTTCAGGTAGGAGAGGAGCTATTTGATTATTCATTAAAGAACTAGCTAGCTAGCTCTTGTTGATTTAGTAGTGCTTCCCATTGTTTACGTCAGTAATATCCTAAGGTTTTTTAGAATACTATGTGCTTATGGTTTTTATAAATCTATATTGTATCTGTGATGATATGCCTTTAATGTGTCTCGTGTTTTACGTACTCATTTTCTCTGCAGGTCTGTTCTCTTACTCTTATATATAGGTTCTGTTGTATCTTTGTCTTCTACTTCCTTATTGTTGGCTCTTTGTTTTCTCTGCCTTCAGGTTATCTGGTTCTTTTTCTAACTTACTGAGTTGAACACTAGGCTCCTCTTGTTCTTTAATGAAGGCTGTAAAATTACTCTGTATAAGTACAGCTTTAGCCACATTTTACATATTTTTTTTAATCTTAAATATCTTTAGATTTCTTTTTGTGCATTTAAAACATAGTCATGTGTTGAAATAAGCCAGTCAAAGAAAGACAAATACTATATGATCTCACTTATATGTGAGGTCCAATGAGCAAATTAAACTGATGAACAAAATAGAAAAAGAGACATGGGGACCTCGGGCAAACTGATAGCTGGGGGCAGGGGGGGGGAGATCAGAATTGGAGAATTGGATAATAGAGGGTGAAGGGATTAAGCAAAAAACACATGGATGGGGGTGGGGGTAGGTGGAGGTGGGCAGTGGGGTGGGGATGGGATGAAAATGGTTTTGCTTGGTGCGATGGGACTGCTGTGCTGTGTGCCTGTGGTGTGGTGTATTGAGTTGCACACTTGAAACCTGCGTCTCAATAAATTCAACTAAAAGAATTAAAAAATAAAGCATATTGTTTTGTTTTGTTTTTTAGTTTAGGATATATACTATGTTTTAAAAGCCAAAAACTATAAAAAAGTACAGCCACCAGGGATATTTTTTGAATACTTAAATATTTTTAGATGAAAATCTTTGTCTTTGCTATTTATTTTGTAATTGAATTTAATCACGGTCAGAGAATGGTCTTTGAGAATCCTTGACATTGGTGAAAGTTTCCTTTTGTGATCTTGTAAAAGATTTTGTTTTGAGATTAGAGTTCAGTTTGGTTCAGGGTTCTATGTATATGTATATATGAAACTTAGGTATTTATCAATTATGCCCTTCAATATGAAGTACCCCTTTATTAATGAATTTTTTTAAAAAAATTATGTACTAATGAATTTTTATACATAATGAATTATGTATTAATGAATTTAAAAAAAAAATCTCATATGTACATGTTTTTTGTTTATGCTGTTGAAGTTCTGAATTAAACTACTCTTTCCCAAGTTCACTGACATCCTTATAACCAATGTTTTGAATTCTTTATCTCTAGTAGATTGCTTGTCGCCTGCTTTGTTTAGCTCTTTTTCTGGACTTTTGTTCTGTTCCTTCATTTGGTTTTGTCACCTCATTCTGGTGGCCTTGGTGTGTTTGTTTTTATGTATTAGGGTCTCCTGGAAGCTGTGAGGGGGAGGTGCCAGCCAGGTTACAGAAAAGTGGGGTTATGGCCCTTGCCTCAAAGCCAGACAGCTGAGTTACTGACACCCTGAGTCTGTGCAGAACTCTACACCCTGGCCAAGGTAACTTTCTCCTCAGCAGGGCCTAAGCTCCACAGGGTATGATGAGAGGGAGTCCAGAGGGTGGAGGGAGTCCAGAGGGTGGAGCAATTGCTTTCCAACCCCAGGCTGATGCCACACGGTGGGGAGTGTTCCACCCAAGAAAGATGGCAGCTGCAGTATTGGAGAATGACTCAGCACAGAGATCTTAGTGGTTGTTCCTTAAGCTGTCCCCCCAGAGCCACAAACTCCAGATTCTAATGCTACTCTAGGTCACTCCACCCTTTCTCCATGGGAGCCCAGTATGAGTGGCTGTGAGAGAAATTTTGTGAATTGGCCCTTTAAGAGATTTTTCTTTAGTTGTCTCTCCCTGGTGGACAGAAACCTCATTGCTTTTCACAGCCTAATGTTATGTGGGTGCCTTTTCCAGGCTCTGGTGCTCTGGGCTGGTGGGTCCAACTTGGGATTTAGGCCATACACTTTTCAGGAAGAACCCCTCTTGAGCTGAGAAGCCCTTCAGAAGCTTACTTAGCCAGGGCCTATAGGAGGGGGCAAGCCCTTTTTGCTTCTCCATCCCTTCCTACTAGTCTCAATGTGGCTTCTGAATTCTTGGGAATAAGGTTATTCAGGATGATTGATCTTTAAATTTATTCCAGTTGTTTCCTTTGAGGAGGTGAGTGTAGCTTGCACCTAGTTTGCCGCCTTCTTGGGTAGGGCTGTTATTTCTCCTCATTGATAGAGTAGCCTAATGTATTAAGTGTCCTGTCGGGTTCAGTGGCACAGCCTCCCTGATTAGCCAAGCTGGGTACTCCAGTCCCCTCACTCTTGTGTGGGCTGTGTGCACTCTCCTGGTGTAGTTGAGCCTTGATTGTTGTTGGCACGACAGTTGGAGGGATTTATCCCCAGGCCAATACACTGCAAGGACTGGATGAGACCATCCTGGAGGACCAGCTAGGTAGGGGCCTCCTTATGGAGCATGACTTACTTCAGCAGGACTCTGGTGCCCACTCTATTTGCCTCTTCACTGTTTTGCTGTGGCAATGGTTGAGTGATGTTTTGACGTGGTCTGAAGCTGTCCACCAGTTGCACTAGTTTTGGGGTCTTCTGGGAGGTGCAGGCCAAGGTCAGCCACTCTCTGTGTTCTGCCTAGGGCCATCCAGCTTGAGCTGCAGTTTCTTCTACTTGTACTGGACTTGGAGGTGCCCAGAATAGGCCAAGCTGCCATCCACAGCCAGTTGCTCTTTAGTGCCCACCCAGCCTGGAGCCACTTAGTGAGAGGTATGGGGCAAGCTGAGGCCAGATGCTGCTTGTTTGAGAGATTTTAGAAAAGACTGAAGAATGAGCCAGGACAGGGCATATTTATGGAAAAGGTACTGGAAATGGCTTGAGTGGGCCTGCAAATTGGGTGGGTTGAGTCTTAGGGAATCACCAGGCTGGGGCCAACAGTGATAGCTGGGTAAGTGATGACTAAGATATGGCAATTGCCTGTGCCTGCTGGTTCTGAGGGGAGGGCTCATCAAAGGAACAGAGGCCTGTGCCAGCACTTGTCTGGGAGAAAGCTTCCCCCGCCAACTCCTTAGCTCTCTTCTTGATGCCAGACACTTCAGTTCCTCCCTGTATGTCCCAGGTACCTTTCAGGCTTTTGTCTCCACACTGAAGCTCAGTCAGAGGAAGTTGATGTGTGGGTCCTTTAAGATAAAGTGACCAACTATTTTACAATGAAAAGGAGGACAAAAATAAATGGAAGAAAACAATATTGTAAATAAAAGAAACATTTTATTCATTGCAACAATAATACTATAATATGATAAATGCATAATAAAAACATTTGTAATATTTTATATTGTAATTATGCTTACATGCCTATTAATTTTGAATAATAATTGTAAGAAAAAAGTACTCATTTAGTAAAACTAAATATCAAATAAAACCAGTAATTTGGAGTGATATTCAGGTGTATTTATTTTCTAATTAAAAAATGTCTTTTATGCAATTAATCAAAATGCGTAATTAATACATATGGTTTGAGGTTAGATTTCCACTTTAAAACTTGCATTTTGAGAAAATACTTGTAAAGAAAATTATACGTATTTGGAAATTATTAATAGATAATGAATTAAAACGTGAATTGTGCTTACCTGTCTATGATTGAATATTCACAGAGAAAAATAATTGTGAGTCTACAATGTCATATGTGCCGTGTTGTATTTCAGTAAGAAGTAATACAAAGCCATTTGCATGCTTGGTATATCGTGCACTCTCTCAAGGTCTCCCGTGCAGAGCACATGTGTCTGTCTCATAATCACATCTTGCAGCACTGATCCTTGATGAATTGGCCTGTCAAATACAAATACGTCACATCACGCGCAATGGATTGACTCTGCATCGATCGAATATGGACATTTACAGATTAGACTTCCAATATCAAAAAGGAGGACATGTAGGAGGACACTTTTCGAGGGAGGATGGAACTTATAAAAGAAGGACTGTCCTCCCTAAAGGAGGACGATTGGTCACCTTATTTAAGAGGAACTGCTTGCAACTCCTGCAGCTCTCCATGTCACTCAGCCACAATCCCCACTAGTTTTTACAGCCAGAAGTTATGGGTACTTCTCTTCTGGCACTGCAACCTGGGGTTGGCCTGTTGTGGTACTGGAACCCCTTGCTCCTCAGGGGAGACTTCTGCAGCTTAGATCTCCATTTTTATATGCCGTATGTGGGTGTGAGACCAGCCAGTTTTGTGTCTCTGCCCCTCCTGCCAGTCTCGATTTGGCTTCTTTAAATCCTAGTTATAGGAATTCTACTGACTTAGATTTAAAGTGGTTCTGACTTTTCATTGTTTTCTGGTTGCCATTTTGTTTTGCTAATTTTTTTTTTTTCTGTGCACAAGCTTTTTTAGTTCGATGAGTCTCATTTACTTATTTTTGCTTTTTCCTTGTTTTTGGGGTCAAGTTCACAAAAACCCCTCTGAGACCAACATTCATATGTTTAGTGCTTATGTTTGCTAATGTACATTTTATTGTTTCAGGTTATATTCAATTCTTTAATCGTTTTTAGTTCTTTAATTCTTTAAGTTATTCTCTGTGGTGTCAAATAGCAGTCTAATTTAATTCCTTTCCATGTGGCTTTCCAGTTTTCCCTCACCATTTATTAAAGGTTTCTTTTCTCTGTTGTATGTTTTTGGATCCTAGTCAAAAATTAGTTGCTCATATATATAAGGTCTATCGGAAAGTTCTGTCCGTTTTTGGAATAAAACAAAATACAATTTTTTCTTATCATCAATAAACTTTATTAAGTAATATAATTGCCATTATTATCAATGATTTCTTGCCAGCGTGAGGGCAATTTGTATATCCCATTTTTGAAAAATGTTTTATCTTTTGATGTGAAAAATTGAACCAGTGCTTGTTTGATATCTTCTTCATTTTTGAATTTTTTGCCCTTCAAAAAATTTTGTAAGGACAAAAACAAGTGATAGTCAGAGGGTGCTAAGTCTGGGGAATATGGTGGATGCGACGGACATGCTTCTGTAGCATTTCTTCCTTGTTGAAATTTGTAAAAATTACAGTGGCGTAAATGAACTTTATCAGTAGCCATGGGAACACTATGGCTTCACACATAAGACTAACGTGAATCAACTTTGTTTTAGTTAATTTGCTACGTCAGTATGTATACATTAAGTGATGAAAATAGAGAGGCACACATGCGCCAAATAAACATGTGCTTACGTGTTGAAACTTGTTGTGATAGAAACGGACAACTTTCCGGTAGACCTTATATATATGATATATGTGGGTTTATTAGGGCTGTCAGTTCTGTTCCATTGGTTTGTGTGTCTGTTTCTCTATTGATACCATACAGTTTTGTTTATTGTAGCTTTGTAGTTTGAGGTCAGGGAGTGTGATGCCTTTGACTTTTTTTCCCCCCTCCAGATCACTTTGGCTATGTGGTGTTCTTACGTGCTTCCATACAAATTTGAGGACTTTTATTCTTTTTCTGTGATAAATGTCCTTGTGGTATTAATGGAGATTGTATTATATCTGTATGTTGCTTTAGGCAATATGGTCATTTTAATAATAGTTCTTTCAGTTCATGAATTTGGAATACCTTTAAATTTGTTTTCAATAATGTCTTAAAGTTTTCAGTATACAGGCCCTTCATTTTATTTTATTCCTAGATATTTGTTGTTGCAGTTGTAAATGAGGTTTTCTTCATTTCTTTTATTCTAATTATTTTATTGTTTGTAAATAGGTAGGAACATAAGGATATTTGTATATTAATTTTGTATTGTGCATCTTTCCTGTACTTGTCTGTTGTTTTTTATTCTTTTGGTGAAGTCATTAGCATTTTCTGCTTATAGAGTCATGCCATCTGCAAACAATGACAGTTTTATGTCTTCATTCCAAATTTGGATGCCTTCATTTCTTTTTCTTGCCTGATTGCTCAGACTAGGACTTCCAGTTCTGTGTTTAATAACAGTGGCAAGAGTGGTTATCCTTGTCTTGTTCCAGATCTTAGAGGAAAAGCTTTCAGTGTTTCATTGTTGTGTATGATATTAGCTGAGGGTTTGTCATATATGGTCTTTATTATGTTGAGGCACCTTTCTTCTATACCTATTTTATTGAGTGTCTTTTCTCATAAATGGATGTTGTGTCTTGTCAAATGTTTTTTCTGCATCTGTTGACATCATATAACTTATCTTTTATTAATGCATGTATCACATTGATTGATTTGCCTATATTGAACCATCTGGCATCCCTGGAATGAACTCAATTCTGATTTATTTAATGTATTGTTGTGTTTGATTTGCTAGTATTTTCTTTACGATTTTAGCATCTGTGTTCTTCAGAGATACTGGCCTGTAATGTTTTTATTTTTTATTGTGTTGTCTTTGCCTCATTTTGGTATCAGGGTAATGTTGGCCTAGTAACATGAGTTAGCAGGTATTCCCTCTTAAATTTTGGGAAGAACTTGAGAAGGATTGGTATCATTTCTTGAATGTTTGGTAGCATTCATCAGTGAGTCATCTGGTCCTGGACATTTGTTTTTTGGGGAGATTTTTGATTACTGTTGCAATTCCTTACTAGTGATAAGTAAGGTTTTTAATTGTTCATGTTTCAGTGTAGGAAAGTTGTATATTTATAAGAATTTGTCCATTTCTTTTAGGTTATTGAATTTGGTGACATAAAGCCTTTCATGGTATTCTACAATCTTTTGTATATCTATTGTAACTTTTTCTCTTTGATTTCTAATTTTGAGTCTTTTCTCTTAGTCTAGATAGATGTTTGTCAATTTTGTTTACCTTTTAGAACTCTTTGATACATTTTTTCTATTGTCTTTTTTAGTTTATTTCTGCTCTAATTTTTATTTTCTTCTATTGACATTGGTTTTTGTTCATACTTTTCTAGTTTTTTAAGATGTAGCACTAGATCATAAAGTGTAATGTTTGATTTTTTTCTTTGGGATTTTTGTTTCTTGAGGTAGGCCTGTAATACTGTAACTTTGCTCTTTTTATTGCTGCTACATACTTAAAATTTTAATGTTATGTTTTATTTTTATTTGTCTATTTATCTTTTGAATCTTTTTTTGTTTCTTCTTTAACTCATAATTTGTTCAGTAGCATGTTCTTTAATCTCCAGTTTCCCCCCCTGCTTTTTGTAGTTAATTTTGTTTCATTTTTTTGTGGTTTGAAAAGATGCTTGTTATGATTTCAGTCTTCTTAAATTTATTGAAACTAGTTTTATGCCTCAGCATGTGGTGTGTCCTATAGAATGTTCCATGAGTACTTGAGAATAATGTCTTTTGTTGTGTTGGGGTGGAAAGTTCTATAAGTATTGATTATGTCCATTTTTTTCTAAACTATCATTTAAGGTTGATAGTTCCTTGACTTTTTTTTTTTTTCTATTCTTTATTGTCATTGGGGTATTCATGTCCCCTACTGTAATTATATTCAATCATTTTCTCTCTTTATGTTGGTTAGTAATTGCTTTATATATTTTGGTGCTCCCAGGTTGGGTGCATATCTATTGATAAGTGTGTGTCTTCTTGATGAATTACCCCCTTAATTATTATAAAATGCCTATGTTTGTTTCTTGTTACCTTTTTTATCTTGAAACCTATTATGTCTGATGTAAGTACTGCTACACCAGCTTTCTCTGGATGCCATTTGCTGGGAGTATAATCTTGTACCTCTTCACTTTGAGCCTATGTTTGTTATTGTAGCTGAGATGGGTTTCCTGAAAGCAACATATAGTTGGTTTTTAGTTTTTTTTTTAATCCATCTGCTACTTTGTGCCTTTTGATTGGTGAGTTCAGTCCATTTACATTTAGGGTGGTTATTTATATATGGAGACTTACTACAGCCATTTTATCTTTTTATTTTCTTGTGACTGTATTTCCATTGTTTGTTTCTTTCCTGTGTTTCTATCTGATACATATATAGAGAGTAAGAGATAGTTTTTTTATATTTTTTTGGTGGTTTTCTATGATGTTTTTTTCAGGTTTTGTTTTTTTTTAAATGTGTCAGCTCTAGATTTTGTTTTCTTTTGTGGTTGTTAGGTTTATGTAAAAAAAGTTTTATACATATAATATTTTCTTTTTCTAATTGCATATTGTCTTCATTCACCTGTGCAAGTTCAGTCCTTTTCCTCCTCCTCTTTTATGTTTTTGCTGTCACGTATCCCTTTTTATGCTGTGCTTTTGTTTCCAAATTGCAAGTTATAGTCTTTTAAAAAACACTCCCCCCCTTTAATTTTTATAATTAGTGTTATAATTGTTTAATGACATAGTCTGAAATACTTTTGCAGTTTTCCTGCTTCTGTCTGTCATCTTACTCAAATTTTGTGTACATTTGTTATTTTATTTCAGGTAAAAGAGCCCCTTTTAATATTTCTTATAATTGAAATCTTGTGGTAAATTCCTACAGATTTTGTTTGTCTGGGAATGCCTTTCTATCTAAATGATAACTTTGCAGGATATATTATTTTTATATTATTTTTGGATGGTGCGGTTCCCCCCCCCCCCAGATATTTTGAATATTTCACTCTCTTTGGCTTGTAAGGTTTCTGCTGAATTATCTGAATATAATCTAATGGCATTTCCTTTATAAATTACTCCCCCCACACCCCTGGCTGCCTTTAGAATTTTTGCTTTGGCATTCATTTTCGACAGTGTTAATATAATGTGTTTCAAAGAAGGTATTTTGCATTGAGATAATTTGGTGTTCTATTTTTTTTTTTCTTTTTCTTTTTGTAGTGGGAGACAGGAAAGGAGAGAGATGAGAAGCATTAACTCATAGTTGCAGCACGTTAGTTGTTCATTGATTGCTTTCTCATACGTGCCTTGACCAGGGGGCTTCAGTTGAGCCAACGACCCCTTGCTGAAGGCAGTGATCTTGGACTCAAGCCAGAGCTCATGGGGTCATGTCAAAGCTGATGACCCTCAAGCTGTTATGCCTGCACTCCTTTTGAATGAGCCCACGCTCATGTCGGTGACCTCGGGATATCAAACCTGAGTCTTTAGGGTCTCAGATTGATGCTCTATCCACTGTGTCACTGCCTGGTCAGGCTCTGTTTTCTTGAATATAAGATCCAGCTCTTTCAATAGGTTTGGGAAGTTTTCATTAATTATTTGTGTGAATATGCTCTCTGTTCCCATCTCTTTCTCTTCTTCTAGTATATCTAGTATTCTTATGTTGCTTTTTAAAATGGAGTCAAATAATTCTTGTAGAGTTCTTCCATTTCTTATTTTAAACTCTCAGTTCTCTCTCTTTCATTTTAATCATTTCTAGATTTTCATCTTGGAGCTCACTACTAATTTTCCTTTCCATGTAATCTGCTCTGTTTCAAATGATCTCTAATATGTTCTTCATGTCATTTATTGAGTTCTTCAGCTCCAGATTTTGTTTGGTTCTTTTTTTCTGATTTCAGTATCTTTCATAATGTACTCCTTTTGTTTGTTGATTTTATTCTTTAGCTTATTGAACTCTTTCTGAATTTCCTTGTATCTTCTGAGTTTTTCTTGAGGTTTTTTTTTTTTTCATAACTGCAATCTTGAATTCTGTTGTCATTGAAACCACAGTCTTCCATGTCTTTGAGTTTGATTTCTGGAGAGGTTTCATTATATTTCTGAATTACTTTCTTACCTTGTTTATTTGTGATACTTAATGGGTTGTTTCTCTTCCTGGATATTTGAGGTAGTGAACGCTTTTCTTTTTTAAAGAACTATTTTGCTCTTAATTTATCAGGCTTTCTTTTGTTTTCTAGGAGGTGATACAGTAGCATAAGGTTTTGTTTGCTCTTACTGCCTTACTGGCACCTCTGGGATCTTGGTGGGGTGGTGTCATCTCAGTCATGGAAAATGCTCCTTATTCCCTGAGGTAGTGGGTGTCTCCTTTGTGTTTAGGTTGTCTTGGTCTCTGGGTACCATCTCCATGGTAGGATATGGTGGGTGATGGGGCTCCAGGCCTGCAAGTTCCTGGTGCTGCCTTGAAACCAGAATCGCCATCCATGCTGTGCAGTCCAAGGCATCTCTACTGCCACGGCATCTTACTGGGTTTTGCTGTGATGAATGGATGAGAGGTGACAGAAGGTCTTTTGACAAATCTGTGTCTTTACCCTGTGCTAATATTGGCAACCAGTAGGCCATATTTGCCACACCATTCTGTGTCTCTGTCCATTTACCAGGTTTATTCACAGTGGGTGCTGGCTACACAGGCTGCTTCTGTCCTTCCTACTGTCTAGTCCACTATGTGAAGTCTGCAGCCTGACTCCCCTATAACAATTACAGCTGGGGCCAGGGCACTTGCCACACTGCATCTGCAGTCTGTCTCTGTGTCAGATCCCCACCCCCAGTCCCACCTTCCTTGCTCACTGCAATATACCCACCTTCAGATGTTTCAGTGTGTGGATCTCTCAGATGTGTTTGTGTGTTTAGCAGGGGAACTTTTGTTTCCTAACTTGTCCTCACTCCTCTATGATGTTGATGTTCTGGGGGATTTTTCAGATGTTAAGTCTTCAGAATTTCTCCTTTTGATTAGAATATTTAGTCCTTTTACACTTGAAATAATTATTGATACGGTTGTATTTAGGTCTGTCATTTTGAGCCTTTTTTAGGACTAGGTTTTTATTCTCTTGATTTTTAGGTTAGTCAGAAAATGTTAACGTTTTTTGTTGTTTTTTTAGCTATATTACTTGGCTTTTTGGGGCTGGTAGTGGTGGTAGGGGTTGATCTCTAGGGATTAGAAGATGTATTTTAGTTTCACCACACTTTACTTAGCATGAATATTGAATTACCCCAAGGAAAACATAGCATTTTTTCAAGAATATATTTCCATTTTTATATGTATTAGGTTTATATACTTTGATAGGAAATGAGTATATTTCCATTCCCCCCTCCCCCTTATTCTCTGTGTATATATTATGTATTAGCACATAATTACCATTCCTGTTTTTTTGTTTGCTCTTTTAAAATTCTGTACATCCAAGTTGCCATTTGGTGTAATTTTCATTTGGCGTAGAAAACTTTATTTAGCATTTATTGTATTAGATATCTGCCAGTGATAAATTATTTTTTATTGAAAATTTTCTTATTTTACCTATATTTTTAAATGATAGTTTTGCTGGATAGTGGAATTTTTGGTTGACAAGGTTTTTTACTCTTCTTTAACAGTTCGAGGATGTGGTTTCAGTGTCTTCAAACTTTCCATAGTTTCTAATGAGAAATCAGTGTAATTTTTGTCATTTCTTTTGTGTATTTAGCATGCAGTTTTTCTTTTGCTGCTTTTAAGATTTTCTTTAACCCTTTGAGTAGTGGGTAGTTTTTATTCTTGCTGGGAGTGAGTTTTGGTTCAAAAAATAAAATTAATTCCAGTTCCAGTTTTACTAACTTAAAATCATGTTTGTTTGATAACCAGTTTATGGAAGCAAGAACAACATACATTTACCTTTTTTAAAATGTTGTCTTACACATTTTTAAAATAAAAATTTTTGTTACATTCGTACTCTGAATGGTCAGGAGGCATGAGGACATACATGAACATTTGTACTACTCAAAGGGTTAACTGTGGCCTACCAGTAGTATGACTAAGATGTGTCTTAATTTTGTCTTTATTTTGTGCTAAAGCACATTGAGCTTTGTGGGTGGTTTTTCAATGTGGGGTCTTCAGAAAATATTTCTCTTTTCTCTCTTGGATTCCAATTAGTGTTCTTTTTTTCTAACATGTCTCAATGTATTCTACTCATTTTTTGTCCATCTCTTATGTTTTTTTCTTTCCTTCAATTCTTCTGTATTCAAGTTTATTACAGATGAAGAAGAAAGCAACAGTCTATGGTTTAGCCAGTCAGTCTAGAGAGTTCATTTTAGTAAATGGTTTACTCATTTGTTCACATTGTCTTATCTGTTTACTCATTGAGACTATTTTTCTTCAGTTCCTTAAACATATTTTTCACATTCTTTGAAATACTTATGATAGCTGCTTTGAAGTCTGTTACATTCAACATACTTACGACTTGACGCCAAGCTGACTCATAGTCATTTTCTGTTAATTAACTTTTTACTTGCATAGAGATTATACTTCACTGTTGTTTTTCTTGCCTAGTTGAAAATTTTATATGTAGTGACTGAAACTCATGTTCTTCTGAGGATTATTGTTTTTGTTTTTATTGTTGCAAGCAGTTAAATTGCTTGGAGTCAAACTAAACTTTTCCCCCTGTGATAAGTAACAACATCCCTATTCTGTTCTTATGTTTTTCCACTGATGTTTCTTTATTCTGGTGCCCTGTGGGTCTCCCCTGTGCCTGTAAGAGTTGGAATTTGGCTAAGGTTCTGGGTGATAATGGACTTATACTCGGTGGTTTTCTTTTGAGGATTTTCCTGAGTTATAGCTACTTTGGACTCTACTCTGACATTTCAAGCTCTCTGCGACCCTAACTGGACAGAGCTGAAAAAGAATATCAAATTCACAGAATGGCTTCATGTTACTCTTTCAGAAGATTTCTTTTATGTTCTTAAACTGCTTTTTCCCATGCTTCTTGTGGTTTCCTCTGAGCATATGTAGTTCAGCTGTCAGCAGGGGATTTCGACATTTTATACTCTAAATTTGTCACTCTTAACAGTTTACGTCTTCTGTCAGAAAGCTCTGAGTTTCTACTTACTTTCCCAACTCTGAACTCTTAATACCTGGCACTTTAAGCTGGCTGTTTCTGCTACCATTTTTCTACCCATACTTTGAGGGCTGTATACTACCCTGAAGCCAAGAAGGTGATGTATTCAGAATTTTTACCACCACCTCCCCTTTAAGGTTGTAGTTTTTGAGATTTACTCCTTTCCCTGGTTTTGTAAAGACTGTCTTTAGGTATTTTTCTTAAATTCATTTTTCATAAATGTTGACTGGGGGTTTTCATGTGATCTCTTCACTCTCCTTGCCATTACAGAGAATTGATTTAGTTTGTTCTGAAATATAAGGATATAATTATCTGTTTCATGAGTAAGTCTTTCTGTTGTGCTCTTACTGCTTATAGAGTTATTCTATTCATCATCCTTTTATTCTTGTAATACAGTTCAAAATCCAACTTCCATCCTTTTTCTATTGTTCATTTTTATTTGAAATTAGTATCTTAGCACTTTAGGGCAGGGATGGGTCAGGAGAGGTTTTCTAAAGTCATAACTCCAGATCTCTCCCTTTTCTGTCATATTTGAAATCATGTCCTAGTACTTTCTGTGATCTAGTTCTGCTCTCCCGTACTTACCCTTCCGCTTTCATTTGTCCTCCTCCTTCAATTGCTCCTATCCAGCTCAGTTTGTATTCTATTTCGAGCAGTTTTCCTTAGTAGAAGGGAGCTTTAGCTGGTTGGTTTCAAGGGCACTTAAGGAGGTAGCTCCAGCCCTTTCAGATCTTACTTTGGATTCTTCATATTCACCTGTGAATCGAGTGTGCAAAAGCTTTTTCTTTTTTTGGCTGCTGTTCTCACATTGACTTTTCCAGTTTTTTAGTGAGTACCTGTTCATAATTTTGGGGTTCTCCTGTTTCCATCCACCAGACCAATCCTGGTATATCTGAGTCCTGTAGCTTTTTTATTTTTATTTTCTGAAGTTGGAAACGAGGAGGCAGTCAGACAGACTCCCGCATGCCCACCAGGGGGCTCTGCCCATCTTGGGGCGTTGCTCTGCCGCAATCAGAGCCATTCCAACGCATGAGGCAGAGGCCACAGAGACATCCTCAGGGCCCGGGCAAACTTTGCTCCAATGGAGCCTTGGCTGCGGGAGGGGAAGAGAGAGACAGAGAGGAAGGAGAGGGGGTGGGGTGGAAAGGCAGCTGGGCGCTTCTCCTGTGTGCCCTGGCTGGGAATAGAACCCAGGACTCCTGCACGCCGGGCCGACACTCTACCACTGAGCCAACCGGCCGGGGCCGAGTCTTGTAGCTTTTGGTGATTTGTCCCTTCTCAATAGTATTTCATGCTTTCTTTCTTTTTTTATTTTATTTTTTTTTAAAGAGAGGAGGGCAAATAGACAGACTTCTGCATGCGTCTTGACCAAGATCCACCTGGCAACCTCTGTCTTGGGCTGATGCTCGAATCAACTTAGCTATCCCCAGCACTTGGGGCCTACGCTTGAACCAGTTGAGCTGCTGGCTGCAAGAGGCTGGAGAGGGAGAGAAGGGAGACCAGGAGGGGAGGAGAGGCAGATGGTCATTTTTCAGATGTGCCCTGACTGGGAATAGAACCCAGGATGTCCATATGCTGGGTTGACACTTTACCCAATGAGAAAACTGGCCAGGGCTGTTTGTGATTTTGATAGTACCTAGTTTCTTTTTTGTTATTTATTGGGGAATTGGGGAGATTGGAAACCTCTTGCTGGCCTCATTCATCCATAGTTCCTCTAGTCTTCAGATGAAGCAATGGTCTTCTCTCATACTGCTTTGAAGGCTGTAATGTGGGTGAGAATTCTCTTTTCATTTTCTCAGCAGCTTTCTCCTGTAACCAAAATTGATGAAGTAGACGTTTCCTTACTCTCTTTCCTAGTTACAGGTTTACAGTTGTCCCTTGCCATATTGCAGTTCACTTTTTATGGTCTTATTGTATCGCAGATTTTAAAACTGTATATATCTAATTTTGCATTGCGAATTTTTTGCTATATCGTGGGATTTTACGGTATATAGGTATTTTATTTTTTTAGTTGGTTTTTTTTGGTATTTTTCTGAAGTGAGAAGTGGGGAGGCAGAGAGACAGTCTCTGCATGTGCTGGACCAGGATCCACCCAGCATGCCCACTAGGAGGCAATGCTCTGCTTATCTGGGCTGTTGTTCCATTGCAACCAGAGCATTTCTGGCACTGAGGCGGAAGCTACGGAGCCATCCTCAGCGCCCGGGCCAACTTTGCTCCAGTGGAGCCTTGGCTGTGGGAGGGGAAGAGAGAGAGAGAGAGAAAGGAGAAGGGGAAGGGTGGAGAAGCAGATAGGCGCCTCTCCTGTGTGCTCTGACTGGGAATCAAACCTGGGACTTCCACATGCCAGACCAATGCTCTGCCACTGAGCCAATGGGCCAGGGCCTATATATTTATTATTTTAATTATTTTTACAGTAAAATAAGCAAAATAAGTGTGGAAAATGTTAATGAAAGTGTGGGAAAGGTTTGTAAGAGTGTGGGGAGGGTTATAAAGCTTTGAAATATATATAAGTAATAAAATAAATATAAGGTCGCTACTTGGCGGTTTTTCACCTATTGCAGGGGTTGGGGGGGTTCTGGAACCTAACCCCTGCGATAGATGAGGGACCATTCTACTTGAGAGTATAGCCTGGACTCTTACCTAGTCTATGTGCATCTTTAATCTAATTTCCTACCTCACACAAGCTTTTATCTCCTGACCTCTAGATCACCAAGTACTAGTAGGTGTCTTTAGGGTATATTCTGGCTTCAGATTTTGTTTACCTTGATTTTTAGATTTTCATCTTTATATCTTTAAAGATTTCCCTTCTTGCCAATTTAAGAGTAATGAATGCACTATAAAAAGTATTTTAAAAATATCTTAAACTAGTTCTGTGTATGTATGTTTATTGTACTAGAAGTACACGTTAAGATATTTTGTCTACCATATTGATGAAAATGAAAACTACATTTATTTTTGTCAACTCATTTCTTCTTTTTATGACTTATCTGTCTCATTACTTATGCTCTGCACTTAACTTTTTTGATTTTTAAAATGCCATTTTTTTGTGACAGACAGAAGGGCAGATGGGAACAGATAGACAGGAGGGGAGGGAGATGAGAAGCATCAGTTCTTACTTGCAGCTCCTTAGTTGTTCATTGATTTCTTTCTCCTACGTGCCTTGATGGGGGGCTACAGCAGAGTGAGTGATCCCATGCTCAGGCCAGTGACCTGGTGCTCAAGCTGGTCAAACCAGTTGAGCCTGTGCTCAAGCCAGCAACTTCAGGGTTTTGAACCTGGGTCCTCTGCATCCTAGTTTGACACTCTATCTACTGTGCCACCACGTGGTCAGGCACAATACCTTTGTTTTCTGTGCATATTTAAGAGTTTGCTGTCTTCTCCTTAAGAACCTAATGTAAGGTCTATTATTATTTTTTTTGAAGCTTGGGTTTTTAGTCACTTAGAGACTAAACTAGTATAGATAAAAGGGACAGAAAAAGTATAGCAAGCATGTTATTAGACCCAGGGAAACACAGATCACTCCCCACATTTCATGGAATATTATAACAAGAAATGTCCTTGGCAGTAATCGTGCCTAATCTGCCTTCTTCCTGTTTTACATACAAGGATACTGTAACTGAGACTAAGAAGTTAAGTATTGAATTATGACTGTGTGCAAGACTAGCAGCTTAACTCATGTTCCTTACATCACTGTAAGGCAGGTGTTAATCACCTTCTCTCAGAGTTGAAGAAATATGTTGATGAAGTAGTGAAATAGACTTATAATTCAGATCTCCAAACAAAGACCTTTGTCACCCTTGTTATGCTGCTCCGGTCAGTAATCTGAGAGCCAGAGAAAACGCAGTTCTTCTGATCCCTAATACCTTGTCCTTCTCTACCAGTAGGAAAGGATGGCTCAAGCTTTTTGACTTGTTTATAACATTTTTAGTAAAATTAAAATGTTTTTTTCCATGATTATCTTAGCAGAACCTACCCATCACTCACTCTTTCCCTCTGATCTTTTTCTAGCCCTCTTTTTCAGACTTGACTAACATACTAGTGGCTGTTAAAAGGCAAAATATTTTGAAGCTCCTTTAGATACATTCTCTCTGTTTCATACTAGTTGTAGAAATTCTTAGTTCTTTGAGAAAATGGTTTTCAGTGGCAAGTTAATCTTTAAGAGGAATTAGACTTAATAATTGATTTTTTTTTAGTTCACTCAAATGAAAACACAAAATGGGAAGATTTTGTAGAACTTTTGGCCCATTTAGCATAAATATTTGTTATATTTCTATCCCTTTATCTGTATGTTCCAGGTTACCCTGTATTCTCACTGTTTTCTTTTTTGTTTTGTTTCCTTATGTTTTTTAAATTTAGGATTTTTATTAAGGTTTTGTTGATTTCTTGAGAGAGAAAGAGAGAGAGAGAGACAGACAGACAGACAGGGCTGGGAGAAAGGAGCAGGCAGTATCAACTCATATAGTAGTTGCTTCTCGTCTGTGCCTTGACTAGGCAAGCCTGGGGTTTCGAACTGGAGACCTCAGCATTCCACATTGATACTTGAACTACGGCACCACCACAGGTCAGGCTGTTATGTTTCCTTTTAGAAAAGAGACATTACAGATATTTTCCTTGACTCTTTTCTGGAGTTAGTTTCTGCACATTTGACATATTGCACATAAAGTTTAGTTCTATTTGTTTTGAATGTAATAAGAGGGAGAAATAGTTATTAGTTGCCCCATAGTTAGTAATTTTTTTTTTTTTTTTCATTTTTCTGAAGCTGGAAACAGGGAGAGACAGTCAGACAGACTCCCGCATGTGCCCGACCGGGATCCACCCGGCACGCCCACCAGGGGGCGATGCTCTGCCCATCCTGGGCGTCGCCATATTGCGACCAGAGCCACTCTAGCGCCTGAGGCAGAGGCCACAGAGCCATCCCCAGCGCCCGGGCCATCTTTGCTCCAGTGGAGCCTCGGCTGCGGGAGGGGAAGAGGGAGACAGAGAGGAAAGCGTGGCGGAGGGGTGGAGAAGCAAATGGGCGCTTCTCCTATGTGCCCTGGCCGGGAATCGAACCCGGGTCCTCCGCACGCTAGGCCGACGCTCTACCGCTGAGCCAACCGGCCAGGGCAGTAATGGTTTTATCTAGAATAAATGTTTGAATCAAATTTTCAAACTAGACAAAAATAATTAGACTAGATTAGAAGATGCTTTTGAAAGGGAATAATGCATACAAAGCAATTTCTACCTCAAAACATGAAAAACTATTAATGCTGTCACTGAGTGAATTAGCATTTAAAAAAAACAAATGAGTAAATATTGCTTTGCTTTATAAACTTCTAAAATCAAGTATGATAAATCAAGTTAACCTAGCTATCTTGGCAATGAGGAGCTATATTCTGTTCCCATAGGAAAACGATATATGGTTAGTTAAAGAAAAAAGGACTAATTGGTGTAAACAGCTAGGAAGGTGATACTAGGGCTTATATCAGGCAGAGTTCAGTCAGGAGTCAGAAGCCACTCTATTAACTTAAGGGGGAATGATTTTATAACAAGTTGTTTAATTATAAGAGTGGGCTAAGCAGCAACTGCAGAAAGCAGATACCACTCCTGGTAAAGAGGAAGGATAAAGAAAGAACTTAGATGTGGGGCAACCAACGCAGTGTTGATCCTTACCTTTGAAGAGTGGGTGCAGGTGACCTACCAAGAATGCTGACCCACTGTTGCCATCAGGAAAAACACATCAGGAGGAAGGAAGAGAATGGGGCACTCTCTCCAACACCCTCTGTTGGTAAAGCCTAATACTAAGTTAGCAGGCAGAGGAGGAATGTGTGTAGTACCCAACTCCAGTATCACAAAACAGATAAAAGAAAGATGGTATGGAACTGACAGTTAATTAATACCACTTTCACATTGCTCCCAGAGTGATCTTTTGATTTAAAATTGTTTTTAGCATTTTCCTACCAAAATATCTTAATGGCTCTCAAAAAATTTAAAAAATTTTTTGGAGTAATTTTGGACAAAGATAAGTTGCAAAATAGTGAAGAATTCTTGTTTATCCTTCACCCAGTTCTTTACATTTTAGCATCTCTCATAGTACAGTTACCAAAACCAGGAAATTAACACTGGGACAACTACGGACTTGATTTAGAATTTCCCAGTTTTCCCATTAATGTCATTTTTCTGCTTGGTTGTCAAATTTCTGAAGTCTTTCATGATCTGTGACAGTTCCTTTGTCTTTCCTTTTATGACCTTGACACTTTTGAAGAGTATTTGTAAGTTATTTTGTAGAGAGTCTTTATATTCAAGTTTTTTGTGTTTTTACGTGATATACATTTAGATGAGTACAGTTTTTTGGCAAGGATTCCATAGAAGTGATGTGTCCTTTGTATTAGTGTGCTAGGGCTGCAATAACAAAGGACCACAGATGGTGGCTTAAACGACAGGCATTTATTTCCTCACAGTTCTGGAGGCTGGAGGTCCGAGATCAAGGTGTTGGCAGGTTTGGTTTCTTTCTGAGGCCCCTGTTCTTGGCTTGCAGATGGCCACCTTTTCTCTATGTCCTTACATAGTTTTTTCTCTGTGCATGTGTCCTTTTTTACGTGTTCAAATTTCTCTGTTTATAAGAACACTCAGTCAGATTGCATTAGGATCCACCCCAACAAACTCTTACTAACTTAATCACCTCTTTAAAGTTTGTCTACAGTTACTTTCTGAGGTTACAGGGATTTAGGACTTCAACATATGAATTGGGCCTCAGGGGAGGGTACAATTTATTCCCTAATCTTCTCAATGCATCACACCAGGAGGAGGGGGATATGTCTTACTGCTGGTGATGTTGACCTTGATCAATTGGTTAAGTGGTGTGTGTCAGCTTTCTCCACTGTAAAGTTACTATTTTTAACTTTGTAATTAATATATATCTTGAGGAAGATATATTTGGGATTATGCAAATATACTCATTTTGAACTTTTGCCCAGTAACATTAACATTCCATTGATAAGTCTTGTCTTTAGTAGTATTTTTTGTGATGTTTACTTAATGGTGATTTTTCTATTTCCTTTGCTTCTTTCTTTGCAATTTATTAACTGTAGTTTTTCTGTAATAAAAAGTCACTTCTCCCCTTATATAGTCATTCATTCAGTTATTTATGTCTTTCCAGAATCACAGATTTCTAAAACCCTATGAACACTGGGGAACAATTGTTTTTTTCATTTTCTGTTGCATAACTGTTTCTATATAGTTCTGCATCGCTGATTCCAAATCTGAAATTCGTTTTTTGGTGCATGCTCTAGTTTTTATGCAATTTTAATTTTCTTTTGTTATAGTTAATGGCATGCATTGGTTTTTAAATTGGAGTTAAAGGGCAACAACTCTTGGATTGAACATAACCACAAGGCAATTAGTGTTTTACAAACATTCCTTTTAAATAATTATAGTTGTTTTTAAATGTAAAAAATTATTATCTGATAAAAACAACCTCTTATTTTGTTTTAAGATTGAATCATGGCTTCTTCAAGTAGGCGCAAATGTAAGAATAGTCCTGACACCTTCTGTTATATATGTGGCTGTTACACACTTCAGTGTCAAAGGTGCAATATTTCATCATTTGTGACACATGCATATATTGCCTATTTTCAAGTTCCCCTTGGTGATCAAGACAAGAATTGGCTCCTCATATTGTGTGTCATAATTGTGAGGAAATGCTCTGTGACTGGACAAAAGGAAAACACAAAGGAATGCCTTTTGGTATTCCCATGGTTTGATGTGAACCTAAGGACCACAGCAGTGACTGTTATTTCTGTCTGATCCATACAAAGAGCATCGGCAAGAAAAAACGGCATATGATCGCATATTCTAATATTCCTTCAACAATACGACCTATCCCACACTCTGAGACACTCCTAGTTCCAGTTTTCAATGGTTTTATTTCTTCTAAGGACGAAGAAAGTGAACATGGTGATCAAGTGTATTTTGATAAGATGCATGAGGAAATGGTTGTAGAATCTGAAGGGTCTTCTTCTGATGCTAAGCAGTCATTAACCCCTCAGCAGTTTAGCCAACCTGAATTGAATGACTTAGTAAGAGATTTGGGCCTATCAAAAAAAGCAACTGAGTTATTAGCCTCCAGGCTTCAAGAAAAGAATGTACTTCATCGGTCAGCTAAAGTATCCCATTTCAGGAAGCATGAACAAATTTTTGTGGACTTTTTTTCCGAAGACACTTTGTTTACTGTCATGATATCAGTAGTCTTCTCAGCCAGCTAGGTGTTACCACTTACATACAGTCCAACAGAATGGTGGCTATTTCTTGACAGCTCTAAACAGAGTCTGAAATGTGTTCTCCTACACAACAGTAATGTTTATGCAGCAGTTCCAATTGGTTATTCAGCTCATCTACGAGAAGATTATAATGATATAAAAATTATCCTCAACTTTCTCAAGTATGAGGAGCATAACTGGATAATTTGTGTGGATCTTAAAATGGTAAATTTCCTGCTAGGACAACAGAGAGGTTTCATGAAGTATTCTTGCTTTCTGTGTTTGTTGGACAGCGGAGCTTGGGAGAAACACTGGACACAGAAGGAGTGGCTGGAACTTTAAGCTCTGGATGTAGGGATGCAAAATATTGTGAATGAACCTGTAGTTAATCAAGACAGGATCATTTTCCCCCCACTTCACATCAAACTTGGCTTAATGAAGCAGTTTGTTCAGGCTTTGAATAGAGAAAGTGAATGCTCTCAACATATTATTTCTGCTTTTCCTGCTTTTCATCAAATACACTCATACGTGATGAAGAATTTGCCGGAAGATGAAGAAGGAGAAGAAAGCAGCATGGCAGTCCTTTGTGGCAGTTACAAAGAACTTCCTTGGCAACAAGAAAGCAGAAAACTATGAACTTCTGGTTCAAAGGATGCTGTTGGTTTTCCACGACATTGGATGTAACATGAGCGTTAAGATTCACTTCCTGAACAGTCACCTTGATAAGTTTCCTGAAAATCTTGGAGCTGTTAGTGATGAGCTGTTACTGCTGGAGCATCAAATGAGATTGTCCTCAACAAGTACACAAACGCAAGAGCTACAAACACAAATTTTTGCCTGAATAGTATTTAAATAAGTTTTGTGCAGATTTTATGATTAAAATAAGTGTTTTAATATGTTCTATTTCAAAATTGTAGACATTCTAATGCAATCATATCTTTAAGTGTATTAGTGTATTTACTGCATTATATTTATATAAATTATTATATTTTCACAAAGAAGATGCCCAAGAAGACAACCTACTTCATTATGTTAAACTAAATGTTGAAAATTTTACAATAAGATGAATACCTAAAATCTTGAATTGCAAAAAAAAAAACCCTGTAGCTTACAGAGAAAAACTAATGTCAGATTTGAGATCAGCACACTTGAATTAGGTAAGAAGAAATGGTTTTGTGGATGCAACAAAAATTTTGTTCCCCGGTGTAATCTAATACTTATTTTTGTTAATCAGATTGTTCAAATTTTGGCCACTGGAAGCTCTTAGTTTGGCTCCTAAGTTCGGCTCCTAGGTCCGTCCGTCATTGGCTCCTAAGTTCGGCTCCTAGGTCCGTCCGTCATGCATCTTTCCCCCTATCTTTTTGAGCACTTCCTTATTTTCAGCAAACACTGGTGCTCAGGATTCATCTTGCATTTTCCTTGAAGTGAAATCAGTCATTTCCCCAGAAAAGCCTTGTTTATAAGTTTTATTGGAATGTGGCATTTAGAAATCCAGGTCTAAGAAGAAGATGTGCTTCTTACTACTGAGGTATCAAAAATATATATGTTTGTATACTTGCTCACACAAACCTATACATTTTTATGAGTTTAATCTGTGATGTATGCAAAACACAAAAGTTTATATTATGATAGCCTCTGTTTACAATCCAACATCATATTCATTCTGTCCTTCCTTCTTTATTTGTAACTTCCTTTTCCAATGGTAAGAAACCTCATTCTCACAATCTATAATGCATTTACTCAACTCTAGTATGTACATAAAAGTTATTTCAGAATTGTTAACCGGAACCCTATGAGGAACTTGACTTAACTAGATCAAGTGTCAGTGGGCCAAATTCAGCCCATTTTCTGTTTTTTAAAATAAAGTTTTATTGGAACACAGCCTGCCATTTTGTTTACATATTGTCTGAGGTTCTCTATTACAATGGCAGGATCAAGGAGCTGTGACACGCCATGTGGCCTGCAAAACTGAAAATACTGTCTGACACTTTATAGGGAAACTTGGCTGCCTCCGAAACTCTAAAGTAGTGGTTTTCAACCTGTACGCTGCATAAGAGGTCAGGGGCACTGACCTCTTTTCCTTAGATTGTCAAATAAAAAAAGGCAATAGCCAGCCCAACAGTAGCCATCTGATGTGAATGAATCAAAATTATATCTTTTCTTTTTTTTGACAGATTGGCCAAAAACATAATACATTTTTTGGCCAGTTGCAGAATTTTAGTAATTAGTTTATGGGTGTCATGAGATGAAAAAGGTTGAAAATTGATGCTCTGGAGTCTAGATTTTGTTTAGAGTTCTTTACTGTCTTTAGATTTACAGTGTCCTAGTAAAAATACTGTGTTCCAAAGTTACTTTTCCCTTTGGAATAGTTACTTCATTTATTACAGATTGTGTTCCATTTTGGGTTCCCCCACATTCCACTTGATTGTAATTCTTTATTTTGGCAGGAAGTGAACCATTACGTGGGAGCTGTACAAAAATGTATACTTGGGAGTGTCCATTCCTCCTTACTCCCATTCCTGGTCTGCCATGCTGTCCACTCCTTTTCTATCCACCCTCTGTGAGTGACCAGTCTCTCTACTTTCTGGTTCCTTCATGTATATCTTTTGTACAAATCATCAGGGCCATGTATATTTTCTTATATTCTCTTCTTTCTTAAAAGAAGAGTAGTATGTTATTGATATTCTTTTGTGCTTTGGTTTTTTCACTTAGTAGTCAGTAAATCATGGAAATCACTCCAAATGAGTTCATGGAGATGATCAAACAATAACTGCATATGACCTCTAATGTGTGGATGTACAGTAGTTTATTCAACTACTCCCCTATGTGTGGCATTTAGAATGTTTTCAGTATTTCGCAGTTAAAAGCAGTGCTGCAGTGAATAACTTTATGCATGGGTAGTTTTTATACATGTCTTTAGTATTGATTCCTATTGTGGGATTGCTGGGTCAAAAGTTAAGTGTTGATGTATTTTGTTAGCTGTTGCAAAACTCTTTAAAGGTTGTCTCCAGTTTACATTCCCAGTGTTACGATGTGTGAGTACATGTATCTTCACAGCCTCACCAGCAGAATGTAATGTCATACTTTCCCCCTAATTTGATAGGTGTTATATCAGTGTTTTTAACTTGAAATTTCTCAAATAATGAATTTCAATAATTTTTCACGTTTGGCGGTTTTATTTATTTATTTATTTTTTTATTTACTTTTTTTTTTTTTTTTTTAGATTTTATTTATTCATTTTTATTAGAGAGAGAGAGAGAGAGGGAGAGATAGAGAGAGAACAGGGGGAAGAGCAGGAAGCATCAACTCCCATATGTGCCTTGACCAGGCAAGCCCAGAGTTTTGAACCGGTGACCTCAGCATTTCCAGGTTGACGCTTTATCCACTGCGCCACCACAGGTCAGGCAACGGCGGTTTTATTTTTAAGTGACATTTTTTATATAATTGTGTGAATTGCCTGTTGATGTATTTTTCAAAGATTTTGGTTCTATGTTTTAAAATTTTTAAGAGTTTTATTTTTAATATGGTAGGGATATCAGCCTTTTGTTTATCACCCACTTTGTCTTTTGACTTTAATTATGGCTTGTTTTTGGCCCTCTTGGCTGCAGGATATCATCCCAGTTAAAACACCATTCTCTAAACAGTTGCTCACTTTTTTCTGCTCCTTGTTTGCAGTATACTTGGTTTTTTTTTTTTAAATTTATTTTATTTTATTTTTTTTGCAGTATACTTCTAACATCTCCTCTTATTACTGAGCTCAGGTGTCAGTTCCCAAATGATTTTTCAATTAGTATGAGTTTATTTTAAGAAGGAAATTCTGCCTTTTCAGAGATGCTGCTTTTAAACATTTGATTATCACAGTATTTAATGACTCTGTGATTATGTGATTCGTACTACCTACAGTTACCTACATCAGAGTTTATATTTCATAATCACTATGTCTGTTTGGAAGGATTCACCATTAGACTTGAGATTTTTTCCCTTAATTAAGTTATTATGATTTTATAATTCAATTTCCACCAAAATATTTTTTTTGTCCCAGTATATATATATATTAAAATTTACAACCCCCAGTGTTAAGTGGTCATTCCTGTGCATTAAATTATTGCAAGCAGTTTCTTCAAAAAATAGTGAAATGAATTAGTCAGCGTATATCATCTCATGTCAGGTTAACCATGGGGGGATCCAATTTACTAGCTTGTAAAAAAGATTAAACTTGAGGTCTCCTCACTTGCAGGGACCAGGCCTGGAGACTTTTTAATAGTTGTCATTATAGAAGGAACATTTCTAATGCTTATTCATTCTTTAGTAAGGATTTCCTGTGGAAGGATTAATAAGCAAGATTATATGGCAGAGATGAAGCATCGTTGGCCATATAATAAACTGCTGAGTTATGTTGTAAAGATATTACTTCAGTTAAAAATAGAGGTTATTTTTAATAACATTATTAAACTTTAAAAATTTGAATTAGAATAGAATAGAATATCTCTGTAGTAGTGATGGATTGTCACCACCAGTTAATCAATTTCCCTCAGTTGCTGTTCTCTTCTGGCCAATTACTAAGTATTATTTGCGGAGCAGAGCTGGCCAACTTTTTTTCTCTGTGTACTTAACCACTATGAGATTCCTAGAATTCAATAATTATACTACTCTAAGGCGGTCTATGTGGGTATTTTAAAACTAGCTTTTATTTACACTGTAAATACATTATTCCTGTAAAATAAATAAAAATAATAATAAAGCTGAAGCCCCTTTTTACTTCTACTCATGTCATGATTTCACTTCTGTTGTTTACCCCCGTCCCATCCCTTGACCACTTCATGAACCTCTTTTAGAGCCTTCCATCTCATCTGCACACCCTTGCTGCACTCAGTATGGTTCATGGACCCACATCTGCAGATCTTTTAGAAATGGTTAGAAATATAGAATCTCAGACATCACCACACACATATTGAACCCAGAAGTCTGCATTTTAATAGTATACTTAGATTTTTATGCTCACGTGATTTTGTATACATGAGAGTAGAAAATGCTTCTAGTGTGCTTACAATATACATAAATGGTCTAATGCTGTAACTTTTTTCTATCAATGAGATGCCCTGGAGACTTCTAAAGACCTATCCATGTTGGTGTGTGGTTGGCCTGTTTAATTTATTTCTTCTCTGCTTCCTAACTCCCCTTCTATACTGTTTAAATCAGTGTTTTTCAACTATTAGTCCCCTAGAAATTTCATGCCCATCCACGAAAGAGATAACCACTTGATGTATGAAGATTATAGACCGAATGATCTTAGTTGAATTCACTTATGCTCAGGTGATTTCTGGCTTAGTGGTCCCTGAAATAATTCTATTTTTACTGGTCCCAAAGTGTAAAAAGGTTGAAAACCACTGTTTTATTTATTTATTTTTTTTGAGAGACAGGGACAGAAAGAGGGACAGATAGGGACAGAGACAGGAAGGGAGATGAGAAGCATCAATTCTTTGTTGTGGCTCCTTAGTTGTTCATTGATTGCTGTCTAATGTGCCTTCACTGGGGGGCTACAGCAGACCAAGTGACCCCTTGCTCAAGCCAACAACCTTGGGCTCAAGCTAGTGAGCCTTGCTCAAACTAGATGAGCCCGCGCACAAGCTGACGACCTCGGAGATTTGAACCTGGATCCTCCGCATCCCAGTCTGACACTCTATCCACTCTGCCACCGCCTGGTCGGGCTGATAACCACTGTTTTAAATGAGGTCATTTCTCATTGAAGGACATTAAGGTTGTTGCAGCTTTTTGGGTTTTGATACATCCAGTATTGGATTGAAGTCTCCAGGGCATATGTTGTATACGTGTATCAGTGAAATAACTACGTAGATGGAATGGGTGAACATTTTTAATTTAAGGACCCTGTTAAATTGTCCTACAGTGGCAATATCAGTTTAACTCTCTTTGAACGATCATTTGCATTGTGAGTGTGTGTGTGTGTGTGTGTGACAGAGAGGGACAGATAAGGACAGACAGGAAGGGAGAGAGATGAGAAGCATCAATTCTTCCCTGTGGCTCATTAGTTGTTCATTGATTGCCTTAATGTGCCTTGACAGGGAGTGGGGGGCTACAGCAGAGTGAGTGACCCCTTGCTCAAGCCAGTGACCTTTGGGCTCAAGCCAGCAACCATGGGGTCATGTCTATGATTCCAAGCTCAAGCCAGCGACCCCGCGCTCAAGCTAGTGAGCTTGGGGCCTAGAACCTGGGTCCTCTGCGTCTCAGACCGACACTCTATCCATTGTGCCACCACCTGGTCAGGCCATTTTGCATATTTTTTATAATGCTTTTAGTTACTGCAGCTTTATATGTTTTCATATCAAGTTGCCCAATTTAATGTCTATGGGAAATTTAGAGTCAGCTTGTCCAGATGTGTGAAAAATTCTGTTGGGGTTTTCATGTTAGGGGATTGTATTGCATTTCTAGATTAAATTGGGTGAGAGGTTGAGTCTTCTGATACATATTATTTCTCAATTTATTTCAGGCTTAAGTACTTCAGTAAAACTTCATAGTTGGTTATACATGTATACATTTATATATGTCTGCGATGTGTATTGTTTTATTTTCTGTTAGGTTTATTTTTAGGTGATTTTGTAGCTTTTATGAATGGGACTTGAAAGAACATTGATATTTTTAGTTGCTTGCCTAAAATCACTTTTAAAAAAAATTAATCTTGTACCTGATTCTTTTGTTGGACATTAACAATTTTAATTATCAGCTAGATCTCTAGGATTTTCTGAGTAGGCTATCATATGCCTTCTAATTAATCATGGTTTTATAATTTTTTTTTAGTATTTATATATCAGTTTTATTTTTCATTGAATTTAGGCTGAGAACTTTCAGGACCTTGTGGAAGAATAGCATGACAGACAGGCAACGTTATTTTCTTCACTTACTGGGAGTGCTTCTGATATTTAGCCATTAAAATAGGATAGCTTCTAAAAATATTTTGTAGTAGAGAGTCTTCAAATATTTTGGCTGAGAGATCTTTCATTTTATTTTTTTAGTGAGAGACAGACAAGAAAGGAGATAAGAAGCATCAACTTATAGTTATATCACTTTTTAGTTCATTGCCTGCTTCTCATTCATGCCTTGATGAGGCTGGGAAGTCCTCAAGCTAAACTAGTGACCCCTTGCTCAGGTTAGCAATCATGGGATCATTTTGATAATCCCTCGCTCAAGTTGGTAAGCCTGCGCTTAAATTAAGCAGGATGATGCTGCACTCAAGCCGGGAACCTTGGGGTTTTGAACCTGGGATCTCAGCGTCCCAGGTTGACGCTAAATCCACTACACAACCATAGGTGCAGCATCTTTCATTACTTTAAAAAAACTATGAATGGGTTTTAATTTGATGGTATGTTTTTCCAGCATACATTGATATTAAGTTTCTCCTCTATCTGATGGTAGTGATAGGTTGTCTGATATTGAATTATCCTGATATTCTTGGGACACACAATTCCTTGATCACTGTAATTTTTTTGCCATTGATGGGTTCAGTTTACTAAATTATTTGTTTAGGAAGTTTATATATTTTTTGCAAGTAAAATTGACCCACACATTTTTTGTCTTTGTGCTGTTCTGATTTGGTTTTGGAATCACTTGTTATAAAAACCTAGCAACTGGGAATTTTAGTGGAATTTACCTAAAGTAAATTAAAGTTTCTGTTTCAGACTCCTAAATGGAATTGTTGGTGTTGTTTTTTTTATTTCTAATTACCATTAGCATTAACTTTTGTCAGGTCTTTGTAGCATTCAAATTATTTTCATTTCCACATTTAGTTCAAATCATTCTTAGCAAACTTTTGGAAACAAAACATTTCCCGAAAATGATGGCATGATAAATTTTTTTAAACTTTGTGTAAACGACTTTTTATATTTAGTCAATTATTTGAGTTGAAAACATGAAGAACCTTTAAATAAATGGCTTGAACCTGTTACAAAATAAAACTGAACAGAAAGTTTACTGACCTGTTGCGTATGAATAAAAAGCTAACCAAAGAAATCAAAGGAACTTTTTTCTTTCTCTTTTTTCCAAATGAGAGTAGGGGAGATAGTGAGACAAACTCACAAATGCACCCCGGCTAGGATCCACCTGGCAACCCCCCCCCCCCAGCTGATGCTGGAATCAGCCAGCCTATTTTTTAGCACCTGAGGCTCACACGCCTCCGCGGATGCTTGAACCAGTTGAGCCACTGTCTGTGGGAGGTGAAGGGGGAGAAGGAGGTGGAGAAAAGTATATGGTTGCTTCCCTGACTGGGAATCAAGCCCAGGACATCCATATGCCTGGCCAATGCTCTATCCACGGAGCCTACCTGCCAGGGCCTCAAAGGAACTTTTAATTCGAGGAAGTTCTACTTCAGATAATGTGAAGAGGTACTATTTATTTTAAGAGTAGAGTTTAAAGACAAATTTAGGATTGAAAATAGATTTTACAGAACTGCCATGTGGTATTCGTGTAAACTTGTTGTCAGTTATGGTGCAGTCTTAAGAGCCAGCCTAACGGATCTCTCAGTCCCATAGTTCACAACCTTCCTAATCTTTCTTATTTGTGACTGTCAGTTAGTTTGCCCTCTTCTCAGTCACAGAATCAGAGTTTTAAGCCTGTCAGTAGGAACTCAAGTTGTTTTTTTTTTTATTTTTCTTTCTTTTTTTTTTTTTTTTTTGTATTTTTCTTAAGCTGGAAACGGGGAGAGACAGTCAGACAGACTCCCGCATGCGCCCAACCGGGATCCTCCAGGCACGCCCACCAAGGGCGATGCTCTGCCGCGACCAGAGCCACTCTAGCGCCTGGGGCAGAGGCCACGGAGCCATCCCCAGCGCCCAGGCCATCTTTGCTCCAATGGAGCCTTGGCTGCGGGAGGGGAAGAGAGAGACAGAGAGGAAGGAGGGGGTGGGGGTGGAGAAGCAAATGGGCGCTTCTCCTATGTGCCCTGGCCAGGAATCGAACCCGGGTCCCCCGCACGCCAGGCCGACGCTCTACTGCTGAGCCAACCGGCCATGCTTATATACTAGTCATAACAAATATTTACAGATGGGAAAAGGGAACATCTTTTTTTCTCATTCTCTACCTAAACTTTTCAGATCATGCATGCACAAATATGTGAGTATATGTATGTATGTATATATGTATGTATGGTACAGATAAGATTTTTAAAAACGGTCAGTAGAAGTTCATGTAAATGCAGCTATGTGACTTTTTATAGAATTTAGTGTGTTTTGTGTATGGTTACATGGTCACATGGTACGTATCTGTTTTAAGAGCATTATGGTTTTATTCCTTAGTAAGCATATTTAGCCATTTTTTTGTTGATTTTTTTCTTTAGTAAGGGTATACTATATCATTTTATAGTTATTCTTTGGTAAGGGTGTACTATAATTTAGCCATTTCTTGGTTGAAAATTTAGATTATTTACAATTTTTCAAATGGACAACTGGGTTCAAAACGTTTAAAACATTTAAAATTTTTGTGTGCCACTAGTCTTCCAGATAGTCTCTTTGTTCACATTCAAATTGAATGTGTTTTCCTGTGTACCAGCACTGGTTATTATCAGCCTCTAAGTTTTGCTAATTTAATGGACAAAAATTGATGTATGGTTGTCTTAATAATAGAATTTAAAATTCTCTTTTTTGGGGGGAGGGTCATTTTTTTTTTCCCCAAGGCATGCTCATTTTAATATTCTTGTCAATCAGTAGGTATTCTTCATGCTAAAAATAGTAGTTCTATGTTGAGGGCTTTGTTTATTTATTATTTATTTTAGTCTGCTACCTGTTACAACTTTTAAAAATATACCTTTTGATTTTGATTGCTGTCCCTTTCTTTATGACTACTGGCTTGTGTGTCTTGGTTAAACAAAGTTCTTAAAGACCATCTTATATTTTTTTCTAGTATTTTTATAGTTTTACTGAGTTTATTTTATAGAGAATATTATTGTTTACAGTTTTGTAACATAGAGATTGAACTTAAATTTTTTTTTTGTATGAAAACAACCAGTTGTCCCAACACTTAACTGAATTTTCTAAAATGCAATCCTGGTGAAAACAATCCAAGTGCCCATCAACATATGAATAAACAGAAGGTCCTATATATACATACCAGGGAATATTATTCAGGCATAAAAAGGAATGAAATTCTACCAACATGCAACATAAATAAACCTTAAAAATACCATGGCAAGTTAAAAAAGAATCTCAGATGGAAAAGGCCATATATTGTATGATTCTGTTTATATGAAGTATGAAAAATAACCAAATACATCAAGACAGAAAGCAGATTAGTGATTGCCATGAGATGGGGAAATGAGGAATGACTGCTTAATGGGCCGAGGGTTTCCTCCTGGTGTGATAAAAATGTTTTGGGATAAGATAGTGGTGATGGTTGCACAACATTAAGAAGATATGAAATGCCACTGAACTGTACACTTAAGAATGGTTAAAATGGCAAAGTTTGTGTTGTATATATATTTTGCTACAATAAAAAATAATAAGTTTATATATAAGTAAAACTTAGACTTTAAAAAAACTAATACAACTTTTACTACAGTTATTCTACTTTTTTCTACTTTTATATTTCTTTTTATTTTTTTTCTAACTTTTTAAGATGAATGAGTTTATTGTTTTTCATTTTTAATGTATGTGTTTATTACAGATTTTCCCCAAACCACCAGTTTACCAATTACACAAGTTCTGTGACTATTGTTTTCATTCCTGGTATTTTAAAAATACTATTTTAAAAATACTAATTCAGGTTCTGGTTTTACCTAAGACTAAATTTTAAAGAAAGTTAAGTGTTAAATTTAAACAAAATTTTGTAAGTAGTAAAGGGCTTGTGTTTTACAATTCACAAACACCAAAATATAAAGATCTCTGAGAAATAAATACTTAACCCAAAATTTACTTTTATTTTTCATGTGCTAGATATCGTTTTGTTTTGTGTAAATATTGTTATAGGAGAAGCAGTTATGCCTTCATTTCTCAGTAATCACATGACTAATAAGGAAACGGTAATAAGCCAACAACTACGTATTTTCGTAGAGACAGTGTAGATTGTGTACAGTATAGATTTTAGGACCAACCACAGTTGCAGTCTTCATACACACACTCAGTTTGCATACATCCATATTTAGCACAGTGTCTTGCTTTTTTTTTTAAGTGAGAGGTGGGGAGGCAAGGAGGTCAGGAGACAGACTTTTGCTTGCACCCTGACTGGGATCCACCTGTAAGCCACTAGGGGGGTGATGCTCTGCCCATCTGAGGTGTTGCTCCATGTTGTTTCAGCACTGCCTCAGTGCCTGGGGCCAAATGACTCTAACCTTTTGAGCCTTGGTTGTGGGAGGGAAAGAGAGAGAGAGAGAGAGAGAGAGAGAGAGAGAGAGAGAAGGGAAAGGGGTAGAGAAACAGATGGTTGTTTCCCTTGTGAGTCCTGACCAAGTATCGAACCTGGGACTTCCACACCCTGGGCTGACACTACTGCTGAGCCAACCGGCCAGGGACGGTGTCATGCTTTTTACAAATAGGAGCATATCCTCATGCCATTAAAATACTTTTATAAATGTAAAATATTTTATATCTTCCTTGTCATAGTGTTTCATATTTACTTAATTCTTATAGGCGTATTATTTTATTACTTTTTTTTTGTAATTGTTAGAAATGCAAAACAGTATGTCACATGAGTTATGGAACATAATAATAGGAACATTTGGGAACTGCCTTATTTTAAATAGAGCCTTTCTAATACTCATGCATGGAACTGTGTGCACTTTTTCTAAAGATATTTAATTACAATTACACAGTTATAATAATAATACTGTAACCCACTTCTGATTGTACCCCCTCCCCCAGAGGATTTATTTTTAATACAGTGAAGTTACTGGATCAGAAGTCCTGAACATTTTAGATTTTTACTGGAACCACCTATTCACTCCCACCAGTAATAAAAATTTCACTTGAGAGGCCATAGCCAGTTTAAATCACTTGATAGAAGTGTTACCTTTTTATTGTCATTTCTTAGAGCACTAGATGCCAAGTGATTTTGAAATTTTTATTACTTTTATATACTGCTCACAAAAATTAGGGGATATTTTCAAAATGAATATGAAGCGATAAAATATCCTCTAATTTTTGTGAGCATTATAGTTAGATTTTTAAATATTATTTTCTGATAACTCTGTATTAAGGATGTTAACCTGTTGCAGCAAATACATTTTCTCAGTTTATTTTCTTTATACTTGTGTGCTTTTTATTTGTCTGAGTTCTACTTTTTAACATGTGGGCAGGTTCATTGGTTTTTCTCCATGTAATTTGAATTTAACCAGTCTATCCCCAAATGTAAAGTTTGTATTTTTTATTATTTTAAACCTTTAAATTTATCCGAAATTTATTTTTTAATTGTGTGCCTTGATGTTCTAAATCTCATAATCAATTAGGCAGTATTATCAGCATTACTTTTGACTCATCATGCCAGTTTACCAGAAGTTTAAATTTCTGTGTGTACTACGATCTGTTTTGGACTGGTTTGCTAAATCAAACTTAGGTGAATTTATCTGTATAGTCCCCATTTATTGGGACACAACATTTCTCTAAAGGAATTTTGAAAAAAAAAATATATTAAAATGTTTTTTTCAGTATTGGTAATTGTTTTATGGCTACTGCTAAAATTACATTTTCTCAACATTTATATCCTTGGATATTAATAGTACTATTAAATTTAAAGTAGAAAACACCAAGAATGGGAGTAGAGAGTATAAATGATATTAATAACCTCTCTGAGAAAGCTCATTGTTCTTAGGAAATACTTGAAGCCTCTTACACTTGAGACTGACCTCCATGTTCATGTGTAATTTATGGACAATGTGTAGCTGTAGACTGCAATCCTTTGCCTTCGGGGGTTGTGTGGGAAGTGAGGTGTTATTTCTTTCTCCAGTGTAACTCTAGGATTGAAGATGTGTTCATTAAAGTTCTTGTGTTCATTAAAGTTCTAAAAGTTCACTGATCTAGAGACATAATTTATCTTCATTAGCAAAACGAGTCTTATTGGTGCCTTGTTTTCCTAACCATATTCTGCTTATCGTACTTTATCTGGAAAACTTTATCAACATAATTTCTTTTTTAGGAGGAAAAAAGTAGTTATATTCTTTAGTAAAATCTCTAAATTGGGATAAAAGCCCACTCTTCAAGAGTCTTTTAGCAGTAAGATCAAGGGTTTAAGAATCATTAACTTGGGTGTCAGTCTTTTGCAGGTGTCTGAAACAGGCTTGAGGACCCTGGTTTTTGTTTTTGGTTCTGCCCCCCTAACCCTCATGACTCCCTTTGTGCTCTTAAGTTCATGCATCTGTTGTGAGAATTAACACGAGGGCTGTGTAAATGCCATATTCTGTGTAGATCTCTGAATTAGGAATGCTTCCCCCACACCTGCACAAAATGTGTATTGAGTTTGAGCATTCTTAAATCTAAATTTGTGTATTCCTTTATAATCAAAGTACTACCTGGATATTTTTAAAAGATTTTATTTTTTATTGTTTTGAGAGAGAGGAAAGAGAGAGAGAGAGAAGGATGTAGGGAGGAGCAGTAAACATCAATTGGTAGATGCTTCTCATATGTCAGAAATTTGTCAACGTGTATATTTGAAAATCTCTTCTTATTAAAATCACAAAAACAAATAATATTCTACACTGAACTTTTACGGTCTTATCTACAATATTATCAAATGTTTAATCTTCTAAGGCAGAATTCAGCAACCATTTTCTGTAAGGGGCCACATAGTAAATATTTAATATTTTGTGGGCCAAAGGTCTGCTGCAACCACTCAGTTCTAAACCATATCCTGAAAGTAGCTAGACAGTATGTTAATGGCTGAGCATGAGTGTGGTGGTGATGGGTGGGTCCATTGTGTGATATAACCCAAGGTCTAGAACAGTGTCTGACAAATAGTAGGCATTCAATATTTGTTTAGTAACTCAATGAACTTTTTAGTAAAGTTTGAGTATAGTATATTGATTTGTGATGCTTTAACTTTTTTTCTATGGCAGATTTTGGAAGAAATTGGAGAGTTTTGTGAAAACGCTGAAATAGTCAGAATTAACCTATGATCTTTCCTAAACAACCAGTTTGAAATCAGTTATGAGAATCTAGAGTCAGATTTATGCCTCCTGTTAGAGTTTTGAAAATATTTTTGTTTGTTTGTTTTACTGTTCTAGTCAGTGAGAGGGAAACTTGATTGAGGCCACCTCAGGGCCATGGGGTTCAGGCAGAAGGCCACCAGCATGGAAGTGAGAAGGTGATTGGGGGAGGAGCCTTACTTCTTTTTGGGGCACAGGTGGTTGGTGTGGCCACACTTCTTCTTGTGGCAGTTGACAGTGTAGGGGTGCTGGCAGGCTTGCCGCAGATCATCATGTTGCAATTGTACTGCCGGGTGAGCTGGCGGAGGGAGGCGTTAGTGATGCCACTCCACAGATGAAGCACCAAGTGCAGGATGGACTCTTTCTGAGTATTGTAGTTTGAGAGACTGGAGCCATTGATCCTGCAGCTTTTTTCCCACAAAGAATCAAAACGCAGGGTGCCCTCGTCTTAGATTTTATCTTTGTCATTCAGGGTGTGTCACTAGGCTCAGCCTTGAGGGTGATGGTCTTGCCAGTCTGGGTCTTCACAAAGCTCTGTTATCTCTGTGTCTTCCGGTGGAGACTGGTTCTGCTGCAAAAAGCGCTCTCTCTCTTTTTTTAAATTTTTTAAAAATATTTATTTATTTATTTATTTTAGAGACAGAGTCAGAAAGAGGGATAGACAGGAACGGAGAGGTGAGAAGCATCAATCATTAGTTTTTCGTTGCGCGTTGAGACACCTTAGTTCATTGATTGCCTTCTCATATGTGCCTTATCTGCGGGCCTTTAGCAGACCGAGTAACCCCTTGCTCGACCCAGTGACCTTGGGCTCAAGCTGGTGAGCTTTTGCTCAAACCAGATGAGCCCACGCTCAAGCTGGCGACCTTGTGGTCTCGAACCTGGGTCTTCTGCATCCCAGTCCGACGCTCTATCCACTGTGCCACTGCCTGGTCAGGCAAAAGCTCTCTTTTTGACAAACGCATAAATAAGCCAGCATTTGAGAACAACACATACCTTCTTGTTTAGAACAATCTTCATCTTGAGTATCCTACCTGAATTTTTCATTCAGTCCAATGAGAAGGTAAATATTTAGATCGGGAGAGGAATTTTTTTCTGGAGAATAATAGCACAGAACAGTTTTAGTTTTGTGGCTATAGTTTTCTGATGCTTAGTATTTTAGTCTTTTATTTTTAGAATGTGCAAAGTAAGTGTTGTCAGGAACACCCTTAAGTCTCAGTTCTATGGATGACAGTTTGGCCAGCTCTTTTATGCAGGGGATTGAGGCAAGGGGTTTATTATTTGCTTTATTAATAATATTTAATTTTTCTAAACATTTCTTGTATAACAGCAAAGATTAAGGAAATAGTACTTTAATATATATATTAGGTCCCCATTGTCATTAATTTTTGTCAGTTCTTTTTATTGATCAAATTTTAGATTTAATTATATTTACCTTAGAAATGTCTACATAAATGTCCTGGTTTATTTTGGGACATCTAAATAAAACTCTTTTTGCCTTAGTCCCTAATCTTTTAGATTTCCCTAGTCAAGTATTATTGTTTCTTAACATCAACAGTTGTGTAAAGCACCATTTTATGGAATGGGGAGCTTTGTAATGGTATTGAAGCTTGATAAAAACATGGAGTGAGCCTGACCAGGCGGTGGCGCAGTAGATAGTTCGTTGGACTGGGATGCCAAGGACCCAGGTTTGAGATCCCGAGGTCGCCAGCTTGAGTGTGGGCTCATCTGGCTTGAGCAAAATAAAAAATGCTCACCAGCTTAGACCCAAGGTCGCTGGTTCAAGCAAGGGGTTACTCAGTCTGCTGAAGGCCCGCGGTCAAGGCACATATGAGAAAGCAATCAATGAACAACTAAGGTGTCGCAACGAAAAACTGATGATTGATGCTTCTCATCTATCTCCGTTCCTGTCTGTCTGTCCCTATCTACCCCTCTCTCTGACTCTCTTTCTCTGTCCCTGTAAATAAATAAAAAATAAAATAAAAATTAAAAAAAATAATATTAAAAAAAAACACATGGAGTGATAGGCCAGATACTAAAACAGATAATACTGATTTTTGGCAAAGTGAGTCTGGTAGAAGCATACATTAGTGATTATCTGCCAAGTACAATTGCTTTTATAGGGTAACAGGATTATAAACAGAAGCTCTAGAAGGATTATTACTGAGCAGTATGATTTAAGTAGTCCCCCCCCACCCACCCAAAGATTCTTAAAAATCTTGTTTTGTCTGCATGGTATGTTACTTACAAATTTGGGTCAGCCATTTAAAAATGTTATTTCTTAAGTGTTCTCATTTCTTTCCTTAAACTTACTGCCTTTGAATGTAAACCTCACTGTTCAAAAACTTTGTCCATTTAATTTATTTTTAATTTTTAATATAAAATTTCACCAAGTGGTAAAATTGGTCATGCCAGAACAAAGTCCCTCTCCCAAAGTTTAAACAGTGAGATAAAGCCTATTTACATGGGTGGGCAGAAGTAGTTTTATAGTTGTAAATATGGAAAGTAATACAATAGTTAATAAATAACAATACAAGAATAAACTTTTGTGTATTCACAACTATAAACCTACTTTTGCTTTCTCCTGTATTTTGAATCTGCTTTGTGTCAGACACTTAAAAGTTCGAGAGATTGCAGCATGGAACAAAACAAATGAACTCCCTGCCCTTGTGAAGCTCATATGGAGACTCATCAAGTAAAAATCAAGGAATAAACATGGTGGGGGGTTTGAGGGGAGATGGTGAAAAAAGTTCAAGAGGAAAGAAAATCAGGGAAAAGGGCATAGGACTGGGTAGATGGGCACAAAAAAGGATGGTTCCTGCTCTGCCATTATATAGAGTAATTTGATTAAGTGACTTCAGGTCAGTCATGTAAGTCTGGAAACACACAGTGTTCTCATGAATAAATTGGTAAAAACAATACATGTTCAATTTACTGCATAGGATTGTGTGGTTAAAAGGAATATTATTAGTAGAAAGGCCTTATAAATATAATGCATATAATGAAGGTTAACCTTTTTTTAAATATTAGCTTACTGAAACTTCACAATTATACTACAAGGTAAGTGCAATTATCACGAGTCATTCTTTGATTAATCCAGCAGATATTTTATTGAATGTCTAGGCACTAGCCATGAGGGATATAGCTAGGTTTTAAATAGACAAAAAATCTCTTATCTTATTCTATTATAGTTGAAGAGACAAAGGGTTTAGTACCTGTCACAATTGTTCTATGTTATATTTTATTTAAAAGTTCAGTTTGATGACTTTTTGCCAGTTAACCAGAAAAGTTTATACAGTATTTCAGTAGAAAAGTTTATATTTTAGTAAATATTGTATGATGAGGAATTGAAGTATGATTTATTTTCCCATTAATGGCATAGGACCACTTAAAATAAATTGTTTTATAAGTATCAATTTCAAAAGTATTAGTGGAGTGCCTTTCCTTGTAAAAATTCTATTTTAGCTTTAAATTTGTAGTAGTTTTTCTTTTTCTTTTTAAAATTTATTCGTTGATTTTAGAGAGAAGAAGGGAGAGACAGATGGACAGAAACATTGATCTGTTTCTATTAAGTGCCTTTACTGGGGATCGAACCAGCAACCTTGGCTTTTAGGGATGATGCTCTAACCAACCAAGCTATCTGTCCAGGGCTCTTACAGTTTTCAGTCAGAACATGGAATATAATAAATTTTGTGATGACAGTATAGATCAGGAAATAGAAATAAAATGTCATTTGATCATTGAAAACAGATTGTGAAAACCACACACTAGAATTTAGCTAAGTATATGAAATGCTAACTGGAATATGCGATAAATATACTTCTCACAAAAATTAGGGGATATTTTATTGCTTCTTTGGAAGCATGGAGAGGGAGGAATACAAATAATTTGGATACTTAATAAAAATTTTCAGGAGTTAAAACATTATTTGAAAAAAAAGTAATTTGTATTGCTGAGCAATACAGACTCTTTTATTGAACTAACAAGTGGAAAATCCTGCTGATTAATAAAGAAAATCTTTTGCCTACCAGAAGAAAAATAGTAGTTATCAAGCATTGTCATAATGACTAGTCTTAACTGAGTACTTGGATCTATGGCTAGTTAAGGCTGACTGACTAGAATTTGTGATTTAGTCTTATGGATAAAGGTTTTGGGCAGCAAGCACTGAGAACTTACTGACTCAAGCAAAATCTGCATATTTTATTTTGGGAGTAACTATGTAGATGACAATGACAACATTTAGTTAGAAAGGTGGACATAGTTCTTACAGGGTGACTCACTTTCAAAACAAGAGGGCATCATATGTATTAGAAAGTAATTTGCACCCCACCTAAGAGCTCTGTTTCTAATTTCCTAGGCTTGAGCAAGTCACTCATCTTCTTGGTACCTTTAGTTTTCTTATCTATAAAACGGATATAAGAGAATTATGGGACTGAAATGAGGTGATCCATATTAAAGACTTAACCCTAGAAGCATGAGCACTTGACCGTATTGGAGAGTCTCTGCTCTTGGAAAAGTTTTGTTCTCCCTGTGGGTTAGGAGGGAGCCTTTGCATTATCTTCACTGTGGCAGACAAGATTTAAGGGGTCTTTGAGAAAATAGAAACACAGAGGTCATTTTGTGTATGTGTACACACACACACACCCTACCCATTCCCCTCACCCCTCAACTGAGCAATAATTCCTGCTTAACTGTTCACTGCCTTTAGGGATGCATTGCATCCACCTGCCGCTTGTTAAAAATTCTTCTGGGCAGTCCCTGATATTGACAGGCCTAAGAATGTGGCTGTGCATATATTCAGGCTTTCTCAGCCTTGCTTCAATAGAAGCAGGGAGCCATCGTTCTTCATATTTAATGAAGAGATATTAACAGTCAAATTTAGGAGATGATCTGGTACTGCCAGCCAGCGGTTGAAATGAAGTTAGACTTAAGCTGTGATGATAATGATACTAATGAACACATTGTGCTATTTTATACCTTTTCTAGAACAGTTTCCCTACTTTTATTTCTACCTTTACTTTTTGAAGCAACCAAGTCTAGTTTCTTATTATCTTACATTCTGCATTTATCTAATAGTTTCCGGGTGGTACTTCATAACATTTTTCTACCCCTTGCACTTCCTGGAAATTGGAAGTTTGAATTAATGTTTAGCTGCTGTGTACTGTCTCTCATTCTTTCAGTAGGCCCCCAGTGGCAGGTTGTCCCACTGGTTGTGCCCAGTTTGTGGCTTGGCTAGTGGTGTCTTCACTGTGAAGGGGTACATTCCTGTCTGATCTTAGTAGCTAACATGGAGGGGCAACATGTGACTCCAGGAGGAAATCCCTTTTCCATTAATGTTTCAACCTGTGAACTTAACATCGCTTATGGTCCTTGCTAAAATCTTAGTGGGTGTTAGAATATAAGATTCTGTAAGTCTCTCATTTCTTCTAAATATTATTTTGAAAAGTAGATCTCCCTTTCATCAGCTTGGGTGAAGTACAGTTCTCTCTAGAAAGGCAGGGCTTAGTTCTTTTTACCAAGTTACAGAGTTTAAATTTGATGTAAAAGTTACTTTCATTAATGATAAATGAGGCTGTTAAATATTTTGTGGGTGTATCATTGTGGGATTTTGATTTTACTCAGTGATTCCAGTATAGTCTTTTTGTTGTTTGGATTGCCCAGTGTTTAGCCAGTGGGAATTCTTTCTTGTGGGTTCTTTTTTTTTTCCCTTTTGACATTTATCCTATACACCCTTGTTATTAGTCTTTGAGTTCTTACTTGCCTTTGGCACAATGGGCTGGGTCAGACTCTCCCAATATTTTCTTATGTAATTGACAGGAATATTAATTATAGATAACTTTACTGAACACTTAATTATATCAGGTACTACCACATTCACACTTCAAACCACCACTGCCTGAGGTTGAGTATTTTTATTTTCTTCTATAGAATGTATACACCGAAACTCAGAGAGGTGCATGGCACACCGACACTTAAAGGTTTGTTCCCTGAGCTTAAGGTTTGTTCCCTGAGCCATTGCTGGGAATGGCAATGCCTTTCCACACAACATCTGTAGGTACAGAACTGTGCGGCTTGCAGTTCCAAGAGTCCCTGTTTGTTGCTCACTCCTGTACCTTTGCATACCTTGTCTTCTTGGAATCCTTCCTCCTCCACTTTTATTTTAATTTTCTAAAAAGTCAGCACAGATGGGCATCTCCTGAAAATGTGTTTTCCTGATTCTTTGTGTAAGGTATTCCTACTCTTGGTGTGCCTCCCTGAAGTGTCCCCTGGATTACAGCCCACTGTGTGTGCATGGCCCCCTCTAGGAGGTCACTGGAGGGCAGAGCTATGCTTTATCCAACTCTGTAGCTCAGTTCTTCCAGCCAGTGAATAAGGTGTTAACTCCCAGCACCAGTGCTCAGCATGTAAGACCTGATTTACATTTGAGTAGATCATTTCTCCTCCTCCCTGGAACTGTCTCTTGAATTCTTATTTAATCCAAGTGATAGTTGTCTTGCACAGCATAGCTCAGGGCTTATCTTCTTCAGGCCATGTTTCCTCATTATCCCAAATTTTTTAAAAACTCAGCGTTCCCTGTTTATGTCATCCTATTTATGTGAGGTAGTGCATTTTGCTCTACGTTGCCTCACAGTTTTACAATGAAGGTTCTTCCCAGTACAAAGAACTGTGCACCCTGTAGGCCCCTATTGAATCATTGTGTTTGATGAAGTGACTTGGGCCCTTAATCAACTGGGACCTCCATATGTTCGTTTGTTTACTGGTTTGTGAACAAAAAACATTTATTTTTCACAGTTCTGGAGGCTGGAAAGTCCAAGATCAAAGCATCAGCTGATTTGGTGACTCTAAGCAGATTTGGCGTCTGGTCAGAGCTCTTTTCCTGGTTCATAGATATCTTTTCATTGTGTCCTCACATGGCTTAGGATGTGTGGTCTCATTTTAGAAGCGTTTTTAGAGAAAGATTAAATGTGGTAAGTCTTATTATATGGTAAGTATTCTCAAATGGTGAGATGTTAAGCCACCTGGAATGCCAGGCAGTCTTACGGCCCTTTGTGAGTGGAAAAGTGGTTCCAGGACTGACAGGTGAAATCTTGCCCCATTTAGCATTTATATACTTAAAATGTAAGCTCTAATCTATTAGTGCAGTGGTCCCCAACCTTTTTTGGGCCACGGATCAGTTTAATGTCAGAAAATATTTTCACGGACCAGCCTTTAGGGTGGAATGGATAAATGTATCACGTGACTGAGACAAGCGTCCAGAATGAGTCTTAGACGGATGTAACAGAGGGAATCTGGTCATTTTTAAAAAATAAAACATCGTTCAGACTTAAATATAAATAAAATGGAAATAATGTAAGTTATTTATTCTTTCTCTGCGGACCAGTACCGGTTCGCGGCCCTGGGGGTTGGGGACCACTGTACTAGTGGAAGCCCAAGGAGGACTCAGTTTCAAGAATCTATAACCCCCCAAAATCTGCACCCTTCAGGGTATGTATATAGCCAGGAGGTGTGCCTGAAATACCCCTACGCTTTTTTGTTTGATACTCTTGGTCACTTGTTTTAAGAGCTAGTTAAGATTAAAGAGAGGGCAGGCCACCCCTGATAATTGTCATCAAAACTCTTGTACAGAGTAAGGCTAAGGTTGGAATTTGGCAAGATCCAGTTGCAATCTTTAAATACATGGATAAATGCGAGCTTATTTACTAAATGCTGGAATTCTAGACCTAGTCTGTGCACAGACAAGGCTGGTTTAGTATTAAATAAAAGAAAATAATTTTTTCATAGATAATTAGCTTAGGATTTTAGATGAACTAAAAGGTAGATTGAAGGATGGTTTATATATATTGTTGACCCACAATGGAGTCTCAAGAAAGTGACAGTGAAAGCCTTTGACTCTTCTGTACTGATATTCTCATATCAGTAGTTTCTAATCTAGTTAAGCCACGGATCCCTTTTGATATCTGCCAAAAAGCCATGGACTCTCTACCTAGAAAATTACACATGTGCACCCCAGAATTTTTCCACATAGCTTTTTCTCTTCCTTGAGGGAAGGGCCAGGAAAGTCACAAACCCTCTGAAAGTTATTTCTGGACTGTTTTTCTCAAAATAATTTTGGAATTTAACTCACAGTTAGAAATATATTCTACATTACATCCTACTATGCATATATTTAAGAATATAAAACTAAGTGTCAAAGAACATATTAACCCTGCTGTATGCATGCAACATACTATGTTCTGGTTCATTTCATCAGTGGAATTAAATTTATAACGCACTAATGAGTCTTGACCTGCGAGTAGAAAAATACAAGTCTGCCAAGTTTTAGAAACCTTGCTTTATTATGGTCAGGCTCAGTATTGAAGTGTCTCCTGTTCAGACATAGTTTTTATGCACACTGTTCATCTGTTGCTAAGGACAGGTTGGGCCTGGCTAAATGCTTACCTTGGACAGTTATAAGAAAAGAGTTACAATTTAATTTCTGGCAGATTAAGAGTACTAAGACCTGAACCACCTTATTCACATAGATTGTAAGAATCTCACTTATTCATGAGCATGCATCCTTTTGTGTTCACAAACATATAAGAGCATCACAAACATATAAAACATAGCTATGAAGAATATAAAATTCTTGCCTTAGTAGAGGAGATAGGCAACAAACAAGATTATAAACTAAAATATGTACTATGTCAGATTGTGTTAAATGCAAAGGAGGAAAAAATGATGTGGAGAAGGGGGATAGGAAGTTTGAAATTTTAGGTAGACTAGCTTACATATTAACCTTGTTGAGAAAGTGACTGAGTGAAAACCTGAAGGAAGTTAGGGAGTTAGCCATCAAATAGACTTTAGAGGGGGAACCAACAGAAGGTACAAAGGCCCTGAGTGAGAAAAGGACTGAAGAGTGGGAGGAGCTGTGAGGCCACTTGATGTTGGGAGAGGCATGAGGGACACAACTGAAGAGCTCAAAGATGGGTATCCTGAGAGTGTTAAGGGCAGAAGCAGGAAGACAGTTGGTGACATGGACCGGGATGATGGCTGTGGGAACATTGAGAGATATTTGGATTCTGGAAAGATTGGGTGCATGTGTGAGAGAGAAAGGAAAGAGCTGAAGATGGAACCAACAAGAAAAGGAGTTGGGAATGGAGTTGGGAACTAACTGGGATGGAGAAGGCTGCATGCAGGTGAGGTTGGTTGGGGATAGGGCATCAGGAGCTCAGTTTGGGGCAGATGAAAATTTAAGATGCCTTTTATACTTGATTAGAAAGATCAGGAAGATATTAGGATCTTTAAACTTATAATTTTCAGACATTTCCACATTAAACTTTAAAAGCAAAACCCCAATCTTTTTTTTTTTTTTTGTATTTTTCTGAAGTAAGAAGCCGGGTGGCAGAGAGACTCCCACATGCGCCCGACTGGGATCCTGCCGGCATGCTTGCTAGGGGGCAATGCTCTGCCCACTTGGGCTGTTGCTCCACTGCAACTGGAGCCATTCTAGCACCTGAGGCAGAGGCCCTGGAGCCATCCTCAGCACCCAGGCCAACTTTGCCCTAATGGAGCCTTGGCTGCGGGAGGGGAAGAGAGAGATAGAGAGAAAGTAGAGGAGCAAGGGTGAAGACAATGGCTGCTTCTACTGTGTACCCTGGCCAGGAATTGAACCTGGGACTTCCACACATTGGGCTGACACTCTACTGCTGAGCTAGCCAGCCAGAGCTAACCCCAATCTTTTTTACAGGTATAGATAATTTTTTGTTGTTGTTCCTGTCAGTTATATTTGATTTAATGTAGGGCTAAATTTCTGCTTCCTTTCTCAAACACCCAGAAGTCTAGTGAGTTGAGGGAAAAATGAAAACAGTAAAGCATCTTTTCTCCCACTCTCAGCAAAATCATATGTAGTTATTAGTAGTATATAACCTTTTTTTATAACATTTTTTTGTATATGTGACAGAGATAGGGACAGATAGGGACAGACAGGCAGGAAGGGAGAGAGATGAGAAGCATCAGTTCTTCACTGCAGCTCCTTAGTTGTTCATTGATTGCATTCTCATATGTGCTTTGAGGGAGGGGAAGGAGAGAGGTGGTGGCGCTACAGCTGAGCAAGGGACCCCTTGCTCAAGCCAGCGATTATGGGGTTGTGTTTATGATCCCATGCTCAAACCAGTGACCCCATGTTTAAGCCCAGTGAGCCCATGCTCAAGCCAGCAACCTTAGGGTTTTAAACTCGGGTTCTCTGCATTCCAGTCTGATGCTCTGTCCACTGAGCCACCACTTGGTCAGGCAGAAAAAAAAATTTTTAATTATGGAAAAAAATATAAATCACAAAATTTTCCATTCTTACAATTTTTTTTTTTTTACAGAGGCAGAGATAGACAGGGACAGACAGACAGGAACGGAGAGAGATGAGAAGCATCAATCATCAGTTTCTCGTTGCGCGTTGCGACTTCTTAGTTGTTCATTGATTGCTCTCTCACATGTGCCCCGACCGCGGGCCTTCAGCAGACTGAATAACCCCCTGCTGGAGCCAGCGACCTTGGGTCTAAGCTGGTGAGCTCTTTGCTCAAGCCAGATGAGCCCGCACTCAAGGTGGCGACCTCGGGGTCTCGAACCTGGGTCCTTCCGCATCCCAGTCCGATGCTCCATCCACTGTGCCACCACCTGGTCAGGCCCATTCTTACCATTTTTATGTGTACAGTTGAGTGACATTAAGTACATTTACATTGTGCAACTATCACCACCATTTGTCTCTAGAACTTGAGAAATGGAATTTTATACTGAAAAAAGTCTTTCTCCCAATGTCGTAAGAAGTATCCAAATTTATTGTGAAAAAAATTTATATGTGTAAAATAGTTTCCCATATGTGAGACTAAATATGTAATTTAAAAGCTGCTATTAATGTTACTCTAAGGCAGGGGTCTCAAACTCGCGGCCCGCCGTACAATTTTGTGCGGCCCGCAGACTAATCCACGGGCTTACTTAATTTTATCCAAAATATTTTGAACTTCGTGGATTAGTCTGCGGGCCGCACAAAATTGTTCGGCGGGCCGCGAGTTTGAGACCCCTGCTCTAAGGGATGACTTCTCTACTTGGCGCTACCAGTGGTAGTCAACCTGGTCCCTACCGCCCACTAGTGGGCATTCCAGCTTTCATGGTGGGCGGTAGCGGAGCAACCAAAGTATAAATAAAAAGATAGATTTAACTTATAGTAAGTTGTTTTATAAAGATTTCTTCTGCCAAACTTAGCGAAAATCCAACATAAAGTACTTGGTAAGTAATTATTATTATATGCTTTAACTTGCTGTAACTCTGCTTTCTAAATTTTATAAAGTTACTTCCCTACTTTATAAATCACCATTACTGTAGAACCGGTGGGCGGTAAGAAAATTTTACTAACAGAGATACAAAAGTGGGCAGTAGGTATAAAAAGATTGACTACCCCTCGGCTAGACGATTTAAAGATTCCTAAAAAATGGGTTGAGTAGTCTTTTAACAGACTCCACTTTTTCTGTTAACTCTCCAGTCTTTGCTTTTGTTGGCCCTTGAAGTCCCTTTAAACTAGGGTAGCATGTTTAGGAAAAATTCTGAAAGATTAGTAAGTTTTGGGGAATTCACAGTTTTTTTACTTTTTTATTGATTTGTTTTTATTTTAATAAAATCTGTCATTAGATTCAAGAAACTGTTTTCTTTGCTTCTCAAAAAGTCCTTTTGAGTTAGCTTTTCTCAAGCCTTTCATCTCACTTTACAGCGATTCTAATGTTTGTTGCTTTTCCTTGAACTTTTTCTGAAGAAATTCAGTTTGCTTTTGTTGATACTTCTCATCATGCCTGCTTAGAAGAAAGCCCACCTCTCTCGTAAAATAGCATGATTTAAAGGTGCAGATTTGTATTCTTTCAATCTAAAGATTTGTCAGCTTCATGAGTTGGCTTGTCCCATTTACACTGGCTCGAGGCATCCCTCACTGTTTCCCATGTCCTTCCAAATTGTATTTTATTTTTAATGCAAAAATTCCAACCAGGAGCATAATTTATTTACTTTCTTTTCTGAGTCCTGTATACAGAGTAAGATTTAGCTCTCCTTCCTTCCCTCAAATAAAAATAGCTTTGATTTTTGAATTTAGAAAAACAAATATAAAAAACGCAAACAGTGAAGTAAGTTACGCCAAGGGTAGGGAAACTGATATAAAATTTAAGGGTCAGACTGGAACTACTGTTTGTTTTATTGATTGTTCTTCCCAATTATCTCATTCATATGCAAAATGACTAACAAATTCTCACTAGGTGGCAGGCACTGAAATGTTTCACACCTACACACATCAGTTACTGCTCACAGCAACATTCTGAGGATAAGTACTAATGTTATCTGGCTACCCAGCTGTGGAGCAGAAGCAACCTGCCAAGGTTACATAGAACCTGGTGGGGTGAACATCAGGCTTGGTCGTCCTCTGTCTATGGATTTTCCCATACACGTCATACATGTCTTTCTGTGACCTGCCCTTTTTCTTTTTTAAGCAAGAAAGAAAGATAGGAAGAGAGAGAAAGAGATGAGAAGCATCAACTTGTAGTTGAGTCACTTTTAGTTGCTTCTCATATGTGCCTTAATGAGGGTGGGGGAGGGGGTTCAAGCTGGATGACCCTCTGTTCAAGCTGGTGACCTCAGGGTTTCAAACCTAGGACCTATGCATCCAGGTTGAAGTTCATTGTGCCACCACTGCTCAGGCCTGCCCCCTCCTTTTTTAAAATCAGGAATATGTTGGAATTCTTTGAATGTCTGTATATAGACTTAAAATTTAGGATCATCAGCATGATGGTAGAGAGAACTCTGTAATTAGACTGCCTAGGTTTGAACTAGGACAGCCTCATTTCCTTCTCTGTAAAAAGGGCATGATAGATATGATTTATTACATAGCGTTTTGCAAGAATTAAATGTGTTAACATATGTAAAGAACTTAAAATGGTGGTTGCCAAATAAGTACTTGACCTACCCATATTAATATTGGGTTGCCAAGAAAGTAATTTCGGTTTTGTAGTGTGAAATAAAACATTTTTTTATATAAAGAATAAACTTTATATAAATAAACATGTAAATGTTCATTTGTTCAAAATCTTAGATATCCGAAAGTTCTTCACTGATTGCTTTGAAATTTTAAGACGTTGCATTCGAATACGCACGTTTTATTTATTTATTTATTTATTTATTTATTTATTTATTTATTTATTTATTTATTCTGAAGCTGGAAATGGGGAGAGACAGACAGACTCCCGCATGCGCCCAACCGGGATCCACCCGGCACGCCCACCAGGGGCAGCGCTCTGCCCACCAGGGGGCAATGCTCTGCCCCTCCGGGATGTCGCTCTGCCGCGACCAGAGCCACTCTAGCGCCCGGGGCAGAGGCCAAGGAGCCATCCCCAGCGCCCGGGCCATCCTTGCTCCAATGGAGCCTTGGCTGCGGGACGGGAAGAGAGAAACAGAGGAAGGCGGGGGGTGGAGAAGCAAATGGGCGCTTCTCCTATGTGCCCTGGCCGGGAATCGAACCCAGGTTCCCTGCACGCCAGGCCGACGCTCTACCACTGAGCAAACCGGCCAGGGCCTACGTGCATTTTTATATACCTACTATTATATAGATATCACATCTGTGACAGGTAAAAACATGCCTTTTTTAAAAAAAACAGCACCATCTGTTGGACGTAAAAGCAACACGCTATACTATATATTTTACGAACATAAATTTCACGGCAGAAATCTACAACAAAGCGTTGATAATGATTGAAGATTTGTGCTTAGAAATTGCAAACAAAGTTCTTAATCAGTTGGGAATACCATAACCGAATTGATCTGCTGCTGCTTCCGTGATGTAGAATTGTCTTGTGAACAAAATTACAACATGGGTGATCTTTTGTCGTATGTGCAATCAAATATTTTGCTTGAGCAAAAAGGCATTTACGATCAAATAATGCAAACTCTCAATAACGGGGTTGGAGAAATCTTCTTCTTACATGTGCCAGGAGGAACTGGTAAAACGTTCCTAATTAGATTGATTCTGGCAGCAATTTGATCCCAAAATGACATAGCCTTAGCTCTTTGTCGTCTGGAAGAACTGCTCATTCCGCTTTGAAATTGCCATTGAACATGCAATTCATTGACACTCCCACATGCAACATTTCCAAAGCAGAAATGCAAACTTATTGTTTGGGATGAATGCACAATGGCACACAAAAAATCACTCGAGGCTCTTGATCGATCATTGCAAGATTTGCGTAGAAACATCAGACCATTTGGGAACACATTCATATTGCTTGCAGCAAATTTCAGGCAAACGTTACCTGTAATTCCTCGATTGACACCAGCAGCTGAAATAAACACTTGCCTGAAATACTCTACTTTGTGGTGACACGTAAAGATGTTAAAATTAACTACAAATGTGCGTGTCCAGCTGCAAAATGATCAGCTGAGATATTCTCACATCAATTGCTGGAAATTGGGCACGGAAAGGTGCCGGTTGATACGACCTCAGGACAAATTTCATTGCCTCATAACTTCTGCAATTTAGTGACATCAAAAGAAGAATTGGTTGAAAAGTATTTCCCAATATTCAAACCAATTATAAGAATCATGATTGGCTGAGTGAACGAGCTATTCTTGTGGCCAAGGAAAAGACGTCTACGAACTTAACAATATTATTCAGTCTAGCATTCAAAGTGAGGCAGTCACATACACGTCCGTCAACACTGTTGGGAAAGCAGATGAAGCAGTTAATTATCCAACAGAATTTTTTAATTCATTCGATCTGCCAGGGATGCCTCCGCATGTACTGCAGCAGAGAATTGGTGTGCCAATTATCATGTTGCGAAATATCAACCAGCCAAAGCTTTGCAATGGTACGCGGCTTGCAGTAAAAAAATTAATGAGCAGTGTCGTAGAGCAACAATCTTGACAGGACCTTTCAAAGGTAAAGATGTCCTCATTCCTTGCATTCCTATGATTCCAACAGATATGCCATTTCAGTTTAAGAGATTGCAATTCCCAATTTGATTGGCATTTTCAATCATCATCAACAAAGCTTAGGGCCAATCTTTAGAATTGTGAGGTTTAGCTATAGATTGCTTCTCAGATTGCTTCTCACATGGACAGTTATATGTTGCATGTTCTAGAGTCGTCAAGCCAGACCATCTCTATATCTGCACAGATAATGGAATAACAAAAAGTATTGTATACCCACAAGTACTGTGAAATTAAACATATTAGAAACGTGCACTTTCTCTTTTCTTTCTTTTCCATTTAACCAGACTGAACCACAGCAATGCATGGCTGGGTACAGCTAGTCAATTATATACTTTCCATTTTGTTCAATGACTTTTTGCCATCTTTCTTGCAGCTTCATGATTCCACACACAGAAATTTTGGTCCTTATCAGCAAAAAACTGAACCAAGTGCGATTTTGTGAAAGTTTTGCCACTCAAAGAGTTATGCAAACTTCAAAATAAATGGTAATCAGATTGTGCTAGGTCAGGGCTGTATGGGAGCTGCAAAATCACTTACCAACCAAGCTTCAAAGATTTCCCACGAGTTACTGAAGATGTGTGAGGCTTTGCGTTATCATGGTGGAACACAATTACAAAGGAACACAATTACAAACGGCCAATTGTGGCCGTTTATCTTTGATCACTTCATCCAGTTTCATTAGTTGTTGACAGTAAACATCTGACTTGGTCATCGGGTTTCTTGGAAGCAGCTCAAAATACACAACACCTTTGTAGTCCTGTCCTTTTTTTGATGCAGTTCAGCTTTAAATGTGGTTTGTGCTGGTTCATCACGCTTGGACCATGATTGTTTTCAAACGATGTTACTGTAGATGACCCATTTTTCATCACCAGTGATGATTCTTTTCAAAAAAGGGTCGATTTCATTGCACTTGAGGTGCATATCGCAAATATTGATTCGTGGTGTTAAGTGAATTTCTTTCAATTCACGCGGAACCCAAATATCGAGCTTCTTAGTGAGTCCAAGACATTTTAAGTGATTTTCAGTTGTTGTGTGCAATACATTTAACCTCCCTGCAATGTCTCGAACAGTTATACGACGATTCTCTTCAGTTATGGCTTTGATTTGGTCATCATCAACTTTAGTAGGTAGGCCAGAACGTTGGTCATCTTTGAGTGAAAAATCTCCAGAACAGAATTTTTATACCAGTTCTGACACACGTGCGTTCTGTTATGCAATCAACACCATAAACCTCACATATCTTTTTGTGAGCCTCAGCAGCTTTCTTTCCTTTATGGAAATAAAAAAGTAAAATATGCTGAAAATGTTCGTTTCTGCTCTCCATGTAAAAATTGACCCTACAAACTAACAGCTACAAACAAAATTATGCACAACTTGCTTCTAAAGTAACCTAAATGTGACTGATACCAAATGTCAAAAGGAAAAAAATCATAAAACTGACAAGTCCTTCAAAACAATTACAACACTCTCTGTATGACAACTGAAAATACTTTCTTGCCAACCAAATAGTACGTTAAATGCCAATTACTTGCTATGTCCTTACATCATTCTGTTTATTCACTAAGTGATTCATTTGTCAGAGTATTTTCAAAATAGTACGGGAAGTTACAGTATATTTGTACATATTTTACTGACGTTATTTTTTTAAGTGTGGTTTATGGTAAGGTTTTGCTTTGGTTTGGTGGATGGTTATTGTCTTGTTTTTTCTGTAATGAGTTCTATTTTGTGACATTCTCATTGAGTCACACAGTAGAAGTCACGCAATTGAAGGTGTGTTCTGTGGACTGTAGCAACAGACAGGGCATTTTTATTGCAAATGTGAGCTCAATTCTTTGAACTGTGTTCTGTTCTATTTGCAGACATTTGTATGATGATAGTCACCTTGGGTTACTTACAGACTTGTAAGGTTCTGGGTGCATTACTCTTTCAAGGATGGACTTCATGTAGCTTTCTCAGTCTTTCCAGTTGGTTGCCTTCACTTTACAGATGAACACATCGGTAGGACTGTGTACCTGACATGGTCCCCTGGCAGAGCCACTGTGAGTCTTCAGTCTGTTTTTCCTGCTCCTTTCCTACATTCATTCTCACTGTTAGGGAGGATTGATTTTAGTGGTGGCTGCCTTATCTGTGACTGTTACATGAAAGGACTTTGTTACTGTGGATCTTATTAGATAATTAGATTATTTTGATTGGTGCTACTTCTGGAAACTTGCATTTCTATGCATTTTTAGGGACTCTGCCTTATTTAGGAGATTTTTTTTAGAGAGAGCTTTTAAAAGTTTTTAGAGGGCTTTTAAAATTTTAAGTTGAGCTTTTGCTGAATATAAGGCTATTTGCTAGTGCTATCCCTTTAGTCTCCTTGCTCCTGTTCCTCTCAACACTTTGCACTGTAAGTGCAGGTAGCAAACTAAAGTTATGAATGACTCTCTGAGGGCCAGACCAATAATAAGACTTTGTAGGCACAAATAAAACTTTTAATAACCTTAATAATAAGTTTACACTTCCTGTTTTTTCTTTTGAACTACAGCTTTATTACACATGTGTAATACATGATTACTATTGCCAATTTTTTTCAACCATACACCTCCCTCTCTTCATTTGCCCCAACTATGTTGGACCTTATGTTAATGGTTCATGATACTGTAACATGCAGGTGTTAGCTTATGAGTGATAAGTTTCCAGTTAGAGCTTGCTACCAATAATCAAAATAGTTTAGAGAGTGGGATTAATTCTTTAACAGCAGTTATTTATTTCTCTGACACAGAGGACCTGAAAATATAAACAATGAAAGCATAAACCTCAATAGAAAATGTAATGCTGTTTGTAAAATATGATGGAAATACATACTTATTTTTTTTGTATCTTATGACTTATACAGTGATGCTTTGCTTAACAACCCCCCCACACGCACACGCACACGCACACGCGACGTTCACCCAGGCCTAAGGTACAAAGTGGTGTGGGCCTGATGTAGTCATCTCAGGGCCAGGCTAGTGGCTAGCCCCAGAAATCCTTATTGAAGGTTGGTGTGTCATCCATCCCTAACTGGTTTTTTCATCACCTATATGACTGAGTTGAGGCTGTTGCCCAGACTTTGGCTATATTTGAGCTCCACTTCCCTGCATCAGATTCTTTTGGGGACCAAGAGGGCCAGACCATCATGGCTCACATTTTCTCAAGTAGGAAGAGACTTGCATAGTAGGACGTGTAAACCTACATTTTAAGACATAGTCCATGCTTTGTGTAATATGGTGTCCAAGAATATGCTTTCATTAGTAAAGCTATTTCTGTATTATGTTGAAGGTATTTTATGGAATTGCTCTTTAAAGAAAGTATATAGTTAAGGTGTGTTTTCTGATGCCCTTGAAAACTGTACATTGAGTTGTTTGTTGCCTTTGTGCTGTTTTAAATCTGTCTCTTTAAATATGCTCAGTACTGGGTAGTTCCCTGTTACTTACTTGTTCCCAAGCAGTTTTACTCCACTCAACAAAGTTTTAAGCACCTGGGTTACAAAGTGCATGAGTCTGATTGAGTTATCTTGATCATCTCCTTGAAATGCAGCGGCCAGCACAAAGTGTCCTCTATTAAGTCACAGAAAGTAAGGGAACCCCAGAAACCAGAAACAAAAGTAACTACCAGAGTGTTACATCTCCCTCCTTGAGTGACCATGCAGATCTATGTGTGTGCCAGGTCTGTTTTGTTTTTAACTCATATTAAACAAACAAAACAATATAGAGTAGAAAGTAACAAGTACCCCTTTCCTATAATTACCTCTGATCCTCTGGTATAGTCTGTACCTATAATAGCTTTGAAAGAAATGTTAAATGTTTAGTGTTAAGTTGTAGAGGGTTGAGAGGTACTGTGAGTTTGAATTATGCCTTATGCCCATGACCAAGACATCAACTTAGCTTGTCCTGATTATTTTTACTTCAACCATATACCGTATTTCCTCATATAAGACAACTCCCTTTTTGAAAAATTTGGGGTCTAAAAACTGGGTGTGTCTTACACAGTGGTTGTAGGTTGTTTTTTTTACTTGTATTTCCCGCTTTTTCATGCTTGTTGTCTTTGTGCTCATGGTTTCGCACTGTTACTGGTATATTATGGTAGGTTATGTTTTGCCCACGTTCTGCCCAGAAATGGCTCAGAAAAGATTTTCGTACAGTGCTGAGTTCAAGTTAAAAGTGAATCAGTTTGAAAAAGTGAATGGAAATCATGCTGCTGAACATAAGTTTGGTCCTTCTCCAACTGAGAAATCAATCTGAGACTGGCTACAGGAAGAGGAAACCCTACTGAAAACATCATGGCAGAAGGCCATGAGAGGCAAGTCAGCAAAATGGCCTGATTTAGAGAGGGAATTGAAGATAGGGATTGAAGAGCAAAGAGCAGTTGGAATTCCTGTGTCCACAAGATGGTTCATCACGAGGCAACAAGAATTGCTGATGAAAAGGAAGTTACTGATTTCAAAGGAAGACACAAGTGGTGCTTCAGGTTCATGAAACGGAATGGACTAAGCATGTGTACATGCACCAGACTTGCCCAAAGGATGCCTGAAAGCTATGAGCTATGAATTTAGTTTTGTCATTCAGTGTCGGAAGAAGATAAATCAGTTTGAGTTGAGACAGATTGCAAATTTGGACGAAGTTCCCTTCCCCTTCAATTTGATGTCCCAAGTAACAGAACTGTTGATGAGAAGGGGGTGAAAACTGTAACTGTGTAGACAAGTGGACATGAAAAGAGTCATTATACAGTTGTTTTAGCTTAGCGGTTCTCAACCGGTGGGTTGCGAACCCGACGGGGTCACCTAAAGCCATTGGAAAATACATAATGCATATCAAGTATTTACATTCCGAATACCATAGCAAAATTACAGTTATGAAGTAGCCACCAAAATTATTTTTTGGTTTGGGGTCACCGCAACATGAGGAACTGTATTGCGGGGTCACGGCATTAGCAAGGTTGAGAACCACTGATTTATACCTTCAAAGAGAAGTTTGTTGCAGTGATCTTGAGATTATCTTTGGTGACTCAGGTTTACTTTGGTGCTGAAGACCCGGTAGTTCTTCTTAACTATTCAGTATCTATTGATTTGAGCATGGAAGTTTCTCAGGTGGACTACTTTATTGAGAGTCAAGTGACTCCTTATCATTTTTGGATTAGAAAAATCAGTTTTACTCTCATAAAGAATTCCTCCCAAAGGAAGTAGCAACCAACTAGGTATTGCTATTTACAGTTAGTGGTATTCTTCTACAGAGGATCCAGGCTTTGATGCAACCCCTTCCTGTTGCAAAATGATAATTCTCATTAAGTGTGAGGTTATGAAGGGTTATTCCCCAGAAAGCCATTTTGTGTCAAGACATCTAATTAGTCAGGAGAACAATGATATTTTTGCAAATATTTATAAGCTATTAAAATATTTAAATATTCAGTGCAGAATTTAATCTCAAACTGACTTGGTTTTTAATGTTGATGTTGGGATAAACTCGGATCCCACTTTTTTGTCTCATGGGCTTCAAGGCCTTAAGTCAAGAGAAGGTGAATCCAAGTCAGATATGTGTTTCAGAAGAGAGCAGAGGGGCTGGAGAACAATATTGGAAAAGATAATGACTAACAAGATACCATTATTGTTTTTTTTTAAGTCCTGAAATTGAAGCACACTAAAACCTAAGCAAAATTAAATCAAACCTAGATAGAAAAAACTGTAGTACACCAGAGGCAAAATAGAAGATCTTGAATGCAGACACGAAGAAAGACATTACCTGTGAAGAACCAACAGTTCTGTGACTATAGACTTGGACAGTGATCACTGAAGCCAGAAGATGCAGCTAAGAAAATAGCTTCCAGTCTACACTACTTTACTAATGCAAAATACCATTCAAGAAATGAAATGGGCACTCTCAGACAAACAAATACTGAGAATTTTATCACTGGTAGATGCTTGCTAAAAGGATCATCAAAAGGTGTTCTTTAAAAAGAAATTGAACCCTGAAAAGCATGAAATATGAAAGGTGATTGGACAGCAAAGAAATTGGAAATAGCAGGGTAAACACACATTAGTTGTATAACAGTAGTAATAATAATAATAATGCTAATTTTGGTCATAGTAAAGTAGGTACACTGAAATTTGTAACAACAATAAGAATATAAGTAATCAAGAGTGATGTTTTCTCCTGCCTTTTATTTTTTGAGGAGGATGAAATAACTTTAGATTTTATAAAACATAAGCATGTTAAAGCTCTAATAATGGTAACCGCTAAAAATACCAAATTATAGGAAAGAAGACGGAAAAAACAATAGAAGGGTACATAGAATGACATGGGGTCAAAATATCAATACAAATATTTATAATCACGGTAAATAAAAAGGCTGAGATTGTCAATGGGTAACATCATTTTAAGACAAAAAAGGAACAAACATGCTCATGCTTTACCATGCTTTATATAATGGTAAAAAATAAATTTTTAAACTTTTTTTGCCTTAGGTAACATAGCTTTAAAATGTAAAGACAAAGCTGATCTAACTTCAGATCTACAGTGGGAATTGTTAAAGGAGTCCTCTATATGTAACTAGTAGATTGAGCAGAGAGAAATCAGAAAGGTTAAAAGATTTACATAGCTAGATTTTTGTTTGAGCTAGGGAACATAAAAAAACCCCTGCCTTTTAAAATAGAAGAGACATATCCAAAGGCTGTGTACACAGTGAGCCACAAACAGCAAATATTAGCAATTTTAACAGAATTTCTAATTTTGTGCTTTTTGAAAATTTGGAAGAAAAAGGAATGAAGAATAGAAAATTACCCCCAAAACAAGGATGTAAGCCCAAAAGTTATGAAAAGACAAAATTTGACAGAATTTATAAAGAATAAGAAAGATAATTGAAATAAATTGCAGTAGGAATGAGAAGTAGGAGACCATATCTGTAGGTACAATAAGTATATATTTTAAAAGTAAGAAAACTACAGGCAGTTGTGTGCCAAAGTGTGAGATGCTATATTACTTTTGTCAATGAACTCAAAAGGACTCTAGAGCTTTAGCTAGAAATAAATGATAAAATTTATTCAGGGGTCTTGGAGTTTGGAAACTGGGAACACACAGCAAGGCAAAAACCCAGAATTGTTCAAAAAAAGAATGAAAATTTAAAAGTTTTTATAGTAAAAAGTATATTCTTGAGAATAATCAGTCCTGCATTTTTAGCCCCAGGATTGATTGGTCCAGGGTGGTTATCGGTCAGATGTCAAGCAGTCTGGATAATGGAGTCAGATAAATATGTATGTGAGTTTTTCAGAGGTAATCTGAGGGTTATCTGTAGCTTCAAATGTATATCTAGGCATTGAAAAGCTCAAAAAAAAGTTTTAAGTTCCCAGGCTAGTTAGAACAAGAATGGAGTCTTTCCTCATGCACTCATAATATTAATAATTTTAGCAGCTTGGTTGAAGTGACTTCATTTTATATATTCCCTATCTTAACTTTTTTTTTTCCACTTTATAATATAGTTTCCTAGAAAATATATAACTTACCTAGATTGGCTCAAGAAGAATAGGTAACCATTAAAGAAATCAAATCAGTTAACAGTCTAGACCCACACCCAATCCTGGTACCAGGGCAAGAGAATTCATCATGTGTTCTACCAAAAGTTCAAAGAAATGGATTTAAATTTTATATGCTATATGGCACATCCTGTTGCCTGTAGGCTACAAATCTGTACAGCATGTTATGGTACTGAATACTCAAGGCCAGGAGTCCCCAAACTACCGCCCGGCCCGCATGTGGCCCCCTGAGGCCATTTATCCGGCCCCTGCCGCACTTCTGGAAGGGGGGAACCTCTTTTACTGGTGGTCAGTGAGAGGAGCATTGTTCCCATTGAAATACTGGTCAGTTTGTTGATTTAAATTTACTTGTTCTTTGTTTTAAATATTGTATTTGTTCCCGTTTTGTTTTTTTACTTTAAAATGAGATGTGCAGTGTGCATAGGGATTTGTTCATAGGTTTTTTTTATAGTCCGGCCCTCCAGTGGTCTGAGGGACAGTGAACTGGCCCCCTGTGTAAAAAGTTTAGGGACCCCTGCTCTAGGCCAATGGTTGGCAAACCGTGGCTGGTGAGCCACATGCGGCTCTTTGGCCCCTTGAGTGTGGCTCTTCCACAAAATACTTCGTGCACGCACTACCTCGATAAGGAATGTACCTGCCTATATGGTTTAAGTTTAAAAAATTTGGCTCTGAAAAGAAATTTCAATCATTGTACTGTGGATATTTGGCTCTGTTGACGAATGAGTTTGCCGACCACTGCTCTAGGCAATTGTGACACAATGGACTATGTATCTAAACATAGCTAAACGTAGGAAAGGTACAGTAAAAACATGGAACCAGATCATTTGTTTTATAAAATTGTCCAAGTTTGGTCTCACTGAGAATATCATTGTATCATTTAACTTGTTTTTCTATCCCTTGTGTTTACTGCAAATTGATAATTGTAGTCATGCGCTACATAACGATGCTTCAGTCATCAATGGACTACATATATGACAGTGGTTCCATAATATTATAGCGAACTGAAAAATTCCTATTGCCTATGGATGCTGTAGCCATCATAGCTGTCATAATATAACACATTACTAACATGTTTTGGTGATGTGGGTTTAAATCTGCACTGCTGTCATATAAAAGTATAGTACATAAAATTGTATGCAGTACATACAGTTATGTACAGTACATAATATTTGGTAATGGATAATGACTGTTATTAGTTTGTGTGTTTACTATTTGTCATTATTTTAGAATGTGCTCTCTCTACTTATAAAAAAAGTTTTCTGTAAAGCAGTATGCTGTTATGGCAACAGAGGCCTCAGCTTCCTCATGTTTATGATACATTATTTTCTGTTGTGCTTGATTTAATCTGGTGTTGTTTTACACAGTAACATGTTGAACAAGTTTGTAACCTGGGTGCAATAGACCATACCATATAGCCTGGGTGTGTAGTAGGCTGTATGATCTAGTTTTGTGTAAGTGCTCTCTGTGATGTGCACACAGCGACAGAATTGCCTCGTGGCATATTTCTCAACATAGCCCCATTGTTAAGCAGCACAGGATTGACACGATTGTACTAGATGTAGAGGCTTGTTAGATTCAGTTTAGTCAGTTTTTACAAGAATACTTAAGAGATAGTATTATGTCCTTCAGTTTACATCATCAGGAGGCACGTGATTTCTGATTGTCCCACTTTTAGTGATGTGAAGGTTGAATGATGGATTAAGGTGTTATATCTTTGAACATAGACACAAAAACATGAACAAAAAATTCAGGGTATTAATAAAAAGGTTATGACCAAAATAGATATATTAAGGAATGCAAAAGATAATTCAACACATGAAAATATAATGTAATCTACAACATTAATACAAACATCTCAATAAGTTAGACTTAAAATTTACTATTATTTCTTGATTAAAAACCCTTAAGAAATTAACGATAAAAGCTTATCTACTGAAACTTACTCTAAACATAATAATGGAATGTTAGAAGTATTCTTTTTAAAATTGGGAACAGAAGGTATATGCTGGAAAGTGAACAAAGCTTTCCTCTGCACAGATATAATTGCATAGGAACTACAAATTTTTAGATCTTAAGAGGTTAGTAAGGTTCTATACAACATAAGCAGATAATCAGCTATGTTTCTATATCAGTACCTATTTGAATATATTATTAAAAATTTATAGTAGCAACAACACTAAAAACATACTTACAAGTCAAAATATACAAAAATTTATGGAATTATAAAGCTTTTTTTTTTTTTTTTTTTTTTGAAGCTGGAAACGGGGAGAGACAGTCAGACAGACTCCCGCATGCGCCCGACCGGGATCCACCCGGCAGACGCTCTACCCACCAGGGGGCGTCGCTCTGCCTCAACCAGAGCCACTCTAGTGCCTGGGGCAGAGGCCAAGGAGCCATCCCCAGCGCCCGGGCCATCTTTGCTCCAATGGAGCCTTGGCTGCGGGAGGGGAAGAGAGAGACAGAGAGGAAGGAGGGGGGCGTGGACCCAAACAGTTCAAACCTATGTTGTTCAAGGGTCAATTTTGTATGTTAATAGATATATAAGCATAAATAGTACACTTTTTCAAAGACAATGAAACTGATAAACATCAGACTTGGAATAGTGGTTACCTGAAAGAGTGGACAGGAGATGGGATTATGGAGGGTGCTCAGTATCAATTGTGTTCTACTGTTTGTTTGTTTGTTTGTTTTCATTTAAAAATACCTGAATCAGGTATGACAGAATATTCAGATTGATCACTAGGTAGACAGTCAGATTATAGACACCTCTTTTTTTGGAAGGCTAGTGAAAACTGCTTTCAAGTGAAGCAAGGGAAAGCTATCTGGTAGGAAATAACTTCTTATAAAATAGACACTTTTAAGACATTTTTAAAAAGCAAGCACTGGCCTAAGGAGGTGGTGGTGCAGTAGATAGAGCATTGGCTCAAGACACTGAGGATCCAGGTTTGAAACCCCAAGGTTGCTGGCTTGAGCAGTGGGTCACTGGCATGCCTGGACTCCCGCTCCCTGTCAAGGCACATAGGAGAAAGCAATCAATGAACAACTAAGGTGCCTCAATGAAGAATTGATGGTTCTCATCTCCCTTCCTGTCTGTCTGCCCCCCCCTACAAAGGCAAACACTAGAGTATATATATATATCTCTTTGCAACTGCAATGTTACACCAGTACATTAATACCAGAGCTAAGGGGGTGATGATGGTAAAGGCAGGACTCACAGCCAGGAACTGCTTGCTTCTGGATATAAACAAAAATAAAAATACATAAATTTTCTTTGGTCTCATAGAGAACATATTCAGTCATTTTTTAGAACAAGAGTCCAGTTTTAGGATGATTTTAGTCCTGTAGGTGAGCAAAATAATAAAGCAAAATCAGATTACTTCAACTCGAAGAGAGAATTTGAAGCTGATGCATGGACAAATCAGACCTGTGTCAATATGCTGATTTTATAAAATCAAACTGTGCTATTTTCCAGTTTTATTGCCAGACTGTACTTGTATGGTTAATGCTTACCTTCTGAGCAACTCTGTTAGTACTGCTTTAGAGTGGTACCCTGCTCCAGAATGTTACCTGGGGATCTGGTCTAAGAGAAGACAACTGGAAACAAAGAATCTGAAGAAATGTTTCAAGGACACAAACCCTGTGGCTTATTTATCCAGACTCAGTAACCTTGCAGTTAAGGACTAGTCACAAATGTCAAGCAACATCATGATTTTATACTTCATTGTATGTGTGTACAAAACATTTGAGATTCTTTTATATCCCTGTAATCCTCAGCCTTAAACTCCGTCCTCTCCCTGCCTCCATCTGTGAAGACATACCCACAGTATTGGGTGTCTCTACTACTGTGCACAGTAGGACCCACCACGCTAGATCTATGCAGCTCCCTCAAGTGAAAGCCCATAGGCCCTGTTTATTTAGATCTTTCAGTAATGTTTTGAAGTTTTCTTTCTTTTTCGTAACAGAGACAGACAAGGCAGACAGACACGGGAAGGGAGAGAGATGAGAAGGATCAATTAATTCTTCATTGCGGCACTTTAGTTGTTCCTTGACTGCTTTCTCATATGTGCCTTAGCTGGGGGGCTATAGCAGAAAGAGGGACCCCTTGCTCAAGCCAGAGACTTTGGGCTTCAAGCCAGCATCCATGGGGTCATGTCCATGAACCCATGCTCAAGCCAGTGACCCTGTCCTCAAGCCAGCAACATCGGGGTTTCAAACCTGGGTCTCCTGCGTCACAGTCTGATGCTCCATCCACCGCGCCACCGCCTGGTCAGGCTGTTTTGAAGTTTTCAGTTGAAAAATCTGGAACTCCCTTCCTTCCTTCCTTCCTTCCTTCCTTCCTTCCTTCCTTCCTTCCTTCCTTCCTTCCTTCCTTCCTTCCTTCCTTCCTTCCTCCCTCCCTCCCTCCCTCCCTCCCTCCCTCCCTCCCTCCCTCCCTCCCTCCCCTCCCTCCCCTCCCTCTCCTCCCTCTCCTCCCTCTCCTCCCCCCTCCTCCCTTCCCCCCTTTCTAGTCTATATTTTCTTTCTAGTCTATATTTGTTTGTCTTTTTGTAGTTAATAGAACCTACAGTATGATGGGCAATAGGAGTGCTAAGAAAGGATGTCTCGTTTCTAGGTATTTAAGGGATTATCATCAGTCTGTCACATTAACTGTTTTGTAGATTTTCCTGTCAAGTTGAGGAAGTTTCTTCATATGTCTAAATTTTTTATCATAAAGTTGTATTTGTCAGATGTTATCTGTAGCTGTTGAGATGATCATGAAGCTTGTTGACCTTTAGAAAATTTAATAAGAGTTTATTTGAGCCAAACTGCAGAAATGCCAGGAAGCAGGCCCTCAATGATTGGAAAATGCGGGCCACCTAAAATTTTGTGCCAGTCTGCAAAGGAGTTAACAACCCTGATGTTGTATGAAGATTATAGAGCAGACTGGCACTGGTCCTTGGACTGTTGGTTGCAAAACACTCGAGAACAGGGCTCCCCAAAGTTTTTACACAGGGGGCCAGTTCACTGTTCCTCAGACAGTTGGAGGGCCGCCGCCACATACAGTGCTCCTCTCACTGACCAATGAAAGAGGTGCCCCTTCCGGAAGTGTGGCGGGGGCGGATAAATGGCCTCAGGGGGCCGCATGTGGCCCGCTGGCCATAGTTTGGGGACGCCTGCTCTAGAAAATGTGTTTGGTAGTTTTATGAATTTGAAATCAAAGGAGAGAATATAAGCAAGGTTTCATGAAATCCATTGGTGATAAGATTAAAGAAACAGGACAGGGCAAGGAGGAGAAATCTCTGTGATTGAATAAAGAAAAAAATGGAGTGATACATACTTTTTTATCTTGGTGGGTACAGGATACTTAATTTTTAACATTTATAGTGAATGGGGATGGTATACCAGCAGTAAGATAATGTGCTCCTTTGAAGGTGGTTACACCTTCCAGGGATCTAGAAAACAGGATTACTGTGGAATGTTAACAGTTTGTTAACCTAAATGCATAAGAACAATAGACAGTACTTGCTTAATTAAGGCAAAGATAAACCTTTTACTAAGAAAGTTCTAGGCCAGGGGTCCCCAAACTACAGCCCGGCCGCATGCAGCCCCCTGAGGCCGTTTATCTGGCCCCCTGCCACACTTCCAGAAGGGGCACCTCTTTCATTGGTGGTCAGTGAGAGGAGCACATTGACCATCTCATTAGCCAAAAGCAGGCCCATAGTTCCCATTGAAATACTGGTCAGTTTGTTGATTTAAATTTACTTGTTCTTTATTTTAAATATTGTATTTGTTCCCGTTTTGTTTTTTTACTTTAAAATAAGGTATGTGGAGTGTGCATAGGGATTTGCCCATAGTTTTTGTGGGTTTTTTGGGTTTTTTTTTGTATTTTTCTGAAGCTGGAAACGGGGAGAGACAGTCAGACAGACTCCCGCATGCGCCCAACCGGGATCCACCTGGCAAGCCCACCAGGGGCGACGCTCTGCCCACCAGGGGGCGATGCTCTGCCCCTCCGGGGCATCAGTCTGCTGCGACCAGAGCCACTCTAGCGCCTGGGGCAGAGGCCAAGGAACCATCCCCAGCGCCCGGGCCATCTTTGCTCCAGTGGAGCCTTGGCTGCGGGAGGGGAAGAGAGAGACAGAGAGGAAGGAGGGTGGGTGGAGAAGCAAATGGGCGCTTCTCCTATGTGCCCTGGTCGGGAATCGAACCTGGGTCCCCCGCACGCCAGGCTGATGCTCTACCGCTGAGCCAACCAGCCAGGGCCTGCCCATAGTTTTTTTATAGTCTGGCCCTCCGATGGTATGAGGAACAGTGAACTGGCCCCTTGTGTAAAAAGTTTGGGGACCCCTGTTCTAGGCCGTGGGCTTGACTTTCCAGTTAGGAATTTATAATCAGATCACCTTCTCTGAGGGTACTTTCAGTCAGTCACTGAGCTTATCAGATTTAGATAGCCCCTTTTTCATTCACAGGCTTTGTCCTATATTCCATTAGTATGGTGTATTGCATTAGTTGATATTCATGTGTGAAACTGACCTTGCATATTTGCTAAAATGTGGTGTGCAGTCCTGTTTATATTTTGGTGAATTTGGTTTGGGATTTGTATCTATGCTTATGAGAAATACTGTTGTTCTGTAGGAGTTTTTTGTTACTTAGTTTGGGTTTTATGATGTCTTTGGCTTTACTCTGGGGTGTTTTTGCTTTACCAACAGGGTAATTCTGGTTTTATGCGTTGGGAAGTAGTCTTTACTGTTTTCTGACAATGTTTTTATAGGATTGTTATTTTTCTCTTTACAATATTTTAAACGACTTATAAGTGAAGCCATATGAGCCTGTGCTTTTTTTTTTTTTTTTTTTTTTTTGTGGGTAGACTTCAAATGACTGTATTTATTTACTTGTGTATCTATGCAGATACTCTTTTCTTTTCGAGTCAGTTGTGATGATTTATGTTTTTCTAGGAATTCCTATCTTTTTCCTAGGAATTCCTCCATTTCATCTAAGTTGCCTAATATGTTGACATAAAGTTGTTCGTAATAGTGGTCCTTTGAATTTCTGCCAGTTAGTGATGTTGCCTCTTTTCATTTCTAATACTGGTAATTTATGTTCTGCTTTTTTGGGTCAGTCTAGTTAAAGGTTTAGTAGATTTGATCTTTTCAATACTGGTTTTTCTGGGTCCTTGTTTTGCTGTTACATTGATTTTTGCTTGGATCTTTATTATTTGCTACCTTCTGCTTGCTTTGGGTTTTATTTGGTCTTCTGTTCTTGATTCCCGAAGTGGGAAGCTTAGAGTATTGATTTTTTTTAAAACATTTTTTCCTTATAGATTCTTAGAGATTTAAAAAAATCCTGTAAGTACTGTATTGGTTGTATTCCATAAATTTTGGTATGTTTCAATTTTATTTTATTCCAAGTACTGATTTCCCATGTGCTTTTTTCTTTGACCAATGAGAGGTTATTAGAAGTGTACTTGATGTCAAATTTTGGAAAATTTCCAAATTGTTGATTTCTAATTTAATTCCTTATGGTCAGTGAACAAGCGTTTCTTTGTCTTTAGCTTTCAATTGTTTTGACTATTATGTGTCTAGGTAAGAATCTCCTTGAATGTCTCGAGTCCTTTCAAATTTATTGAAATTTGTTTTATGGCCTAGAATATGATCTATACTGTTCACAAACATTTGGGGGATATTTCAAAATGAATATGAAACGATAAATATCCCCTAATGTTTGTGAGCAGTACATTTTAGTAAATATTTTGTAAATGTTTTGAACAGGATGGAGTGTTGTTCTCTAAATGTCAGATAGGCAGAGTTGGTTGATAGGGCTGTATTCTATATCAGTGTTAATTTTTTGGTTTTTTTAGATGATAATAGGATATTGAAATCTCCAGCTATAAATGTAAAGTTGTATTTCTCCTTTCATTTCTGTCAGTTTTTGCTTTATATATTTTGAGACTCAGGTATACACATAAATTCACAGTTATTGCCCTGGCTGGTTGGCTCAGTGATAGAGTGTCGCCCAGTGTGTGGAAGTCCTGGGTCCAGTTCCTGATTAGGGCACACAGAAGAAGTGATCATCTGCTTCTCCATCCCTTCCCCTCTCTCCCCTCTCTTATAGCCATGACTCAAATGGTTTGAGTAAGTTGGCCCCTGGTGCTGAGGATGGCACCATGGCATGACCTTGGTTGTCAAGCAGTAGAGCAGTGGTGCCAGATGGGCAGAGCATTGCCTGGTAGGGGGCTAACCAAGTGGATCCTGGTCAGGGTGCACGCCAGAGTCTCTCTCTCTGCCTTGCCACCTTTCAATTAAAAAAAAATTCTTTTTAAATTCATAGTTATTATTTCGTCCTCAAAGCATTGACCCTTTTATTATGAAATAAATATTCCTTTCTGTGTTAAATAATATTTCTTGTGTAAGTCTGTTTTGTCTAATATGAATATATAATCACTCAAGGTTTTTATGGATATGCTGTCTTTTTTGTATTCTTTTATTCTTATTTTTATCTTGGAATCTAAAATGGATCTCTTGTAGATAGAATATCATTGCTTTTTAAAATCTGGTTTAACAATTTCTGCTCTTTGGTACAAGAGTTTAGTTCTTTCATATAATGTAATTACTGATAAAGTTGTGTTTAGTTTGTCTTTTACCTAATTTTCTGTTTATCTCATTGTTTTTGTCTTTCTTTTTATACTTTCTCTTATGTGAAACATTTTTTTGCCTGTCCCATGTTAACTTGTATGATTTTTAAAACTATATGTTTTAATTATTTTCTAAAGATTATAATATGCATTTTAATTTACCACAGTCTGCTTTAGGTTAAAAGTACTTTAATTCCCATCAGTATATCACTATTACTCCAATATGTCTTTATTTTATTTCCCTTTCTTTGTGCTCTATAGCAGTGGTCCCCAACCTTTTTTGGGCCATGGACTGGTTTAATGTCAGAAAATAGTTTCATGGGCCGGCCTTTAGGGTGGGACGGATAAATGTATCACGTGACTGAGACAAGCGTCAAGAGTGAGTCTTAGACGAATGTAACACAGGGAATCTGGTCATTTTTTTAAAAAATCATCGTTCAGACTTAAAAATAAATAAAACGGAAATAATGTGTTATTTATTCTTTCTCTGTGCACTGGTACCAAATGGCCCACAGACCAGTACCGGTCCGCAGCCCGGGGGTTGGGGACTACTGCTCTATAGTCATATATATCTAGTGGGTTAGGTGTTTACACCGTTGTAATTTTTGCTTTGTACAGTCTTGTTTTATTTAAAGAAACTGAGTAGAAAAAAGAAACAAACAGTCTTTTATATGTACCACATATGTCTGGAGTCTTTTAACCTGCGGGGCTTTCTTCAGTACTTTTTGTTAGGCAGTTCTGCTATCAATAGATTTTCTCAGTATCGTTTATTTGGAAATGTTTTTATTTTGCCTTCATTTTGAATGATAGTTTAGCTGTATATAGAATTCTTTGTTGGTTTCTTTTTGATACTTTGAATATGTGATTTCCCCTGCTTTCCGTTGTTTCTGATGAAAAGCCCACCCTTGATTGTTGTTTCCCTTTCCGTGCTAACTTGTTATTTTCCCTACTAGTTTCAAGATTTTCTCGTCTTTTAGCCTAATGGTTTAATGTATTTCTAACTTAGGAACTCCTTGCATTTATATTAAGCGTTGTTGAGCTTCTTGAATCTGTAAATTGCTTTTGATCATATTTGGATTTTTTTTTCTGTATTTTTTTTTTTTTCTGTATTTTTCTGAACCTGGAAACGGGGAGAGACAGTCAGACAGACTCTCGCATGCGCCCGACTGGGATCCACCTGGCACGCCCACCAGGGCGACGCTCTGCCCCTCCAGGGCGTCACTCTGTTGCCACCAGAGCCACTCTAGCGCCTGGGGCAGCGGCCAAGGAACCATCCCCAGCTCCCGGGCCATCTTTGCTCCAATGGAGCTTTGGCTGTGGGAGGGGAAGAGAGAGACAGAGAGGAAGGAGGAGGGGGTGGAGAAGCAAATGGGCGCTTTTCCTATGTGCCCTGGCTGGGAATCGAACCCGGGTCCCCCGCACGCCAGGCCGACGCTCTACCGCTGAGCCAACCAGCCAGGGCAGTATTTGGAATATTTTTAACCATTTATTAAAATACTTTTTTTTCTGTTTCTCTCCCCCCCAATGTTTTTTTCTCTGTTCTTCAGTTTTATTTTTTTCTTTCTTTTTTTTTTTTTTTTCCATTTTTCTGAAGCTGGAAACAGGGAGAGACAGTCAGACAGACTCCCGCATGCGCCCGACCGGGATCCACCCGGCACGCCCACCAGGGGCGACGCTCTGCCCACCAGGGGGCGATGCTCTGCCCATCCTGGGCGTCGCCATGTTGCGACCAGAGCCACTCTAGCGCCTGGGGCAGAGACCACAGAGCCATCCCCAGCGCCCGGGCCATCTTTGCTCCAATGGAGCCTTGGCTGCGGGAGGGGAAGAGAGAGACAGAGAGGGAAAGCGCGGCGGAGGGGTGGAGAAGCAAATGGGCGCTTCTCCTGTGTGCCCTGGCCGGGAATCGAACCCGGGTCCTCCGCACGCTGGGCCGACGCTCTACCGCTGAGCCAACCGGCCAGGACCTGTTCTTCAGTTTAGATAAAGTCTATTATCTCTCAAAAATTTACTGATTTTTCTCTTATCTCAAATCCACAGTTAGGCCCACCTAGTGAATTTTTCATTTCAGTTACTGTATTTTTTACATTTAGAAATTTTTGTTTAGCCTGACTGGTAGTGGCGCAGTGGATAGAGCGTCACCCTGGGATGCTGAGGTCCCAGGTTCAAACCCCAAGATTGTAGGCTTGAGCGTGGGCTCATCATGATCCTGTAGTCACTGGCTTGAGCAGGAAGGGGGTCACTGGCCCAGCTGGAGCATCCTCTGCCTTCCTCCCTTGGTCAAGGCACATATGAGAAGCAATCAGTGAACAACTCAAGCGACACAACTACGAGTTGATGCTTCTCATCTTTCTCTCTCTCTTTCCTTCCCTCCCCCTCAAAAAATAAAATTGTTTACTTTGACAGTATATATATATATTTTTTTTTTCTTAAAACATTATTTAGGAAGTATTTTTTTTAATTTATTTTTTACAGAGAGAGTGAGTCAGAGAGAGGGATAGACAGGGATGGAGAGAGATGAGAAGCATCAATCATTAGTTTTTCATTGCGCGTTGCAACACCTTAGTTGTTCATTGATTGCTTTCTCCTATGTGCCTTGACCACGGGCCTTCAGCAGACCGAGTAACCCCTTGCTGGAGCCAGCGACCTTGGGTTCAAGCTGGTGAGCTTTTGCTCAAACCAGATGAGCCCGCGCTCAAGCTGGTGACCTCGGGGTCTCGAACCTGGGACCTCTGCATCACAGTCAGACGCTCTATCCACTGCGCCACAGCCTGGTCAGGCTTGACAGTATATTTTGTATTTTCTCTTTGATTCCTTGTCATTATTCTTTCCTTTCATTCTTTAAACATGGTTTCTCTCCTCCCAGTTTTAAAAATATGTCTAATAATTGACTTGAAGTCCAAATCCAAGTTTTGGGTAAACTTAGAGAAATTTTTCATTATTTTTATTTCTGAGTATGAAACATACTTTATTGGTGTTTTCCGTGTGTTTCACAATATTGATTTTTTTCTGAGTTTCTTTGGGAGGGTTAAGCCACTTGTCTTGATGTGACCCTAGGAATCTTGTCACCCCTGCACTGTGTAGCCAGTGATTTTTCTGCCCATATTCCTCCACCCTAGTTCTTTATATTTTGACCTGACTTTGTAGACTCCCTCTTGTGTCTGAATATTTTATTGTGAGCCACGTTTTGGTCCAAGGTTGTAGTCAAACACCTTGAAGTCTGTAAGACTTGTACTCTCTGCATTGGATTTGTGTTTGGATTGGGAGTGCATTGAGAGCTAAGACAGGGCTGCCCCAGGTCTTACTCTATGCTAGCTCCCTCAGTTTCTGCCTGTATCTTCATTCTGGCATGGGTTTTCAGTCATTTGCTTTTAAATCCATGTTGACAGCTAAGCTGAAGGCTTTAAAGGTCAGTTCCACAGTGGTAGAAACTACCATGCTGTCAGCTGTGGTGGAAAATAGCCCCAGATGGCAAGGCTGCCAACTTCCACTGTTATTACCCAGAGTTCAGCAGTTACTTCTAAATGAATCTATGCCTCTCAATATATATATTTGCCTTTTTTGGTGCCCTTGTTGGGTTTCCAGAGCCCTGAAATATACTGCTCATAAAAATTAGGGGATATTTTATAGCATCATTTATTTTGAAATGTCTCCTAATTTTTATGAGCAGTATAGTTGTTTTTGATACCTTTATCAAGTTTTATAGTTGTCTTTTCAGTAAAACTGATTGTCAGCCTTTTCTTTCCTCCATAGCCGAAGTACCACTCTTCTAACTTGATCTGTTAAGATCATTAGACATGATTGACTGATCTTCCCTTTAAAACACTTGTCTTCTGGGATATCACTTTCTTTGTTCCCGTTCAACATCACTCCCTACTCTTTCTCTATAATCTCTGCTGGATTCTCCTGTTCATTCTATTTTCTAAATGTTGATCTTGGGGGTCATCTTTAGACTCCTTTCTTTGTCCTTGCTTAATTCCCTTCGTGATCTTATGGATTTAATGATTTCTAATGCTTACAGATTTCAAATTTCTATCTTTAGTCCACATTCCAGATGTTTGAGTCATATCTCTTAATATGTTTAATAATGAACTTTTTTATCTTCTTACATCCCGTATATATGAACTCTATCTTTCCAAGTATCAGGCCAAATATTTTGGTTAGTCTTCATTGTGTGTTTTCTCTTATATCTTGTATTCAGTCCATCAGGAAATCTTGTTAGTACTCCTTTAAAATAGATTCCACCATCTATACACGTCACCACTCTGTCAGTTCTTTTTAATTCCACGAAGTTTGCTAGAGTCATATTTCTGAAATGTAAAACTTACCATTCTTCTGCCCAGAACTTTTCTGTGCCTTCCATGTTATTGAGAGCACAACTCAAATACGGTATGGCTACAACAAACTAAATAATCTCCACCTTCCCTTGCCCCACTACTATCCTGACCGAGTCTTTTCCATTCTTTCCCTGTTAACTCCACTTGAACCTCCCTGGCCTTCTTGCTATTCCTCATGCACACTCCTGCCTTTTACGGTTTGTGACAGTTATTCTCTCTGGCTAAATGTCCTTCTATGTATCCACATAGCTCATCTACTGAGCAGTCTTTTTGCCACTACCCTGTCCTCTTCCTGTGGTTTTTCTCTTACCAATTGTATATATTAATTATATTCCATGGTCACTTTGACTCCTTTCACTTGAATGTAACTCCCAAAATAATAGTCTCAGCAAAAGCAGAAGCCTATAATATGTTGTAGGGACTCCATATACATTGGTAGAATTGGTTTATTGACTGTGATGAGCAGAACTGGATTTTAGGATCACTGTCTGGTTCAGGGACCCCCAGCCAGACTCTCAAGGTCTTGAGATCAGAACTCTTACTTACAGATTTCAAAGCTAGTTTGTCTTCCATGATAGTCTCTAGTTTGCTGGGAGTTTGTGCTAAAATTATATTTGTTAGTGTTCTCTCCACCCTAATTCGTCTCCTTTAAGAGGCTCTTTGGATGTATTGTAAAGGGGTGCTCTCTCTCAAAAACTACTTGGCACCCCTGGTGTAACTCCCACTGTCTTAATATTCATATTATGATGAAAAGTTTCTGTTACTTTTTTGCACTGACCCCTAGTGTTCCTCATTGGCATTATGACAGATAGTGCCGGGAGTCTACGTTTGTGTGTGATACTGCAAAAATGGATTCTCTGTAAACATCACTTGGGAACTCTGCAGGAGTTGAGATTTTTGCTTTCTGGCCAAAGCAGTTATATTCTGGTTCCTAAATGGTTCATTTGTTTGTAATAGATCAGAGTATGTGTATGCAAGTGTATTCATGTTATAATAGACTTTTCTGGGTTGTGTAACAGCTTTGCTGCATTTCACCCCAGAGTGGGTTTTATCCCTCTGGTGAATGTATTCATTCCTGCTAGCAGGACTGAGCAGAGGTTTTCAACACCAAGGTACCCTCTCCATGAGTCAGCTTATAACTTATGAGAAAGATTTTTATCAAACTGTATCAGTATAATCTGTCACAAATGTTACTTTTACTGAAAGATTATGTGCCTGGTATATAACTTATTTAATGCACTTTTGGCGTTCTTGGCATTTAGGTTTGGCTTCTTTTAATCAAACATTTAGGTTTGAAAGTGAACATTTTGGCAAGGTTTTTATAGTTGAAAACATGAGGAGACTTGCCAATAGTAGTACAGTTTCTACCTTTACTGTTTTGTTATGAAAATATTCAATAGAACTAGATAGAATATTTTCAAACTTAGAAATTCTAGTTTATCTTTCAGTTCCTGAACAGTTTTATCTTTGTTTCGATCCATTTAATAAAGCCAGACAGTAAAGCATAGTAGCAAGCATTCTGATTCAGAACAGGAATTTCTTTATTATTTCTTCGAGCTCTCTATTTAGCATTTTTGTTTGTGCTGTCAGTGAAAAATAACAAGTAATTTATTTTATTTTTATGTATCTTAAGGATAATACATTTGTTATGAACTATGTTTTTATAGTTTTTTTTTTTTCAGTTGAACAGCTTTGCAGGAAAAGTTCAGAATCACCCTTGTTTATACAATGTATGTTTAGAGTTGTTTTCAGTTGGTGATTTGTTTGTCAAGTATGCAAGAAGCAAGTGGTTTCATTAGTACCAGATACCATCCTACTCTTATTCAGAACAAAATGCCAAAGAAAATTTCTAAATGGCTTATCCTTTAAAAGGTTTCAATACATTTTTACTTGTGTAAATCACATAAGCAAAAATGGATAATGATTAATTTGACTATTGGTGAAAATAATCATTTAATTGAGATATATATGTATGTATATATATTTCTCAGTCTCATATTGGGGAGGAAGAAGATAACAGAAATTCACAGTTGCTATTAATCTAAATCATAGCACTTCTCCTTTGCTTTTTGTTTAGAAAGTTAACTTACCAAGCCTGACCTGTGGTGGCGCAGTGGATAAAGTGTGGACCTGGAACTCTGAGATGGCTAGTTCGAAACCCTGGGCTTGCTGGGTGAAGGCACATATGAGAGTTGATGCTTCCTGCTCCTACCTCCTTCTCTTTTTCTCTCTCTCTTTCTCTCTCTCTCTCCCTCTCTCTCTCTCTCTTTCCCTCTCTCCCTCTCTCCCTCTCTCTCTTTCTCTCTCTGTCTCTCCCCCCCCTTCTAAAATGAATAAGAAAGTTAACTTAAATCATTTAGCACTTTGGAAATCATGGCCATTGAAAATTCCTATCCCTTAGTTCTAACCTGCTTCAAGATTATATTGATGAATATGTAATAATACAGAATTCTGTCAACCATTATATTTTATACTTTGTTGGTTTAGGCTTATTTACTTACATTTATTAATATGGCTAGTTTAAGTTGTCATTATTAAATTTTTATTTATTTTTAAATTTTTCATCTCTCACCCCTCCCTTTTGGCAGCCATTCACTTGTTTTCAGTGTCATTTGTTTCTATCTTATTTTGTTTATTCATTTTTTTCTTTTAGATTCTACATACAAGTGAAATAATACAGTATTTGTCTTTCTCTGACTTATTTTACTTAGCATATACCTTCTAAGCCCAGCTATGTTGTCACAACTGTCAAGATTTTATCCTGTTTCATTGATGAATATTCCATTTTATATGTGTGTGTGTGTCTATGTATGTACATGTGTATATTTTCTTTGTTCATACATAACTTATGATGGATGTGTATGTTGCTTCCATATCTTGGCTCTTACTAGTAATACTGCAGTGAATATAGGGATGCATATATATTTTCAAATTAGTGTTTTTTATTTCTTTGGATAAATACCCAGAAGTGGAATTGCTGGGTTGTATGGCAGTTCTAAATTTAATCTTTTGAGTAGTCTCCATCATTGTTTTCCTTAGTGGCTGTGCTAGTTTACAGTCCCACCAACAGCAGATGAGGTTGTTCCCTTTCTCCACATTTCACCATCGCATGTTCTTTGTTGTCTTATTTATAATAACCGTTCTGACGAGTGTGAAGTGATATCTCATTGATATATTTTTTACTTGATTTTAAGAGAGAGAAACATCAGTTTGTTTCATTTATTCGTGCATTCCTTGGTTGATGTTTTTGCGAGAGGGAGAGAGATGAGAAACATCAACTTGTAGTTGTGTCACTTTAGTTGTTCACCGATTGCTTCTCATATATGCCTTGATGGGGCAGGGGCAGTGCAGGCTCCAGACAAACCAGTGACTCCTTGCTCAAGCCAGGGACCATGGGATCATGTCGATTATTCCATACTCAAACTGGTGAGCCTACACTCAAGCTGGCAACCTTGGGGTTTCAAACCTGAGACCTCATTATCCCAGGTTGATGCTCTATCAACTGTGCCACCACTGGTCAGACACCTTGGTTGATTGTTGTATGTTCCCTGACCAGGGATTGTACCCACAACTTTGCCATATCAGGACAACAGTCCAGTCAGCTGAACTACCTGGCCAGGGCTCTCATTGGTGTTTTGATCTACATTTTTCTGGTGATTAGTGACAATGTTGAGCATCTTTCCATATGTCTGTAGCTATGTGAATGTTCTCTTTGGGGAAATGCCCACTCAAGTTCTTTGCCCATTTTTAATTGGGTTATTTGTGGGGGGTTTTGTAATGTGATATGAGTTGACATATATAGCCTTTATTATGTTGAGATATGTTTCTTCTATATCCACTTTGTTGAGAATTTTTATCATGAAAGATGTTAAATTTTGTCAAATGCCTTTTTTGCATCTATTGAGATGATTATATTATTTTTATTTATTTTTTTGCTTGTTAGTTCATTTTGTATGGTACTTGTCTTTCTCTGTCTGGCTTATTTCACTTAGCATAATACTCTCCAGGTCCATTTATGCTGTTGCAAAAGGGAGGATGTTCTTTTTCATGGTTAAGTAGTATTCTACAGCTTTTAAAAAATCCATTCATCTACTGTTTGGCACTTGGGCTGCTTCCAAATCTTGGCTATTGTGAATAACCTGCAGTGAACATAGAGGTGCATATATTCTTTCAAATTAGTGTTTCAGGTTTCTTTGTATATATTCCCAGAAGTGGAATCATTTGGTCATAAAGCAATTCTATTTTTATTTATTTTTTATTGATTTTTAGATAGAAGAGAGAGGGAGAAAGAGGGGGGAGAAGCAGGAAGCATCAACTTGTTGTAGTTGCTTCCCATATGTGCCTTGACTGGGCAAGATGGGGTTTTGAACCAGTGAGCTCAGCATTCCAGGTTGATGCTTTATCCACTGTGCCACCAGAGATCAGGCCAGGCTGCCCTTTTCTGTTGACATTTTTTTTTTTTTTTTAGTATGAAAGCAGTCTTATTTCCAAAAAATGAGTCACTTATCTGCTGTATGAGTTTTGTCTCAACCTCTACGTAATATTGAACTGCTCAGGTGCAGTCTATTCACCCTTTTCCAGACTCTCTCTGGCCTCTTCAAAGACCATCAAACAGGCTTGGAGAAATGGCATGTAAACTCCTGTTGTTCTGTAATCCTTTTTTCCATTCTCATCCTCAGTATATTTCCAAATCAAAGAAGAACGTTCTTCTTGTCCCACACTTTGAGAATATGATTGTAAGGCAGGCAAACATGTTAGCATCTTTTCTGTGGCTGGAAGCAGTGACACTCACCTTGCAGGCACGTGTCTACAGAGTTTCTCTCCTTCATTTCTCACCAAACTTGTCCAGGTACTCCCTTATCTCCTCATCGGTGACTTTGGGCTTCAGAGCCTCACAAAGATTTTTTTCACAGAATCTTTTTTCATAGCTATAGCTTTTGGGGGGGGGGTTCATGCTATAGCACCCAACTGTGCTCCTTCTGGTTTGTTCCTGCTCATAAATCAGTCCCCACATGCTGTTCTGTTAGTCCCTGAGACTTGCTTCCTCTGGAGGTAAAGCAGCAGGGATTAAGACCACTGGCTGAAGCGGGGCTGCTGGGCTTGGAATCCTCACTGCTCCACCCCCTACTCACTGTGCGATCTCCTCTAGTGACTTTTCTCCAGCCTTAGTTTCTTCCTCACGGTATACGCCGTGGATGCCGCAGGGCCAGACTTATCACTAAGCTACCTCAACAGACACATCTGTTTTTAGTTTTTTGAGGTAACTCCATATTACTTTCCACAGTATAACAGTCTGTATTCCCACCATCCATTCTCCACACCCTGGCCAGCACTTGTTAGTTGATTTATTGATGATAGCCATTTTGACAGGTGTGGGCTGATACCTAGTGGTGGTTTTAATTGACATTTCTTTGATGATTAGTGACCTTAAGCATTTTTATATTGTATGTCCATTGGCTATTTGTGTGTCCTCTTTGGAGAAGTTTCTATTCATAGGTTCTCTGCCTGTTTTTTAATTGGATTGTTTTTGTTTGTTTGTTTCTACTGTTGAGTTTTATCAGTTCTTTATAAATTTGGATATGGGATGCATCACTGGAAAATTGCTTCTTCCAATGGTTGTCTTTGTTTTGTGATGGTTTCTTTTGCTATAAACACTTGAGTTTGATATTGTCCCATTTGTTTGTTTTTCCTCTTGTTTTCCTTCCCAGGGGAGATATAGCAGAAAAAAATATTACTAAGAGAAATGTCTCAGAGTTTACTGCATATTTTCTCCTTTAGGAGTTTTATGGTTTCTAGTATTTTTTTTTTTGACAGAAACAGAGAGAGGAGAGTCAAAGAGAGGGACAGATAGGGACAGACAGAAAGGGAGAGAGATGAGAAGCATCAGTTCTTCATTGCGGCACCTCAGTTGTTCAGTGATTGCTTTCTCATATGTGCCTTGCTTGACTGGGAGGCTGCAGCAGAGCCAGCGACCCTGTGCTCAAGCCAGCAACCTCAAGGTTTCAAACCTGGGTCCTCCGCGTCCCAGTTTGTTGCTCTCTCCACTGCGCCATCGCCTGGTCATGCATGGTTTCTAGTCTTATAGTTAAGTCTTTAATCCATTTTAAGTTTATTCTCATATATGGTGTAAGAAGGTTGTCTCTCCAGAAACAAGGACAAGGCAGTTACTTGAACTGAACTGTAGATCTTAAGCTCTGCAGCCAGCTAGAAAACTGTTGTTGACACTATCAATCTGTGCCCCCATGATAGAGGGCCCACTTAAGGGAACCCCAGTAGTTGATGTAAACAACACTTTCCTGGACCACCATGGGCACCAGTTGGATTGTACTTGCATGAAAACCAGATATTAACATGTCTTTGTCCCACAAACGTGGTGGCTTGCCCCGTAAGTATGATCATCAAAGACCTTAAAATGTTTAAGGAATAATAATCCACTAGCCATATGGTCCAGTGGTTGGGGAATGTTGAAATAGAATTATTTCAGGGACCACTAAGGCAAAAATCACCCTGAACATAAGTGAATTTGACTAAGATCATTGATTGGGTCTGTAATTTTCATACAGCATCAGGGTGGTTAGCTCTTTCATGGACGGGCACAAAATTTCTGGCAGACCAGTCTGTGGACTGGTGGTTGAGAAACACTGATAATAGTCCTCATAAGACTGTGTCAATCTTTCCAAAATGAGGCAAATCTCAATTTCTTTGGGCAAGTTTTTTGAGTGATAATTGCCTTACTATATATGTTTTGCAGTTGTGTATACATATGAGAGCCATAGAAAAGGTGGTAGGAACTTTGTCCCTTACTTTCTCTGAAGTTATGAAAACACCTTGGCTCTAGAAGATATTCAGATCAGCCCTAGCTCACTGGCTAGGGTTTTATGGATGATGCCATTGCTCTGGATTTCTTTCTTGTGGGTCAAGACAGAGTTCGTGCAGTTACTAATGCATTCTTTTGTACCTGCCCCAGAGCAAGAGAAAAAGTCAAATCAAACACTTAATGTTGAAAGCCATCTGGCTTTGTGAGATAGACGCAGAGACCCGACTCTAGGGACCAGGTTTAGTGACGCAGATCCACTTTATTCAGGAAGCAAGCTAGCTTGTATACACAGGTTCAGCCAATAGGTGTTATAGCGTGTCTTTCATAGCCAGTGGCTAAAAAGATCAGGGAGCTGCATGGTTGGTGCTGAGTCACTTCCTTATAGTGGGCGAGCTCCCTCCTGGGTGTGCCTAGGAGCGTTTCAGGTGCAGGAGTGTTCTCACAGCAATTGCATCAGCCACAGCTTCTAGGAATGCGCTCTGCGCTCTACCTACAGGTTTTTTTTTGTGACTGGCTTCTTTTAGCATAGTTATCAAGATTCATCTGTCTTGTAGTAGTATGTGTCAGTACTTCATTTCTTTTCATGGCTGAGTTATACTCATGTGGACATAGATAAAATTTTAATCCATTCATCAGTTAATGGACTAGTGGGTTATTTCTACCTTTTTACTATTATGGATAATGCTGCTATAAACCTTTATACGTATATGAGTTTAGATGGGAGCAGAGGTTTTCTTTCTCTTGTGTAGATACCTAAAAATGAAATTGCTGGGTCATATATCTTAACTACAGTATATTTAACTGTTGTTGGATCTGCCAGACTGTTTTTATTTTACATTCCCACAGCCGCATATGAGGGTTCCAGTTCCTTGTCATACTTGCCAACACTTACCTATTTTATTATAGCCATCCTAGAGGGGTATGAAGTGGTATCTCACTTTTGTTGTGGTCTGTGTTTCCCTCATGGCTCATGCTGTTGAGAAGCTTTTCATGTTCTTATTGGCCATTTGTATATCATCTTTGGGGAAATACCTATTCAGATCACTTGCTTATCTTTTTATTATTGTAAGCCTTTTTCTATTCTCAGTAAAAATCTCTTATCAAATATAATTCACAATTTTCCCCCTGTTCTGTGGGTTGTCTAGGTAGTAGTTATAGAACACATTTTTAAATTTTTGATGTCCATTTAATTTTTTTGTTACTTTTGCATTTGGTGTAATACCTAAAAAAACATTTCCTAATCCACTTAAAAGAGTTTTATCGTTTAACTCTTTCTTGCAGATCTTTGAGCCATTTGAGTTGAATTTTGTGTATGATGTGAAGTAAGAGAGCAACTTGATTCTTTTGCATATGAATATCTAGTTATCAGCATCATTTGTTGAAAAAACAATTCTGCTGTTGAATGTCTGACACCCTTATAAGGAATCATTTGAACCCTATATATAATAAGGCTTTATATCTAAGCTTTCTGTTGTATTCTTTTGGTTTTTATATCTGTCTTTATGCTAGTTTTACACTGTTTTGATTATTGAAGTTTTAGAAGTTTTGAAATCTAGAAATGTGAGTTCTGCAACTTGGATTTTTCTTTTTTAAGACTGCATTTCTTCCTTTTGAAAGGGATATTCTGAGTCCCTTGCAGTTTCATATGGACTTTAGGGATTAGTATGCCAATATCTACCCAAAAAGATCAGCTGGAATTTTAGTAGAGATTGCATTGAATATATAGATCAGTTGGGAAATATAATATTAGCACCATTAAATCTCCTGATCTGTGATTATGCAGTATCTTTCCATTTTAATTAGGTCTTTACTTTCTTTCAGCAGTGTTTCATAGTTGGATGTTTCTGTATAAAAGTATAGGACCTCTTTTGTTAAATTTATTTCTAAATATTTTTTCCTTTTAATGCTATAATAAATAATTTCATGTTTTGATCAGCTACTATATGCAGTTGATTCAGTATACTACTGTATGCAATTACTACTGTATGCAATTCTTTTTGTATATTGATTTTTGTGGCCTGTAATGTTATTGCACTTGCTTAATACTTTTTATTAGACTCCTTAACATTGTTCTATATTGATTGTGTCGTCTGCAAATAGAGACAAGTTTACTTCTTCCTTTTCAATTTGGATGCCTTTTTATTTGTTTGTGTGTTTGTTTTCTCACCTAATTACCCAGGTAGAACTTAATACATGTTGCATTGAAGTGAAAAGAGTCTTGTTTCTGATTTGAGGGCATTCACTCTTGCACCATTGAGTATGATGTAAATGTGTGTTTTTTCTAGATGTCCATTTATCAGGTTGAGGGAGTTCCCTCTATTTCTAGTTTCTTGAATATTTAATTGCTCTTTTTGTATCTATTGAGATATGTGATCCCCCCCCCCTTTTTTTGTATTTTTCTGAAGCTGGAAACGGGGAGAGACAGACAGACTCCCGCATGTGCCCGACCGGGATCCACCCGGCACGCCCACCAGGGGGCGATGCTCTGCCCCTCCGGGGCATCGCTCTGTTGCGACCAGAGCCACTCTAGCGCCTGGGGCAGAGGCCAAGGAGCCACCCCCAGCGCCCGGGGCCATCTTTGCTCCAATGGAGCCTCGGCTGTGGGAGGGGAAGAGAGAGACAGAGAGGAAGGAGAGGGGGAGGGGTGGAGAAGCAGATGGGCGCTTCTCCTGTGTGCCCTGGCCGGGAATGGAACCCGGGACTTCTGCACGCCAGGCCGACACTCTACCTCTGAGCCAACCGGCCAGGGATCCCCCTTTTTTTAATGTATATTACATTAATTGATTTTCAGATGTTAAACCAACCTTGCATTTCTGGGACAAATCCTTCTTGGTCATGATCGTTTTTATATGTTGCTACATTCAACTTGCTAGTATTTTGTTGAGGGTTTCTATGTCCCTATTCATAAAAAATACTGATCTCTAGCTTTCTTAAGTCTTGGTTTTAGTATCAATTTAATTCTGGCCTCATAGAATGAGTTGTGACGTATTCTCTCTTCTAATTATTGGAAGAATTTATAAAGTATTAGTGTCAGTTTTTCTTTAAAAACTTGATGTAATTTCACCAGTGAAGTCATTTGCTTTTCCTTGTAGAAAGTTTTTGATTACAAGGTTAATCTTTTAATTTCTTATAGAGCTATTTAGATTTTCTTGAATGAGTTTCAGTAAGTAGTGTCCATTTTGTAATTTGTCCATTCATCTAAGTTATCTAAATTATTGGCATATAATCATGATATTATAATTCTTTTTCTTAACTGTTTGTCGGCTTTGTTATACCCAGTAGCTCTCCCTCTCATAAAATTTCTGTTGCCTGTTTTGTACCCCCTGGGTATGGGGTCGTTTGTTTCTGTTTTCATGTCTTAGAATTTTTTTAAACTAAATATTTTAGATTATATGCTCTAGATCCTGGATTTATTTTTGTTGTTAATTTGCTTGCTTGTTAGTTTGTGTGTCTTAGACTACTTTAGCGGTCTCTTTCTCCTACTTTGTGAAGCCTGATGTAACTCTTAAAAGAACCCAGCTTTGGGGAGCACACAGTTGCCCTTGGATGACAGTGGTTTGAGTAGGGCTTTCTAATTCTTTCCCTCATCCCTAAGCGGCTGGCTTTATTTGGTATTGCATGCAGCCCTTTAGACTCTACTAATTACTGGTTGATCACTATTGTTTTTGACAGCGCCTGGTGCATCTATTGCTCAGAAGTCTGATCCAATTAAATTTAGGCAAGGGTAGTTTTTGAGACCATACTGAGATCTGTTCTTACCCCAGGAAGGCTCATCTTAGCTGTCTCTTTGCCTGGGTCCTCCTGGTGAACTAGGTGAGCAATGGTTTAACTTGTTCCTCTAAATTATCATTTTCAAGAACAACCTTAGACTTAAACTTCCCCACATTGTCTCAAAGTCACATCTCTTTTCTTAGGGGTAATCTCTCCCCCAGGCAAAATCTCTGAACCAGTAGTCTGGGTGCCAGGTAGATGGTAGCTTTTGGTCTTCTCAGCTTGCCTCTCCCAGCATTGAATCTCTCCAATGAGTGACTTGGGCAAGAGCAGTCAAAGCCCCAGTATTTTTGCCCTGTCACCCCTGGGTTAGAGCTTCCTTATGAGTAGGGACTGGGTTGAGGAAAGGAGCCCCTGACCTCTCTGCCATATGCATCAGGGAGTTTGCCTCTTCCAGTTTGAGTGGGAAAGAGAGAAGGGTGTTGGCCTGTCTCTCAGTGAGATATAAAAGCCTTGATTGGAAGCTGAAGGGAGAGAGCCTGATTCTTGGCTCTGCCCACCACGAGAGAGCTGCTGTCACTCTGAACTGGAAGGTGGGGAAAGAAGGAAGTGGGTCAGAGCTCAAAAGTCAGAAACTTTCTTTGCTGTTAACAATTTTCAAAGACTTTAGTTTTAACTTCTTAAAAAATAATCTCACCAGCTTTGCTTGTTTGGTTGGAAAGTGTGTCTACAGAGCTCCTTTTACTGCCATCCCAGAAATGGAACTCTACCTTGACTTTCTAAGCATATTTTTTGATAGAAGTTTGAGTTGGCAGTTTGTCCTTCAGTGGCTTTCTCCTGGCCTTTATCATTGTGGTCCTATAGCTAATATCTCCTCCTCCTATCCTCTATTCACTGGCTGCTGTATGTTTTCTTTGCATTGGTTTTTTTAAAATTTGACTGAGGTGGTTATTGCTATGCTTTGTGCTAAATATCTGCTTTCCTTCTGAGAATCTGAAATTTTGATACATGCTAGACAGAGGGTGCCTATGTGACCAGCCCCCAGTAAAAATCCTTGTTGCTGAGTCTCTAATGAGCTTCAGTGGTAGATAACACTTTGCATGTGTTGTGACAACTTGTTGCCAGAGGAGTGAAGCACATTCTGTGTTTTTTCCATTAAGAGAAAACCCATGTAAGCTTGCAGTTGGTTTCCCCCGGACTTGATCCCATGTGAATTATCTCTTTGCTTCTTTTGCTTAATATTCTTCCACTGTAGTAAATCATAGCTGTGAGTGGGACTGTTTGCTGAGTCCTGCGAATCCTAGTGAGTCATCAAACTTGGGGGTGGTTTTGAGTGCCCCCAACTTACCAACAGTTTTTTTCTGCTGGCCTGGTGTAATTTTAAGAGTCTGCTGAAGACTTGAAGGGGTTGATATGTGGTTTTGGGCCCTTCTGTCCGTGATCTCCTTAGATTTCTAGCCACTCTGTGAACTCCTGACTCTGCCCTCTGACACTAAAGCCTGGAAGATTCTACTTTCTGTCTAAATTCTACCAGCATTCTACCTGTAGCAGATTAGGAAGCACAGAAGTCATTGGGTTCCCTTATTTTAAGGGTCCAATTTCCTTAGTTTGGGGCTTTTGGTTTCTTTTTCTTTTAAAAAAAATTTTTATTGATTGATTTTAGAGAGACAGACAGAAACATTGTGTTCTGTTCCTGTATGTGCCCTGACCAGGGATCAAACCCACAGAGTTTGTGTATCAGAACGATGCTCTAAACTAACTAACCAAGGCATCCGGCCAGGGCTTTTATGAATTGGTTTCTTTCTAGTGCTGTCAAATAATTATGTTTATAATATTTATCTAGTTCTTGCAGTAGAACTATCTGCCTGTTTTCTTATTAGTTAACAACTGTTCTTAGTAGTTAAGGCAACTCTTCCTGTTCTTTATAGGTGAAAAACAGATCTTTTCATCTAAAAAGCTATTACTGCTTTTCTAAAGTCCACCAGAATTCTTGGATACAAGCACGGTTTTTATTTAATTTTTTTCATAGTGATGCTCTTTTGTTCCATATCTGTCCATTGTTGTAAGACCCAAACCTGAAAAAATTGACTTTCATCATTGCTTAGGGTTTCAGAGTTATCCTGGCAGCCTACTTCCACTGTTCTGGGAGGAATCTGAGGAAGTATTCGCAACCAGTGTAACTGTTGACACAGTTATTGATGATGATACAATGTGACAAATTTTTTTCTGCAGTGATTGTTTTGCAACTTTGGTCTTTTTCTCGTAAGCCAATATATTTACATGTTTTGCCCTGGTGTTATTTCTCAGGCTATTTGCTATTTTAACTGCAACAATGACAGAGTGACTCTTGCTGCCTTCTCTTACTGAGCTCTTTAACCAGTTTGGGTTTCTCCGTGGATTTTTGTCCATCCTTTTCTTTCTGTCTTCTGCAACCCTGTAGCACATTTCAGCACATTCCTGGGCCTGGAGAGATACACGACTGTGCTCTGAGGTAGGTAAAATGGGTTCAGTGTTTGGAATGATCCTTATTCATTAATTTCACTGCTTTGCAAATCATCAGAGGACTTCATAATATTGAGGAAAGCCTGGTTTTACTTGTTTCACATTTTGTTTTTTTTAGATTGAGTTGTAGAAGGAAATTCTAATAAAATGAACTTTGGTTAGTTTACTATGTCACTGGTAATTAAAGAAGGCGGTTGTGATTTGGATTTGCCAGAGTGTTACTCCACATATGATTATGGGTAACAGTGCAAAACCGTACTTAGGTAATATGGATGAGATTTTTATGCTGTTCTTCATTTTGTTTTGGTTTTAAAAGGCTTAGTAGAAATTATCTGCAATTCTATACTTCTACAAAGAGTTTTGTGTAAAATTCTTTGCATTGAAGTTCTGTAACTGGAAGCAGATAGCTGCATATAGATTTTGAGAGTGACAGTTCTTTGATACTATTTTTCAGAAAATTATATTGGTGGGAAGAGGGAGAACTCAAGAAGGTACTAAGAACCAGAAAAAAAGATTTATTTATGTATCTGTCGTGTGGTATTCCTCCCTCACCACTATAATTTTAGGAAATAATTTTAAGCATAATGTGTCAGTAAAACATTTTGTTGAATTTGGGTGATACCTTTTTTGAGGGAGATTATTTTAGCCACTCAGACTAGGAATCAGCAGGACTTTACATGTAAGCTTTCAGAGGAGGAAGAATGGGTGGGGAGCGGTCCATGTCCACAGTTTAGTCTGAAATTGATATCAGAGGCCTGTAGTCGTTTCAAATAGTTGAAAAAAATAAAATATAATATTTTATGACACATGAAAATTACAAAAATTTAATTTTAGTGTCCATAAATAGTTTGTTTTTTTAATGCCACTTCACATATGTGTTGTCTGTGGCTACTTCTGTGCTACAGTGACAGAGTTGAGTGGCTGGCAGACTGCATGACTTATGTGGCCCTTTATGTGGTATTTGCCAAACCCTGACCTAATATTTCCCCTGTCACTGCCTTCTTTCATGCCTAAACAAAGTCTGACCACTGAGCACATAGGAAACATAGCATATGCCCCCACCCTAGCTGCTGAGCTGGTTCCGTCCCTCTTTTTGTTTCCTGAGAGTGTGGCAGAACCAGTGTGGGGACTGGCTAGTGCAGTTTCCAGAGGTGTCAGCAAAGACACTCATTCTGTTTCATCAGCCCCTGCTTCACCTGTAAGGAAATGGAAGAAAGGAAAATGGGGTGCTCTGGTTTACTGTACTTCATGTTTCTGGAATGGAAATTGATTGAGAAAGAAAACTAGTACTAAGCATAGTTTTATCTTGAGACAATATTTTTACCTCTTATATTTAAAACTTTAAATTATTTCAGCCATGTAATTGTTTGCATGGAATTTCCCAGAAGTATATCTTTTACTTCAGTTGAAATACTTTCACCCTTATATATATAGCTCTTCACAAGCAGAGGAGTGTATGCATGGGAGGAGGGGGCAATTACTTTCAAAGCTTCCCATGTTATATTATGGACTATGTTACCTCACATATGCAGATATGACATTACTTATAGACTGGAGATCTATTAGGTATTGAAATCTGTCTGCTGAAAAAGACGTTTATTTACTGTTAATTCTTTTTGAACAGGAACAATGATGTGATTTAATTTTAGACTTTTCTATAATTAAGGGCTCTAATTCTCTATATCCCATGTAAATATATTGAAAAGTTTTGAGGGGTTTTTTTTGTTTGTTTTGGAGGGTTTTTTTGAGAGTAGTGGAAATGATGGAGTGGGGTATTCTCTCATTCTCTAAGTGTCTATATAGTTTTACTCAGTTAGCTTCTGTTGTTTTGGAACTAAAGATACCATTATGTCATCTGACCTAACCTATAATGCCAGAGTTTATTGTTGTTGATGATAATTGATGGGCTTAGTCCCTTGTATCTTGAATTAAAGAGCTGTATGACTGTAGTCCTCTACTTAAAAGGCGTGGAGGCACATGCTGCCATTGGGAAAGCAGGCCAGTGGTTTTATGTTAACTGGAGAGGTAACAAGAGACTCTAAATAGTTCTCCAATAACATGGGGGACATTATGTCCAATACACTTTTTTTTTATGTGAGTCATAGAAGATGGCTCTTAGGTTGACTCTTCCCTCAGTATATTAGGTAATAGAATTTGTTACAGTTATAATGTTTTATGGAAAAGTGTGAATTCATAAATTTGATATGGGATATATTGATCATTAAAATAAAAGATTAACAGCATCTTCCTTTAAAATATTAGCATAAAATTAGTTAAAACCAAGATTTGAAGATAAATAACCTAACCATTCTAGATTATTTTATTACCAGGAAAGCATTATATTTTCTGTTGACCTTTTAAATTTTAAACGAACGCTTCTAAAGGATACTTGGAATACCATCCATGTTTCCGTGGTGAGCCAGTTCCATACCTCAGAAGCCCTTCATATGTTTTTGCATTTACCACAGCCAATTTATTGCTTGAATGCCTGCTGGTAGTAATTTATGGATGACCAGGCAAAAGGCTATGGAGGAACTAGTATTGTTCTAGTTATGACTGAAAACCAGTTCACATGGTTGGGTTTAAGAGTTAAAAATAAACCCTCTTTTTGAATCACAAAAAAGTATGCTACATAATGCACATTTATATAATCTGAGCTTAAAATTTTAGCATTTATTTGGCTTAATTTCATGGAAATTACAGAAATAACAACTGTTTTGTTACTTTTCTATTTTCTGATGATTTGACTCAGAGAAGAGAAGATTGTTATTGTTTATTGTGATTTTTAGTATTTTTTATATTTTGTTATTAAGCTTGTATTTTTTAGATATTATATTTATACTTTTTCTTTTTTCCTTTTATAAACAGGTTGAAAGGATCGTTGACAAAAGGAAAAACAAGAAAGGGAAGACAGAATATTTGGTCCGGTGGAAAGGCTATGACAGTGACGATGACACTTGGGAACCAGAGCAGCATCTTGTGAACTGTGAGGAATACATTCATGATTTTAACAGACGCCACATTGAAAAGCAGAAAGAAAGCACATTAACCAGAACAAATAGGACCTCTCCCAACAATGCTAGGAAACAGATTTCCAGGTCCACCAACAGCAACTTTTCTAAGACTACTCCTAAATCACTGGTGATTGGCAAGGACCACGAGTCCAAAAACAGTCAGTTATTTGCTGCCAGTCAAAAGTTCAGGAAAAACACAACTCCATCTCTCTCAAACCGGAAGAATATGGACCTAGCAAAATCAGGTATAAAGATACTTGTGCCTAAGAGTCCTATTAAGAGCAGGACCACAGTGGACGGCTTCCAGAGTGAGAGCCCTGAGAAACTGGACTCCGTTGAGCAGGGTCAGGAGGACACGGTGGCACCAGAAGTGGCAGCCGAAAAGCCAGTCGGAGCTTTACTGGGCCCTGGTGCAGAGCGAGCTAGAATGGGGAGCAGGCCCCGAATACACCCACTAGTGCCTCAGGTGTCTGGCCCCGTGACTGCAACCATGGCCACGGGATTAGCCATTAATGGGAAAGGTGAGTGTCCAGGTGAGCAGCTCAGTGGGCATCATCTCTGTCAACGGCCAGAGACTATTAACTCAAAGGTGTGTAGGTGCTCCTTCCTTATGCCTTTGTCCTCTGGACAGCTGGGAATCTGCTGTCTGTTTGTAGCAGATGTCTACTGTAACCTGTGAGAGATTTTGCCAGCTTCTTTCTTGAATTGTGATTCTCTCAATCAGCACTGGCGAGTTCTATTTAATTTGCTGCCCACAAACTACCACCATGTTGACTTCCTTTAAACAGCGTCTCACTCTAAGTAGGTAAATGCTGGTATTTTTCTTATAGGAAGTTTTATTCCAAAGCCACCTACCTTTATACATCTTAGGCACTAAGTCTTGTGTTAAGAATGTAAGTGAATTAGTACTGATTAGAGGTCATGCTTCTTATTGTACTAACTCATTTAAATAAACAAATGCCTTTCAGTAAGGGATTACCTTATAGAGCCTTAGGGACTTGTATTTGTTTTTCTGTAAGTAGACAGCTGTTTAGATCCCATTGTCCTTTTTTCAAAGTAGGAGTTGGTTCAATGTCAGTGGTATTTTCTGTTTTATTTTACCCCTGCTTCTGGATTCTGCAGCCTTGATTGTACCATGGCCTCCCCATCTCCTAAGACAGCATACCTGGGAATTAGCATAGGCAGCTTCCTTTCCTGCACTTTCCCACACCTGTCTAGCCACCAATTTGTATAGATTCCATTAAGTGTTTCTCTGATAATAAGCCCCACTTGCCCTCCCTTACACAGGCCCTAGTGAGTTCTTACCTGCCATAGCTTTCTGATTGCTCTCCCTGCATCCTGCCTTTTGAGAGCTCCTGTCCATTCTTGAATAGGAAGGGGTACCCCAGTTGCCAATCTGATGGTATGGTACCATTGCCTCAGCAAATGTGTTCCTAGGTGTCTCTACTCATCCGTTGCCTACCTTTCTCATTCTGTCTCTCCAAGTCAGTACTCCTGCCATCCCCACTGAGGCCTCTCTGCCAGGAGCATCACACCTTCCCTGCTCCTCATTTACCTCATCAACTCTGAACTATTTTCCAGTTCCAGGTTCAGTGGTTCTTGTGTCCTTTTATCTCGTGTGCTCTCCTTGCCTTCTATGTTGCAGATTGTAGTTTTCTCCTTACCAAAAGTGTTATCTCCCTTAACTAACACTTAGTAGATCGTGTAAAATGAAACAATCCTAATTTGTTTGGGGAGCTGTTTTCCTCTAAAGAGAAATATTCAGCTAAGACATTATTCTAACCATCTTGCTGTGGTGCATCCAACAAGTTTTGGTTCAGGCCCTTTTGTAGCAGTGAAGCGGGAAGCTGAAATAAGCCCTTTGCACAGTAAATTGCCATCTTGCTAGTGATTTTTAGATACCCTCTTTACCTGTATCATGCCCCCCTTCCCTACTCCAAAAGTTTTACGTTCAGCTGTGTGAAGGAACTTGTGTGAGGTCATTTACAGAGTTGACTTTCCATATTGTGGATCTGCTTATGGATATAGTTTTCTCTTACCTTATTGTAAATGGAGGACCATAGGGGTTCAGAGGGAGAAAAGACTAGAAATCATCTAATAGCGTGCTCTATTCTACATAGAGAGTTGAGTCCCCCCTGTGTTTTTCTCAGCTTTGCTCACTGCCTCCACTAGACAAAGACATATTACTTCTTTAGTGATTTTTTAGGTCCAGGCCTGTGCTAGGCTTCAGTGTTATACACAAGGCCTGGGCCTGTGCTCGCTCTCTGAGGCAAGGGTGGAACACTACAGCCTGTGAGCCAAACCGCTGCACCACTTGTTTTTGTAGGGCCTTTATGCTAAGAATGGTTTGTACCTTTTATAATTTTTGAAAAAAAATAAGTGGAATTATATTTTATGATACTTGAAAATATAAGAAATTCAGATTTGTCTTCATAAACAAAGTTTTATTACAACAGTCATGGGCATTTGTTCATTTACAGTTTATGGCTGCTTTCCAGCCATAGGGATAGGGTTGAACAGTTTGACAGTCTGACTCTACAGAATTATGTTTGCCAACCTCTGCTCTAGGAAGTCACAGTCCTCCGGCAGTATTTTTGGGAGTAGAGTGCAAGAGGACAAAAAAGGCTTAAGAACAGTGTTTTTCAACTGCTAGTCCACAGACTGGTCTGCCACAAATTTTGTGCTGGTCCATGAAAGAGTTAACCACCCCAGTGTCATGTGGAGATTATAGACCCAATGATCTTAGTCAAATTCGATTATGCTCAGAGTGCTTTCTACCTTAGTGGTCCCTGAAATAATTCTCCTAATTTCACCAGTCCCCAAGTGTAAAGAAGTTGAAAACTACTGCTTTAGAAAAGGTGTGGTTCCCTTTGATTATCCACCAAAGTTGTATGGACCTACCTTTCATTTGGGGTGGGACACAACTTTCCAAACTTTTTTGACCCTTAAGTTTTCCACAATCTTTCTTTATGACACTTATATAGGAGGGTTGGTGGCCCTCAGCAAAAGCCTTCAGTTTTGTATATGGGAAGGGGACTGGCTTCTATTTAAATAAAGGGCCGGTGACTTTCTTGTTTACTACTCTTCCTATTTCAAAAAATGTAAATGTCCTTCACAGTGCCTTTGGTTAAAACCGCAAGGGATACGTAAGCATAATATCTTAAATTATTTTACCTTGTTCTGTGGAGTTAGGTACAGTATTTGGTGTTTGAGTAAATAACTGTTTCCAGGGCCTTCATGATGGCCTTTCTCTCCTGGTCTTGAGTCCTATATACTCGCCACTTACACAAGAGGATGCATAGAAGCCACTCAGGAAAGTTTTTAGGACAGTGGTGAATGACATCCTGGTGGCCATCATTTAAATCAGGTTTGTGTATTAAGAAAGAAAAGAACCAGCACCTCCACTGCCAGGAGCCTGCAGTTGGAGTGTCCATTCTGATGGTACAAACAAGTGATGTCTTAGACATTTTGGCCACTTGCCTTTCCTTCACCCTTCCACTTTGTAGAAAGTTTCTTTTGTAGTTCCCTCTGTTGGAGTATAAGCTCCAAGATGGGATTTTGTTTTGCCAGGGTTAAATCTTATTATGTCCATACTGGTGCCTGCACATAGTAGGTACTCGGCATATGATTGTGGAGGGTATGATTCCAGACACTAAAGACAACGTGCTCTCTAAAAACAAGGATGGTAATGAGTCTTTGTAGCCCTATCACTGGGTCACACTAAATGGGAGGGAAAAACGCTAGTGAAATGGCAAGGTGTGTGGGCCAGGAGCATGGGAACATTCCAGAAAACCTTTTACTGGTTCTCAGGGTGTAGCTTTACCGAATGAAGACATACAGTACTGAAACAGTGTTAGGTTGTTGGTCTACACTCATTTTTAGAGCAGTTGTTTGGTTTTACTTTTCATATTAATTTTAGAGCTACATAAGAAAACTAATTAGTTTTTCAAAAACTAATTGAAGGAGATAATCTTGGCATCATTGCAAAATGAACCATTTATTTAAAATATGAATCAATCGTGTGTGTGAGGGATATTGTAGCTACCGAATACAACAGATATTTAAATATCTTTTTTTTTCCCCCCAGAGACAGAGAGAGGGATAAATAGGGACAGACAGACAGGAATGGAGAGATAAGAAGCATCAATCATCAGTTTTTTGTTTTGTGTTGTGACATCTTAGTTGTTCATTGATTGCTTTCTCATATGTGCCTTGACCGCGGACCTTCAGCAGACCAAGTAACCCCCTGCTCAAGCCAGTGACCCCGGGTCCAAGCTGGTGAGCCTTTGCTCAAACCAGATGAGCCCGTGCTCAAGCTGGCGAGTTCAGGATCTCGAACCTGGGTCTTCCGCATCCCAGTCCAACGCTCTATCCACTGTGCCACCACCTGGTCAGGCTAAATATCTTAACCAAAGAGTAAATGTTTCTGGAGAATTTTAACACATGATTACTTTTACAAAATAAACATGTGTATTTAATTTTTTAACTTTTTAAGTATTATACCAAGATTTAAATGATGAATATATTGCTTTACTCAGAAATATGAGCAAATTTAAAACTTAGCTATCTTCTATTGTTCTTTGAATTACTTAATCATACAAAAGAAATAATTTCTTTTATATTTTTACTTTAAATCTTCAAACAACTCTAATATATTTGATATAGGTTGAGATATATAATTAAGGTACTTTATTAATGAAAATTATATTAATGTAGCCCTTTAGTTTTCCTTATTCTTAAGTAATAATAGAGATAAGATAGCTTTCTCCAAGAGAGAGTATGAAGATATAAACAGCATTTGTTTTTATGTACTATAAATGTGAATGTCCTATGTAATGCAGAGATTTTGAATTGGGAAATTCAAGTTTGATATGAAAGTTTTTTGTTGTTTTTTAATAAAGTCACTTAGACTTAAGGATTTTAAAAATCAAACACTGAATAGGTACCTAGTGAGAACATGCAAGCCATACCTTGGACTGCAGGCAGTATTGCGGTGGTCTTCGGGCTATTCTTTAGGAGGGGTCTGCAGCCCTTAGAGCTGCTCAGGCTGTATGCTGGCCATCTTCTCCCTTCTGGGGCCGTGGGTACTCAGAAGGGATGTGGGCACTCAGAAGTGGGTTGACATTCCATTGTACTTTCTCTCATCTTTCATGGGACATGTTTTTTTTTTTTTGTTCCAAGGCTTGTTTTTCCAGCTCTTTTCAGCTGTTTTCCAGTGACGGTATTTATGGGCAAGTGCTCCCAGGTACATTGCTTGAGGGCAATAGTTAGGCCTTTCTTTTTCTTATATTCCAGCATATCCTTGTATTTTTCTACTATAGCAAGTAGGATGATCCCCTTTTTAAATTCTGAGAAGTATTTAGCAGGTTTTAAATGTTGTTTTTCATTTTCTACTCTTGTTTCTCCTGGCTGGTAACTTACCTTACAGCCTATAGTTGCAGCACCGGGGCCACAAAGTACAGGAGCTACCCTCTTTAAACAATTGCTTTAAAAACTGGATTATCTTACTTTGTTCTTTTATGAATTCAAATATGTAATTGAACACCATTCAACAAATACAACGTGTGTGTGTGTGTGTGTGTGTGTGTGTCTGTGACAGAGAGAGAGGGACAGACAGGAAGGGAGAGAGAAGAGCTGCATCAATTCTTGTTGTGACACTTTAGTTGTTCATTGATTGCTTTTTCATATGTGCCTTGACTGGGGGTTTACAGGAGACCGAGTGACCCCTTGCTCAAGCCAGCGACCTTGAGCTCAAGCTGGCAGCCTCGGGGTTTCAAACGTGGGTCCTCCACATCCCAGTCTGACACTCTACCCATTTCGCCACTGCCTGGTCAGGCAACAAATATAACATTTAAGAAAATGCTATAAATAATCCTTAAAATAAAAACGAGGTCTACACCTTACTAGTGTTTTCCCATAATGTTAGCTGTTGGATATTAAATCAAAACCAGTGGATTTAAAAGGAAAATGATTGAGGAAGTACCTTAAACCCACCACATGTGACCATCTGCTTTCCATCCCATGAGTCTGTCAGTGGAAAGAAGCTCCAGGAAAAACTGTTCAGGGAAACTTAGCTCCTTCTGAGGAGCTAGAGTATGGATTCCTCTCAATAAGAATATGGGTCATGATCTGTTTCCCCTCTCTGATTATATTGGAAGCTGAAGTGCCATATCATCAGACTTCCTCTGGGCAGAGGTCTGTGGCCCCCTCTGCCATTTATCCTTTAGGTGCTGAAGTTGGAACTTCACCTGAAACAATGTTAAGAAATCAGGGGACTAGTGCCCAGAGGCAGTAAGGTGTCCAGCTGGACCACAACAGGAATTGCCCACTAGAAAAGAGAACATCTGAAGCTGTGCTGTGTAACTGTGTGTATGTGGACTTGATCAAAAAAGATTTCAATTTGAAACCAAAAAACATTTGTTGGCACCTCCTGTATAACATGTCCCATGCTAGAAGCTTCTACATGTTTTATCTCACAAGGAGCAAACCTGTTTACAAAAAGAAAGTTTACAGAAGCTCAGCTTGAAACAAAGTGGAATAAACCTTTGAGGAAAACAAATGGACAACCTTCTACACCCCTTTCCTAAGCATTTAATAGATAGCCCAGACAAAATTGTTCCTTTGTTCCTTTTTGAAGTGAGCTTAGTGGTTCTCGAAACAGAGAGTTGTCCCATTAGAGCCTGAGCTCTACGTCAATTCGACTTCCCAGCACAGTGAGACACTCCTGCTTACCAGCAGGGCTGACAGCCTCTTGAGACTACTCTTGAGATAGCTATGAGAATTCTACTTATCAGTCCCGAAACCAGTTGCCACTGGAAGGAAGACACAACTGACACACAACTTGGTTGCAACAATCACACAGGCAGTTTATTACTAACAAATCCAATGGCGTGCCTGGTTGCAGCTTAATGGGGACTTGTCGGTGTGCTCCTCTCGGCTGTTCTTGGTCAGAGCAGCATGGAGACAGTCCATGTTCAATGTTGGATTCTAGACGACTAACTGCACCTGGGGGCCCCTGGACTTTAGTACCCTTTTCTGGCATACTCCTTCTAACAGGTGTTAGTCTATGGTATTATCACATCAACCCACTTGTTGGTAGTTACTCCCAGGGAGCTCTTTTTATATATGATTTCACACACACACTAGCTGGGCCCTGCGCAAAAGGCATATTCTTGCCTATCATATCATCTGTACACACTAGATTAGTTCCCACCCTGAAGGGATAGCCTTATTCATTTGCCTTAATGGCTTTTAATATTGTATCCTAACTTATTTCTATATATCTTCTATATTTTTCTATATTTCTATATATTTAATTACTGTAACATTATATTACTGTAACAAGAGTGCTTTAGAGTCTAGTATAGTTTTAGGCACAGAGCCCAACAGAGAATATACTCTTATCCCGCAGTAGCCTCCTCTTAATGAGTTGGTCCCCCCAAGAATGTTTGTTTTAATTAAAGCTTACAAATGTGCTGGTATTCACCAGTCATTGAGGAAGAGTCAAGGCCTTTAAAAAGGGGTGCTTTCATTTGCCACTTGTTTGAAGAGCCCAGCCCTTTTCTTAAAGTATGGATCACTGATTGGAGTTCAGTTTTATGTGAAGCACAGCATATTGCATCATCTGCTAATTCTGCTTTGGATTTCTTAAAAATGATACTTAAAAATCTGAGAGCACAGTTCTAGAATTTTTCATTCTTCCCATTTTCCACTTCTGTTTTGGCAATGGCTTTTAATCTTAAGAGCCTTTCCAAAGTATTAGACATAATTTTCATTAAAACTTGCCATTTTATAATCATCTGTATTATCTAAAAAGATGAATTAAATATGATAAGTGCAACTGACCTAAGAAGCTTAGGGAATAAAGCCAGCCAGTTCTTTTTTTTTTTTTTTTTTTTCCCAAGAGAGAGAGGGTTAGATAGGGACAGACAGATGAGAAGCATCAATTTTTTGTTGCAGCACTGTAGTTGTTCATTGATTGCTTTCTCATATGTGCCTTGACCACGGGCCTTCAGCAGACCGAGTAACCCAGGGGTCCCCAAACTACAGGCCACGGGCACATGCAGCCCCCGCCGCACTTCAGGAAGGAGCACCTCTTTGATTGGTGGTCAGTGAGAGGAACATAGTTCCCATTGAAATACTGGTCAGTTTGTTGATTTAAATTTACTTGTTCTTCATTTTAAATATTGTATTTGTTCCCGTTTTTTTACTTTAAAATAAGATGTGTGCAGTGTGCATAGGGATTTGTTCATAGTTTTTTTAATAGTCCGGCCCTCAAACAGTCTGAGGGACAGTGAACTGGCCCCTGTGTAAAAATTTTGGGGACCCCTGGAGTAACCCCTTGCTCAAGCCAGCAACCTTGGGCTCAAGCTGGTCAGCTTTGCGCAAACCAGATGAACCTGCGCTCAAGCTGGCAACCTCAGGGTTTTTGAACCTGGGTCCTCCGCGTCCCAGTTCGATGCCCTATCCACTGCGCCACCGCCTGGTCAGGCTAAAACCAGCCAGTCCTTAATAATCATGTCCCAGAAGAAGGAAACTTTGTGGGCTCTATTGAGCCCTTGCCTGTCTGCCGAGCTCTGTACTGTGCTTATTTGGAGGAGCTTTCTTCTGTATTTCGAAGGTGTTATGGTCTGTTCAGGGATGGTTAGGACTCAGAATAGTGTTGACCCATTGAGCCACTTTAGAGCTCTTGCAGACTTTTTTTTCCTATCACACAGTGCCCAACCAGTAGCGTCAGAAGCATCTGGGACCTGTCAGAAATGCACATTTCTGGGCTCCACTCACACCTACCTGTACTGAAATCTCAGGTTGGGTCCAGCAGGCTGTTTACAAATCCTCTGGTTGGCTCTGGAGCTCACCAAGTTTAAAAACTGTCATCCCATCTATATACTGTGTTGTGTAAGTTTGTAGTTTTATAGAGTAATCTGGGAAATTAATACAAATACACTGTTAAATTTTTTTGTTACAGTATATTTTAGATTCTTATAGTTAGGTGTGTTTTGTTCCTGTTCTGTATTGAGATTGTTTGGCTTTAATGTATCTTGATTTTAAATTGTCTCTAGGCATTCCTATCCTTTTTTTTGTGGGGGGGTTGGTTTTTGTTTTCTTTTAGCAAGAGACAGACAGGCAGGAAGGGAGAGATGCGAAAAGCATCAATTCTTCATTGTGGCACCTTATTTATTCATTGATTGCTTTTTCATATGTGCCTCGATGGGGGGGGGTTGCTACAGTAGAGCGAGTAACCCCGGGCTCAAGCCAGTCACCATGGGGTCATGTCTAGGATCCCGAGCTCAAGCCGGTGACCCCGAGCTCAAGCTGGTGAGCCCGTACTCAAACCTGCGACCTCAGGGTTTCAAACCTGGATTCTCTGCGTCCCAGTCTGACTCGCTATCCACTGCGCCACCACCAGGTCAGGCACTTTAGTTGTTTGTTGATTGCTTCTCATACATGCCTTGAACAGGGGGCTCTAGATGAGCTAGTAACCCCTTGTTCAAGCCAGTGAGTGACCTTGGGCTTCAAGACTGCGACCTTTGAGCTCAAGCCAGCAACCATGGGGTCATGTCTATGATCTCTTGTTCAAGCCAGTGACCCTGCACTCAAGCTGGTAAGCCTGTGCTTACTCCAGCAATCTTGGGGTTTTGAACCTGGGTCCTCGCCTCAGTGCCCCAGGTCGACACTTCATCCATTGCTCCACCACTGGTCTGGCAGCATTTGTATTGTTTTTAATGAATATTTCAATAATTACAAAAGAATGAATGTCAGGAAAACATTACTAAATAATTAAAACATCTAAAAAAAAAGTAATCCCACCCAAGCCCCACCTTCTCCTAACAGTTTTTTTTCTCTACAAATTGGATAAACATGCATTCTGTTAAATTTGTCATTGGCCTCATACTTATGTTCTACAATTTAGGGGCTTTTGTTTTTTAAATTTTTATGATACTTTTGGGGTATTTTTTATATACATACAAATATCTATCAGTGATTTAGTGTCAGTGTTTCTCAGCAGTGGGCGCTTTGGCATTTGGGCTTGGACACGTCCCTGCATCTCTGGTCCTATCACTAAGATGCTAATAAATGGCCCCAGGCATCCCAACAAATTAGTGACTTGGTCCCACCTGCCTGAATACCCACATTCCCTCAAGGGGCCTGTGTCTGGGTGTATCTAGTAGGTGAGAAGCACCATTGTAGATCCGTAAATGAATACAGGTGACCTTTGAACAATGTGTGGGTCCATTTACATGTGGATTTTTAAAATAAATTTACTGGTATTTTATTTTGAGATTTCCTTACTACTTTAAAACAATCATATTGTTATTGCTTTATCAGTGTACGAAGCACTATAAACCTGTAAGTAAATATGAATTTATTTTTCACATCTTCTTACTTTTGATGCTTAGTGTTAGTAATACATATAATATCTACAGTGTTTTGTATCATAGAAGACAACATTGATGAAGGTATCAGCAGATGATTCATCTTGTAAACATGACATAAATGTATGGCATCTATAAATACAGTACAATACTGTAAATGTGTGTTTATTTTGTGATTTCATAACAGTTTCTTTTCTTTAGCTTTATTGTAAGAATACAGTGCACAATACATATAACATACAAAATATGTGTTAATCAACTGTTTATGTTATTGCTCAGACTTTCGTTTGACACTAGGCTATAGTCAATTTTGGGGAGGGGGGGTCCAAAGTTAGACTTGGGTTTCTAGCTGCATAGGTGTTTGGTGTTCTAAACTCCTGCATTGTCCAAGGGTCAAATCTGTACTCTGTTTGTTTTATTTTATCCAGAAATTAAATTTAAGGGGGTGGCATTGATTAATAAAGAGTACATAGGTTTCAGGTAAACATTGCTATAGCATTTGAACTGTTCTTTGTGCTGTGTGCCCGTCACCCACAGTCACATCATGTTCTGTCACTGTCTGTTGGTCCCTTTTTACTCCCCTCCCCCTATCTTCTCTCTGGTAACAATTTCACTTTTTTTGTTGGGGTTTTTTTTTTTGTTTTTTTTTTGAGAGAGAGAGAGAGAGAGAGAGACAGAGGGACAGATAGGGACAGACAGACAGGAAGGGAGAGAGATGAGAAGCATCAATTCTTTATTGCAGCACCTTAGTTGTTTATTGATTGCTTTCTCATATGTGCCTTGACCAGGGGGCTACAGTGGAGCAAGTGACCCCTTGCTCAAGCCAGAGACCTTTGGACTCAAACCAGAGACCATGGAAGTCATATCTATGATTCCACGCTCAAGCCAGCAACCCTGCGCTAAAGCTGATGAGCTTGTGCTCAAGCCAGCGACCTCAGGGTTTTGAACCTGTGTCCTCTGCATCCCAGTTTGATGCTCTGTCCACTGCGCCCCCACCTGATCAGGCTAACAATTTCATTTTTTTTTCCCTGAAGTGAGAAGTGGGGAGGCGGAGAGACAGACTCCCCTTTGCGCCCCACTGGCATCCACTTGGCATGCCCACTAGGGGCCTCTGCCCAATCTGGGGCCTTGCTCGGTCACAACCCTTGCCATTCTAGCACCTGAGGCGGAGGCGGTGGAGCCATCCTCAGCATCTGTGCCAACTTTGCTCCAGTGGAGCCTTAACTGCAGGAGGGGAAGAGAGAAATAGAGAGGAACGAGAGGGGGAAGGGTGGTAAAGCAGATGGGCACTTCTCCTGTGTGCCCTGACTGGGAATCAAACCTGGGATGTCTACACACTGGCAAACACTCTACCGCTGAAGCAACTGGCCAGTCTAACAGGTATGGGATGGTATCTCACTGTATTTCTGATTTCTATTTCTCTAATAGTGAAGATGAGCATCTTTTCAAATACCTGTTTGTTGTTCATGTTTTAATGAGAGAACTCTGTTCAGGTTCTCTCCCCATTTTTTAATTGGATTGTTTGCTTATTTGTTTTTGAGCTTTGTGCATTCTTTATATATTTTGGATATTAACCTCATATCAGAGTTGTTGTTTGTGAATATCATCTCCAGTGTGGTTGGCTGTAAGATTGTGAGTGCCCGTAAATGGGCGTTTTTTTATTTAAGTGAGGAACAGGGAGGCAGACAGACTCATGCATACACCCCCACCAAGATCTACCAAGAAAGCCCCCTATGAGGTGATGCTCTCTGCCCATCTGGGATCCTTGCTCCATTGCTTGAAAACCGAGCTATTTTAGTGTCTGAGGCAAGGCCATGGAGCTATCCTCAGCGCCCCGGGCCAACTGACTTCAACTAAGCCAAGGCTGCGGGAGGGGGAGAGAGAAATAGAGAAAGAGAAGGTAGAGGAGAAAGGTTGGAGAAGCAGATAGGCACTTTTCTAGTGTGCCCTGATAGCGAATTGAACCTGGGACATCCACAAAACAGACCAACACTACCACTGAGATAACCGGCCAGGGCCTGTTTACCTATTCTTAATCAACTTTTAAATGTCTGTCAGATGAGAAGGTAGCAAAAGGTTAATTTTAAAACATTGAAATTTTATTTTCACAGCCTATATTTGTCTGTTTGCATTTAGTTTTCTGTTAATTCCCTTTATATATCCCTTATTTTGGGAGGTGGGTAACTTTTTCCAAATATGAAGACTTGAGAATGTACATGTCATCATTAGTCAGGGACCACATTAAATCTTCATGTGTGAGCTGTGGTGTGCAAACTTTAAAGGGAGCATTTTAGAAAACGTCACTGACACTTTGTCGTCCTGGCCCCCACCGAAGAACTGAATTTTATACCAGAAGTCAGAAGTAATAGGGCATCTGATTTCTGTCTTAAGGGATTTATAAGAATTTAATGAGAACACCTCAAATTAATTTGCATAACTTTGTGGTTCTTGCTTAGTCTTGACCATACCAAAGTGTATTTTATTGCCATATTTCCCTAGGTATAAGATGCTCCCATGTACTCAATATAAGATGCACCATAAGTTTAGGGCCCAAAATTTGAAAAAAATATATATATTACATAAAGTTATTGAACTCAAGTTCTGTGTTTTTTTAAGTTTAAGAGTTCCTTTATTTTATTTTTTTGTTATATAGATTCTAGTGTTGCCCCAAATGCATTCCCCCGCCTCCTTATTTCCTACAACATGTCCCTTGCCCCCCTCCCTACAGCGCCCTCCACCCTTCCCTACAGGTTTATCCCATCCTATCATCCCCTTTCCCTCTGTCCTCTTTTCCTCTGCTCCCTTTGATCCCTCCTCTGTCTCAATTCTGTTCCTCAGTTCTCATTGTTCCTTGGATTCCTCAAATGAGCGAGGTCATATGATATTTTTCTTTCTCTGCCTGGCTTATTTCATTAAACTTAATAGTTTCCAGGTCCATCCATGTTGTTGCAAAAGGTTATGTTTCCTTCTTTACATGGCCCCATAGTATTCAATTGTATACATGTACCACTGCTTTTTAATCCACTTGTTCATTGACGGACCTCTTGGGCTGTTTCGAGATCTTCCCTATTGTGAACAATGCTGCCATAAACATGGGGGTGCATTTCTTTTTTTCAGTCAGTGATATGGTGTTCTTGGGATATATTCCTAAAAGTGGTATAGCTGGGTCAAAAGGCAGATCTATTTTTAATTATTTGAGGAATCTCCATACTGTTTTCCACAGTGGCTGCACCAGTCTGCATTCCCACCAGCAGTGCAGGAGGGTTCCCTTTTCTCCACATCCTCACCACCACCTATCCTGTGCTGTTTTGTTAATGAGCACCATTCTGACTGGTGTGAGGTGGTATCTCATTGTGGTTTTAATTTGCATTCCTTAATGATTAGTGATGTTGAATATTTTTTCATCTCTATTGGCCATCTGTATGTCCTCTTTGGAGAAATGTCTGTTCATTTCTTGTGCCCATTTTAGGATTGGATTGTTTGTCTTTGTGTTGTTTTACAAGTTCTTTATAAATTTTGGTTATTAACTCTTTGTCAGACGTATTGTCGAATATATTCTCCCATTGTGTGGTTTGTCTTTTTATTCTGTTCATATTGCCTTTAGCTGTACAAAACCTTTTTAGTTTGATATAGTACCATTTGTTTATCCTGTCTTTTATTTCACTTGCCCGTGGAGATTAATTGGCAAATACGTTGCTGTGAGAGATGTTGGTGAGCTTACTGCCTATGTTTTCTTCTAAGATGCTTATGGTTTCACGACTTACATTTAAGTCTTTTATCTATTTTGAGTTTATTTTTGTGAATGGTATAAGTTGGTAGTCTAGTTTCACTTTTTTGCAGGTAGCTGTCCAATTTTCCCAACACCATTTGTTAAAGAGACTGTCTTTGCTCCATTGTATGCTCTTACCTCCTTTGTCAAATATCAGTTGTCCATAAAGATGTGGGTTTATTTCTGGGTTCTTTGTTTTGTACATTGATGTATATGCCTGTTCTTATGCCAGTAACAAGCTGTTTCGAGTACAGTGACCTTGTAGTATATCAGGAAGTGTAATACGTCCCACTTTATTCTTTTTTTTTTTTTTCAAGATTACTAAGGCTATTTGTGTTCTTTATTGGTTCCATATAAATTTTTGGTATATATGTTCTATATCTTTGAAATATGTCATTGGTATTTTAATTGGTATTGCATTGAATTTATAAATTGCATTGGGTAGTATAGACATTTTGATGATGTTTATTCTTCCTAACCATGAGTGTGATATATGCTTCCACTTGCTTGATTTCTTTTATCAATGTTTTGTAATTTTCCAAGTAAAGTCTTTAATCTCCTTGGTTAAATTTATTCCTAGGTACTGTTTTTTTGTTGTTGTTGTTGCAATAGTGAAGGGGATTGTTTCCTTAATTTCTCTTTCTCACAGTTCATTGCTGGTGTATAAAAATGTCTCTGATTTCTGTGTATTGATTTTATACCCTGCCACTTTGCTGAATTCATTTATCAGGTTAGGTAGTTTTTTGACTGAGACTTTAGGTTTTCTATGTACAATATCATATCATCTGCAAATACTGATAGTTTTACTTTTTATTTTTCAAATTGGATGCCTTTTATTTCTTCTTCTTGTCTGATTGCTGTGGCTAGGACTTCCAGGACTATGTTGAATAAGAGTGGTGAAAGGGGGCATCCCTGCCTTGTTCCTCATCTTAAGGGGATTGCTTTAAATTTTTGTCCATTGAGTATGATGTTGGCTGTGGGTTTGTCACAGATGGCCTTTATCATGTTGAGGTATGTTCCCTGTATTCCCAATTTGCTGAGAGTTTTGATCATGAATGGGTGCTGGATTTTATCAAATGCTTTTTCTGCATCTATTGAAATTATCATGTGGTTTTTGTTCTTCCTTTTGTTTATGTGATGAATCACATTGATTGATTTATGAATATTGTACCATTCTTCCTCCTCTGAATGAATCCCACTTGACTGATGTATGATTTTTTTTCATGTATTGCTGGATCCGGTTTGCTAATATTTTGTTGAGGATTTTTGCATCTAAGTTCATCAAGGATATTGGCCTATAATTTTCTTTATTTGTGTTGTCTTTGCCTGGTTTTGGAATCAGAATTATGCGTGCCTCATAAAAGGAGCTTGGAAGTCTTTCTTCCTCTTGAATTTTTTGAAATAGCTTGAGAAGTATAGGAGTTCTTCTTTGAATACTTGGTAGAATTTCCCTGTGAAGCCATCAGCCCAGCGGTTTTGTTTGTTGAGAGTTTTTTGATAACTCTTTCGATCTCATTTGTTGTAATCAGTCTGTTTAGGTTTTCTGCTTCTTCCAGATTGATTTTTGAAAGATTATATTTTTCAAGGAATTAGTCCATTTCACCTAGGTTGTCTAATTTTTTCGCATACAGTTCTTCATAGTATTTTTTTTACAATATTTTGTATTTCAATTGTGTCGGTTATTTTTCTCTACTCTCATTTCTAATTTTACTTATTTGAGTCCTCTCTCTTTTTTTATTGGTGAGTCTGGTTAAAGGTTCATCGATCTTGTTTACCCTTTTAAAGAACCAGCTCTTGGTTTCATTGATCCTCTGTATGTTTCTTTAGCTTCTATGTCATTTATTTCTGCTCTGATCTTTATTATTTCCTTCTTTCTACTTCCTCTGGGCTTTACTTGCTGTTCTTTTTCTAGTTCTTTTAGATACATGTTGTTTATTTGAGCTTTTTCTAGCTTCTTAAAGTATGCCTGTAGTGCTATGAACTTCCCTCTCAGTACTGCTTTTGCTATATCCCTTAAATTTTGAGTTATTGTACGCTCATTATTATTCGTTTCTAGGAATTTTATGTCTTCTTTGATCTCATTGTTAATCCATTTATTATTTAATATGCTATTTAGTATCCATGTGTTTGAGAAGTCTTTAGTTTTTCTGTTTTAGTTGATTTCCAGTTTTATGCCATTGTGATCAGAGAAAGTTTGCTTGATATGATTTCAATCTTCTTAAATTTGTTGAGACCGCTTTTGTGCCCTAACATGTGGTCTATCCTAGAGAATGTATCATGAGCACTTGAAAAGAATGTATGATATATTCTTCTGCTTTAGGGTAAAAGGTTCGGAAGATATCTATAAATTCCATTTGATCTAGTGTATCCTTTAAGTCTGCTGTTTGTTAATTTTCTTTCTTGAGGATCTATCTAGTGATGTTAGCGAGGTATTGAAATCCCTTACTATTATAGTGTTGCTGTTGATCTCGCCCTTTATATCCATCAATGTCTGCTTTATATATTTAGGTGCTCTTATATTAGGTGCGTAGATGTTTATAATGTTTATATCTTCCTGTTGGATTGCTCCCTTTATCATTATGTAGTGACCTTCTTTATCTCTAACTATAGTCTTTGTTTTAAAGTCCATTTTGTCTGATATGAGTATTGCTGCCCCAGCTTTGTTTTCCATTTGCATGAAATATTTTTTTCCATCGTTTTACTTTCAGTCTATGAGTATTTTTTGTTTTGAGGTGTGTCTCTTTTAGACAGCATATGTATGGGTCCTGTTTTCTTATCTATGCAGCTACCCTGTGTCTTTTGATTGGATCATTTAATCCGTTTACATATAAGGTTATTATTGATATGTAGTTGTTCATTGCCATTTTATTCTTTAAAGCTTTATTCCTCTTTTACTCTATTCTTTTCCCTTTTTGTTCTGTTTACAGCAGGCTCCTTAACATTTCTTGCAGCATTGGTTTGGTTGTAATGAAGTCCTTGAGTTTTTTTTTGTCTGGGTAGCTTGTATTTCTCCTTCAGTTTTAAATGATACCCTTGCTGGATAAAGAATTCTGTAGGCTCTTGTTCTGCATTACTTTGAATATTTCTTGCCATTCTTTTCCGTCCTCAAGTGTTTCTGTTGAGAAGTCAGATGTTATTACCTTTATGGGGGCTCCTTTGTAGGTGATAACCTTTTTTTCCTCTAGAAGCTTTTAATATTTACTCTTTAGCTCTTAGATTTGGTATTTTAATTATGATGTGTCTTGGTGTGGATTTCATTGGATTTCTCTTTAATGCAGTAGTTCTCTGTGCTTCATGAATTTGTGTGACTCTTTCCTGCATCAATTTAGGGAAGTTTTCAGCTGTGATTTCATTGAACAAGGTCTCTATCCCTTGTTCTTTCTTTTCTTCTTTAGGAACCCCTATGATGCGGATGTTGTTTCTCGAGCTCTCTTAGAGTTTCCTCAGATTTCTTCAGCCTCTTTTCTTTTTGCTGCTCCATGTCTGTGTTTTTGTTTATCTTCTCTTCTAAATCGCTGATTCGATCCTCTGCTTCATCCAGCCTGCTTTTAATTGTTTCCAGTGTAGTCTTCATTTCTGCTATTGTATTTGTCATTTCTGACTGGTTCTTTATTATTTCAATGTCCTTTTCGATGCTTGTAATTTCTTTATGTGCTCAGTGTGTCCATCCATTGTTGTTCTAAGATCTTTAGCCTTCTAATAATCATTATTTTAAACTTTGCATCTGGTAGTTTGGTTATTTCCATATCACTCAGTTCATTTTCTGGAGGTTTTTCTTGTTGATTCATTTGGATTGTACTTTTCTGTCTCCCCATTATGTCTGTGTGTTTGTAGAGCTTGTTGAGTCTAGGGTTGGTGTTGTCTGCCTCCAAGTTTCAGTTGTGTTCTTGAACTCAAGTTTTATTTATCATAAAATTTATACAACTTTTTATCACTGTCCAAACTCCCATTCATTAGCTTGTCCTCATATGTGTCTGATGACGAATCACTGTCTTCAACAATGATCAGAAAAACAAGCGCAAAAAAGCAGGAAATAGAAAAAAAATCTATAACCACTGTATAAGACGTACCCAGTTTTTAGACCACAGTTTGGGGGGGGTGCTCCTTATACATGGGGAAATATGGTAACATACAGTTTTGTAATTTAAAAGAAATATGGATTCCTTAGGTCATATATGAAAAGAGAACTCTCTGACTTTAGTTCTTCCTCCTCTTAAACCTTATAACTGACTGGTACAAGGGCAGAAGAAAGGAAATCATATATTCAAGTGAAAATCCTTTTTTTTTAAAATGTGTGCTCTGCCTGACCTGATCATGACACAGTGGATAGAACATTGCACTTGGGATGCTGAGGACCCTGGTTCGAAACCCCATGGTTGCTGGCTTGAGTGTGGGCTCATCCTACTTAAGCATGGGCAGGCTCACCAGCTTGAGTGCTAGGTCACTGGCTTGAGCAAGGGGTCACTTGCTGTGCTGTAGCCCACTGGTCAAGGCACATATGAGAAAGCAATCAGTGAACAACTAAGGAGCCGCAACAAAGAATTGATGCTTCTCATCTCTCTCCCTTCCTATCTGTATGTCTCTGTCCTTCTCTCTCTGCCTCTCTGTCTCTTTCTATAACATACACACAAAGAAATGTTTGCTCTGGTTGCTGCCTGTTGTTCAGGGATGGACACCTGTGAAAAATTGTTTCTGTATTCTTATTTTTATTACTATAATCTACAGCAGGTTACTGGTCTTTTAGAATATTCCTCTAATGACATCCTATAATTTTAGATGAGAGCAGCCACACACACACATGTACACCATATATATATGATTTCCATCCAGTCTGAGTTCCCAGGTGTTGTTCTGTTGCCTTTGTTTTGTCTCAAGTTCCTCTAACATTCTTCTTCCTCTTCCAGAGAATGTATGTTAATGAGTAAGATGAAAGAACATGATTTGATAAAAGCAACTCAGCAGAGTTGGTGGGAGAAGAGGACTTCTATTTAGTTATTCAGTGTTACATTGGTTACAGGGGAATTTTTAGAAGCATAATTCACAGTATTAATAGTGCTATATTAGTTGAGACTTTTATCCTGTCTCAAGTGAGTGAACCTTAACTCTAATTGACTTAAAAAGCCTATCAAGCCTGACCAGGCGGTGGCACAGTGGATAGAGCGTCGGACTGGGATGTAGAGGACCCAGGTTTTCGAGACACCGTGGTCGCTAGCTTGAGCACGGGCTCATCTGGTTTGAGCAAAGCTCACCAGCTTGGATCCAAGGTCGCTGGTCAAGCAAGGGGTTACTCGGTCTGCTGAAGGCCTGCGGTCAAGGCACATAAGAGAAAGCAATCAATGAACAACTAAGGTGTCGCAACAAAAAACTGATGATTGATGCTTCTCATCTCTCTCTGTTCCTGTCTGTCTGTTTCTCTCTCTCTCTCTCTCTCTCTCTGACTCTGTAAAAAAAGAAAGCCTATCAAAAATGGTATCAGTTGGCTCTCTACTTCTTGGCTCTGTGCTTTATTCTAGCAACTCCTTCCCTCATAGAAGCAAATTCTAGCAGGTATCCTAACCTCTTAGCAAACCAGGAAGAAAACAGTTTTTTTCTTTCCCAAAACTTTCAAGGGTTGAGATCAACTTCATACAAATTCTCGTTCCCCAAGGGAAATCCTGGGCTATTAACAAAAATGGAAATGGCCACTGCTTTTAACAGTTTTGAAACAAAGTTTTGGGTACATTTGAAATATAGTAACTGCTTTTCTAAGTTACAGAATATCATGAGTATTATATATATTCATAGTTTGAATAGTAATAATTTGCAATTAATGTCATGTTTCAGCTTTTGGGTAGTCCTTTCAAACTATACTTAATCTTCATTCTCAACATGCTTGTGCCTGTTGCTTACCATAGACTGAACTTGTTTTTTTACTTTCTATTTTTGAATCTGAGTTTGGTGCTTTTCTAGGTTAGTCACATTTTTTAAAAAGTTTTTTTGTTTTTCATTTGTTATGTTGACATGGTTTCAAGTGTCCCACTCAATATAAAACCCTCTACACACTGCATCATGTATCACCCATTCCCATGCAAAATCTCTTTCCACTCCTATTTTCCCTTTGCCCTCTCTCCCCCTACCTTCACCCTACCGTTCCCTATAGCTGTTGCTACCTTGTTGTCTGTATATATTTGTTATGTGCATATGTTTTTGGCTAATCCCTTCACCTTTGATCCAGTCTCCTTTTCCCCCTTCCCTGTGACAGCTGTCTGTTCCCTGTGACCTTGCTTCTATTTCTGTTTCGTGCCTCAGTTCACTTTGTTCATTAGATTCCACGTATAAGTGATTTTGTATGACATTTATCTTTCTCTACCTGACTTATTTCACTTAGCATAGTAATCTCCAGGCCCATCTATGCTGTCACAAGCATTAAGGGTCCAGTCTTTTTCTCAGCTGTGTTGTATTCCATTGTGTATATGTACCACAGCTTTTTTTAATCTACTTGTTCACTGATGGAAGCTTGGGCTGTTTTCAGATCTTGGCTATTTCAAACAACACTGAAGTGAAGATGGAGGCACATATCTTCAAGTCATTCACATTTTTAATTAAAAATGAAGAAAGCCTGTTTAAAACCTCTGATTATCAGAAACTTCTGGAAGGAAGACACTAAGGAGTCAGATTATCCGAGGTTCTTTTGTTTTGTGTGACTTGGACACTTGGACTGAAGGGAAAAGAGCTGATTCCCCAGAGGAATCCGAGAAAGTAAATCCTGGTAAGAAAGATACAGAGAAAGATCCGGAACAGATGCTAAGACTTTAAATTGTAAAATGGGAAAGCACTGTGGCATTTTTAAAATAATCTTTAGAGTCTTCTACATTGTTTCTCAGTTGTTTATGTATAATTTGTGTTCAATTAACATGAGTGAGTTGCTGGAGGAATTTCTTTTACTGTTACTTTTACTTTCATTATTGGTGTTGTCTACAAAAAGGAAGTGAAAAAGAAACAAGATTTGTGGAGTAGTTGGGAGAAGAGGCCAGGGAAGCAAGAGCCTTGGCATGTTTTGGAATGATATGTAATTCTTCAAGCTAGAAAACTGAAGAAAACATCTGTAGGTTAATGGTGCAGAAAATCTTCTTAACATGTCAGTGAATGATTTTGCTGTGTGACAGTATCCAGGAGGCAACTTTATATAGATAACTAAGGCCCCTTATCCAGTGTCACCAGAGGAGTTTCAGAGTAGAGCCTTTTCATTGTTTGGCTACTGTCCATCTCAAAATAATGGAAAGAACTTCAATGTGTGATTCTGTGCGTTTCCTTATCGTTACCCCCAAGCTACGGCCTCTGAAGCCTTTTCCTGTAATTCTTCCCAGTTGGTCTGGCTTTCTCCCCCTTCTTATCTGCTCCATAACTCAGCAATACACCTGTAGCATTTATAGCAGTGTCTTCATCAAATTCTCCGACATTCTCAACCTCCTGATAGAGGATTTCCCATTCACCTTCCTGCACTGACTGAACTCGGAAACCTGATCCACAGGCCTGTTTCTCCTCCAACAGCCTCTGGCCTACCTAGGTACTCATCCAGCAGTGCTTCAAGACTCCCTTGTGGGAGTAAAAAGCAACCACTTCCAAGCTCACTCAGATGGAGGCCCTTGTTGGGGCTTTTCTGATTTCCTCCCTCGTCACTGTCTGACCAGCCTCATGGTCCTCTTTCAGCATTCCTCAAAGACTAGGGCTTCTCAGTCAATCGCTGACACCTCATCTCTAACCCTAGTAGTGTTTATCGTGTCCCTGTGTTGTGCTAGCTTTATTACATCCATCTGTTGCCAGCCAGCACAACTAGTACTGCTAAAGAATGCCCATCCTACTGATAAAGAAGACGAGAATTCATTAGCCATTTTTCCGCAGGGTTTCACTCTTTAAAAATTTGATTTCACCTTGATTTTCACTTTCAAGCTGAATTTCTAGAGAATATGGTTCATAGTTGCTTGTTCTTTTCCTTTCCCACTCACTCTTCAGTCTGGTTCCTGTCATATATCACTGTACAGGCAGGCATTCAGTACCTTGGCCACTGGTCATCGCCCAGGTACTAAGTCTGGTGCTTCAGTCTTCATCAGAACAGGTTACTTCCAGCCACATTTATTATGATTCACTATGTTTTGTTTTTGTTTTTATTATTTTTATTTTTATTTTTTGTACTTTTCTGAAGCTGGAAACGGGGAGAGACAGCCAGACAGACTCCCGCATGCGCCTGACTGGGATCCACCCAGCACGCCCACCAGGGGCGACACTCTGCCCACCAGGGGGCGATGCTCTGCCCCTCTGGGATGTCGCTCTGCCGCGACCAGAGCCACTCTAGCGCCTGGGGCAGAGGCCTTAAGTTTACCATTTAAACACTATAGTTACCATTTTATAGTTCAGAAGGGTAAACACATTTACTTTGTTGTGCAACTGCTTTCTAGAACTTCTCATTTTACAAAACTGACACACTGTACTTCTTATAAATAAACACTGATGCCCTCCCCCAACCCAAAGCCCTGACAACCACCATTCTACTTTGTTTCTGGGATTCTGATTACTTTAGGTATCTTATATGAGTAGAGTTACACACAGTATTTTTCTTTTGTGTCTGGCTTATTTCACTTAGCATAATGTCTTTGGGGTTCATTTATGTTGTAGCCTGTGACAGGGTTTCCTTTTTAAGACTGCATGATATGTATTTCATGATATATATATATATATATATATATATATATATATATATATACACATGTATATACACACACACACATTTCCTTTATTCACTTATCTTTTGATGGACATTTGTATTTCCTCCACCTCTTGTGAATTATGCTACAGTGAATATGGGTGTATAGATATCTCTTTGAGATCCTGCTTTGAATGCTTTTGGATAAGTAATAGGAGTAGAATTGCTGGATCAAATAGTTCTATGGTTAATTTTTTGAGGAACCTCAATTCTGTTTTCAGTAGTAGCTTCACCATTTTATATTCCCACCAACAGTGTATAAGGGTTCCAATGTCTCCACCTCCTCACCAACACTTCTTATTTCATCTTTGTTTTTAAATGCTTGTTTTTAGAACACTACTATTCTTTGTTCATCTTTTACAGTTTTCTTTCACCTCTGGCAGTTTCCTTTATTTTTCTTAAGCTAAGACAGCATAAGATTTGATTCATTGTATACATGTTACCTTCAGCCATAACTGAGAACCGAACTAGTCCAGAATGTCACTGGTCCAGGGCAAAGGACCAAAAATGACTTTTCACTTTTTGTACAAGCAAGATGGGTCTTTCACAGGTTGTCACAGCATTCACATGGCAGTAGATTTATTAGATCCCATTGATAAATTCTAGATACTTCTAGGCATGCAGTCCAACCATTAGTATCAGTGTCCCTGGCCACTGGCTTTCCCTTTTTTGCTCCTGTGGCTTCTGCGAGTGCACCAGCTAACAGTGTACTTGGACCTTGGCCTCATCTTTCTTTTGTGGTTCCACCTACTCATTTGCTTTCTCCACTTGGTTCTCATAATGCACAGGTTTCTAAGAAGATGGCACTAAGGTGGTTGCTTTTCAACAGCCTTTGTGGCTGTTTTTCTGCCATCCCGTAAGTGGCACAATTCCTAAGACTGCTTGCCATGGCACCCATACACAGGAGGATATTTATGTGGTGCATGGGGCCATCTAGGGTACACTATGAGAGAAGCAGCTAGCGTTGGGGTCTACCTACTTGGGGTTCCAGCTGCCTCACCCCCCACACACACTCCTAAGCATTTAGGGGCTTTCTTCCAAATCACTCAAGTCAGCAGGCTATACTCCTGTTCCCAGGCCCCTTCTGTACATGCACACATCCTTTTAAGTGGAGTTGACATGGCCCTCTTTACTGCTGCATCCTCAGTGTATAGGGAACTTCTTGAGAATAAGACCCAAGACTTTGATCCTAGTTTTTCTACGACCTGCCCCATGGTAGGTGGCCCCAAACTGTGGAGTGAGTAAAAGCATTTTCTTTTTTTCGTGGTTTATATTAGCATGACTTTTCATAATTACCATTGCATTGAAAATTAATATAGTATTGTTTTATCTGGGCAAAATCTTGTGAAGAATTCATTCAACCTCAACAAACAAGTCCAGTGATAGAAGCACTTGTCAGACTATAAAATGTGCACAGTTGCTTGCCATTACTGGACACTAAGGGGAGAAGACGGCTTCCATTTACTTTTTCCAGAGGAGTCTGGTTCTAGTGGTGTCTTTGGCTCACCTCACCTCTCCCACTGTCCATGGCTTTGGCCTCTGCACCTGAAGTCGGCTGTGCTTGATTCATTTGACTTGAATTAAGGCACAGATGCTGGCTCCTGATTAACAATCTTTGGTAACTTCTAACTTCCTGAAACAGTTTCTCCTCTTGTTTTAAGACATGTTTTAAACACCAAGTTTAGTTTCTGACTTGAATGTTCTGTGCCGCACACTGACATCCACCTTTGCACAGGGAAATTTCTGAAAGTTCCATGCTGCTTTATCATACATATGGTAAACATTTACTGTGTGCCAGGCTCTGTGCTGGATGCTGGAAATTCAGAGCTCAATAAAATGCAGCCCCTGACTTCTAGGAGCTTATAGCCTGGTAGGACAGGTGTTCATGCAAGTGCCCTTGTTTCTTACTATACAGATCTACTTGAATGGCATTGTAGTTGGCAGAGTGAAGTGATCCAGAATGGATGGAGCCACACCATACTCACCATGGTATTGAAGGTTCAGCCCCAGGGTTATATAGGCAACATTCCTTAAGGCAAGAGTAGTATACCTAACTATTGATAAGGAGACTATAATCTAATTCTTGTGCAGACCTATTCCTGCTGAAATGATGACATCTAATAAGATAAAACTATAGAAAATGATCACCCTTATAAAGTAAATAATCATCTTCCCTAGTGATGAAGATCTAATATAATTGCCTCTCAATCTGGAACCTAATAGGATCTGCCAAGGCATTTTAAGAAAACAATTTAAACCTTAACTTCCAAAGCATTTCTTTTCCCCTGAACTATATATTTGCTCTTCAAGGCAAATGGATTTGTTACTCATTCTTTAATTTACAATGCTATCACGCCATCTCCTCTTGGGAAGGTGCCACTTTATAATCAGGTTTATTTACGATAACATCTGGTCTACCCTTTCTGCTTCGTTATTAAGGAGTTGTTTGTGCTTAAACTTTTTTAAAAATGGAAGCATTCTAGGTTCTCAGAATACCTTAAAATAACCTCTTTTTTACCCAATTATTTCAATCCTAGTCAACTCTAATTTCTACCTGCAGTTTAACTTTCATTTAAGTATGGGTGGCAAGGGGTGGGAGTATGCCATCAGGAGAAAAACGTTTTAAATGACTGTACGTCATCTTACAACTGCAGATTGTACTTAAATCCATATTAGCAACTTGGAATGTAGTTGTATATTGTATGTAATCCCCACTCCCAACCTCTGTGCTGAGAAATAATTGTCACAAATATGACACAATGAAATAGAGATACTGTATTTAATCACTAGCACATCTCTTCAGTCCTTGTGTTTTTGGCTGTACCTCAGTGTCATTTACAGCTTTAAGAAGTTAACCACTGCCCTTGTGGGCCCAAGATGCAGCCCTCTCCCTCCCTCTCTACCCTACCTCCAGCATTACCTGAATTTCAAAAGTAAAAATTGGGCAAGTAAATAGTAAACCCATTAGCATGATTGTAAAAATGGTTGTGTGTAACAGTCTTACTGAAAGCTGGAGTTAAATAATTAGGATACAGTAAGTCCCTGACTTACAAACATCCATAAGGGCTATTAGTAATCAACTGAAGTTAGACATCAGTGAAAATGATATCATAGAGTTCCTCAACACCCAGGGCAAAGAACTAACCAGTGAAGACCTTATGGAACTAGAGCAGCATATAATAGTATTTAGGGAAGGAAACAGGGACCTATAAACTCCAGAACCGAGAAAGTTTTCTACAAAAGAATTAGCTGATGCTTTTTGTCTCATTGAAGTAGGAATGTCAAAGTTAGAGGAGCAAGATTCTGATACAGAGAGATTTACCCAAGTTTGCCGTATTGTTACCAAAGGCCATTCATTATGATAATAAGAAGAAAAGTTCTGTACAAACCTCCCTTGGTGACTTCTTCAAGAAACTGACTCCAGCAGCAGAATCAAATCCTGTCTCTAACACCAATCCCATCCTCTCCAACAAGTCCATCATCTTCTGTATCATCCAGGATTGTTTAAGATTGTATTTGAAAATGTTTAACTATTTATATGCACAGAAAGGTAATAAATATACTATGTTAAGACAGACATCTAAGTTATACTTATTAGGTAAATGTACCTGTTCCAATTTACATACACATTCATAAGGGCTATTAGTAATCAACTGAAGAGCTTAAGAGCAAACCTACAGAACCTATCTCTTTTGTAACCTGGTGACCACCTGTACTAACATGAGTATGTATATTGGGTCCTATACTCTCCAACCCCCTCAAGACTTGATTAAAAATATTAAAGAGCCCTGACCAGTTTGCTCAGTGGATAGAGCATCAGCCTGGGGTACAGACATCCCAGGTTCAATTTCTGGTCAGGGCACACATGAGGAGCGATCATCTGCTTCTCCCCCTCTTCTTTCCCCCTTGACTCTTCTCTTTCGCAGCCAGTGGCTCAGTTGGTCCCAGTGTTGGTCCCAGGCACTGAGGATAACTTGGTTGGTCCAAGGGTGTCTGCATCAGGCAATGAGTATGGCTTGGTTGATTAGAGCATCGGCCCCAGACAGGCTGACAGATGGATCCCAGTAGGGGCGCATGTGGGAATCTGTCTCACTATATCCCCTCCTCTCACTTAAAAAAAAAAATTAAAACCCCTGGTGAGCCCTTGTTGACCTAACAAACTGCCTTAATTTGGTCACTGGTCTTTGGCAGCTCAGTGTCCCACATGTCAGGGTTGGTTACAGGTCTGAGTACTTGGGATATATATGGTGTGCATTTGAGAGTTTGTCTCTCCTCATGTGTGACAAACTTGGATTATCTTCTGAACTGCTCAGCTGATTTTGAAAAATGTGTTCTGTCACCAAGGAGAGCAGTTTTTTAGTGCCTTTTCTGTAGCACCGTGCCTAGTACTGGGAGGAGATATTTTGAAGCAATCTGGAAATGATGAACAACTGAATCATTTTGAAGTAGAAAAGAGGGAAGTCATTTGTTTCTGAGAATTAAACCAATGAAACTGTGGGCTCTGTCTGGGTTAAAGGATGTAGAGATATGAACCACATTTCATGTCTAGAAGCCCGCCCTTCCATAGTGCTGGCTGCTTAAGTGCTGGATGCTTGACAATGAAGACCTTTTGTCTCTAGTTTCTAGTGTTAGGTGTAATTGTGAGACTCCCTGTGTCTCCAGTGGTTCAAGTCTTAAACAAACAATAAAACTTGTTTCTAATTAAATCTTAATAACATGATATGCTAAATAAGGAGTTGTACCCACTATTTTAATTAAGTTTTACATTTTTATTCAGTAAGTGAAACTGCTTTGTCACATGGATGTGTGGGTGTGTGCTGTGACTTTTATGACTGAATGGAGGTTATTTTTCATTCAGTTTTAAATTATGTGTTGCATATTAGAATTAATAATTGTAGCATTTTCTTTGGATGACACTTTCAGCAAAGCTTAGTAGCTATTTTTTATACTTAGCATAACCTTTAAAAGTTAGATGACATTTGGTACTGTAAGAATACTTTGAAAACATAATATGAATGTTATCAACATAATTACAGAAGACAATGCTGTTTAATTCCTGTGTTGCCAGAGCTGTGACAGTGCCCTCAGCATCACCTCCTCTTTTTGTATATTCTTGCAGCAATACAAATGTAAAGCTATAGGAGCAGGACCAGGGCCATACTTCCCACACCAGCCTTGGAACATGGAACATCTTCTACAAAGGATTATTTTGGATACAGTATTTCTGATTCCTGGTATTCAAATTATTTTATATACTTTAAAGGGAGAGTGGAAAACATTCTCCCTTTTCCTATCACAAGATTGACTTCTGTGCTTCTGATTTTCAGATAAATCTCATTTGATAGAACACAATTTCTACAGCTTTATAACAGACGAGGAGTGGTATAAGAATGGTCTCTACTTGATCTTCGTTTTGTTTCATTTGGGTAGAAGTGATTGCACCAGTAAATTTTCCACTTACAAAGTAACTCACTTTACATAAAGGATTTTCTAATATGCATTTAATGAGCAAGTTATACACTTTTCTTGATTGTCATCTGTGTAATCCTGTGACCACCGAGGGTGACACTTTGCCATAATCTTCAGAGTAGCACACATTAACTGTCCACGTTAGAAACTGAGGCTCATAAATCAGATGGGTGACCCCTAAACTGGATAACCAGTGGGACAGGATGTCACCAAGATGTTCTGCTATGGAAAACAAGGGAACTGTTGAAAAATGTAGGAAAAAACACAGTAGTTTAGCATCTTTCTTTGATTTGTGGAAGAACTGAAAGTTCACTGTTGGAGCTTGTTTGGCTCTAATCCAGCTTTGAAGTGGTTTTAGATCTCAAAACTGGATTTTAAAATTACTGTTTTTATTAGTATTATATTGCAAATTGTGGCTTTATGATTTTGCTTTTTATTTTGAGTCTGTTGTGCTGAGGTCAATGTCTAGCTTGACCTTTGAGGGGCTTTTGGCCTTATCTATAAAATGATGCGATAAATTGAAAGTTCTGTCTTGATCCTTTGTGTTTTAGCGTGTGATTCTCATCTTAAGCCAAAATATCTTTGTAAGGTGAATAGTCAGTTTTGTGGTTTGGCTCTTCTTAGCGCTGTGTTCCCTGCTATCCTGCTAGGTGACCATAAATGAAAAGACATGAAATCCTCACTTACTGTCATGGGGCTCATGGGCCATCATTCTTCCATGTGCATGGAGTGTGTATCCCTCTAAAGGCCAATCACTTGGAGTAGCCTTGAAAAAATACTTCCTCCTCAGTTGGAAAATCATTGTATTAAGAATTCCCTGTGGTCCTTGGTCCTGGCTGCACATCATCAATACCAGGCCCAATGGTAGAGATGGATGTGGTCCCTCCTCAGTGCTTGTCTTGGATGGTGGGTTCAGAATCACAGTTGAAGGTGATCCTTGGCAATAGCCTGATTAAACCTGATGAAAAAGGGGCCGGAAAGCTGCATGGCATGACATCAGTCCTTGTAGACGATTAATAGAGTAAAAGCGCATAGGATTTAAAATTTGTCTACCTCATAAACTTGTGATAGTATGTCCTTGGATTGTAGTTTGAAAAACACTAACCTAGACTAAAGCTAGATGTTTAGACATTTGCTTTAGGAGGTAGTTAATTTCAGTCTAATATGCTTAAACTTTTAGCTGTGCAGTTTAAGCTGTTCAGTGGCAATATATTGTACAATCAGAGCCCCTGGGGCAGTGTTTTACTATTGTCTTTTGCCATGATTCAGTGCAGCACAAATTTGACGTTTAGAGGCTTCTCTCTTCCTGGTAGTGGCTTGTGAATGGCATGCCCTAGAGTGGTGGATCAGCTGGCCTTCATTCTTGGCTCTCAAAGATTGCTGGGTCTGCTTTCTTAGGCATAAAACCTACTCTTAAGCATAGTTGACCCTGGAACAACACAGAGGGGTTAGGGGATCTGGCCCCCACACAGTGAAAAACCCATATATAACTTTGACTCTCTATAAACTTACCTACTAATAGCTTCCTGTTGACTGGAAGCCTTACTACAGTTGATTAACACATATTTTGTATTTATATGTAAATTAACTAGAAGAAATGTTAAGAAAATCACAGTGGGAAAATACATACAGATTACCATACATATTTACTGTAAAGAAAAAAAATCCACATATAAGTAGACCTGTGCACTTCAAACTTGTGCTGTTTAAGGGTCAAATGTACTATTTAAAAGGCAATGCCTGTGCTTACCACAGTCTTTCCTTATTTTCTTCCCTCCACCCATTAAAGAATGGAACTTTAATTCTGAACATGTTGTCCTTTGACATTTTGACCCACTGTAAATCCTCTAACCATCCACATAGAAATATGCTGTACATCTTTAATGCTGTGATGCTTAATATAGGCAGTCACCTTTCAGGATATGTACTCACATTCTGTGTCTGTCTAGATCAGTGGTTCTCAACCTTTCTAATGCCATGACCCTGCAATACAGTTCCTCATGGTGCGGTGACCCCAAACCAAAAAATAATTTCGGTGGCTACTTCATAACTGTAATTTTGCTACAAAATGGCTTGTTTTGGTCGCCTAAAGCCATTGGAAAATACATAATGCATATCAGGTATTTACATTCCGAATCATAACTGTAGCAAAATTACAGTTATGAAGTAGCCACCAAAATTATTTTTTGGTTTGGGGTCACCGCACCATGAGGAACTGTATTGCAGGGTCATGACATTAGAAAGGTTGAGAACCACTGCTTTAGGCGACCCCGCCATGGTCGCAACCCACAGGTTGAGAACTGCTGGTCTAGATGCTCCATTCTTTGCTGGATTTGGCCTACCTGATTAATACAGGATGTTATGCTTAGACTAGATATGGACTTAAACTTCTGTGCTATTGCTCAGCGGTAGATAGGTGTAAAATATGCATGAGCAGTTACCATTGCAGACACACACCACTCCTCTCATGGCCCCAAGCCACGAAATGGTGCTTTCTGTCATCTGAAAACATTTCATATAAAAACGTGTTGTTCCATGAGAACAAGAGAAATCTATTAAAGGAACCATTAACAAAGGGAGGGGTAGCAAGTATGTAAGAGAGATGTTTCTATGTCATTACTTACATTCTTATAATAAACTTTCTTTTTATATTTTTTGTATTGACAGTTTCAAATGTCCCAGCTCAATATAACACCCTCAGCCCTCTGCATTGTGGCCTCCATGCCCCATGCAAATTCTCTTTCCTTCCCTATTTCACCCCTTTTGCCTCCTTCCCTCTACCTCCACCTCTCTCCTTTCCCTCTGGGACTTGCTACCCTGTTATCTGTATGTATTATGCATATATAATTTGCCTAATCCTTTCACCTTCTTTGATCCCTTCCCCTCATCTCCCATCCCTCTGACAGCTCTCCATATGTTCCCTGTGACCTTGCCTCTGTTTCTATTTTGTTCGTTTATTGTGTTCATTAAATTACACATGTAAGTGAGAGCATAGGACATTTTCCTTTCCCTGCCTGGTTTGTTTCACTTAGCATAATATTCTCCAGGTTCATCCATGCTGTTGCAAAAGTTAAGATTCCCTTCTTTTTCACAGCTACATAGTATTCCATTGTGTAAGTGTACCACAGCTTTTTTATCCACTCATCTGCTGATGGACACTGGCTGTTTACAGATCTTGACCCTTGCAAATAATGCTGCAATGAACATGGGGGTGCGTATCTTCTTTTAAATTAGTGTTTTGGGATTCTTAGGATATATTCCTTAAAGTGGGATAGCTGGGTCAAAAAAGGCAGTTCCATTTTTAATTTTTTGAGGAAATGCCATACTGTTTTCCACAGTGGCTGCACAAGTCTGCATTCCCACCAGCAGTGCAGGAGGGTTCCCTTTTCTCCACACCCTCAACAGCATTTGTTTGTTGATTTGTTAATGTGAACCATTCTGACAGGTGGGAGGGTATCTCATTGTGGTTTTAATTTGCATTTCTTTACATGGTTTCGATATTAGGATAAGGCATCTTGTAAAATAAGCTTGGAAGTCTTCCCTCCTCTTGAATTTTTTGTAATAGCTTGAGAAGGGAAAGGTGTTAGTTCTTCTTTATGTTTGGTAAAATTTGCCTTTGTAGCCATTCAATCCAGGAGTTTTGTTTGCAGGGAATGCAGTTACTTGATATCTGTTTCCATTTTAGTTACTGTAATCAGTCTGCTCAGGTTTTCTGATTTTTCCAGATTCAATTTTAGAAGACTGTGTTTCTAGGAATTATAATTTGTTTCACCCAGGTTGTCTGATTTCTTGGCATATACTTCTTTATAGTATTTTCTTACAATCCGTTGTATTTCTGTAGTGTCAGTTGTTACTCCTCCATTTCTTTTTTAATTTTATTTATTTTGACTCTTTTTTCTGGATGAGTCTGGTTAAAGGTTCGTCAATCTTGTTTACCTTTTCAGAGAACCAGCTCTTGGTGTCAGTCATTGATCTTCAGTACTGTTTTTTTAATCTGTCATTTATTTCTGCTATGATCTTTAGTATTTCTTTTCTTCTACTTCCTCTGGGCTTTGTTGTTGTTTTTCCGTTCTTTTAGGTGTGGGGTTAGGTTGTTTCTTTCATCTTTTTTTTGCTTCTGAAAGTATGCCTGTAATGCTTCTGAAAGTATGCCTGTAATGCCTGTAATGAACTTCTCTCTCTCAGAACTACTTTCGCTGTGTCCCAATAGATTTTCAGTTCTTGTATGTTCATTTTCAATTCTTTAAAGGAAATTTCTGATTTCTTTCTTGATCTCATTGTTAACCCACTCAGTTACTTAATAACATGCTATTTAGCTTCCATGTGTTTGAATGTGTTTCAGTTTTTCTATTATAGTTGACTTCTAGTTTCATATGATTGTGGTCATAGAACATGCTTGGTACAATTTCAGTCTCTTTTTCTTTTCTTTTCTTTTTTTTTTTTTTTTTTTTTTTTTTGGCGAGAGAATGAGACAGACTGGAAGAGAGAGAGATGGGTAGCATCAGTTCATAGTTTTGGCACCTTAATTGTTGATTGATAGCTTTCTCATATATGTGCTTTGAGGGGCTGCAGCCAAGCCAATGACCTCTTGCTCAAGCCAGTGAACATGGAGTCATGTCTATGATCCCATGCTCAAGCCAGTGACCTTAGGGTTTTGAACCTGTGTCCAAAGTGTCCCAGGTCAATGCTCTATCTACTGCACCACTGCCTGGTCAGGCGCTGTCTTCTTAAATTTATTGAGATTTGTTTTGTGTCCCAACTTGTGGTCTATCCTAGAAAATGTACCCTGAGCACTTGAAAAGATTGTATATTCTACAGCTTTGGGGTGAAATGTTCTGAAGATATCAATTAAATCCAGTTGATCAACTTTGTCATTTAAGGCCACCATTGTTGATTTTCTGTCTAGAGGATCTATCCATTGATATTAATGGGGAATTAAAATCCCTTACTCTAATTGTATTTCTGTCAATCTCTCCCTTTATGTTCATCAAAATGTGCTTTATATATTAAGGTGCTCCTATATTGGGTTCATAAATATTTATAATTGTTTTATCCTTTATCCTTTGTTGGATTGCTCCCTTTATCATTATATAGAGACCTTTTTTGTCCCTTTCTTTCATTTAAAGACTGTTTTGTCAGATATAAGTATTGCTATCCCTGCCGTTTTTTCATTTCCATTTGCATGAATTTTTTTTTCATCCTTTCACTTTTAGTCTGTGTGTATCTTTTGTTCTGAGGTGGGTCTCTTTGTCTCTTGTAGACAGCATATATACAGGTCTTGTTTTCTTATCCCTGAAGCTACCCTATGTCTTTTGATTGGAGCATTGAATCAATTTATATTTAAGATTGTTATCAATATTTACCTGTTTATTGCCATTTTATTCTTTAAACCTGTAATCCATCCTTTCCCTTTCTCCCTTTCTCACTTTCTCTCTCCTTCCTTCCTTCCTTCCTTCCTCCCTCCCCTCCCCTCCTCTCCCCTCCCTCCCCTCCCCTCCCCTCCCCTCCCCTCCCCTGTGTGTGTCTGGGAAGCTCTTTATTTCTCCTTCAAGTTTAAATGATAGCCTTGCTAGATAGAGTAGTCTTGGTTGTAGGTTCTTGTTTTGCATCACTTTGATTTCTTGCCATTCCCTTCTGGCCTGAAGAGTTTTCTGTTGAGAAGTCAGATGTCAGCCTTATGGGAGTGCTACTTTGTTAATTGCTTATTTCTTGTAGCTTTTAGTTTTCTTTGTCTCTTTGGCATTTTAATTGTGATGTGTCTTGTTATGGGCCTCTTTGGGTTCATCTTTAATGGGACTTAAGTGCTTCTTGAACTTGTGTGACCCTTTTCTTCATCAATTGACAGAAGTTATTGGCTTTGATTTCTTGAAACAAGTTCTCTATCCTTGTTCATTCTCTTCTCCTTCAGGAACACCTAAAATGCTGATGCTGTTTAGCTTCATTTTGTCTCAGAGGTCTCTTAGAGTTTCTTCAGTCTTTTGAGCCTCTTTTTTTGTTTGTTTTTGTTACTCTGCTTCTGTGCTCATATTTATCTTGTTCTCTAAATCGCTGATTTGATCCTCTGCTCCATCCAGCCTGCGTTGACTCCTTCCAGTGCAGTCTTTATTTCTCATAATTGCATTTGTCATTTCTGGCTGGTTCTTGGTTTCTTTTTATTTTTATTGATTATGTATTTTTATTTAGATGATTGAATTTAACAGGGTGACATTGGTCAACTAGAGTATATAGATTTGGGGCAAACATCTCCACATCATTTGGACGGTTGATTATGTTGTATACCCATCACTCAAAGTCAAGTCATCCTCCATCACCTTATATTTGTCCCTCCTTCCATTTCCTTTACCTTTGCCCCTTCCCCTAGTAACTACTGCAGTCCTATTTATGTCCATGAGTCTCAATTTTGGGTCCCACCTATGTATGGAATCATACAGTTCTTAGCTTTTTCTGATTTTCTTATTTTACTCAGTATAATGTTGTGAAGGTCCATCCATGTTGTCGTAAATGATCCTATGTCATCATTTCTTACGGCTGAGTAGCATATATATATATATATATATACACACACACATACACACACACACACACACACACACACACACACACACACACACACACACACACCATATCTTTATCCAATCCTCTGTTGAAGGGCACTTTGGCTTGTTCTCATGCCTTAACTACGGTGAATAATGCTGTGATGAACGTGGGGGTGCATGTATCTTTATGTAGCAATGTTTTTTGGTTTTGGGAGTATATACTCAGTACAGGGATTGCTGGGCCATATGGTAGTTCTATTTTAACTTTTATAGGAACCACCATCTTCCATAGTGGTTGTACTAATTTACATTCGCACCAACAGTGAATGAGGGTTCCTTTTTCTCCACAGCCTCTCCAATACATATTACCTGTTTTGTTGATAAACTGCTCACAAAAATTGAGGAATATTTTATTGCTTTTTATTAATTTTGGAATATCTCCTAATTTTTATGAGCAGTATAGCTAATCTAACAGGTATGAGGTGGTATCTTATTATAGTTTTGATTTGCATTTCTCTAAAAACTAGTGAAGACAAGCGTCTTTTTCACATATCTGTTGGCCATTTGTATTTCTTCTTGAGAGAGGTATCTGTTCATATTCTCTCCCCATATTTTTATTGGATTACTTGTTTGTTTATTGCTGAGTTTTGTGAATTTTTTATATATTTTGTATATTAACCCCTTATCTGAGCTGTTGTTTGCAAATATCATCTCCCATTTAGTTGGCTGTTTGTTTTGTTGTCAGTTTCTCTTGCTGTGCAGAGGCTTCTTAGTTTGATATAGTCCCATTTATTTATATTTGCCTTTACTTCCCTTGCTTTTGGGGTCAAATTCATAAAATATTCTCTATAGCCAAGGTCTCTGAGTTTAGTACCTATCTTTTCTTCTTTGTAACTTATTGTTTCAGGTCTTATATTTAGGTCTTGATTGATTTTAAATTAATGTTTGTGCAAGGGGACAAACTGTAGTCAAGTTTCATTCTTTCGCATGTGGCTTTCCAATTTTCTCAGCACCATTTATTGAAGAAGCTTTCTTTTTTCCATTGTGTGTTTTAGGCCCCTTTATCAAGATGATTTGCTCGTATATATGTGGTTTTATTTCTGGGCTCTCGGTTCTGTTCCATTAGTCTGTGCGTCTAGTTTTCTGTGAATACCATGCTGTTTCGATTATCGTGGCTCTGTAGTATAATTTTAAGTCAGTTACTGTAATGCCTCCAGCTTCATTATTTTCTCTTTCTCAGGATTACTTTGGTTATTTGGGTTTTTTATGGTTCCATACAAACCTGATGATTTTTTTTTCTATTTATTTAAGAAATGACATTGGAATTTTGATGGGAATTACATTAAATTTGTATATTGCTTTGAGTAATATGGACATGTTAACTATATTTCTTCTTTCTATCCAAGTACATGAGATATTTTTCCATTTCATTGTCTTTTCCTTTTTTTAATAGATTTTTATTAATTTTAATAGGGTGTCATCAGTAAATCAGGGTACATATATTCAAAGAAAAAATGTCCAGGTTATATTGTCATTCAATTGTGTTGCATACCCATCACCCAAAGTCAAACTGTCCTCCGTCACCTTCTATCTAGTTTTCTTTGTGCCTCTCCCCTTCCCCCACTCCCCCCCCCCATTACCACCACACTCTTGTCCATGTCTCTTGGTCTCGTTTTTATGATGTAATCCTGCAGTTCTTGTTTTTTTCTGATTTCCTTATTTCACTCCATATAATGTTATCAAGATCCCACCATTTTGTTGTAAGTGATCTGATGTCATCATTTCTTATGGCTGAGTAGTATGCCATAGTGTATATGTGCCACATCTTCTTTATCCAGTCTTCTATTTTTTTTTTTTTTTTACAATGATTAAGGCCTTTAAGCAAACTCTTGGCCAATACAGCAAGAATCCATAAAAGAGTAGTGTCCTTAACATGTTCACCCCAAGTCCAAGTTGGCACCAATACCATTCCAAATCCCTGCAAATGCAACTGAACCCCAGTTCAGTCCTTTAGGAGCTGTCACAAGGAGCAGGAGTCCAGGAAAAGTCCACATGGCACTGGAATTATTGTCACAATTCTATACTTTGCAGCTCGTGTCCAAGTCCCAATGACTGCTGTTTCTACCTAGTAATGATTCTGGTAGACTGGAAAAGCCATCTGCAGCATGTATGGAGATGGAGCTTCTGTTCTTCTCTGCCTGGAGAGATGAGACCAGGTTGCTTTTCCCTGGAGCTCTGCGACTGTGGCATGGTAAAGAGAACCTTGGGATACACTAAGCTGGGTGGCAAAGGTAGATTCATAACAGAAGTTGGCAAAAGGGGGAAAGAGATATCTAAATTAGGAGTAGGTCCCAGTCTGAAATATGAGTGGGGCATTGAGGATGAGGAATAAAGGAAACATTATATATTAAACAAAGCAGAAAATAGGACTATCAATACCCACAACAGAGATCTTTGAGGGAAGAATAAAAAACCTGACTATTCAGGCAAAACATAGTTAAGTGGCCCTTGTGCAAATGAGATCAGTTTACCTGCTTCTTGGAAGAAATATTCTAGGCTCTTTCACAGTGTCGTAGATGGGGCCGATGGCCCTGGGTACCTTCAGCCTTCAGTGGCAAACCCCAGCATTCTGGGCAAGGTTAGGTCATAGGTGGCTGGAGCAGTGCTGGAAGAGGCTGAACCCTCCCTTAGAGGAGCGAGGAGGAAGCCTACCTTCCAGTGGCCCTGTTTCCTCACAGCAAAGGCATATACGCTTGGCAGTTTTTAGCTCAATGACCTTCCTATTCACTATTGAAGCAGGACCCAGGTGGAATCCTATGAGACCCCTTTGGGGCATTGGAGCCTTTAAGGGCGTATCCTAAAAGCTGGTAGTTCACCTGATCTCCATTGGGCTTTTTTTGCCTCCTGGTACCTTGAAAGCCATACTCAGAAGATCTCGCTAAGGGGTTTGAGGGTCCCCATCCACCTATATAAACCTTTTCTATATATCTGGAGCTATTTGGAAAAAGACAAAACAGTGTTATTAGCTGGATCAAATAAAAGAAGGTAGAAGTTTGCCGGAGAAAAAAGATTTGGCGTCTCCTGTTCATCAGCCTTCAAAAGAAATTTAAAATATTTAAAGTAAAAAGCATGATATGGTAGACCTGTAGGAGTTCCAGGATATGACTCCCCCCCTTTTACATTTTTCTAAATTGACCTTAAAATATTTGCTGGGTACACTTTAATAATACCTTGACTTTAACGATTATAAGAAATACCCATAATTCGAAAGTTTGACAAAATATAGTAAATGCTTTTGCTACATATGCAGGAGCATTGTCAGTTTAGCCAGTTTTGGCAACCCAATAATAGAAAAATGCATACAGACAATGAACATGCTTAGCAGCCTCTCCTGTTCTGACAGAGGTTACTATAAATCCAGAATAGGTATCCACTGTAACGTAGACATAGGACTGTCTGCCAAATGAAGGTAAATGAGTAACATCCATTGGCCAAAGTTGTCCTGGTAGGAGTCCTTGAGGGTTAACTCCAAATGAAGGGACAGATTGTAGTATAGGACCCCTTGGACAAGATTTCCCAATCTGCCGTGCTGCTTCCCGAGAAAGTTGAAACTGTTTACACAGGGCTGTAGCATTCTGGTGATGAATAGTATGAGACTGAATTGCTCGATCTGTCATGGTTGCTCTAAATAATTTTCTTTTGGGTAGCTTGATCAACAACGGCATTCCCTTGTACTAAAGCTCCAGGGAGCATGGAGTGAGCTAGAGTATGTTCTATAAAACATGGAGCTCTGTGTTGACATACAAGTCTTCGAAGAGGAGGAACTCCTGAAATAGTTCATCAACAGTTGTCCCTAAGACAGCAGTCTTTATAGTGAAAACAACCATAAGTAAATATTTGCTGTCTGTATATAGATTAAAGGAGGAATATGGCAAATGCTGAAAAGCCATGATAATGGCATATAATTCTAGTCTTTGAGCTGATTTTAAGTTGACTGTTTCAGTATAAAGTTGTCCATTGATTTGCAAAAGCGATTTGCCATTCAATGGAAGTTTTCCAGAGCCATTGTTGTTGATCCTTTGAAAAAAGGAACAACAATAATTTTGAGGCTCAAAACCTATAAACTGTAAGGGTCGCCTATGCCCCTTGATAATCCACAAGGTGAAAAGATCAAAATATGGAAGTGTATTCATGGGCTATTAGATGGTTCAATGTGCCCAAGCTGTAGCTGCTCTTGTACCAATTGAGCAGCTGCCCTAAGTTTCTCCTGAGGAAGGGGCCATTGATCTACCCATACAGGATTATCTGATTTCCAAGTAATTGGGTCTGCACAGTGCATTATTGGGGTAGAAGGAGCTACCAAGGCCCCTATGCTAAATTTTGATATCCTACTCCACACCTTCTGGTATTAGGTGCCATTCTATGGGGGTGAGAATTCCTCGCTGTTCTTTCCCTAGTCCCTTAGTGGGCAAAAATCCCCAATCAAGCATCTGAGTACTGACTAGACCATTAGGACTGACAAGCAACGCTCCCTTATTTTTCAAAACATCTCTACCCCACAAATTAACTGGCCATCCAGGGAGCACATAAGGCTTAAAAAAATCCAGAATTACCTTTTTAATCTTCCCAATGTAAAAAACTAGAACTTTGTTGAAGTGATTTACTCTTCCCTACACCTTGTAATTCTATGGCTGCTGCATGAGTGGGCCAGGAAGGAGGCCAATGTAGCTTAGCAATAACAGATACATCAGTTCCAGTATCTAAAAGCCCTTTAAATTTATGCCCATGTATTCTTAGTTCCATTTCAGGGTGTTCCTGACCTATTTTTTTTTAAATCCAATTGGCGAAATTAGAGGAGCCAAATCACCAATTTTCTTGGGGCCCCTTTTGCAGGATGTGGCCTGAGAAGGAGAATTAGCATCCTTATATTGATACTATTCTTCTAACTGCCTGAATTAGCCGTGAAACAAATTCTTTTTTTATTATTATTAATTTTAATCGGGTGACATTGGTAATCAGGGTACATATGTTCAGAGAAAACATCTCGAGGTTATTTTGACATTTGATTTATGTCCCTCCCCTCCCTTCAATGCCCTCCCTCTCCTCCCCCTCACCCTGTAACCCCCACACTCTTGTTCATGTCTCTGAGTCTCATTTTTATGTCCCACCTATGTATCGAATCATATATTTCTTAGTTTTTTCTGATTTCCTTATTTCGCTCAGTATAATGTTATCAAGGTTCATCCATGTTGTGTTGTAAATGATCCGATGTCATCATTTCTTATGGCTGAGTAGTATTCCATAGTATATATGTACCAAAGCTTTTTAATCCACTCGTCCACTGACGGACACTTGGGCTGTTTCCAGATCTTCGCTATTGTGAACAATGCTGCCATAAACATGGGGGTGAATTTCTTCTTTTCAAACAGTGCTACAGTATTCTTGCGTTATATTCCTAAAAGTGGGATAGCTGGGTCAAAAGGCAGTTCGATTTTTAATTGTTTGAGGAATCTCCATACTGTTTTCCACAGTGACTCCACCAGTCTACATTCCCACCAGCAGTGCAGGAGGGTTCCCTTTTCTTCACATCCTCGCCAGTACTTATTCTGTGTTGTTTTGTTGATGATCACCATTCTGACTGGTATGAGGTGATATCTCATTGTGCTTTTAATTTGCATTTCTCTAATGATTAGTGATGTTGAGCATTTTTTCATATGCCTGTTGGCCATCTGTATGTCCTCTTTGGAGAAGTGTCTATTCATTTCTTTTGCCCATTTTTGGATTGGATTGTTTGTCTTCCTGGTATTAGGTTTTACAAGTTCTTTATAAGTTTTGGTTATTAATCCCTTATCAGATGCATTGTCAAATATATTCTCCCATTGTGTAGTTTATCTTTTTATTCTGTTTTTATTGTCTTTAGCTGTGCAGAAACTTTTTACTTTGATAAAGTCCCATTTGTTTATCCTGTCTTTTATTTCACTAGCATGTGGAGAAAAATCAGCAAATATATTGCTGCGAGAGATGTCAGAGAGCTTACTGCCTATGTTTACTTCTAAGATGCTTATGGTTTTTCGGCCTACATTTAAGTCTTTTATCCATTTTGAGTTTATTTTTCTGAGTGGTGTTAGTTGGTAGTCTAGTTTCATTTTTTTGCAGGTAGCTGTCCAATTTTCCCAACACCATTTGTTGAGGAGTCTGTCTTTACTCCAATGTATGCTCTTACTTCCTTTGTCAAATATCAGTTGTCCTTAAAAGTGTGGGTTTATTTCTGGGTTCTCAGCTCTGTTCCACTCATCTATATGACTGTTCTTATGCCAGTACCAGCCTGTTTTGAGTATAATGGTTTTGTAGTATAATTTGATATCCAAAAGTGTGATACCTGCCACTTTAATCTTCCTTTTCAACATTGCTGAGTCTATTCGTGTTCTCTTTTGGTTCTGTATAAATTTTTGGAATATGCGTTCTATATCTTTGTAGTAAGTCATTGGTATTTTAATTGATATTGCATTGAATGTATAAATTTCTTTGGGTAATATAGACATTTTAATGATGTTTATTCTTCCTAACCATGAGCATGGTATAGGCTTACACTTGTTTGTATCTTCCCTCATTTCTTTTATCAATATTTTATAATTTTTCCAGTACAAGTATTTAATCTCCCTGGTTAAATTTATTTGTAGGTACTTTATTGTTTTGGTTATAATAGTGAAGGGGATTGTTTCCTTAATTTCTCCTTGTGACTGTTCATTGTTGGCATATAACAATGCCTCTGATTTCTGAGTATTAATTTTTTATCCTGCCACCTTGCTGAATTTATCAGATCTAGTAGTTTTTTTACTGCTACTTTAGGGTTTTCTATGTACAATATCACATCATCTGCAATAAGGATAGTTTTACTTCTTTTCCAAATTGAACGCCTTTTATTCCTTTTTCTTGTCTGATTGCTGTGGCTAGGACTTCCAGAACTATGTTGAATAAGTGTGGTGAAAAGGGGCACCCCTGCATTGTTCCTCATCTTAAGGGTATTGCTTTTAATTTTTGCCCGTTGAGTATGATGTTGGCTGTGGGTTTGTCATAGATGTCCGTTATCATGTTGAGGTATGTTCCCTGTATTCCCACTTTGCTGAGAGTTTTGATCATGAATGGGTGCTGGATTTTATCAAATGCTTTTTCTGCATCTATTGAAATTATCATGTGGTTTTTCTCCTTCCTTTTGTTTATGTGATGAATCACTTTGAGTGATTTGCGAATATTATACCAGCCTTGCCTCCCTAGAATGAATCCCACTTGATCATGGTGTATGATTTTTTTCATATATTGCTGGATCTGGTTTGCTAATATTTTGTTGAGGATTTTAGCATCTAAATTCATCAGAGATATTGGCCTATAGTTTTCTTTCTTTATGTTGTCTTTGCCTGGTTTTGGTATCAGGAGTATTAGGTGTTTGTAATGACCATCTATTGTTGTTCTAATATCTTTGAGCATCCTAACAAACTATAGAAATGATCCCTGAAAGTATAGTCTTATCTTTGAGCATCCTAACAATCGTTATTTTAAACTCTGCATCTGGTAGTTTTTTGTATCTGATTCATTTATGACCTTTTCTGGGGATTTCTCTTGATTCATTTGTGTTGTATTTCTCTGCCTTCTCTTTTTCTCTGTGTAAAGGAAGGTTTTGCCCACTGGAGTCCACTGGGTGTGGCCTCTGTTCCCTAGTTATGGTCTGTCTGCAGGCCCGCCACCCCCTCTGCTGTTGCTGCCTAGGGTGTTTGGGTATGGGTGTTGCCATTACCTGCCCACTCTGGCTGTTGCTGTGGTTTCTGCCTCTCCTTCTCGGGAGTGGCTGTGATCACATCCTCGGGTGTACAAGCCTTGGTGGCATCGGCCTTTGCCAGGCCCCCGTGGGTAAGTGTCGAGCACCTTTGCTCAGTTGCGGGTCTTTGCCTGTTTCCGGGCTTTTGCCCCGCCCTTGCAGGAAAAGCCCACTCATGGGATGGCTGCAAGCCTTGGCTCCACAGGCCAGGTGGGACTGCATGCCCACGCTCAGTAGTGGGACTCTGCCTGTCTGGGTTTTTGGCTCCACCCCTTTGGGAGGAGCCGGCTCCCAAGTCAAGGCATAAGTCTCGGTTCCACGGTCAGGGGAAGGCTGTGCTCCTGCGCCCTTGCTCAAGGGCTGGTCTCCACCCCTTCCGGGGTTCCCCCCCTTCTCCTGCAGGCTTGATTACAGGCTGCTCGCAGCTGGGCTTGACCACTTTTGCACGCCCCCTCCTCCCAATCCTGGCAAGACTGAGCTCACACCTGGGCCCAGTGGTGGCCAGCTGGCTTCCGCCCTTACCGACAGATCCGCGTGTCCCACCACCACCTGCCCTTTGACGAGCCTTCAGCCGTGTGGGGTGTGGGCGCTCCATCTCAGACCCTAACACTCACTACTGTATTCCTGAAAGCTCCCTAGTTCTAAGCAACTCTGCTCTGAGTGCCGCGGGAGATCTTGTTTGGCTGGTGTCCTGCTTCCCTTTGCTGGTATTGCTGTTTCCAGGGGAAATATTCACTTCAGATTTGGGGAGTGACTTGTCCCAGTGGTTATGGTTGCTGTCTCCCAAAATGTTTCTCCCTGTGCCTCCTAGATTACACTCTCTTCCTGCTACTCTGGCACTCGCCTCTCTGCCTGTCCCCTGGAGCCCCAGGTGAGTGGTTGTTAGAGAGATGTTCTGCGTGGTCCCTTTAAGAAGAATCCTGGGTTGAGAAATCAGTCTTTCTCACAAACAGTATCCTGACTTGTTTCCAGCTAAATACTCTCCATATGCCTCTTCTAGCCTCTGGGGCTGCAGGCTGGGGCTTTGTTCCTGGGGTTCAGGACTCTCCCCTCTCTGCTACTCACTTCCCGCCACGCGAGTCTCTCCCAGCTGCCGTTCACTCCGTGGACCTGGGCAGCCCTCTCTGCGTTTCCGCTTTTCCTACCAGTCTCAGTGTGGCTTCTTCAGTGTTCCTTGGTTGAAGAGTCCTCTTAGTTTAGTTCAAAATTGGTTTTTCCAGATGACAGTTCTTAAAATTAGTTTGTAATCCACTTTGGTTCTGGGAGGTGGATGTTGGTACGTCCGCCTACTCCAGTGCCATCTTGTCTTCCAATTGTCTTTTTTGATTTCCTTTAATAATGCTTTGTAATTTTCAGTATGTAGATCGTTTACATTCTTTGTTATGTTTATTTCTAGATAGTTTTTTTTGTTTCAACTATAAAAGGAATAATGTTTTTTAGTTCATTTTCAGAAGTGTCATTGTTGACATATATGAAAGCAATAGATTTCTGTACGTTAATTTTGTATCCTGTAACCTTACTGTATTGGTTTATTGTTTCTAATAGTCTTTCTGTGGAGTCTTGGTTTTGTATATAAAGGATCATGTCATCTGTTAAAAATGAAATCTTTACTTCTTTCCCGATATAAATGCCTTTTATTTCTTTCTCTTGTCTATCTGATTGCTCTGGCTAGAACTTCCAGCACTATGTTTAATAGGAGTGGAGAGAGTGGACAGCCTTGTCTTGTCCTTGATTTTAGAGGAAAAGTTTTTATTTTTTTTACCATCTAGTATGATGTTAACTGATGATTTGTCATATATGGCCTTTATTATATTGGGTATTTTCCTTCTATACCCATTTTATAGAGTGTTTTAAACATAAAAGGATGTTGTATTTTATCGAATGCCTTTTCTGCATCTACTGATAGGATCATATGGTTTTTGTTCTTGTTTTGTTGATATAATGTATTACGTTGATCGTTTCGCATATGTTGAACCATCCTTGGCTTCTGGAATGAATCACAGTCGTGATTTTCTGTGTGTGTGTGTGTGTGTGTGTGTGAGACAGAGAAAAAGAGAGGGACAGATAAGGACAGACAGACATGAAGAGAAAGAGATGTGAAGCATCAGTTCTTCATTGCAGCACCTTAGTTGTTCATTGATTGCTTTCTTATATGTGCCTTGACCGAGGGCTACAGCAGACTAAGTGACCTTGGACCCAAGCTGGTGAGCCTTACTCAAAGCAGATGAGCTCGTGCGTAAGCTGGTGACCTCAGGGTTTCAAACCTAGGTCCTTCCCATCTCAGTCTGACGCTTTATACACTGTGCCACCACCTGGTCAGGAGTGATGTATTATTTTTTTAATGATGTATTCGATTTGCTAGTATTTTGTTTTAGGATTTTTGCATCCATATTCATTAGAGATATTTGTCTGTATTTTTTTTTTTTGTATTGTCCTTGTCAGGTTTTGTTATGAGGGTTATGTTGACTTCATAAAATGTGTAAGAGAATATTGCTTCTTCCTCAATATTTTGGAAGACCTTGAGAAGGATAAGAACCAAATCTTCTTTGAATGTTTGGTAGAATTCACTAGTGTAGCTGTATGGCCCCTGACTTTTATTTTGGGGGAGGTTTTTTGTGGTTGTTTCCTATTTCCTCTCTGCTATGGGTCTATTTTTTTTTCCACATCTTTGTGATTTAGTCTAGGAATATTGTATAGTTTTAGGAATTTATCCATTTCTTCTAGTTATTGAATTTGGTAGCATATAGTTTTTCATAGTATTGTTCAATGATGCTTTGTATGTCTGATATCTTATCATTTCTCTTTCATTTTGGATGTTGTTTATATGAGTCCTTTCTCTCTTTTTTTTTAGTGTTGCCAGGGGTTTGTCAATTTTTTTTGATCTTTTCAAACAGCCAGCTTTTTATTGTGTTGATTTGTTTCTATAGTTTTTCTGTTCTTTATTTCATTTATTTCTGCTCTAATTTTTATTTTATTTTTTTTCTTCTGCTTGTTTTGGGTTGCCTTTGTTCTTCTTTTTCTAGTTTCTTAAGATGTAATGTTAAGTTGTTTACTTGGTCTCCTTCTTGTTTTTTGATATAAGCCTGTAATGATATGAACTTCCTTCTTATTACTGCTTTTGCTGCATCCCATAGATTCTGATATATTTTCATTTGTCTGTATATATCTTTTGATCTCTGCTTTTATTTTTTCTTTGACCCAGTCATTTTTTAGAAGTATGTTGTTTAATTTCTACATTTTTGTGAATTTGTTTACTTTTTTTTTTTGCTGTTGAATTCTAGTTTCAAAGCCTTATGGTCAGAGAATATGCTTGGTAACATCAATCTTTCTGAATTTGTTGATGTTAGTTTTATAGCCCAACATATGGTCTATGAGAATGTTCTACATACACTGGAGAAAAATGTGTACTCTGATGTTCTTGGATGAAATGTTCTGTAGTTGTTTATTATATCAATTTGTTCTAGTGTGTCATTTAAGGCCGATATTTCTTTATTGATTTTCTGTTTGGATGAACGATCTTGAACCATCAGTGGTATATTGAGATTTCGAAATACGATTATATTTTTGTTGTTTTATATTTTTAGATGTTAGTATACTTCTTATATATACTGCTCACAAAAATTAGGGGATGTTTTCAAAATGAATATGAAGCTATAAAACATCCCCTAATTTTTTTGTGAGCAGTATATTTTGGTGCTCCCTGGTTTGGTGCATATATATTAAGAAGTGTTATGTCTTCTTGATACAATGTCCCCTTTGTCATTATGTGTTTACCATCTTTTTCTCTGGTTACCTTTTTTGTCTTGTATTTAATATTGTCAGATATGAGTATGACTACACCTGATTTTCTTTGGATATTATTTGCTTGGAGAATCGTTTTCCAACCTTTCTTACTGAATCTATTTTTATCCTTATAGCTTTCATGTATCTCTTAAAGGAAGCATACAGTTGGGTTTCAGTTTTTGATCCAGTCTGCTACTCTGTGTCTATTTATTGGTGAGTTCAGTCCATTTACATTTAATTATTGACACTTGAGGGTTTTCTATTGCTATTTTATATATTGCTTTCTGATAGCTCTGTGTCTTGTTTGGTTCTTTTTTGTTTTTACGTCATTTGTTTTTGTTTGGTGGTATTCCCTACTTTGCTCTGTTTCTTTTTTTGTAAGCTATGTGTTTTAGTAGTGGCATTTTCAGTTGTGGTTACCATTAGGTTATTAAAAGAAAAATTTGATATTCATTAGAGTCCATTATCTCATGAGTTCTGCTGCACTCCATCTTCCTTTGCTACTACTGATCTTTGTCCTCTCTCATTTTGTGTTATTGTCACTGGTTATCCTTATTTTTATTGTGGTCTTGGAGCTTTTGCTTGTAGTTTTGTTTTGTTCTTTGTATCTGGTCGGATAACCCCCTTTAGTGTTTCCTGCAGTGAGGGTTTTCTGGTGATAAATTCCCTCAGCTTCTCTATGTCTGTAAATGTTTTTATTTCCCCTTCATATTTGAAGGATAGCTTTGATGGATATTATATTCTTGGCTGGTAGTTCCTCTCTTTCAGTACTTTAAATGTTAGGGTCTGCTCTCTTCTTGCTTGTAGAATTCCTGCTGAGAAATCTGATAATAGTCCTTCCTTTTATATGTCATATTCTTCTTTTCTCTAGCTGCCTTGAGGACGTTTTGTCATTGATTTGTGATAATTTCATTATGATGTGCCTTGGAGTAGGTCTGTTTGGGTCGAAGTAACTCGGTGTTCTGTTTGCTTCTTGTATTCGAGGGTCTAACTACACAGGCTTGGGAAGTTCGTATTGGTTATTTGTTTGAATATGTTCTCCATTCTTTTTCCCTCTCCTCTTTTTCTGATATACCATTATTCTTATATTGCTCTTTCTGATGGAGTCAGAGAATTTTTGTAGGGCTTTCTAATTTTTTTAAATTTAGGAGTCTCTTCTTCTCTCTGTAGTATCTCTAGTTGCCTGTCCTCAGTGTCACTGATTCTCTCCTCTATCTGGCCTGTTCTATTAGCTAAGCTTGTTACCTCATTTTTTCAGTTTATAGATTGAGTTTTTTTCATCTCTTTTTGGGTTTTTTTATAGTTTTTGTTTTTTTTTGATGAAGTTCTCTTTTTGTTCATTACATTGTTTTTTGAGCTCTCCAAATTGCCTTTCATTGTTTTTCTTTTATGTCATTGAGTAATTTTAGAACTTTAATTTTTGAATTCTTTTTCATTTAGCTCCACGTTTTCCATGTAATTGAGATATTTTTTTCAGGAGATTTTTTTTATCATCTCTCTGATCTATAACTCTCTTGTGTATCCATGATATTTGAATTCTTTTTCTTTGATGGCATTTGAGAGTGTTGTTGTTAATAAAACTAACAAGAGATAACCTAAAGAAAAAATATAACCAAAAAGTGGAAATTCTATATATAATAATAAGTAGAACATAAACTACAGAGAACAAGGAACAGGAACTGAGGAAAAATGAAAAAGGAAAATGAAGTAAAAAAAACGCCCCCCAAAAAGTATCAGTCCACAATATAATAATTTGACAAAAAATGATATTCAGATGAAAAGGAAGGAAGGAAGAAAAAGAAGAAAAAGGAAGAGAGAAAAAAGGTAAAAGAAAGTATCAGAAATGAAACCCTCACAAAAAACAAGAATAAAAAATATAACATGATAATGAAGTTCAAATGGGAAAAAGAAAGAAGAAAAAGGAAAGGAGAAAAAGCCAAAAAAAAAATGTACTTTCCAGTTTTGAGAGGTAACTTTTCCCTTTTTCTTGCAGGAGGCACTATACTACAAGTTTTGCCTCTGTCAGGTTCTTGGGCAGAGTTCTGCTGAGGCGTGGCTATCATAATGATGTAGGCAGGGCTGTGGTAGCATTGGTAGGTGGGACTTTATAATTTTATGGCTTTAGTAATGGCAATCTGAGGTCTCCAGGTGCCTTTCCCCATGTCCCAACAAAGCAAGTGATCAAACGACTAGAACCTCCGCTTCTCATAGGAGAAAAGGGTCCAGAGATGCAGCTGTGGGGGATCCGCTATCCCCACTGTTCTCACAGCAAGGGGAGCGATGCAGGATTTAGGAGGCTGGGGGAGACACAGCCGGGTCCTTCCTGGGCTCCAGTACCGCTCAAAGTATCATCCTGGGCAGGACAGAGGCTGCATGCCACGAACCGGTGCCCCACCTTTGGGAGTGGATTGGGTGGGGTGCAGATTGCAGATCAGGTGTGCCTCGTGTCATTCTGCGCAGGCTGATGGAGCATGACTCAGTGTCCTGCAGGCTGATCTCCATGGGCTATTCATGCACCAGATGGGAGCGTGCAGCAGGCTATGTGCCCATCCAGTGCCTGCGATTACAAATGGAGCCTGGCGATGCAAGCAGACGGGAGGAACTGGCAGTGTTCCTGCTTCTGGTTGCGAGCCTGCCCCAATTCAGCTTCTTCCCCTCTGCCTCTCTGTCTCTCCACTTCTCTTGGCATGGAAACAAGACCCACACTAAAAGTGCCTCCCTTTCTCAGGTCAATGAAAAAAGAGAAAAACTCCATCCTCTGGTTTTTATCCTCCATTACCTAATCATACCCTTATCTTGTGTGTGTTTATTTCACATGCTTTCTTTGTATAGTTGAATTTGTTGACATTTCAAGGGGAGAGATTAGGAGTATCTCTTAATGCCACCATTTCTCTGATGTCTTGTTTACTTTTTAATACTTATGAAATTCCCACTCTGATCATCTATTCTTATTCTAAGATCCTTGAGCATCCTAATAACCATTATTTTAAACTCTTATGTCTGGTTGTTCAGTTACTTCCATTTCATTTAGTTCTTTTTCTGGGGATCTCTTTCATCGATTCATTTGGGTCATATTTCTTTGCCCATTTTGTCTGTGTATTAGGTATCTCTCCTCTGACTCCCAAATTCATTTTGGCTCTTTAGGAGGAATTGCACTCAGTGATACCTCCAGGCTGCCTGAGTTTCCTGCTCTAGGAATGCTTCTTGAGGGTTATATTTACCCTCCTATTGTACGTGAATCTTGAATGCAGTTGGTCCTTTGGGTAGCTTTTGCTTCAGGCTGGCTGGCTCTAAATGTCAAGCTTCATTGTGTTAGACACTGCATGTCTGTCCTATGGGGCGTATTGATTGGTGCCTGCTGTACTCCTCATTTGGACATGCTGCTTGTGTAGCTAGCTGAGTCTAGTGTTGGCACGGTGTGCCACTCACTAGTGGTTGTGTTGGTTCTGGGTCCTCTTGGGCGGGGTTTGGGTATGGGTTGGTATCAGCCATTGTTTGTAACCCGCTGTGGGTTACATGTCTGGAGCTACTGCTCTGTTTGCTGTTTGTGTCTGTGTTTTCTGTGCCTGGGTAGCGTGGGAGAGGCCAACCTGTTTATGAGGATCAGCTTCCTCCTGCTTAGAGATTACAGAAACTCCATAAAAGGGCCCAAGCTCTGTAAGATTTGCCTCCACTGTTCAGGTCTCCACCTTCTCTTCTGGATGTCTCGTCTTCCCACAGTCTTCTGTAGAAAGACTATAGTGTAAGCTCAGACTGGCCTCACCCCACCAACTCTCCTACATGTTACAAGTCTGGTGGGTTAGGACAGTTGAGGTTGGGATGACAATGTTAGTGAGCGCCTTACTTCGGGGGTCTCTTGGTCAGGAGCTAAGTCCAGGGAAAGTGGCCCTTACTCCAGAGCCTGATCCCTCAGACACTGCTGGATACTCCAAGTCTATTTTTCCCCAATGAGGTGAGCAGCAGGTTTAGATTGGATGGTGTCTACAGTCCCTTCTCCAGAAGTTCTTCCAGCTGGAGAACCCCTGGTCTCAGGGAGGAAGACCGAGTCTTCCCTTGGGGCTGATAGTACCCCCTCTGAAAGTGTCTAAGCCCCTCAACCATTTCTAACAGTAGGCTCCAGGGACCACACCTTGAATGTTCATGCTCCAAGCCTCTCTCTCTTCCACCCATGGAAGGAACCTAGCACAGCGGGGCAGGATTCCGGGACCCAGGCCAGCTCACATTTAACTTCCACTTGCAGTGTGTGTGCATGAGCCGCTGACCACAGAGAGCGGAACTCACTTCACCTGAGCCCAGTGTCCCATGTGCCCTTCGTTAGGACACACCTCTAGCAAGGGTCATTAGGTACTGAACCGATGTTTTCTGTAACTGGCCACTGGATGTGCCAGCCCTGGCCCTCTGTGGACAGAACCTGGCACAAACCAGTACAACACGTTGCCCATGACTGCCCTCAGCAACCTTCTTGGAGCTACAAGCAAACTACAGTTTGTGGCTGCCTCTGCTGGGCCCAGGCGCATAGGAAAACACCAAGCCTGAGACATAGGCCGGCTTTTACCCATACTGGGCCTGGGGGAAAGTCAGCCAAAGGACCAAGGTTCCCTGAGTCTTGCCTCATGAAATCTCTTGTTTGCTCAGTGCTTGCTGGGCTCAGCCACTGAAAAAACTCTGATAGAGTCTAGGGCAAGGGGTCCCCAAACTTTTTACACAGGGGGCCAGTTCACTGTCCCTCAGATCATTGGAGGGCCAGACTATAAAAAAAACTATGAACAAATTCCTGTACACACTGCACATATCTTATTTTAAAGTAAAAAAAAAAAAAACGGGAACAAATACAATATTTAAAACTAGAAAGCCCGGCGGTCATACGAAATGACCGCTGTTCTAGATATTATAAATTGTAATTAAAATGATTTGTGCAAAGGTGTCTGCTAATTCAAACTGAATTACCCAGGGCAGGCGGTGAGGACGCCCTTTGCTTAGTGCCCCACGGGGTTTCCCCCTTCTACTTGCTTCATTGCTTAAAGTAGAGTGCAATGAAGGAAACCACTGGCAGTACATTTCTTAAGAGCCACTGCTAGCCAATAAATAAAGGTGATTTAAATAATAAAATGTTAATTCACATGTCAAAGATCTCTTTGTACACAACATTTCTTGTGTAGATCTTTCCATCATTTTTTACAGTGTTTCTATACTTGCAACGTTGAGAAAATCCTTTCTTTCCACAGTCAAATCGATTAGTTTCTAACTTGAAGTTTAAGGACTGACAGTGTTCACATTTAATATTCATGTCACCAGAGAGGAATGCTCAAAAATTAAAGTGTCTCCATTTGAAACTGTTTTAATCCTTTTTGCGTTTTGGTCAGCATTACTGTGTCGTTTTTTTTGCATTTCTCTCCTGCCTTTGTTCAAGGGACTCATTTTGTCGAGACAGGCTTTTTTGTCTTGCATCTGAGGCAAGCCTTGTTTACTCTATGCTCATCAGTCTCATTTTGCCAAGAAAGATGCATTTGCTCTGCGACTGAAGCAAGCCTTGTCTTTCTCTGCTCAGTGGTGTCTTTTTGTCGAGAAAGCCGTTTTTGTGTAGCTTTAGCTCCTTTTCTCTCCTCTTCAGTGCTGTATTTTCTAGGAGGCATTCTTAAAAGAAATTACATTAAGACGTAGTTTTTCTGTAAAACAGATGATTGCCAATGCAAACAAATGTTCACCTTCCCCCTGACCCGCTCAATTTGCGTTCAGCCGTGGCAACTTCACCCCATTGGCTAGTACAGTTATGCAAGCAACCAATAAGCTATCGGCGACAAACAGACACTTAAGCCGCATATAATAAAGATAAAGAACAAGTAAATTTAAATCAACGAACTGACTAGTATTTCAATGGGAACTATGGGCCTGCTTTTGGCTAATGAGATGGTCACTGCCCGGTTCCATATTTGTCACTGCTAGCCATAACAAGTGATATGACGTGCTTCCAGAGCCGTGACATGTGCATCCCACATCACTGGAAGTAGTACTGTACATGAGCGATGCCGCACTTTGTGTCACTGCCACATACAATACTCTCACTGACCACCAATGAAAGAGGTGCCCCTTCTGGAAGTGCAGCGGGGGCTGGATAAATGGCCTCAGGGGGCCGCAGTTTGGGGACTCCTGGTCTAGGGCCTGGGGCAATTCAGGGATTAGGAAGGATGGTGGGTGTGTCTCCCACCCTGAGCTTGCCCCCCGCCCCCACTTTTGGTCGGCAAACTCATTAGTCAACAGAGCCAAATATTAACAGAACAACAATTGAAATTTTTTTTTAACTTAAACTATATAGGTAAGTACATTTCTCATCGAGGCAGCACCCGCACATGGTATTTAGTGGAAGAGCCACACTCAAGAGGCCAAAGAGCCGCATGTGGCTTGCGAGCCTCAGTTTGCCTACCACTGTAAATATATAGACCTTAATAGGGTGTGGCCTGTGAAACCTAAATATTTAGTCTGCCTGCAGTCCAGGCAGTTTCTACTGAATCTCTCGTGAAGTAGAAGCACTGGTCATACTCTCAGGGGAGTGTGGGATAAAGTTCCAGCCTCAGTTCCAGAAAACTGAGTCACAGACCTCCCCCCTGCTTCCTGCTGCCCAGTCTCTCCATAAGGTGGGGCAGGAAAGATTCCCAAGGAGAAGCAGTTGCCCTCCCCAGGCTGATGTCACATAGAGAGGCTCCTCTATAGACCTAATAAAGGTGGTGACTGCAGTATTGGAGAATGACTCAGCACAGGGGTTCTGGTGGCTGTCCCCCACAGTGCCTCTCTCTGGGCCAGCAACGACTTGCACACTCTCCTCATGCGACTCTGATCCTCTCAGTCCTCCCTCCACCAGAGCCTACATCTCTGCGAGCTCCATCTTCTTGCAGTCACAGCCCTGGGCTCTTTTCACTGCCAAATGCAGTGTGGGTGCCTCTTCTAGCCTCTGGGGCTCTAGGCTGGGGCTGGGGCTGGGGCTTAGGACCATCCCCTCTCAGGGCAAACCTCCCTACAGTGAGAGTCCCTCCCGACCCTCCGCCACTGCTTGCTCTTGGGTGCAAGGCAGCCCTTTTCACATCTCCATCCTTCCTAACAGTCTTGGCGTGGCTTCTGTGATCCTTGGTTATGGGCTCCTCCTCATTTAGTCTGAATCTGGTTTTCAGAATGATTATTAAATTTAGTTGTAACTCCAATTTGGTCCTGGGAGGTGCCTTATGGAATAACAGCCTACTTTTTTGCAATCTTAGAATCGTAATAAACTTTTTTAAGTAATTTCTTTGTGAGCATTGTAAACACCAAGTTTAATTATGTTCATCCTGGCATGGGGAACGGGGCATTCCAGTCTTTCCCATCTCTTTAAGTGCTACCTTCATCTGTTTAGTAACTAAAACCAAAGGCACGGATTGTCCATGCCTGCCCTCTCCCTCATACCTCACGATACAGTCTGTACTAAGCCTGTTCATTCTACACCCAAGTGTCCATGTGTCCATCTGCTTCCCATGGCTACCATTAGCCCAGCAACCAATGTCTTTATTGTCTTTTTTCTTTTTTTTCTTTCTTTTTTTTTTTTTTTTCATTTTTCTGAAGCTGGAAACGGGGAGAGACAGTCAGACAGACTCCCGCATGCGCCCAACCGGGATCCACCCGGCACGCCCACCAGGGGCAACGCTCTGCCCACCAGGGGGCGATGCTCTGCCCATCCTGGGCGTCGCCATGTTGCGACCAGAGCCACTCCAGCGCCTGAGGCAGAGGCCACAGAGCCATCCCCAGCGCTCGGGCCATCTTTGCTCCAATGGAGCCTTGGCTGCGGGAGGGGAGGAGAGAGACAGAGAGGAAAGCGCGGCGGAGGGGTGGAGAAGCAAATGGGCGCTTCTCCTGTGTGCCCTGGCCGGGAATCGAACCCGGGTCCTCCGCACGCTAGGCCGACGCTCTACCGCTGAGCCAACCGGCCAGGGCTTATTGTCTTTTTTCAATCTGTTTTTCATTTAGCCACCAGAAGTTTTTTTTCTTTGTTTTTTTGTAGATGTATTTCATGTATTACTGCCCTGCTTAAGTCTCTTTCTTGGCTTCCTCATTTACTTGGGATAAACTTCAAATTTTGTCTTGTGGTCTACAGACCTTGTAGGCTGTCCCTTCATTGCCTACTCTGCTTCAACTGCACTGGGTCCTCTTCAGATCCTAGAATTTACCGTGTTCTCACCTTCCTCAGGGATTTGCACTTGTACTTCTGTTTTTTTATCTGGTTAATTCCTTATCCTTCTGGCCTCAGCCCAGTAGTACTTCCTCCACAGCCTTCCTTGATCTTTTCTCACATTCCTTCCCTCATCCTCTAAAATAGACCATTTTTGTTCTCTGACTTTCTAGCATTTATCCACAGTTCTAATTGCACACCCAATGTGTTTATTTACATAAGTTGCAGGTCAGGCGTCACTTGTATTTATTCACTCTTCTGTCTTGAGCACCTGAAAGGTAGCAACAACTACCTGCTTGGGTTTGTTAAATGGTGGCTTCTGATTGATAATGTTCTTATCTTTCTTTTTCCAAGATAGGTGCCCTCAAGGCCAACTACATGGTTTTCTCTCTCTTCCTGCCCAGAGGAGGTGCTCATCTTTGAGCAAATGCACTGTTTAATAACCATTTACCTTTATACTTTGTTTTCTTCCTTCACTTTGATTAAGCACACTGCATAGTGTGTGTCAAATAATATCTGGGTCCAGCTGGTGACACTGATATGACTGGTTGCTGTCCTCCCCACCCTGATGTTTGCCGGGTACAGAGAAGCCAGTTACAAAAGGAAGGTATAATTAAGACAATGTGTAGGCCCTGGCCAGTTTGCTCAGTGGTAGAGAGTCAGTCCAGCATGTGGATGTCCCAGCTTTGTTTCCCAGTCAGGGCAAATGGGAGAAGCGACCATTTGCTTCTCTACACCCCCACCCCTGTAACCATGGCTCGATTGGTTTGAGTGCATTGGCCCCAGAAAGGGTTGCCAGGTGGATCATGGTCTGGGCACCTGAGGGAATCTATCTCCCCTACTCTCACTTTAAAAAAAATATTTTTTTTAAGGAATAGATTATAATTAATAACCTTACTAAAGCAATAGTTGCAGAAATTGGTTGGTTCTTAAAGGATAAACATTGTGAAGGAGAAGTATTGAAAGAATTCAATGCTATGTAATATAACCTAGAATCATTTTTGCAGGACACAAATTTTTGTTCATATGATAAATAAGATTCCACCATTGGGGAATTATACCATGTAAGTAGTTATTGCTATCCTTATATTTTTATTTGTTCTTCTTCTTAATCTTTCTTTATTCTCAGCACTAGAGAGGTAGGTGTGTTTATTTTCTGTTAGCTTTTTCTGGTGCTTTATGGTGACATGGTAGTGTGTAGGTCTTAAATTTTTTCTCTCAAAAGTGAAAAACTTTGGAGAGAAGCTTTTAAAAAATAATATCTTAAAGCTAATAATGAGGAAATAAAATATACTAAAGTATTGCCTGTTACTGGATTTACTTTAGGAACTTATGCAGATATGCTTATTTAGAGTGATAGAATTTATATTGCTAGTAATTTTTCTTTGTTTTACTTTGTCATAAGTAAAACTAAACTTAATAGCTTGAATTTGCATCTGTAATTAAAGATTGATCGTGCATGAATCAAGTTTTCCATTTGCCTCTTTAAATAATACACTTCACTTTTAAGGATTTCCGTGTCGTCAGTGTTCTTGATTCTAAAGTGTTGGTTGCTAAGAGCTTTGTAACTGAATTGTTGCTCTATATGTTGAAGAATTGAATAAATATGGAAGCTTAAATTTCCTTTGGTCAACTAAGGACTTGGTTGCTTTTCTAGATTAAGAAATCTGAATCTCTTTAGGGATTAATGCTCTCTGAGGAGCTCAGGACAACTCAAAATGAAGATTAAGACTGGTTCTTCTGCTTATAATAATGCTGTATAGTACTGATCTTTATACCACAAAACTAAAACATGGACAAGGAGAGTTGATCATCTCTACTTGTACCCTGAACTGATTACAGATGTTTGCATAGTTTACAGTGACTTTGCTAATTGAAGTGTTTTTGTTCCAAAGAACAAATATCTTCAAATTCTTTTTATTCTTCTCCTGCCAAACTGTCTTTAAAAGCAAGGCTAGTGGTCAGAATCAGAAGCACAAGCTTAACTAGGCCTGGATCCTACCTTCAGAGAAGCCAGTGAGCTATATGTGTACATGAAAACTTCAAGACTGGCAAAAAGAAAGCTATTTCTGTCCATAAAAAAAAAGGAACAAATAATGTCTTTTACTAGAGTTTGTCTCTGGACTAAGAGCCTCAGAATTGGCTATGATCCTTGTGCAGTTTATCTTTGATTATTTAAACCCCTTTCTAACATTTAAAAAATTTTACATCCTTGTCTCTGCTTCCCTAGCTCAGGGAAACCAAATAAATATAACAAGTAAAAGTAGTTATAGTCCAGTTCATGGTTTGAATCTTCTCTGAGATTAATATTACTTCTTCTTCTTGATTAATATTACTAATTAAACACATTCTAGCTAATTTAGGAAAATATTAACCTTAACTTCAAAAAATTAAAAGCCTGACCTGTGGTGGCGCAGTGGATTAAAGCGTCGACCTGGAAATGCTGAGGTCGCCGGTTCGAAACCCTGGGCTTGCCTGGTCAAGGCACATATGGGAGTTGATGCTTCCAGCTCCTCCCCCCTTCTCTCTCTCTCTCTCTCTCTCTCTGTCTCTCCTCTCTCTTTCTCTCTCTCTCTCTGTCTCTCCTCCTCTCTAAAAAAAAAAATTAAAAACAGAATTACCATATGTTTCACTTCTTTATCAACAGATACGGATATTTTTACATAATATGTAAAATTACCAATTCCACTTCTGGGTACAAAGAATTAAAAGTAGGGACTCAAATATTTCTACACTTATGTTTATAGCAGCATTATTTATAAAAGCTGTTATTCACAGTTTGATTTGTAACAACTCAAATGTTATTGATGGATGAATGGATTAACAAAGTGGTGTGTACATAAATAGAATATTATTCAGCCTTAGGAAAGAATGACTTTCTAACATGCTCCATCATGAATGAACATTGAAGATCTTATTCTGAGTGAAACAAGCTAGTCACAAAATGGCAAATATTATATGATTTCACTTCTATGAGATGTCTAAAATAGTTAAATTCATAGACACAAAAAGTAGAATTATGGTTGCCAGAAGAATGGAGAGTTTTTGTTTAATGGGTTCAGAGTTTCCATTTGGGAAGATGAAGAGTTCTGGAGATGGAAAGTGGTGATGTTTGTACAATTTGAATAAGTCTTAATGCCACTGAACTGTAAACTTAAAAATTGTTAGAAGGGTTTCAAATTCTGTTCACTAATGTTATATTTAGAACTTTTGCAAAATAAATATAAAATTACAACTTAGCTGTTTCCGAGGCATTAGAATATTCCTTCTTATGCCTAGCTTAGTTGTAGGAATTATGAGGTGGTAATGTTCCTACAGTTCAGAGGTTTGTTTCAGTAAGAGTTTCTATATGACAGGAAGGTGGTGAGGGTAGAGGGGGACTTTCAGGTGGCAAGGGATAGGGTTTAACATGCGGTCTGGTGTTGGTATCTGCCCTGGCCCTAAAGAGAGTCAGTGTGGCTTGTAGACAAACTAAATGAACTCGGGGGCCAAAAGGACCTGATGCCACTGGACTATAATTTTCTGAAGGACAGAGTCCACAGAGGTCCTCTGAAGATAGGACAGTACTTTTAGGTCTCATGGGCGCAGTGCGCCTGTCAGCAGTTGAGAGTGCAGCAGGAAAAGAGCCTTGCATGACAAAGCTGACTCCTGCCCCTTAACCCCCCATCCCCACCCCCACTTCTGCCCTCACCCATGTAGCTAGTACTAGGTATGAAAGCAAGAGTGGCTAAAGAGAAATGTCAGAGCCAGCTTATTAATCAAGTTATGTTTCAGTTTTTAAATTGCACGTGTGGTTTGTTTTTAATAATCATGCTAATACACATCCCTGAACATCTTCTGAAAAATGGTGGCCATCTATCCTGTTGTAGGCAAAGTTAGTAGATTATATAAGTTACAGCTTTAAGATGGGTAGATACAAGTATAGAACTTGAAAATGGGTTTAAGCACAGTGAAGAAGCATTTGCATATGCACATCGAGTATTTTTCCCCAAACTTATGTGCTAACTCATCTCTGCCTAGGTTATTAGCCTCTGCCCTTCCCCCCGAACTAATGACAGACATAATGAAGACTCTGGTGCTCATAGAATGTAATAGTGATTAGATATGTTTTGGGAGTTATAACAGCTCTTAATTATTATTTTTCTTTTTTTTTTTCAATTGCTTAGTACACATATTCTGGTCCCTAGAAGATGATTTCTATTCTTAGGCTGATTTTTTTTAGTTGTTAACGACAGTTGATTCCCTTTCTTCATTGCCCCAGCATTAAGTCCATACTTCTTTTTAACAGTTTATTTTTAACTTAGTATAACCCTTAAAAGGCTGGCTTCAGATGGTTCTTTTCCATCCTGGTTTTTTTGTTGTTGTTTTTTTTTTGGGGGGGGGCGTTGACAGAGAGAGGGAGAGAGAGAAGGACAGATAAGGACAGACAGACACAAAGGGATAGAGATAAGAAGCATCAGTTCTTCATTGCAGCATCTTAGTTGTTCATTGATTACTTTCTCATATGTGCCTTGACTGGGGGCCTACAGCAAACCAAGTGACCCCTTGCTCAAGCCAGCGACCTCGGGGTTTTGGACCTGGGTCTTCTGCATCCCAGTCCAATGCTCTACCTACTGTGCCACTGCCCGGTCAAGCCATCTTGTCCTTTTAAGATAATAAACCTTCATTAGGGTTCCCTGAATATATATCTAGCCATCCCTCTTTTTTTTTTTTGCTAATGGCATAGAACCTTAATATGCATACTCTGATTTTAACGAATTATCTTCACATTTATTGAGCACCTTCTACATGCGAGAATACTTAAAAGCCTGTTAAAATCTAACTCTCTGAAACCTTAAACATTACCTGGAAATGTCCTAACCTTGAAAACATTTCTTATCACTAATCACATTTTCATATCATTTACCCTTTCGCTCTCTTTAGCTTTTTTTGTTTTAAGACTATTCATTTTAAAAATTTCTGTTTTTTGGGTTTTTTTGCAGAGACAGAGAGTCAGAGGGATAGACAGGTACAGACAGGAACAGAGAAATGAGAAGCATCAATCATTAGATTTTTCGTTGTGCGTTGCGACACCTTAGTTGTTCATTTATTGCTTTCTTATATGTGCCTTGACGGTGGGCCTTCAGCAGACCAAGTAACCCCTTGCTCGAGCCAGTGACCTTGGGTCCAAGCTGGTGAGCTTTGCTCAAACCAGATGAGCCCACGCTCAAGCTGGCGACCTCAGGGTCTCGAACCTGGGTCCTTCTGCATCCCAGTCCAACACTATCCACTGCGCCACCACCTGGACAGACAAGACTATTCATTTTAGAGAGGAAAGAAGAGGTAGGGAGGAGCAGGAAGCATCAACTCCTGTATTTACCTTGACTGGGCAAGCCTAGAGTTTTGAACTGGCAACCTCAGGGTTCTAGGTCAATACTTTATCCACTGTGCCACCACAGGTCCTGCCACTGTTTAGCTTTTCATGTGTCTGTGTCTTTATTGCTGCAGCAGGTAACTGCATGTGATGGAGAGAGCATTTGTGCATCTGGTGGACCTGGGTATGATCTGAGCATGTGCCCCTCACCACTTAGTAACCTCAGGCAAGGCAGTTAGGCTCTTTGGACCTTGGGATGTTATGGTGTAAAATGGAGATTTCTTGAGATTCAGACTATGCCCTATGAATGCCGGTGAATCAATGGACGGCAGGCCACCATTTTGCCTTTGTGTCTTGGATCACTCTGAGTTCCCCTCTTGGCGTTTAGAGAATTAATAAAAAAGGAAAAGCGTCAATGAATGGAAAGTTTGTTCTGAGGGAAGAAGATTAATCAGAATGTGGAAATTTTGAGAAAGAAGATGGTGCTGGAGTAGGCAGACGTACCAACATCTACCTCCCAGAACGAAAGTGGATTACAAACTAATTTTATAAACTGTCATCTGGAAAAACCAACTCTGGACTAAACTAAGAGAACTCTTCAACCAAGGAACACTGAAGAAGCCACACTGAGACTGGTAGGAAAAGCGGAAATGCGGAGAGGGCTGCCCAGCTCCTCGGAGCGAACGGCAGCAGGGAGAGACTCGTGTGGCGGGAAGTGAGTTTAGCAAAGGGGAAAGGGTCCTGAACCCCAGGAACAAAGCCCCAGCCTGCAGCCCCAGAGCCCAGAAGAGGTGTAAGGACAGTATTTAGCTGGAAACAAGTCAGGATACTGTTTGTGAGAGAGTCTGATTTCTCAGACCCAAGATCCTTTTTAAAGGGACCGCACAGAACATCTCTCTCACAACCACTCACCCAGGGCTCCTGGGGACGGGGGGAGAGAGGAGAGGACCAGAGTAACAGGAAGAGCGTGTAATCTAGGAGGCACAGGGAGAAGCATTTTGGGAGATAGCCACCCTAACCCCTGGGACGAGTCACTCCCCAAAGCTGAAGTAAATATTTCCCCCGGAAACAGCAATACCAGCAAAGGGAAGCAGGAGAGCAGCCAAACAAGCTCCCCTGCGGCATTCAGAGCAGAGTCGCATAGAAGGAGGGAGCTTTTGGGTCTACAGTAGTGAGTCTTAGGGTCCAAATGGCAACGCCCCCACCCACGTGGCTGAGGGCGCGCTGGATGGCCGGCGGCAGCGGGAGACAAAATTGCGGTTCTGCTGGCAGGGGCGGAAGCCAGCTGGCCACCACTGGGCTCAGGTGTGAGCTCAATCTTGCCCAGCTGGGGAGAAGGGGGCGTGCAAAAGCGGTCAAGCTCAGCTACCGGCAGCCTGTAATCCAGCCTGCGGGAGAAGGGCGGGAACCCCGGAAAGGGTGGAGACCAACCCCTGAGCAAGGGCAGAGGAGTACAGCCTTGCCCCGCCCATGCAAACCAGGCTTGCGGTCTGACTTGGTAGCCGGCTCTTCCCCTGGGGGTGGAACTAAAAGCCCACAAGAGACGAGTTCCGCTACTGAGCTGAGCTTGGGCACGCCCGGTGGTAGAGCCAAGGCTAGCAGCCGTTCTCGAGTAGGCTCCTCCTGCAAGGGCAGGGCGAAAGCCCGGAAACAGGCAGAGACCCGCAGCTGAGCAAAGGTGCTCGCCAGTGCCCTCAGGACCGAGCATAACATCACACACAGGGGCGGGCCAAAGGCCAAGGCCACCAACGCTTGTGCACCCGAGCACATGATCACAGCCACTCCTGTGAAGAGAAAATGAGGAGGCAGAGAAATACATCACAAATAAACCAACAGAAATCCCCAGAAAAGGACCTAAGTGAATCAGATATAACCAAATTACCAGACGCAGAGTTTAAAATAACGATTATTAGGATGCTCAAAGATATTAGAACTGGCTCTGGCCGGTTGGCTCAGCGGTAGAGCGTCGGCCTGGCGTGCAGGGGACCCAGGTTCGATTCCCGGCCAGGGCACATAGGAGAAGCGCCCGTTTGCTTCTCCACCACCCCCCCTTCCTCTCTGTCTCTCTTTTCCCCTCCCGCAGCCGAGGCTCCATTGGAGAAAAAGGTGCCCCGGGAGCTGGGGATGGCTCCTTGGCCTCTGCCCCAGCGGCTGGAGTGGCTCTGGTCGTGGCAGAGCGACGCCCCGGAGGGGAAGAGCATCGCCCCCTGGTGGGCGTGCCGGGTGGATCCCGGTCGGGCGCATGCGGGAGTCTGTCTGACTGTCTCTCCCCGTTTCCAGCTTCAAAAAAATAAAAAAGATATTAGAACAACCATAGAGGGCCTAAATAAAGAGATAATAAATATAAAAAAGGACATTGAAATAATAAAAAAGAATCAGTCAGAAATGACAAATACAATATCTGAAATAAAGTATACAATGGAAGGAATGAAAAGCGGGATGGATGAAGCAGAGAATCGAATCAGTGAGTTAGAGGACATGATAAATAAAGGCACAGAAGCAGAGCAGAAAAAAGAAAAGAGACTCAAAAAATCTGAGGAAACTCTTAAGAGAGCTCTGTGACAACATGAAGAGAAATAACATCCGCATCATAGGGGTTCCTGAAGAAGAAGAGAAAGAACAAGGGATAGAGACTTTGTTCAAACATATTATAGCAGAAAACTTCCCCCAATTAAGGCAGGAAAACATTTCACATGTTCAGGAAACACAGAGAACTCCATTAAGGAGAAACCCAAAAAAACTAACACCAAGACACATCATAATTAAAATACCAAAGCTAAATGATAAAGAGAAAATATTAAAAGCTGCTAGAGAAAAAAAGACTATCACCTACAAAGGAGCCCCCATAAGGATGACTTCTGACTTCTCAACAGAAACACTTGAGGCCCGAAGGGAATGGCAAGAACTATTCAAAGTAATGCAGAACAGGAACCTACAACCAAGACTACTTTATCCAGCAAGGCTATCATTTAAAATTGAAGGAGAAATAAAAAGCTTTACAGACAAAAAAAAAAACCCAAGGAATTCACTGCAACCAAACCAAGGCTGCAAGAAATGCTAATGTTGTAAACAGAGCAAAGGAAAAAAAGAATATAGCAAAAGAGGAATACAGTTTTAAAGGAAAAAAATGGCAATAAACAATTACATATCAGTAATAACCTTAAATGTTAATGGATTAAATGATCTGATCAAGAGACATAGGGTAGCTGCGTGGATGAGAAAACAGGACCCATACATATACTGTCTACAAGAGACACACCTTAAATCAAAAGATGCACACAGACTGAAGATTAAAGGATGGAAAAAAATATTTCACACAAATGGAAATGAAAAAAAAGCTGGGGTAGCAATACTTATATCAGACAAAATGGACTTTAAAACAAAGACCATAGTTAGAGATTAAGAAGGTCACTACATAATGATAAAGGGAACAATCCAAAAGGAAGATATAACCATTATAAATATCTACGCACCTAATATAGGAGCACCTAAGTATATAAAGCAGACTTTGATGGACGTAAAGGGTGAGATCAACAGCAATACTATAATAGTAGGGGATTTCAATACCCCATTAACATCACTAGATAGATCCTCAAGAAAGAAAATTAACAAAGAAACAGCAGACTTAAAGGACATATTAGATCAACTCGATTTAATAGATATCTTCAGAACCTTTCACCCTAAAACAGCAGAATATACATTCTTTTCAAGCACTCATGGTACATTCTCTAGAATAGAGCACATGTTAGGACACAAAAGCGGTCTCAACAAATTTAAGAAGATTGAAATCATATCGAGCAATTTCTCTGATCACAATGGCATTAAACTAGAAATCAACCACAATAGAAAAATTGAAAAACATTCAAACACTTGGAAACTAAATAGCACGTTATTAAATAACGAATGGGTTAACATTCAGATCAAAGAAGAAATTTAAAAATTCCTAGAAACAAACAATAATGAGCATACATCAACTCAAAATTTATGGGACACAGCAAAAGCAGTCCTGAGAGGGAAGTTTATAGCATTACAGGCATACCTCAAGAAGCTAGAAAAAGCTCAAATAAACAACTCAACCCTGCATCTAAAAGAACTAGAAAAAGAACAGCAAGTAAAGCCCAGAGCTAGTAGAAGAAAGGAAATAATAAAGATCAGAGCAGAAATAAATGACATAGAGGCTAAAGAAACAATACAGAGTATCAATGAAACCAGGAGCTGGTTCTTTGAAAAGGTAAACAAGATCGATGAACCTTTAACAAGACTCACCAAGAAAAAAAGAGAGAGGACTCAAATAAAATTAGAAACAAGAGTGGAGAAATAACAACTGACACAACAGAAATACAAAATATTGTAAGAAAATACTATGAAGAACTGTACGCCAAAAAACTAGACAACCTAGATGAAATGGACAAATTCCTTGAATCATATAATCTTCCAAAAATCAATCTGAAAGAATCAGAAAACCTAAACAGACCAATTACAACAAATGAAATTGAAACAGCTATCAAAAAACTCTCAAAAAAGAAAAGTCCTGGGCCTGATGGCATCACTAGTGAATTCTACCAAATATTCAAAGAAGAACTCCTATCCTTCTCAAGCTATTTCAAAAAATTCAAAAGGAAGGAAGACTTCCAAACTCCTTTTACAAGGTGAGCATAATTCTGATTCCAAAACCAGGCAAAGATAACACAAAAAAGAAAATTATAGGCCAATATCCCTGATGAACTTAGATGCAAAAATCCTGAACAAAATATTAGCAAACCGGATCCAGCAATATATGAAAAAAATCATACACCATGATCAAGTGGAATTTATTCTTGGGAGGCAAGGCTGGTACAATATTCACAAATCAATCAATGTGATTCATCACATAAACAAAAGAAAGGAGAAAACCCACATGTTTCATAGGACATACTCAAGCTCACTCCATGCTCCCTGGAGCTTTAGCACAAGGGAATGCCCTTTTTTTTTTTGTATTTTTTCTTTTATTTATTTTTTGAATTTTTCTGAAGATGGAAATGGGGAGGCAGTCAGACAGACTCCTGCATGCGCCTGACCAGGATCCGCCTGGCATGCCTGGGGGGGGGGGGTGCTCTGCCCATCGGGTGTGTTGCTCTGTTGCAACCAGAGCCATTCTAGCACCTGAGGCGGAGGCCAAGGGGCCATCCTTAGTGCCCTGGGTGGCTTTGCTCTGATGGAGCCTTGGCTGTGGGAGGGGAAGAGAGAGACAGAGAGGAAGGAGAAGGGGAGGGGTGGAGAAGTAGATGGGCACTTCTTCTGTGTGCTCTGACTAGGAATCAAACCCGGGAATCCTGCACACCAGGCCAATGCTCTACCACTGAGGCAACCGGCCAGGGCCTAGGAATGCCCTTGTTGATCAAGCTACCCAAAAGAAAATTATGTGGAGCAACCATGACAGACCGAGCAAGTCAGTCTCATACTATTCATCACCAGAACGCTGCAGGCCGGTGTAAACAGTTTCAACTTTCTCAGGAAGCAGCACGACAGATTGGGAAAACCTGTCCAAGGGGTCCTATACTGCCCCTTCATTTGGAGTTAACCCTCAAGGACCCCTACCAGGACAACTTTGGCAGATGGATGTTACTCATATATCTTCATTTGGCAAACAGTCGTATGTCCACATTACAGTGGATACATATTCTGGATCTATAGTAACCTCTGTCAGAACAGGAGAGGCTGCTAAGCATGTTATAGTTCATTGTCTATATGCATTCTTCTATTATTGGATTTCCTAAACTGGCTAAACTGAAGATGCTCCTGCATATGGAGCAAAAGCATTTACTGTATTTTGTCATGCTTACAATCTTTAAAGTTAAGGTATTATTAAAGTGTACTCAGCAAACATTTTAAGGTCAATTAAAAAAAAAATTAAAAAGGGGGTAGCCATATCCTGGAACTCCTACGGGTCTACCATATCATGCTTCTTACTTTAAAAAAAAAAAAATTAACATTTCTTTTGAATGCTGATGAACAGGAGACACCAAATCTTTTTCGCCTGCAAACTACTACCTTCTTTATTAGATCCAGCTAATAACACTGTTTTGTCTTTTTCCAAATAGCTCCAGATATATGGAAAAGATTTATATAGGCAGATGGGGATCCTCAAACCCCTCAGCGAGTTCTTCTGAGCATAGCTTTTAACATACCTAGAGGCAGAAAAAGCCCAATAGAGATCAGAGGAACTACCAGCTTTTAGGATACACCCTTAAAGGCTCCAATGCCCCAAAGGGGTCTCCTAGGATGCCATCTGGGTCCTGCTTCAATAGTGGAAAGGAAGGTCATTGAGCTAAAGCCTGCCAGGCTTACATGCCTCTGCTGTGAGGAAACAGGGACACTGAAGGTAGGCTTCCCCCTCGCTCCTCTAAGGGAGGGTTCAGTCTCTTCCAGCACTGCTCCAGCCACCTATGACCTAACCTTGCCCAGAAAGCTGGGGTTTGCCACTGAAGGCTGAAGGTGCCCAGGGCCGTCGGCCCCATCTACGACACTGTGGACGAGCCTAGGGTATTTCTTCCAAGAAGCAGGTAAACTGATCTCATTTGCACAAGGGCCACTTAACTATGTTTTGCCTGAATAGTCAGGTTTTTTATTCTTTCCTCAAAGATCTCTGTTGTGGGTGTTGATAGTCCTATTTTCTGCTGTTTTGCTTAATATATAGTGTTTCCTTTAGCCCTCCTACCTCAATGCCCCACTCATATTTCAGGCTGGGACCTACTCCTAATTTAGAGCTCTCTTTCCCCCTTTTGCCAACTTCTATTATGAATCTACCTTTGCCACCCAGCTTAGTGTATCCCAAGGTTCTCTTTACCACGCCACAGTCGCAGAGCTCCAGGGAAAAGCAACCTGGTCTCATCTCTTCAGGCAGAGGAGAACAGAAGCTCCATGTCCACGCATGTTGCAAATGGCTTTTCCAGTCTATCTGAATCATTACCAGCTAGAAGCAGCGGTCATTGGGACTTGGACATGAGCTGCAAAGTATAGAATGGTGACAACAATTCCAGTGCCATGAGGACTTTTCCTGGACTCCTGCTCCCTGTGACAGCTCCTAACAGACTGAACTGTGGTTGAGTTGCATTTTTCAGGAATTTGGCATGGTGATGGGGCCAACTTGGACTTGGTGAACATGTTAAGGACACTACTCTTTTATGGATTCTTGTTGTATTGGCCAAGCGTTTTCTTAAAGGCTTTTAATCACTGTAAAAAAAAAATAGAAGACTGGATAAAGAAATTGAGGCACATATACACCATGGTATACTATTCAGCTAGAAGAAATGATGTCATCGGATCACTTAACAGCAGAATGGTGGAATCTTGATAACATTATGTGGAGTGAAATAAGTGAATCAGAAAAAAACCAAGAACTGCAGGATTCCATACATTGGTGGGACATAAAAACGAGACTAAGAGACATGGACAGGCGTGGAGTGGTTACGGGGGGGGGGGGAGGGAGTGTGGGGGGAGGAGGGGAGGGGGAGGGGGAGGGGTACAGAGAGAACTGGATGGAGGGTGACTGAGGATGATCTCTCTTTGGGTGATGGGTATGCAACAGAACTAAATGACAGGATAACCTGGAAATGTTTTCTTTGAATGTATGTACCCTGATTTATTGATGTCACCCCATTAAAATAAAAATTTATTCATTAAAAAAAAAAAGAATGTGAAATTTTTACTGTCCTGAATGGTATTAACTGTTAAAAATTGTAAATAGAAGTAATACAAGAAGCAACCACATTTTGAGGCTTTTTTTTTTTTTAAGTGAAAGGAAGTAAGACAGATGAAAAGCATCAACTTGTAGTTTTGGCACTCTTAGTTGTTCATTGATCGCCTCTCACACATGCCTTGACTTGAGGGCGAGTCTTCAGCCAAGCCTGTAACCCCCTGCTCAAGCCCGCGACTATGGGGTCATGTATATAATCCCGCACTCACGCTGGCAACCTTAAGGATTTGAACCTGGGACCACACATACCAGATCAACACTATCCACTGCGCCACCACCTGGTCAGGCAACATTTTGAGTGCTGTTTTATAAAGAAAAAAGTAGTATGACCAACACTCATTGCTGGTTCCCAGGTCCTGAGTTTCCCTGTCTCCTTTGATTCACTTCTAAATTTGTTATTTAAGAAAAGCAATTATGTAGAATATCTGATATTTCAATTTTCTCTATATTTCTAATCTTCTTCATCTGATTTAGAATCTCCCTGTGTTTTTTCCAGTGTTCTCTGTATAAGTATCATTTTTCTTTTTTCATTTCCTTATTTAGCTGTTCAAAATTTTTCTAAAGATTTTATTTATTCATTTTAGAGAGAGGAGAGAGAAAAAAGGGGAGGAGAGCAGGAAGCATCAGCTCAAAGTTGCTTCCTGTATATGCCTCTACCAGGCCAGCCAAGGGTTTCAGACTGGCAACCTCAGCATTCCAGGCTGAGGATTTATTCACTGCACCACCACAGATCAGACTTATTTAGCTGTTTTAATTATATACTTGGACTAAAATGACCCTCTGATGTGGAGGAAATGTTACTGCTAATCTAATCTCAGTTTTCTGACTTAAGCTTGTTTTCTTTGAATTACTCTGAATATCCTGTTTAAAACAAGTATGCTGCATCAGTGAAAGATACCAAACCTGTTTACCCTAGAGCAGTAGTTTTCAGCTTTTAATGTGCATCAGAATCATGGGAAAGGTGCTTGTGCTACAGTTCCAGAATTCCCAGGTAGCTGGGGATGTGGCCCAAGAAGCATTTTTTACAAAGCTGCCTAATGATTTTATTGTGCAGTCAAGTTGAGAACCCCTGCCATAGATAGCACTTAGCCACTGAACGTTATACTTCACATATCAAACATTACATTACTGTGTAGCTCTTGGTTTATAAGTCTCTGGTTAAAGTTGGTCTTACATATAATTTAGAAAATTATAATTTAAAGTTTATTTAAAGTTACATAGTCTCATTACCTTCTCTTTTAACTTAAAGTTTAAAAAAAATGAAATATTATTGTTCTTTTCTACTTAATATTTTTACATTGGTTCTCTGAAAAATTAATTATTAAACAGAATAATTTTAATTGAATAAACCACAATTTATGTTCTTTTTTACTGTTTTGCAAAATGCTTTTTAATTCTGTGTACTCTCACATTTTTATCTAACTCATTTTCTAATTTTCCATTCATCTGTCTTTAGTATGTTTCTAGCATTCATCAGTTACTTAGTTGTTTCAATGAACTATTTGTATGCTTCATGGACAAAATAGCTTTTATGCAGCCTCCATTCCTTGGTGTTCTTTTTTCTCTTTAAAGAGTGAGTAGTTGGAGTATTTTTTTCTGAGTGCTAATACTGTGCCAAGAGCCCCACACCCAGACTTGGTGTGGCTCTAGCTCATGTTAGGTAGCTGGGATGCAAATGGTCATGGCTGTAACCTGAAGCAGAGTGCCTAGTTAATTCTTAGGAGATGGTCTCAAACACAAAAGAGACCCAGTGTGGGGAAAATCTTAACTATTAACCTGATAATTTTTGGCTTAAGTTGGGTTTGGGGGTTCTAGTTTTATAGGTAAAGTACTTGAATAAAAGGTGTGAGGAAAGCTATTGTGGCCATAGAGGTGGCCACGGTCAGTGTGCAGTTGCAAAACTAGAACTAGAGAAACTGTGGGTGATTAAGCAGTCAAAATGTAGAAAAGTGACAGAGAAAATCAGGCAAATTGCTAGAACAGTGCAAAAACAGGGCTAAGGTAGGGTCAGTTGGATATGTCTGCCTGGCAGTGATAATGCACCTAATGCATCTGTTCTCACTGTTGCTGTGAGGGGAAGATATGATTCCCAGAGGACTGTGACCAAGATGCTGTGCTGGGATCCAGGCACACAGGTGCCCTCCTTCCCGGGGGAGTCAGCTCTTTACAGCTCAGTGTGGTGAATGCTTAGAGGGTTCAACAGGGGAATACTGAGTCCAGGTTGGAGCTACCAGGGAAGCCCCATCTGTAGGTCATACCCAGAAGCAAAGCTCAAGTTTGACACGATGGGCACTGCATGTACAGGTATTCAGTGGCCCAAAGCTGTTTTCAGACTTCTCCAATGCAACCGACAATAAGAGATGCATTTTATCTGATGGACAAGGATGCTGATATGCGATGATGGTCTCTGGTTTCTCCTGTTCTCTTTTAATAATGATTGGTATTCTCCAAATTGATTTTTGTATCCTAGAGCTTGAAAAGTACGCATGTGTAGAATAGAGAGAAATAACACAGCACTCACCCACCTACCTCTAGACAAAGAGTTGATGATTATACTAGGTGTAGGGTAGCCATATCAAAATGACTGGAAGAAAAAAGACCTAATCTAGACTGACATTGGACAACTGTTATGGCTGTCGGAACAAGAAAAGAGAACCCACTTAAGCGCCTTGAAGCACAAACATATTTGCTTGGCTCTTTTCCTTTTGAAGAATCTTCATTCAGTTTCAAGAAGCCTTGGGTTTCTTTGCTTTGGAAACCCACTCTATTCCTGGTTCCTTATCTCCACAGTTTGAGGTGGGACAGCAGTCATCAGGCATTTTTCAGTGCGGTTTGGGTGACATGAGAAGTTCCTACTGGAAGGATTTGGCTGATTAAAAACAAAGTGCTTTGAGGATGTGGAGCTTGCTTGTAACATTTCCATCATTTCCCATTGAGTAGTTGCTGGCTGGTACATGTATTTAGATGGTTTTATTTTTAGGGCCAGGTCTAAAATGTGACTGGGAATAAATCCGTTCTTGAATTGGAGAAAGAATGACTTGAGCAACAAAAAGAAAACTTACAGCCAGTTCTGCTACAGTGCAGCACACACATTCCTAAAAATCATCACACAATGCAAAATCGTGCTCTAAAAACCAACAGAGCTTATGAGGGAAATGGGGTAGGGGCCCAGCATTAAAAAATTTTGTTATTGGCACATTTAAAAATAAGGTAGGACCCTAGTAAAAATGGTAGCACAATGTGGCATGTTAAATGACTAAGAAAAACATTAAAAAAAAAAAAACTATAATAAATGTGGCACTTTATCTTGAAGAAGTCCTGCAGTTTGCTGGAGAAAGTGGATGTTGGAAGGTCTGCTCTTGGGTTATTGCAAAGTGTGATGGAAGTGGAACCGGAAATCAGATGGAAAGCTTTGCACTTGATGTGGATGGAGCAGCTGTTGGAGGTGAGGGTTTTGTGGATTCTTGCCCAGCTAGATCCATCTGATAGTGGTTCTCAGCGGCTTCTCCAAAGTCAGGAATAAACACAGGTGAAATTTGCAGTGTGCTCACATTGTTCCTAATATATCAAACCTGTTGAAACAAAACGTTGTAGCTGCGCTGACAGTATTTTAATATCTTTGAAGACAGCTAAGAATGAACATACATGACCTTGAACTCAGAAATCCCTATGGACAGGAAACTAATTGAAGGAGTTGGAGCAAAGAGACTAATAATTGTTTATAAAGACTTCATTTAACATGTTGTGTAAATGGGATACTGATGTTCAAAGCCCACTTTTACTTGTTCATTTGAAAATTTTTCATGCATTCAATTTGCGGATTATATAATCTAAATAAAATGGTGGGCTTTGTATAGTTAAATGGGATTAGATTCAACAGATGTGGATAGCAATATTTTAGAATGTCAAACTTTATAAAGGACGTTTAATAATTCTGTAGAAACTACAGTGGTTGCTCCCTGACTTTAAGCTGAAGAAAGTAATGGCCATGAATATCCAAAATGATTAACCAGTTTTGAACTTTTTTTGAAGTTGAGACTCATACTGCTTACTAAATTTACCAACTTTTGATTAATCCTAAGCTGAAACATACTCAGAGAAATACCGATAAATCTTGTTTAAAAATATTTCCCAGGAAACACAAGTTTGGGAATAAGATTTATACTGCCCACGTTTTAGATGTGCTGTGTGGGGAGCTTGGTCTCTGTGACATAGGGTGTAAATGGTAGCTGTATACTACAATTGCTAACCTGTATTTTTAAAATGTTCATAAACATCACAATGATGGCAGCTTAATATGCGTGTGTTGGATATACATCATAAGTTGTTTATCATTTCCTTATTAAATTTAGGGCTTTTTACAATTTTCCCATTTTAATAAGTTAATTTTAATACCTTTTGTATGTGAAAATGTCCTCACATGATTTCCTTTTGTAGAATTTTGAAAGTGGCAGAAGTTGACACATCTTACAAAATTGCTCTCTAGAAATATACCACTTTATATGTTCTTTACCAGCCCAGACTTAATTGCCTAATTGCCATATTTAAAGCTTTCCTAATCTAAAGGTAGAAAGCATTGTTTCATTTTTACTTGAGATTAGTTTTTCCTCTTTCGGTGTTAATTTCATAGTATGGGGTTTTTTGTGCACATCCTTTGTGTGTTTGTCACTGTGTTTTATATGAGGTATTAAGTAAACACTTCAATAGACTTTTTTTTTAAAGAAAATTAAGTACCAAGTGTTCATTACACTTACTGAATGATTGGTCCATACTGACTTCTGTTGCTTTGTAAAGCATATATTGTCATTGTAGGAACTGTATTTTTAGTCTAGTTGGTCATTTTCCTTGTACTAGAACCATGCCCTTAATGTAGCTGTATAATACTATATAACTAGTGGGGGGGGCTAGTAAGGTGTATTTCACTTATTATTCTTTTCAAAAAAATTTTTTTATTTTATTTAGGAAATTAAATTTAACAGGGTGACATTGATCAATAAGAAAATATAGGTTTCGGCCTGACATGTGGTGGCACAGTGGATAAACCGTTGACCTACCCTGCACTTGCATGTCAAGGCACATATGGGAGTTGATGCTCCCTGCTCCTCCCCTTTTCTCTCTCTCTCTCTCTCTCTCTCTCTCCCCCCTCTCTAAAATGAATAAATTTTTAAAAATTAAAAAAAAATACATAGATTTCAGGTAAACATTTCTATAGCATTTGTACTGTTGATTACATTGTCTACCCATCACCCAACATCAAATCATTTTCTGTCACCTTATATATGTCCCTCTTTATACCCTTCCTTCCCCCTACCTCTCCCCAGTCCCCTTTCCCCTTGTAACCACTTCACTTTTATCTGTGTCCATGAGACTGTTTTATATCCCACCTATGTGTGAAATCATACAGTTCTTAGCTTTTTCTGATTTACTTATTTCACTCAGTATAATGTTCTCAAGGGCCATCCATATTGTCATAATTGTCACTATGTCATCATTCCTTATGGCTGAGTAGTATTCCACTGTATATATGTACCACAGCTTCTTTATCCAATCTTTTATCAAGGGACACTTTGGTTGTTTCGATGTCTTGGCCACTGTGAATAATGCTGCGATGAACATGGGGCTGCATCTATCTTTACATACCAATATTTTTTAGTTTTGGGGGTAGATACCCAGCAGAAGGATTGCTGGGTCATATGGTAGTTCTATTCTTAATTTTTTGAGAAACCACCATACTTTCTTCAATAATGGTTGTTGTACTAATTTGCTTCCCACCAGCAGTGAGGGAGGGTTCTTTTTTCTCAACAGCCTCTTCTACACTTGTTATTACCTGTCTTGTTGATTATAGCCTATCTTACAGGTGTGAGGTGTTATCTCATTGTAGTTTTGATTTGCATTTCTTGAATAGCTAGTGAAGATGGGCATCTTTTCATATATATGTTGGCCATCTGTATGTCTTGGAAGAAGTGTCTGTAATTGGATTGTTTGCTTGTTTGTTGCTGAGGTTTGTGAGTTCTTTGTATATTTTAGATACAGTATTAGCCCCTATGGGAGCTCTTGTTTGCAAATATCATCTCCCATTTAGTTGTCTGCTTGTTTGTTTTGTTGTCAGTTTCTTTGCTGTGCAGAAGCTTTTTTTTTTTTTTTTTTTTTCATTTTTCTGAAGCTGGAAACAGGGAGAGACAGTCAGACAGACTCCCGCATGCGCCCGACCGGGATCCACCCGGCACGCCCACCAGGGGGCGATGCTCTGCCCATCCTGGGCGTCGCCATGTTGCGACCAGAGCCACTCTAGCGCCTGAGGCAGAGGCCACAGAGCCATCCCCAGCGCCCGGGCCATCTTTGCTCCAATGGAGCCCTGGCTGCAGGAGGGGAAGAGAGAGACAGAGGAAAGCGCGGCAGAGGGGTGGAGAAGCAAATGGGCGCTTCTCCTGTGTGCCCTGGCCGGGAATCGAACCCGGGTCCTCCGCACGCTAGGCCGACGCTCTACCGCTGAGCCAACCGGCCAGGGCCTGCTGTGCAGAAGCTTTTTAATTTGATACAGTCCCATTCATTTATTTTTGCCTTTACTTTCCATGCTGTTGGGGTCAAGTTCATAAATTGTTCTCTACAGCCAAGGTCCATGAGTTTAATACCTATGTTTTCTTCTATATAATTTATAGTTTCAGATCTTATATTTAGGTCTTTGATTCATTTTCAATTAATTTTTGTGCAAGGAGACAAACTATAGTCAAGTTTCATTCTTTTGCATGTGGCTTTCCAATTTTTCCAGCACCATTTTTGAAGAAGCTTTCTTTTTTCCATTGTGTGGTTTTGGCTCCCTAGTCGAAGATGATCAGTCCATATGTATGTGGTTTTATTTCTGAGCTCTCAATTCTGTTCCGTTGGTCTATGTGTCTGTTTTTCTGACAATACTATGCTGTTTTATTGTGACTCGATAGCATAGTTTGAAGTCAGGTAGTGTGATAACCTCTGGTTTCATTCTTTCTCCTCAGGATTGCTTTGGCTAATTGGGGTTTTTTATGTTTCCATACAAACCTGGTAATTTTTTGTTCTATTTCTTTAGAAAATGACTGGGATTTTGGTGGGAATTGCATTAAATTTGTATATTGCTTTGGGTAAGGTGACCATTTTAACTGTGTTGATTATTCTAGTTCATGAACATGGAATATTTTTCCATTTCATTGTCTTTTTCAATTTCTTTCCCTAATGTTTTATAGTTTTCAGTATATGTCCTTCATATCCTTTTAAGTTTATTCCCAGGTTATTTTATTTATTTTGTTGTTGTTGCAATTGTAAAACGAATTGGTTTGGTTTTGGGTTTTTTTAGTTCAGTTATTGAAATTTCATCGTTGGCAAACAGAAAAGCAATGGACTTTGGTATATTGATTTTGTATCCTGTGACTTGACTGTGTTGGTTTATTGTTTCTAATAGGTTTATGATGGAAGAAATTTCTTAGCTTGTCTTCCAACCAAATCTTAACCACTGAGATGGTGATTAGAAAGTGAATTAGAATTAAATTTGAGAAAGGTAACTTCACAATATTTGGTGTTAATAAAATATGATTGTGATGGCATGGATAATAAGAAATGTGTGGATTTGTTTTGATGTCAACTTCTGACATCAGAGTATAAAAGAATTTGGTAGTGTCCTTCTTTCTTCAGTGCAGATGGTGATTTCATCATCAGCTTTTCCTTACATTGCCTACTCTCAAAGTGGTTGCAGAGGTAATTCTTTCATAACTCATTTTATCTTCCCATGCTAATTTTTCTCTTGTTTCTGCTGTGTCAGAGATCAGTCTTAAAAATTCATGATTTTCCAAAATAGTCAATTTCTTGAAGATATTCTAAGGTATTTGCATAGAGTATACAAAATAGGTTTTGTTCATTTTTGTTAGGTTGGTATGAAAGCAGGGGAAAGTGTGTGTGTGTGAGAGAGAGATATTATGCCCATCAGTTACTACTCTCCACTTTTAATTAAGCTTCATGTGCAGTCTGTGCAGGTTCATTTTTACCCCTAGTTACCAATTCTGGTACACTTTATTCTGTTAAATATATATCCAAGCTTTTGTCTGATATCATTTTGCCTGAAGAACTTCCTTTAACATTTCTGTAGTATAGATCTGCAGGCTACAAATTTTCTCAGCTTCTGTCTGGAAACGTTTTTACTTCTTTGTTTTTGAAGGATATTAATTTAGACTATGTCTAAGTTGACTTCTTCATGCTCTTTAAAGGTGCCCTTTTTCTTCTGTTATATATATACTTTCGAAGATAACTTGTACAGTTTCTTTTTTTTTTTTTTTTTTGTAAATATTTTTCTGAAGCTGGAAACGGGGAGAGACAGTCAGACTCCCACATGCGCCCGACCAGGATCCACCCGGCACGCCCACCAGGGGGTGATGCTCTGCTCCTCCGGGGCGTTGCTCTGTTGCCACCAGAGCCACTCTAGCGCCTGGGGCAGAGGCCAAGGAGCCATTCCCAGCGCCCGGGCCATCTTTGCTCCAGTGGAGTCTCAGCTGCCGGAGGGGAAGAGAGAGACAGAGAGGAAGGAGAGGGGGAGGGGTGGAAAAGCAGATGGGCGCTTCTCCTGTGTGCCCTGGCCGGGAATCAAACCCGGGACTTCTGCACGCCAGGCCGATGCTCTACCACTGAGCAAACCGGCCAGGGCCTTGTACAGTTCTTATGTTGTATCTTTATGTCTTTTTTTCTCTTTTCTTTGAAGATTTTCTTTTAATCACTAGCTGTCAACAGATTGTGATGTGCCGTATTTTCTTTTGTGTGTGTGTGTGTGTTCTGATTGGTATTTGTTAAGCTTCATGGGTATGTGGGCTTCTAGTTTTCAACAAATATGGAAAACTTTCAGGCATTAAGTTCTACAGATATTTTTTACACAGAAACTCACACCTTTTCTCAGACTCAAATGAGACATATGCTAGACTGCATGGTATTATCCCACAGAGCACTTGGACTTCACTCATTGAATGTTCTGTTTTCCTTTTTTCACCCTGTGCTTCATTTGGGATAGAATCTATAGATGTCTTCAAGTTCTTTGATCTTTTCTTCTGTCATATTCAACCTGTTAAGCATAGCCAATGAAATTTTTATTTTTTTAATTAAATTTATTGAGGTGATACTGGTTAATGCGATCATATAGGTTTCAAGTGTACATTTCCATGATACATGATTTGTATATTGTAATTTGTGCCCATCACCCAAAGTCAAACCAACTTCTGTGACTATATTTGGCCCCCTTTATCCCTCACCACTCCCATACCTTCTTCCCTCTGGTAACCACCATACTATTGTGTATGTCTATGAGTTTCAGTTTTATATCCCACATATGACCAAAATCATACCGTTCTTAGCTTTCTCTGATTTATTTCGATTAGCATAATATTCTGAAGGTCTATCCATGTTGCCACAAATGACAGAATTTCGCCTGACCTGTGGTGGCGCAGTGGGATAAAGCGTCGACCTGGAACACTGAGGTTGCCGGTTCGAAACCTTGGGCTTGCCCAGTCAAGGCACATATGGGAGTTGATGCTTCCTGCTCCTCCCTCCCCTTCTCTCTCTCTCTCTCCTCTCTCTCTAAAAATTAATAAATAAAATATAAAAAAAAAAAATTAAAAAAAAAAAACAAAAAACAAATGACAGAATTTCATCTTTTATTTATTTTTTGACAGAGAGTGATAGGTAAGGACAGACAGACAGGAACAGAGAGAGATGAGAAGCGTCAATTCTTTGTTGTGGCACTTTAGTTGTTCATTGATTGTTTTCTCATATGTGCATTGACATGGGGCTACAGCAGACCAAGTAACCCCTTGCTCAAGCCAGCAACCTTGGGTCCAAGCTGGTGAGCTTTTTTGCTCAAACCAGATGAGCCCGCACTCAAGCTGGCGACCTTGGGGTCTCGAACCTGGGTCTTCCACACCCCAGTCCAGTGCTCTATCCACTGCGCCACTGCCTAGTCAGGCTCATCTTTTCTTATGGCTGAGCAGTATACTGCTCACAAAAATTAGGGGATACTTCAAAATGAGTATGAAGCAATAAAATATCTCCTAATTTTTGTGAGCAGTGTATTGCATGCAATATATGTACCACATCTTTTTTTTCCTTCTGTGACAGAGGGACAGACAAGAAGGAAGAGAGATGAGAAACATCAACTTAGTGTTGGTGGCATGTTAGTTGTTCATTGATTGCTTGCTCATATATGTGCCTTGACTGGGGGCTACAGCAGACTAACCCCTTGCTCAAGCCAGCAACCTTAGGTTCAAGCTGGTGAGCTGTGCTTAAACCAGATGAGCCTGTGCTCAAGCCAGTGACCTTGGGGTTTCGAACTTGGTTTCTCTGTGTCCCGGTCCAACGCTCTATCCACTGCGCCACCACCTGGTCAGGCGGTACCACATCTTTATCTAATCCTCTATCAAGGGACACTTGTCTCCATTTCTTGGCCAACATGAGTAATTCAGCAGTGAACAAAGGAGTGCATCATTTCTCTGCAAAGAAATCAGTTTTTTTGAGTAGATACCTGGTAGAGGAATTTCTGAGTCTAATTGTAATAACTATTCTTAATTTTTTGAGAAACCGCCATACTGTTTTTCACAGTAGCTGTATCAGTTTACATTTTCAGAAGCAGTAAATGGGATTTCCTTTTTCTCCACAAGCTCTCCAACACTTTTATTACCTGTCAATCTAACAGGTGTGAGGTCGTATCTTGTTGTTTTAATTTGCATGTCCCTACTAGATAGTGAAATGAAACCTCTTTTTTCTGTATCTGTTGGCCATTTGTATGTTTTGGGAAAGATATCTGTTCAGGTCTTCTGCCCATTTTTAATTGGATTGTTTGGTGTTGTATGAGTTCGTTATATAACATTTTGGATATTAACCCCTTGTTGGAACCATTGTTTACAAATATCTTCTCCCATTAAGTTGGTTACCTTTTTGGTTTTTTGTCAGGTTTCTTTATGTTTTGTTTTGTTTGCTGTGCAGAAACTTTTTAGTTTGATATAGTCCCATTCATTTATTCTTGCATTTACTTCCCTTGCCTTTGGGTCAAATTTATAAAATGTTCTCCGTGACTAAGGTGCGTAAGTTTAGTGCCTATGTTCTCTTCTGTATAATTTATTGTTTCAGGTCTTAATTTTAGGTCTTCAGTTCATTTTGAATTAATTTTTATACATGGGGACAAACTAGTCTAGTTTCATTCTTTTATGTGTGGCATTTCAGTTTTCCCAGCACCATTTATTGAAGAGTCTTTCTTTTCTCCATTGTATGTTTTTGGCTCCTTCATCAAAAATTATACTGCTCACAAAAATTAGGGGATATTTCAATGCTTCATATTCATTTTGAAATATCCCCTAACTTTTATGAGCAGTATATTTGCCCATATACATGTAATTTTATTACTGGGTTCTCAGTTCTGTTTCATTAGTTTGTGTCTCCGTTTATCTAACAATACCGTGCTCTTTTACTTACTGTAATGTAATTTAAAATCATATAGTGTGATACATCTGGCTTTGTTCTTTTTTTCTCAGGACTGCTTTTGCTATTTGGGGTCTTTTGGTGTTTTGTGCAAATCTGGTTTTTTTTGTTTGTTTTTGTTTTTGTTTTTTTTTTTAGAGAGAGAGAGAGAGGAAGATGTACAGTGGGGAGGTGGGGAGAAGCATCAATTCATTGTTTCTCTTAATTGTGTACGCCATTGATTGCTTCTCATACATGCCCTGACTGGGACTCAAACCATCTACCTCAGGGTCAAGGCAGTGGCTCCAGGACGACATTCTACCCACTGTGCCACTAGCTAAGGCTTTTTTTTTTTAATGACATTGGGATTTTGATAGGGATTGTGTTGTTAAATCTGTATATTGCTTTTCATAATATGGTCATTTTAACTGTTGATTCTTACAGCCCATGACCACGGAATATCTTTTCATTTCATTGTGTCTTTTCGATCTCTTTTAATAATGCTTTGTAGTTTTCAGTATCTAAGTCCTTTACTTCCTCTGTTAAGTTTATTCCTAGGTATTGTATTCTTTTCGTTGCAATTGTAAAAGGAATTTTCATTTCTTTTTCTGAAGTTTTGATTTTACTATATAGGAAAGCAGAATTTTTGTATATTAATTTTATATCCTTCCACTTAACTGTATTTGTTTATTGTTTCTAATAGTTTTTCAGTGGAGTCTTTGGGGTTTCCTACATAAAAAACATGTTTTCTGTAAAAACATGTTTTCTGACACTTCTACTTCTTTTCCACTTATTTGTTTCTCTTGTCTGATTGCTTTAACTAGGACTTCAAGAATTTTGTTGAATAAGAGTGGAGAAGAGTGGGCATCCTTGTCTTCTTGATTTTAGAAGGAAAGCTATCAGTTTTTCACCATTGAGCATGATATTGGCTGAGGGTATTCTTCATATATGATGAGGTACTTTCTGTCTACCTATTTCAAGTGTTTTAATCATAGATAGATATTGTGTTTTATCAAATGCCTTCTGTGCATCTGCTGATAGGGTCGTATGATTTTTGGCCTTTGGGGTTTTTTTGTTTTGGGGGCTTTTTAAAAAGATTTTATTGATTTGAGAGAGAGAGAGAGAGAAGCAGGGGAGGAGCAGGAAATATACACTCATACTTGCTTCTCATATGTGCCTTGATCAGGCAAGCCCAGGGTTTCTAACCAATGAACTCAGCATTCCATGTCTACACTTTATCCACTGCACCATCACAGGTCAGGCTGTCTTTTGTTTTGTTGATGTGCTGTATTACAAGGAACGATTTGTGTGTGTTGAACCATCCTTGTGTATTTTTTTAATGTATTGTATTCAATTTGCTAGTATTTTGTTTATGATTTTTACATCAATATTATCAGTGATATTGATCTACAGTTTTCTTTTTTTGCATTATCCTTCCTAGGTTTTGGTATTGCAGTTATGTTGGTCATATAAAATGTTTTAGTAAGTATCGCCTCTTCTTCAGTTTTTTGGGAGAGTTAGAAGGATTGGTATGAATTCTGCTTTGGCTGGTAGAATTCACTAATAAAGCTCTCTGGTCCTATACTTTTATTTATTTTTTTGAGAGAGTTTTGATGGTTCAGGGCCCCCAGAGATGCATTCCCCCGCGGCATTCCACTGCTCCCTGCTCCACCTGCCAGAAGTGAGGTCAAAGATCCCCTTACAGCAGTGGTTCTCAACCTTTCTAATGCCGTGACCCCGCAATACAGTTCCTCATGTTGCGGTGACCCCAAACCAAAAAATAATTTTGGTGGCTACTTCATAACTGTAATTTTGCTACAGTTATGATTCAGAATGTAAATACCTGATATGCATTATGTATTTTCTGATGGCTTTAGGCGACCCCGCCGGTTCGCGACCCACAGGTTGAGAACCGCTGCCTTACAGCCTAACTGGAAGTCCCAGAACTAGACGCTCTGTGCCAGAGTTTTGTTGTTTTGGCCTACAGACCTCCGGCACAGAGTGTCTACACTACAGCAAATGTTTTATCCTTGGCTACTGCACCTGGCCGTGCAGGAGCCAAGGATGAAATGTCCCTCTCGACATGCAGCCCCATACTTCTCTGGTATGCGGCCGCATGCGGTCACGTGTCATCAAAAATGGCTACGCATGTCATAGGTTCGCCATCATGGCCTTATTGAGTCTAGCCAGGGGTTTGTCAATTTCATTAATCTTTTTCAAGAACCAGCTCTTTATTGCATTAATTTTTTTTTTGTATAGTCTTTTTTGTTCTCTATTTTATTTAGTTCTCCTTTAATTTTTATTACTCTTTTTTTGCTGCTGACTTTGGTTGCTTTTGTTCTTTTTTTTTTTTTAGTTCTTGAAGATATAATGTTAGGTTGTTTAATTGAGATTTCTCTTGTTTCTTGAGATAGGCCTGTAATGATACAAACTTGCTACATTGCAGAAGTTTTGATATGTTCTATTGTCATACTCACTTTGTGTGTGTGTGTGTGTGTGTGTGTGTGTGTGTACTTTTTTTTTGGTGAAAGACAAACACAGGAAGGAAAGGAAGAGAGGTGAGAAGCTTTAACTCATAGTTGCGGCACTTTAGTTGTTCATTGGTTGCTTTCTCATATGTTCCTTGATCGTGGGGCTCCAGATATACTGGTGACCCTTGGGCTCACACCAGCCACCATGGGGTCATGTCTATGATCCCACCCTCAAGCTGGATGAGCCCATGCTCAAGCTGGCTACCTTGGGACTTCAAACTTGGGTTTAGCATCCCAGATTGATCCACTGTGCCACCACTTTGTCGGGCTCTGTATATCTTATCACCACTGCTTTTATTTCTTCTTTGACCAAGTCAATTTTTAGAAATGTGTTTTTAATTTCTACATTTTTGTGAGTTTCTTAACTTCCATTTTTCAGTTTATTTCTAACTTTAAAGCATAATGGTCAGAGAATATGCTTGATATAATTTCAATCTTGAATTTGTTGAAGTTAGTTTTGTGGCCCAGCATATGGTCTATTCTTGAGAACGTTCCATGTGTACTGAAGAAGAATGTATAATCTGATGTTCTGGGATGAAAGGCTTTGTATATGTCAATTATGTCCATTTGGTCTAATGTGTCATTTAAGGCTATTTCTTTATTGACTTTCTGTTTTGATGCTCTCTCTAGAGTTTTCAATGGAGTATTAAGGTGCCCAACTATGTGTTTTTGTCAATGGTTCTCTTTAGTTCTGTTCGTAGTTGTTTTATGTATTTTTTTATGCTTCCTGATTGGATGCATATGTATTTTATTTATTTACTTTTAATTTATCATGCAACATGGTTTCAAGTGTCCCACTCAATATTACACATCCAACTCCCTGCATCATACCCCTCTATGCAAAGTCTCTTTCCATTCCCACTGTACCCCCTTTGCGTCCTCTCCTGCCACCACCATCCACCCTTTCCCTTTGGGACTTCCTACCCTGTTATCTGTATCTGTGTGTTACATATCTATAATTTGGCTAATCTTTCTCCTTCTTTGATCCCGTCCCCTCATTCCCCTTCCTGCTGACAGCTGTACATCTGTTTCTTGTGACCCTGCCTCTGTTTCTGTTTTGTTCCTCAGTTTGTGTTCATTAGATTCCACATAATAGTGAGATCATATGACATTTGTCTTTCTCTACTTGGCTTATTTTACTTAGCATGATAATCTCCAGGTCCATCCATGCTGTTGCAAAAGGTAAGATTTCCTTTGCTTTTTCACAGCCACATAGTATTCCATTGTGTATATGTACCACAGCATTTTTATTCACTGGTCCACTTACATTTATCTTGTCCTCTAAAGTGCTGATTCGATTCTCTGCTTCATCTAGCCTGCTTTTGATTCCTTCTAGTGCAGTCTTCATTTCAGATGTTGTATTTATCATTTCTGACTGGTTCTTTTTTATGATTTCAATGTCCTTTATAATGTTGTTTAAGTTCTTGTTGTGATCATTCATTCTTACTCTAAGATCCCTGAGCATTCATTATTTTAAACTGCATCTGGTAATTTGGTTACTTCCATTTTATTTAGTTCTTTCTTTGGGGATTTTTCTTTTTGATTCATTTGGGTCATATTTCTTTGCCTGTTTCGTCTATATATTAGGAAGCTCTCTCTTTCAAATTTGTTGTGGTTTCTAGATGAGGATGATGGGCTCAGTGAAACTCACCTCCAGGCTGCCTGGGTTCCTTGATCTGGGAATGCTTCTTGAGGGTTATTTTTACCCTATTGTTGCATATGAGTCTTGAGTGCTGTTGGCCCATTTGTGGGTGGTATTATCCCTTCAGGCCAGCTGACTCTTAAGAATCAAGCTTGGTCATGTGTATTAGACACTATGTAGTGTTTGTCCTATTGACCGTATTTATTCTCCACAGTATGTGGTCCCTGCTGGGCTCTTTCTTTGAGCATGTCACTTATGTAGCTAGCTGTGTCTAGTATTTGTGTGTTGGTTCTGGGTCCTCTTGGCCTGGGTTTGGGTATGACTTGGCACCAGCCATTGTTTATAACCCACTGTGGACTACCTGTCTGAAGCTCCGGCTCTGTTTGCTGTTTGTATCTGCATTTTCTATGCCTGGGTAGTGTGGGAGGGGCCAACCTATTTATGAGGATCAACTTCCTCCTGCTTAGAGATGACAGCAGCTCCATAAAAGGGCCCAAGCTCTGTAAGATTTGTCTCCTTTTACAGCTGTGTGGGCTCAAACTAGCACCCGACCAACCCCTCTACAGGTTGCAGACTTGGTGGAGTAGGACAGCTGAGGTTGAGATGACAACATTAGTGGGACCCCCTACTTCAAGGGTCTGTTGGTCAGGAGCTAAGTCCAGGGAAAGTGGCCCCTACACCAGAGCCTGATCCCTCAGACACTGCTGGATATGCCTGATCTATTTCTCCCCAGCAAAGTGAGCAGCAAGATCAGATTGGGTGGTGCCGACACTCCCCTCTGCAGAAGTTCTTCCAGCTGGGGAGCCCCTGGTTTCAGGGTGAAGACCAAGAGAGTCTTCTCCTGGGGTTGACTGTGCCCCCTCAGAAAGCGGCTAAGCCCCCCAACCATTCCCAACAATAGGCTCCAGGGAACCAACACCTTGAATGTTCATGCTCCAAGACTCTCTCCCTTCCCGCAGTGGAAGGAACCTAGCACAGCAGGACGTGGCTGACCGACTTTTAAACTCCACCCAGTCCAGTGTGCATTCGAGCCACTGTGCAGGTGCTGACCACGGAAAGCAGAACTGGCCTTAGCTGGGCCGGTGTCTGACAAGACCTTCTTTCAGTCCTGGATCTCTCTGCAACTGGCCACTGGATATGCCAGCCCTGGTCCTCCCTGGCAGGAACCTGGCACAGATCAGTGAGAGACACTGCTTGTGACTGGCCCTCAGCAACCTTCTTGGAAGTACAAGCAAACCAGTGTTTGTGGCTGCCTCTGCTGAGCCCAGGTTCATATGGAGATACCAAGTTGCACTCCTAGGCTGGCCTTTACCCACACTGGATGTGAGGGAAGGTCAGCTAAAGGCCCAACGTCCCCTGAGGTGGCCTCCTTCAGCCTCTGTCTGCTGATTCATTGTTGGGCTCAGCCGCTGAAAAAAACCTCTGGTAGAATCTAGGGCCTGGGGTATCAGGGATTAGAAAGGGTGGTGGGTGTGGCTCCCACCCCATGGCTCCAGTTGTCAGTCTGTTCTGACACTTTTCACAGAACTCAGTGGGTTATGGCCTCTGAAACCCAAAAATGTGGTATGCCCATGGTCCAGACAGTTTCTACTGAATCTCCCATGAGATAGAGCACCAGTCATATTCTTGGGAAAGTGTGGGGTAAAATTCCAGCCTCAACACCAGAAAACCTAGTCACTGACACGCCCGTTTCCTGTCTTACTTCTCAGAACAGCCCTGTCTCCATAGGGTGGGCCAGGACAGAGTCCTGAGGTAGGGGCAGTTGCTTTCCCCCAAGTTGATGCTGCACAGAGGGGCTGCTCCACCTAGAAAGATGGTGACTGAGGTATTATAGAATGACTCAGCACAGGGGTTCTAGTGGCTTTTTCCATGGTGTCTCTCCCTGGGCCACCAGTTTTGTACTCTCCTCACATGACTCTAGTCCTCTCAGCCCTCCCTCTGGAGCCCTCGGTGAGTGGCTATAAATGAGATTTTCTGCGTGGGTCCTTGAAGATGCAACCTGCGTCTCTGAGAGTTCCCATCTCTTTCTTGCGGACAGAAACCTAGGTTCTTTTCACCAGCAAATGCTATGTGTTCACCTCTGCTAGGCCATGGGGCTTTAAGCTGGGGCACCTGGCCTGGGGCTTAGGACCCTCACCTCTCAGAGTGAATTTCCCCGCTTTGAGAGTCCCTCTGAACCCTCAGCTGCTGCTCTCTCCTGGGTGTGGACCAGCCCTTTTCACATCTCGGCCCTTCCTAGCAATCTGTGTGGTTTCTTCTGTGACTCCTTGGTTATAGACTACTCTTCATTCAAAGTTGGTTTTTCAAGGTGATTGTTCTTAAACTTGTAACTCTAATTTGGTCTTGGGAGGTGGTAGTTGGAACATCTGCCTACTCCATCGCCATTTTGTAATCTGGGTGCATATGTATTAAGAAAGTGTTTTCTTTTCTTGATGTTGTGTCCTCTCTATCATAAAATGTCCATCTCTGTCTCTTGTTACCTCTGTTTGAAATCTATTTTGTCCGATATAAGTATGGCTATACCTACTTTTCTGTGGATGTTATTTGCTTACAGATTCTTTTCCACCCTTTTACTTTTAGTCTTAAATTTGTCTGTGCAGCTTCAGTGTGTCTTAAGGAGGCAGTATGAGGTTGGGTTTTTGTTCTTTGAGTAGGTGTACACTGTGCCTCTTTATTGGTGATTCAGTCCATTTACATTTATGATAAATTTTTTTTGAGACAGGATAGATAGGGACAGACAAACAGGAAGGAAGAGAGATGAGAAGCATCAATTCTTCATTGTAGCACCTTAGTTGTTCATTGATTGCTTTCTCATATGTGCCTTGAGCGGGGGACTACAGCAGACTGAGTGATCCTTTGCTCGAGCCAGCGACCTTGAGCCCAAGCTGTGGTGAGCCTTGCTCAAACCAAATGAGCCTGCATTCAAGCTGGCAACCGTGGGGTCACCGACCTGGGTCATCCGCATCCCAGTCTGACGCTCTATCCACTGCGCCACCACCTCGTCAGGCCATTTAGGATAATTGATGCATGAGGATTTCCTAGAGCCATTTTTATCTTTTGTTTTCTGATAGCTCTGTGCTTCCTTTGGTTGTTTTTCTTTGTGTTTCTGAGTGTTGTTTTTGTTTAGTGATATTCCATACTTTCCTCATTTTTTAAGTTATTTTCTCATTTTTGTTTTTTGCAGATAGTTAACATTAGGTTATTGAGAAAGTTTTGTATATACAGTAATCCTTTGTCTTTTGCTCTCCGTTCTCCTTTGCTAATTCTCCTCTCCTTTTATGTTGTCACAAATTATTCTGGTTTATGCTGTAAATTTGTTGGAGATCTTACTTGGAGGTTTGTGACCTTCTTTGTTTCAGGTGAAGTAACTTCATGGCATTATTTCCTGCAATGTGGATCTTCTGGTGATAAATTCCTTCTGTAGGTCTGGGAAAGTCTTTATTTCTCCTTCATACTTAATGGATAAGCTTTGCTGGATATATTCTCAGATGGTAATTTCTCTCTTTCAGTAATTTGAATAGTTGGTTCCAATCTCTTCTGTCTTGTAGTCAGAGAGATGCGAAGCATCGATTCTTTGTTGCGGCACCTTAGTTGTTCATTGGTTGCTTTCTCATGTGTGGCTTGACCAGGGGGCTACAGCATAGTGAGTGACCCCTTGCTCAAGCCAGCAACCTTGGGTTTTGAACCTGGGTTCTCCGCGTTGCAGTCCAACTGCACCACCGCTTGCTCAGGCCACTAGTTCATTCTTGATCTCTTTTGATTTGTTTGGTTCTTTTTAAAATTTCACTCTCTTTGTTAAATACTTGTTTTGTTCTTTAATTTGTTTTCCGATTGCATTAAATTGCCTGTCTGTGTTTTTTTCCATCTTGTTGAGTATTTTCAGAACTGCAATCTTGAATTCTCTGTCAAGTGCTTAATTTTTCATGTGTTTAAATTTACTTTCTGGAAATTTTTATTTTCTTTCTGAACTGTCTCCCTTCATTATTCATGGTAATTGGATGGACTCCTTCGCTGTCTAGGTCAGAGGTAGTCAACCTTTTTATACTTACTGCCCACTTTTGTATCTCTGTTAGTAGTAAAATTTTCTAACTGCCCACAGGTTCCACAGTAATGGTGATTTGTAAAGTAGGGAAGTAACTTTACTTTATAAAATTTATAAAGCAGTTACACCAAGTTAAAGCATATAATAATAATTACTTACCAAGTTCTTTATGTCGGATTTTCGCTAAGTTTGGCAGAATAAATCTTTATAAAACAACTTACTATATATATATATATGTATGTATGTATAATTAATCTATCTTTTTTATTTATATTTTGGTTGCTCTGCTACCGCCCACCATGAAAGCTGGAAAGCCCACTAGTGGGTGGTAGGAACCAGGTTGACTACCACTGGTCTAGGTCATCTGTATGAGTGACTTTTTTCTAGCAGATTACTACCAAGAGGTGTTTCTAATATTTTCCAGTAGGTGGTGCTGAATCACAAGTTTTAGCTCTGAAATCCACATGCTGACCTGCTGTGATGCTGGGTGTGGGGTGGGCTTAGGGAATCTGGCTTTGTTTTTCCTCCCAGTAATGGCACCTCTGGTTTCCGTGTGTGGTCTCCCCTGCACTCCAGTAGGGGACCAGACCCAGAATACCCCCATTACTCAGGGGAAACTGTTTCTGTGGTGTCAGTTCTCAGGTATGTGACTGATACACTCTGCAGTCCACCTCCAAGGGTGAAGGGAGGCAAGTTCTGGAAGGTTGGGGGACTGCCTGTCAGGAATGCTGACAGTGGGACAACCGTGGCAGTGCCCCAGTGCTGTATCCCCTGCCTAGGTCCCTGCACTCATCCAGTACTCCTGTTGTTCACTCTTGTAGGATTGTCCACCTTTAGTTGCTTCAATGCATGGATGTCTTAGACATGCCTATGCACCGAGCTGGGGTTCCTTGAGTTACAGCTATTCAAATTGTTGAAATTTCAAGGAGAGAGACCAAGGAAATCTCTCATGTTACCATGCCTCTCAGTATTCATTTCTAATCTTCAATTCTTGATTGATTTTTTTTTTTTTTGAGACAGAGTCAGAGAGAGGGATAGACAAGGACAGACAGACAGGAACAGAGAGAGATGAGAAGTATCAGCCATCAGTTTTTCGTTGCGACTCCTTAGTTATTCATTGATTGCTTTCTCATATGTGCCTTGACTATGGGCCTTCAGCAGACCGAGTAACCCCTTGCTCAAGCTAGCGACCTTGGGTCCAAGCTGGTGAGCTCTTCGCTCAAGCCAGATGAGCCCACGCTCAAGCTGGCGACCTTGGGGTCTCGAACCTGGAACCTGGGTCCTCTGCATCCCAGTTCGACGCTCTATCCACTGTGCCACCACCTGGTCAGGCTAATCTTCAATTCTTGATATGTTCATGTTGTCCTTTAAATCCTTGAGCACATTAAGGTCATTTATAGTCAGTTGTGGAAATATAATTTTCTGTTAATCTTTAATCTTATTTTTAGGGTTTTGTCTTTGTATTTTTGTGGGGGGGTATTTTATTTTATTTTTTGAGAGAGAGACATACAGGAAGGGAGAGAGGTGAGAAGCATTAAGTCATAGCTGTGGCACTTCAGTTTTGTATTGATTGCTTCTCATATGTGCTGCCTTGACATGAGGGGCTTCAGGTGAGCCAGTGACTACTTGCTCAAGCCAGCATCCTCAGGGTTTTGAACCTGTGTCCTCAGCATCCTAGATCGATGCTCTATCCACTGAGCAATTACTGGTCAGGCTAGAGTGTCCTTTATAATCTAGCTAGTACCTGTTCTGGGTCTCTATCCAGTGGCCTGGGAATTCAATGAAGTCTTTACACCTTGATTGGTGAGGGCTCCCAGGCTTTGTGAACTCTAGCAGTTATTCAGTTTATAGGTAATTCTTTTCTGCCAAGCCTTAAGAATTTTACCCCTGAGCTCAGATTGATGTTCAACCCAAGTAGATCCTTTGGAACTTCTGCAACTTTCAGTGTAGCTCCCTTCTTTTTAATATTCTGTCCCACATATTGTAACCTCTTAGGCCTTCTCACTTCTAGTCTGTGTTTTCAGTGCTGCATTTTTGCCGGCTGTTCCTGGGTTCCCCTCCTTATACCTGCAGTGTGGAAATGGCCTCTAGGCAGAAAACCAGTGGATTCTTGGGTTCACTTTGTTCCCCTTCACTGTGGGAGCACGGTCCTGCACTGACTGTTACCCAGTATCTGAAATGGTTGTTTGTGGGTGTTGTTCAGTTTTTTAATTCTCACTGACAAATTAGGAGGTCAGATACTGTTTCCCTAATGTGGTTGGAAGCAGAAGGTATGTTTCATTTTTAGAGAGACATACTTTTAAAGCAGTGAATTTTAACAGGTTAACAACAATACATTTGAGGGTGTCTTTTCTTGCTCTCAAGCATGTTAAAAGAAAACCATTTATTAGGAGAAACACCAAAATGGTTTGGGTTTTTTTGTTCTCTTTTTTCATCTGAGTTTTATGCCAGTAAATCCTAGGAAGCCATAGTAGTCTGAATTCAAATCCTGAAGGAACTGTCAGTTCACTGAGACCTTTACTTCTGTGTTTTCATTGGAGCTGTTGGTCTGGTGGGTCACACTAAATTCTCATAGTTTAAATTGTGGAGGACATTTCCCCCTGATTCTCTCTATCATGCAGCACTTACTGTCCCCAGATTGGCATGAAGTAATCAGCTGTGTGATGTTCATCAGGACACTTACCTTCTCATCTCTAAGTGGAGGGAGCTGGACTAAAGGGACTTTATGGTCCCTTTCGTTCAGTAAATGCTGCATGTTCTAGGTACTAGGGATACATTAGTGAATGAGACAGACAGAGATTCCAGTTTCATGGAGCTGTGTGGAGTATGACAGTGTATACTGTAAATAAAAACCAATTGAAGCCCTGGCCGGTTGGCTCAGCGGTAGAGCGTCGGCCTAGCGTGCAGAGGACCCGGGTTCGATTCCCGGCCAGGGCACATAGGAGAAGCGCCCATTTGCTTCTCCACCCCTCCGCCGCACCTTCCTCTCTGTCTCTCTCTTCCCCTCCCGCAGCCAAGGCTCCATTGGAGCAAAGATGGCCCGGGCACTGGGGATGGCTCTGTGGCCTCTGCCCCAGGCGCTAGAGTGGCTCTGGTCGCAACATGGCGACGCCCAGGAGGGTCGCAACATGGCGACGCCCAGGATGGGCAGAGTATCGCCCCCTGGTGGGCAGAGCATCGCCCCATGGTGGGCGTGCCGGGTGTATCCCAGTCAGGCGCATGCGGGAGTCTGTCTGACTGTCTCTCCCTGTTTCCAGCTTCAGAAAAATGCAAAACAAAAACAAAAAAAAAAAAAACCCAATTGAGAAAAATAACTTTGGTGAGGAGTGCTACAGAAAACACACAGGCAATGTGAAAGGGTGTTGGAGAAGGGCCCACATTAGATGAAGTGGTTCAAGAAAGCTTCCCTGAGTTGATATTGGACCTGCCATCCAGATGAGCAGGATCAACCAGCTATTTGGTACTCTAGAGCAAGGACATTTTAGGTGGAGGGGAGAGCAACTACAAAGGCCCTAAGGTGAGCACAAAGCTGAATAGTAGGACACCATGGCTGGATTGTCATGAGTGAGGCCAAAGGGCATAAATGGTGTAGGTAAGGGGTAGGGATCAGGACCTAGCACAATGTTGGCAGTCTGATTGCAAGACTCAGTCCTGCAGTGACCACTTCTCTATTAAGGTAGACCACAGCTAGATATTACATGGCCCTATATGTGGACAACAGAAGATCCTAAGACTCATTTTGTGAGGGGTGTGACAAGATCACTGCATCTGAAGCCAGTAGGGACCGATAATGGCACAGGGTTCCATTATAATTTTAACAAGGAGACGAAGGCCAGGTTCAACAGTCAGAGCTGGCACGAATCCATTTATAAATTTGCAGAACCATGGATAGCACCATAGTATCTATTACCTCAAAGAAAATGTTGGGCTGTTTCTGACTCGCATATAAAGGTTACATAGATCTGGTAGCCTAGAAATCCTGCTTTCATGGAAGGAAGCCACCAGGAAAACTTATTGAAGAGTTAAGGAATGTGTGTTTTTTTTAACCCTTTGAATAGTACGAATGTTCATGTACATCCTCGTGCTTCTTGACCCTCCAGAGTACAATCGTACAAAAATGTTCATTTTTAAAATGTGTAAGGCAACATTAAAAAAAGGCAAATTGTATGTCCTTGTTTCCATAATTGGTTATCAAACAAACATGATTTTGTTAGTAAAACTGGAACTGGAACTTTTTTTTTTAAGGAAAAAAAACTCCCAGGGGTCAGTGAGCATGAAAAAATTTCACTACTCAAAGGGTTAAATAGGAAAAGAAATGACACTGAGAAGCACCAACAGTTTGGAGGTGGAAGGGGCTTATCCAAAGCTAGTGGGCTTTGTCATGGTGAAAGGCAACCCTGCCCCTGTGTTGCTGGGATCATTCTTTTTGTGCTTTGATACAGTTCTGGTTAGTAATTCTAAATGACCCGAACAACTCTCAATTGTTATTAGCTCACTGGCATATGTAGTCTGCAAAAATCCCCTCTTCCCAAGAAGGCCAGAGCCTCCAGCCTGTGTCCACTCATTTCACCTTTGTCACATTACTCTTCACCCCTAAGTCATAAGGCCTACCAGCTTGCATCTGCGCAAGATTATTCCTGATGTGATCCCTTTTAATCAGGGAAAGTATTATTGTCAGCCATCACCTAAAGATCAGTATCCACTTACCTGCAATTGCATTTCTCTGTTCCTTAAAATAACATTTTAACAAATCTTTGACTTGAACATTTATGGGGTTTTTTTTAAAGACTTTTTTTTTAAAAAACAGGGACAGAGAAGAGGGATAGACAGGGACAGACAGACAGGAACGGAGAAAGATGAGAAGCATCAATCATCAGTTTTTCGTTGCAACACCTTAGTTGTTCATTGATTGCTTTCTCATATGTGCCTTGACCGCGGGCCTTCAGCAGACCGAGTAAACCCTTGCTTGAGCCAGCAACCTTGAGTCCAAGCTGGTGAGCTTTTGCTCAAACCAGATGAGCCTGTGCTCAAGCTGGTGACCTCGGGGTCTTGAACCTGGGTCCTCTGCATCCCAGTCCAATGCTCTACCCACTGCACCACCGCCTGGTCAGGCAACATTTATGTTTTTATTTAATAACTGTTGTGTGTCTTTCTTAAATCCTATAGTCTGGCTTTTATCCCTAGCAGTGTAGTGAAACAGCTTGCCCGAGTTTATTAATGAATTCTAATTTCCCCTCTTCCCTCTGTACCTCCTACTCCAGTTACCTCTTCTCCCATTCTCCTTTACTTCTCTGTGGTATATGCTACTGTTGACACATCCAGTTGCCATGGCATTGTCTCCTTCCTTTTAGGAAGCCTGCTGTTGTCTTCCTGCTTCTCTGTTGCCTGCTAGCCCTGCACATAGCTCTCCCCAGCACTCTTCTTCCTCACTTTTCTCTTTGCTGTTCCTACTCTCAGTTCAACCATCATTTCTGAGCACCAATTCCCAAGTACCTATCTTCAACTCAGACTTCTCATGACCCCCTCTTTTGGGCCTAGTAGCATCTTTACCTGAATAATAACCATGGGTAAAAATTAAGTTTCTCTCCCTGTCATCCTTCCCCTGTTACACCAGACTCTTCTATGGGTATCATCTCTGTCCTGGGCACCTAAGCTCAATGGTTTATAATCATCCATGATCCATTTCTCTGTACAAAGAAGTCATTTGGTCCTGTCAAGTCTAGCTCCAAATTGGAGAAGGTTGAGGAAAGATGGACAGAGGGGAAAGCAGAGACAGCAAGTAGTATAGTCCAGGTCAGGCTGTGATGGACATGAGAATTGAGGGTAGTGCTGAGAAGAAGGGCAGATTGCAGGTGGGGTAAGGGAGGTAATCCGAAACTAGAAACACATTCTATAGATTTGCCAGCATGGGAATGACATAAGCCAAGGTTATGTATCACAGCATTGTTTAATATAAAAAAATTATTGAATATTAGTGCTTATTGTCTTGTGGATTCATCAGTTGAATTCTAGAACATTTATTCAGTGGACTGCTTGCTGTGCAGCTTTAGAAAAGGATAAGGAAACTAGGACCTAATAGCAACTTCCAAGATACATGAAATGAATAAAATCTAGATATAACAAAATACTGTGTCTGGTACACTGCATTTGTGTTTTTTAAAGGGAGGGGGTAAGGCCTTTGCTGGTTGTCTCAATGGTAGAGCATCGGCTGATGTGTCTAAGTCCCAGGTTCAGTTCCTAGACAGGGCACACAGGAGAAGTGCCCATCTGCTTCTCCACCCTTCCTCCCCCTTCTTTCTCTTTATCTTTCTCGTCCCTCCTGCAGCTAAGGCTCCATTGGAGCAAAGTTGGCCTGGATGCTGAGAATGGCTCCATAGCCTCCACCTCAGGCACTAGAATGGATCCGGTTGCAATGGAGTAACGGCCCAGATGGGCAGAGCATCACCCCCTGGTGGGCTTGCCGGGTGGATCCCTGTTGGGCGCATGCAGGAGTCTGTCTCTCTGCCACCCTGCTTCTCACTTCAGAAAAATTAAAATAAAAAATAAATGGGGGTAAAAAATATTTATATTCTTATTTGTTTATATACACTGAAAACCAAAATTCCCTAAGAGGTTTAGAAAAAGGGAGACCTTTTTTCAGGTGAAACAAGGGCAAACGGGTAATACAGCCAGCACAAACTAAAAGTTCACTCCGCTGAGAGAGACAGGAGGCCGCCTTTTATCTAGAAAGTTCCCACCCAGGTTCCCAATTGGTCCAATTTTAAGCAAACTAGGTTCCCAAATTCATATAGTTCTGATTGGTTGTTATAAATGTGAATGAAGATACAACTCTTCAGTTCTCATTGGACAAGGAAGATCTCAGTCTATTGAGTAGAATGGAGAACCCAGGACTTCCCTGCAGTGGTTGACTCAGATAGCGTATACAAGCAGGGCGTAGTGTGGAAGCCGACAGTTCAGGCTGAGGATTGTCCCAGTATATACAGGGTAGGTACATGAGGAGCCCCTGTTAGCAAATGGCTGCTAGACTCATTATTTATAAAACTTGGATCCTCAGTTGACCATGGGGAGTCCATCACAGCAGATAAATTCCTTCTCGTGGTTCACATCAAATTAATCTTTTTTTCCTGGGGACCACAATACACGAATACACTCGAAGCCTACCAGGAAACCAGATACAGTGGCTAACTAGCAGGTAGAGGGTCCTGGACAGATGGCGCCCTCTGGGAGAGGGAAGAGGTTAGGAGGCCTTTCAACAAATACTTTTCTATATTTTTTAGATTCTCGAACCATATACATGTATTATAATCTCTTCCAATTTTTCAAAATAATTGAGTTGGTTTTTAAAAACTCCAAAGAATTTCTGTCAATTGAATGAAAGTAAGATTATTTGACTTCTCTAAATGTCCCTTTGTGAGTCTTCTCTGGTGGTCTTGGCTTATTTTCTTTCACTTTGGAGGAAATGTTTCCAGCTTATATTTTATTGTGGTCTTCCACTCAGAGAACTACATTGCTAATTTTATTAATAAACTTGATCGGGTTTTCTTATGTTTCTTTCCTTTTCTTCCTCTGCTCTGTATACATGTTACCAGGTTAGATAATATGTAGACCATTCATATAATTAGGAGGATAATTATTTAACCTAATACTCGAGTTCTTAACCCTGACATTTGTTAGTAACCCTAGAAAAGTATTAAATAAAACTCTTGCCCTGGCTGGTTGGCTCAGCAGTAGAGCATCGGTCCAGCATGTGGAAGTCTCAGGTTCGATTCCCAGTCAGGCACACAGGAGAAGCTCTCATCTGCTTCTCCACCCTTCCTCTTCTCCTTTCTCTCTATCTCTCTCTTCCCCTCCCACAGCCAAGGCTCCATTGGAGCAAAGTTGGCCCAGGCACTGAGGATGGCTCCATGGCCTCTGCCTCAGGCGCTAGAATGGCTCCAGCAGACACAGAGCAACACCCCACATGGGCAGAGCATCGCCCCCTGGTGGGCATGCCGGGGTGGATCCCAGTCGGGCACATGTGGGAATCTGTCTGACTGCCTCCCTGCTTCTAACTTCGGAAAAGTACAAAAAAAAAACACTCTCTTAACTTTATCATAGTAAGTATTAAATTCAGGAGACCATATCTTTAAGACAGATTGAAAAACAGCAACCAGGTTTGATGTTGAGCTGACACAGGAGGAAACATTAGCAGGACATTTTTTTGTGGCAGGAAAGAGCTGTTTTTAGCTATTTAAAAGTCATTTGAAAATGTACAGACATCATGGTAGACCTGTGGACAGACATCGTAAGTCATCACATCCCAGGACATCAGAAGAAGAAACTCCTGAGTATTCCAAAATACCCCTCTAGGGGCTGATGGTCTGCAGTGGTGGGCATGGCACCACTTGGTAGGGTTGCCCCCCTCAGAAATGTATGGTTGCATCATGTGTCTGGACTAGTTGGTCTTGCATTCAGAACAGGAAATGGCAGATAACCTCAGCTTTAATAGTCAGATATTTTCTTTTTTCTTTCAACTTCTCAGGTCTAGAATACGTACTCTTCATAAGACTCATTTTCTTGTAATTCCATTCTTCAAAATTCTCAGGTTTTGTAGCTTCTTTTCAGCAAGTACCTTTCCGTCTTTAGTTTTTAGGCAGAATAAGCAAGCGGGTTATTTCCTTGTCAGACTTTGATGGAAAACAAATGCCTTTAAAAGTAAAATAAGTTTTCTGATTTTTGATGTTCTTGCTTTAGAACATTAATTCCTGAGTTTGTAGGGAACATTTTTTACCTAATTCAAAGGACACTGGGGAGTAAAATTGGTAGCAAGACATCACAGACCGCTGTGATTTCAAACTCTTGGCAGGTACATCTCCATTTATGGATGCATTAACAGCCAATGGAACAACCAGCATACAGACATCTGTTACAGGAGTGACAGCTGGGAAAAGGAAATTTCTTGACGACAGAAGAGACCAGCCTTTTGACAAGCGGTTGCGTTTCAGTGTGAGGCAAACAGAAAGTGCCTACAGATACAGAGATATTGTCGTCAGGAAGCAGGATGGCTTCACCCACATCTTGTTATCAACAAAATCATCAGAAAATAACTCACTAAATCCAGAGGTGAGAAATGTTCCCTGGACCGATGCGTGCATCTTGTTTCTCCCAGCGGTGTTTTCCAGGCCTGTTCTGCCAAATTGGTGCTCTTTGTGCTTTTTCTAACTCTCCTTCCGGGCTGCTTCACAGTAACCACTGGGAGGTAGGAAGTAGGGGTGAAGTGTGGCAGTCTTGGTCCTCATAATGCTTATGACTGAAGTGAAGTTGGGACAGAGTGTGAGTGTAGTGTCTGTCTTCATTCTCAGGGGTTTGGGCTGTGACAGGAATCAGAGTTCCTCCTGAATGGAGGAGATGGTGATTGTGCCTTCAGGTGGTGAGCTCTTAACCTGGGGGCACATAGGGCCTCCAGGGAATTCTGGCCTCCCTGAAGTTACATGCAGAATGTGTGTGTGTGCACAAGCTTTTCTTCAGCTATCATCAAATTCTCAGAAGGCTCTTTGTTTGAACAAGATTAATATACCTTAGGTCCCAGCCCCTTCAGAATATTTTACCATCATTCCCAGTCAGTCTTCAGCGTAATAGTGGAAGTTAACAGCTACAGTAATTTCAACACTTGTTCATCACTAGTAGTGGTACATGGTCAAGTTAGCATTCAAGGATCAAGGGAAACTAGTGCTTGCAAAGGTTCAAAAATGAATTCTTTGATTCATCTAAAATCAATAGTATTTGAACCTGCACTGTACCTTACTTAAAATTTTAAGTTCTAGTCTGATTGTTTTCCACTTTCAAGCAGCTAGGTCAATTTTTTTACCCTAACAAGAGAACCAAACTACATCAAGTTTGTATATTGGCCATGGTCACTGACAAACCAGTTTGGGGCTAGTTCCCAGTCCATTTTTAGTCTACACAAGCCCCTTCATTGTTTATGTGTAAATGCTTCAGAGAGAGATCATTTCAGATGGTTTTCTGCTCCCCATGTTCATATACTTGCACATATGCACTTATGCATCAAACGGGTGGAATTTCTATCTCAACTGACAGGCTGGTGTTCAATAACAACAAAACCCCAGGGAACTGAACTAATTTCTTTCAACTGGTTGAATGTGCCACCTGCTGTCCAAAGTATAGTAAAACCACGTGGATAGATAAGTAACTGTCTACTGAGAGCCACAATGACTAGAATATTAAGATAACTTAGATTCACACATCTTTCTAATTATACACTATTCATTAATTAATAATTATACTCTTCTCAGCATTTCCATTCTCTGGTTACAGAAATAAGAAATTTGTGAATTATTTTAAATTGTGGATAGATATAGGGAACAGTACTAGGCTGTAAATGCACTTTCTGCAGATTCAGATTATTCCATAATGAAATGCTGTTAGGATTCTGTATCAAAAATACTCTTTGCCATTTTAACTTTGATGACTTTCAGGTGATGAAAGAAGTCCAGAGCGCCCTGAGCACGGCTGCTGCCGACGACAGCAAACTTGTGCTGCTCAGCGCAGTGGGCAGCGTCTTCTGCTGCGGTCTTGACTTCATTTATTTTATACGGCGCTTAACAGATGACAGAAAAAGAGAAAGCACTAAAATGGCAGAAGCTATCAGGTATGCACAAATGGCATTTTTAAAACATTGGTTTGAGTATTTTGCTTTTAGTGCACCAGTGGCTGATGGAACAGGCTTTATCATGCCTTATGAATGAAATGTACATCTCCTTCCCTTGAGAAATACAAGTAGTAAAATTAATTAACTCATCTGTCTTTCCTGTGAGCCTGGCATGAATTACTACTTGCTTTGAGCAAAGAACTGATTTCAAGGCTGAGTCCAACCCAGTGAAGTGCTCAGGGAAAGTTTAATGATTAGAGTATACATTAGCATATTAGCCACATCATTTGTAGTATGAATGTGTTCTGTCTTCACCCCTTAAATAAAGATGTATTCTCTTTCACATAATTTACCATTTGCCTGACTGTAAAATAAATTGGCTAGGTATTATGATGAGTCAGTTTCATAACATCACATGAAAAGACTTTTTTAGTATAAGCAGTACACATTCTTGTTCAAATTCATCATGAGTTTCAACTTGAGATGCAACTATATAACATAGAATAAAATAAATTCCCTCTTTTTACCCCTACCACAGTTCATTGATATGTCTTCCCCAACCTTTTTCTAAACATTTTCAAATGTGTATTCCAGCCTGACCAGGCAGTGGCGCAGTGGATAGAGCGTCAGACTGGGATGTGGAGGACCCAGGTTCAAGACCTCAAGGTCACCGGCCTGAGTGCGGGCTCATCTGGTTTGAGCAAAGCTCACCAGCTTGGACCCAAGGTCGCTGGCTCGAGCAAGGGGTTACTCGGTCTACTGTAACCCCACGGTCAAGCCACATATGAGAAAGCAATCAATGAACAACTAAGGCAGGCGTCGAGAACCTTTTTGGCTGAGAGAGCCATGAGCGCCACATATTTTAAAATGTAATTCCGTGAGAGCCATACAACGACCCATGTATGCTACGCATTATCCAATAAAAATTTGGTGTTGTCCCGGAGGATAGCTGTGATTGGCTTCAACCACCCGCAATCATGAGCATGAGCGATAGGAAATGAATGAATTGTAATACATGAAAATGTTTTATATTTTTAACATTATTTTTTTAATTAAAGATTTGTCTGCGAGCCAGGTACAGCCATAAAAAGAGCCACATCTGGCTCGTGAGCCATGGGTTTCCGACCCCTGGACTAAGGTGTCACAACAAAAAACTAATGATTGATGCCTCTCATCTCTCTGCGTTCCTGTCTGTCCCTATCTATCTGGATCTCTCTCTCTGTCTCTAAAAAAAAAAAGTATTTTATGCACACACAAAAATAATAAAGCTTTATTTTTAGTTCTGTTAAATAAATGGAATTATACCATGTTGTTTTGCAACTCACTTTTCTTCATTTAACCATATGACTCCTTTCCATTTTCTTTGTTTTGGGGTTTTTCCCCTGCTATATCTTAACAGTTGAAAAAGCTCTTCTTAGAACCACTTAATTCTGCTGTGAGCCTTTCCAAATACATATTTGTTTATATCCCTCACTTCTCATGCTAATCACTATATATATAACATAAAGCATCTAATTTTTCAGAGATTAGTTTTATTTAAAATGAGTGAAACCCAGCCTGACCAGGAGGTGGCGCAGTGGATAGAGCATTGGACTGGGATGCGGAAGGACCCAGGTTCGAGACCCCGAGGTTGCTAGCTTGAGTGCAGACTCATCTGGTTTGAGCAAAGCTCACCAGCTTGGACCCAAGGTCGCTGGCTCAAGCAAGGGGTTACTTGGTCTGCTGAAGGCCCACGGTCAAGGCACATATGAGAAAGCAATCAATGAACAACTAAGGTGTTGCAACGCGCAATGGAAAAACTAATGATTGATGCTTCTCATCTCTCTCCATTTCTGTCTGTCTGTCCCTGTCTATCCCTCCCTCTGTCTCTGTAAAAAATAAATAAATAAAAATGAGTGAAACCCAGTCACCAACCAGAAAGACCATTGTGCTTCCCTATACACCTCCCTCAGATAATTATAAGTGACCCTTAAGGACCCTCTGTAGTTTATAGAAAGATGAAAACTTTTAGTCATAGGCTTTGCAAAACGGCAATAAAGTTTGTTAGATCTTATCCAAAATCCCTAGGTATTTGGAGAGTTGAAGTTGAGCCTCTTTGGTAATTATTTGGACTCCAGGTAGCTGAAACCCTAAGGAAATAACCCTGGGGACACAGCCTGGTGGTCCCCTAAACTGTTCAGACATGCCAGTCAGGATTGGTGGAGGTGCTTTTTTCTGTTTTGGTGGGTCTGGACTTGGGGGTAGTAGCATCTATCTGACGGATCTCCACACCTTGGTCATTGCTTTGGTCTTTTATAACATTTCTAATGATTTTCAAAAATAATGTTTTCTCATACTATGTAAACATGTATTGTCAATCATACAGTAGTTTTGTTTTGGGGGTTTTTTTCCAATAATAGTTGGAAATTTTATAATTTCATTTTTAGTCAGAGGTCCCCAAACTGCAGCCCCCTGAGGCCATTTATCCGCCCCCGCCACACTTCCAGAAGGGGGGCACCTCTTTCATTGGTGGTCAGTGAGAGGAGCACATTGACCATCTCATTAGCCAAAAGCAGGCCCATAGTTCCCATTGAAATACTAGTCAGTTTGTTGATTTAAATTTACTTGTTCTTTATTTTAAATATTGTATTTGTTCCAGTTTTGTTTTTTTACTTTAAAATGAGATATGTGCAGTGTGCACAGGGATTTGTTCATAGTTTTTTTTATAGTCCGGCCCTCCAACGGTCTGAGGGACAGTGAACTGGCCCCCTGTGTAAAAAGTTTGGGGACCCCTGTTTTAAGTATTATAAATATTTCTAGTCTCCAAAATAATTTCAAACTTGTAGAATGCTTGATGAGACCATCTTGTTCAGTTTGAAATTAAACTGCTTGACATGAACCTTGACAGATTGTTGGTACCTCTGAGACAACTTGTAGATATTCCTAATTATTAAGTCCATTCCATTTTTTCAGGATGAGCTATGTAAATTTAGTTTTTATTTGGTACAAAACATTTTGCTTCAGATGGCTGCTGTATATTTTCTGTAAGAGCTCACTGACTTTACACAGTACTGATTGATTTGAAGAGAACTGCTCTGATGAGAAAGTGGACTTTGGCAGTCAGTGCCTTTTCAGCCCTGGCACACTTCACCCTGCAGGTGTTTCCCAGAGTGCCACTAAATCTCGGTGCCTCGCCCTAGTCCTGTCCTCCAGTGTTGAGTTGCCCTCAACAATGACTACGGTTTGTATTGCTGGAATAAGAGCAGAGGAAAGATAGATGAAGAGAGATCTTATTTGTTGAACTTCCAGGTAATTTTAAATGTCTATTTTTATCAGCTGCCCACTCCCATTATTTTCTCCTAACTTGCCTCACTCTCCACAAAAACTGAATTAGTATTCTAAGAAAAAACCAAATCCTGCTTTAGCAACACTTGGTTCTTCTTTAAATGAATATATTTTTGTTAATGTACTCTGGCAGGATCCTAAAAATAGTTACATCAGATTTACTTTTCACTCTTGCTCATTTGCATTTAAATTGTTTCATATGTGTAAGATTTACAAAGCTATTTCTGTGTATATTTTTTGGTTTCTGTAGTATCTTGTCTTGATTTTTTTAAACTGGGGCAAAGAATGTCATTGTCTCAAGCTTACAAAAGAAAGAAATTAGATTAGATATAAACATAAGCTTTGTTGGGAATCTTTTGCCGCTAATTCTGTTATCAGAATTGTTGGTGATAACCAATTTGCAAATAAATTGTAATAAAAATATTCAGCACATTAATGACAAAATTATTATGAATCAGTTTATATAATGTTATGCTTTTGAAGTCTTGGGGAACTGAAAGACCAGGAGCCTTCTCTCCCCAGAAGGGAAGCGTTTTCTTTTTTTGTTTGTTTTTTTGTTTTGTTTTGTTTTTTCATTTTTCTGAAGCTGGAAACAGGGAGAGACAGTCAGACAGACTCCCACATGCGCCCGACCGGGATCCACCCGGCACGCCCACCAGGGGCAACGCTCTGCCCACCAGGGGGTGATGCTCTGCCCCTCTGGGCCATCGCTCTGCAGCGACCAGAGCCACTCTAGCGCCTGGGGCAGAGGCCAAGGAGCCATCCCCAGCGCCCGGGCCATCTTTGCTCCAGTGGAGCCTCGGCTGCAGGAGGGGAAGAGAGAGACAGAGAGGAAAGCGCGGCGGAGGGGTGGAGAAGCAAATGGGCGCTTCTCCTGTGTGCCCTGGCCGGGAATCGAACCTGGGTCCTCCGCACTCTAGGCCGACGCTCTACCGCTGAGCCAACCGGTCAGGGGGGAAGCGTTTTCTAACGCCATGGAGTAAGACAGAAGGGGAGCTGAGAAAGAGCAAGGCTAGCAAGTAAACATGCCCCTAGACCCTCACCTCTCCTCTCCTCACTCAGTCCTAGTCTGAACGATCAAAATGAAGGGAGAGCTCAGCTGAGACAGGACAGTGAGCTATTAAAACTTCAGATTCTAGTTGCCTCATTTGTCTCAAACAATTGGTAGGGTATTGCTTTAATATGATTTTCTAACTTTTGGTGATGTCTGTGAAGGTAGTAAATGTTCTTCAAACAGTCAGAATTTTGATTTTGTTTAATTACAAGTCTTTTAAAACTTTATTTGTGGCAGATATAATCTCTTTCCTTCCCTGCTATACCTGACACAGCAGCCTGAATTTTAAGATAATTCAAAGGAAACTGAATTTTAAATTTAGTATGCATTGAGCACATTTGAACATACATGTGTTTTGATCTTAACTTTTAAAATAACTTGCAAAAGCAGGGGAAGGACATGTTCTCCTTGAATGCTAAGCTCTGTGAGTTTCATCTCCAGTCCTGAAGGTAGCCACCACCTCCCCATCTGGGAGTGAGGCAGCTTGATAAGCAGCACTGCTAACTGAGCATTTGTAACTCGGGGGGGGGGGGGGTGTATGCTAGACAGAGAAGCATTTTTATAAAGTTTTGTGCGTGTTTGTTTTAAAACAAAGCCAGTTTCTCATGGACCGTGCTACCCCTGGCTCTTAGAGCTCACACTGCAGCATGGCCAGGTTGTGTTCTCTGAAAGGGAAGACAGTCTTAGCTCCAGAGGGTGCTGGCTAATTCATATACAGAATAGCCAGTATATGAGTAACATGGAGTAACTCATTCCTTTTACCATTACTGTATAGAATTTATCATTACACCATTTTGATCATTTTCTTTGTATTGTGTTAATCTGCCATCCCATCCATAGTTTCATAAGAAGCACATGAAAGTAGAGAGACATACTTTGAAAATGTCTGCCTTGTATCAGAGATAAATTCATCAATTACCTTGTAACTAACCATAGACAATATATTTCCATCATGTGTACTCACACCAAATCCTCCAAAGCTGATATAACTGAAGTATCCTTGTGTAGCTTGTATAGACAAGGACCTATTTAAAAGTTATTTCAAGGACCTATTTAAAAGTTGTCTGGCTCTTTTCATAGCATTAAAACTCATTGTGATCTTTCTACCAGTGCCTCAGGTTCTCTCTTAGTGCAACTCTTTCATTCCAGTGAGTTTATTTTCACTCAGTGTACAGATTTAGAAAACCTTCGGGGGGACCTTGAGAGCCAGGCTGAGGACTGTGACTGGGGCACCTTTGAGGATTGTTCCTGGAGTCAGGCTTGCAAGCTTCTAAGTTCTGCATTACCTCCTTTCCCCTGTTACTTACACGCGCGCGCGCGCGCACACACACACACACACACACACACACACATCTCTTCCAACCTGCCGTCCTCCAAAATATATATGGCAGTTGGTGGGCAGGCACTATCTAAGATGCCCAGTCATGATTTTTAGAGATAATCTGAACGGGTTGCTCTAGTTTATAAATTGCTGAATGTTAGAGAACACCCAGGTTGTTATTTTTAGTACCAAAGATATAGAGGTCAGATTTAGAATTTAGAGTTCTTTGATCTGATCTAGAACTCAGGCTGCATTAAAGGAATTATCTGGTATTTATTTTGGTGTGTATTTTCTCCTTTTCTTCACTGTGTTAAAGGATAACAAGCAATCTCTGAGCATAAAATGAGAGTCTAGCGGTGGATAGAAGACTCACATTCCCAGCATGGTGTCAGGCCAGCCTACCCTGAATTGAAAAACAGCCTACACTTCCAGCCTGATCCTAAATCAAATCTAAAAATAGCCTTGGCAAGGTTTTGTAAAAATCCACATCCATTGTGAAGGCTGCCCTGACCCCAGTCTCTCTGAAATCCTCCTGCAATTATATTCTACAGCACACAGTGTCTGCGCTTTTTGTTTTTCTTGTTTGGAGCTTATATTTTAAACCAGCCTGCAAACTTCTTGTCTCTATATCCCTCAAGGCATTTATTCTACTTTTTTATAGATTCATGAAATATCTTTTATTTCCAAATAATCAGTAAGGTGTCTGAAATCTCATACCAAGTCTGGATCCCGACCCTGTGGTCCCTGACCTCAGTCCTCTAGTCATTACTTAACACAGGGCAATGTTAATAGTGTGCCCTATGCCAGGTTTTCTCTCAGAGAGCTTCTAAGTTGGTCATCTAAAGCAGTGGTCTCCAACCTTTTTTGGGCCATGGACCGGTTTAATGTCAGAAAATATTTTCATGAACCTGCCTTTAGGGTGGGACGGATAAATGTATCACATGACCAAGACAAGCGTCAAGAGTGAGTCTTAGACGGATGTAACAGAGAATCTGGTCATTTTTAAAAAATAAAACATTGTTCAGACTTAAATATAAGTAAAACGGAAATAATATAAGTTACTTATTGTTTCTCTGTGGACCAGTACCAAATGGCCCACAGACCAGTACCAACCAGTCTGCGGCCCGGTGGTGGAGGACCACTGATCTAAAGTTCATGATATTTATTGGGCTCCTTTATGTGTTAAAGGGAAGGAAGGCTGAGGGAAAAGACATACTGGTCATAGAGCCCATGAGCCATTGCAAATATAAGAACAACCTATGGCTGTATACTTCCTGTAATCTTCACCTAAGTCCTGTGGCAACAGCCGCTTCTAGTGTGGCAACCCAGGGTATCATTAAACCTGATAACACACAATAAATATCCATGGTTTACAACTTCAGAGAGAAAGCCTTGAACAAATCTCAATTCATAATCATTTCCAGAGTTTACATCTTGGCAAATGGAAGTCTATAATAGTGGATTTTTTTTGTTGCTCAAATACGTGATATTTTGAGTAATTCCCCATTTACTTTTCATTTTAGAAACTTCGTGAATACTTTCATTCAGTTTAAGAAGCCTATTATTGTAGCAGTAAATGGCCCTGCCATTGGATTAGGAGCATCCATATTGCCTCTTTGTGATGTGGTTTGGGCCAATGAAAAAGCTTGGTTTCAAACACCCTATACTACCTTCGGACAGAGTCCAGATGGCTGTTCCACCGTTATGTTTCCCAAGATTATGGGAGGAGCATCTGTGAGTACCTCTTTTTAAAAAATAATTCTAGAAAACTTCATGAAGAAATCTAGTTTCATTGTTGGTTTCTTAAATATATACAGGGTGTCATTCTGTGGGGACTTTTCACCAGACACATTCATAATTCAGTTCTTGTTCATTAACTTGTATTAATTAATGAAATCATAGAAGATTTTCATATTGGTTCATAGACCATTTATTGACACTGTTTTATATCACTTCCTGGAGAAGGACCTCATTCAGTGAGGAATCTATATATCTCTGCATAATTAACTGATATTCATTATTAGTAAATACCCAGTTTGTAACCCATTCGATCGAGATGGCAGTTGGAATATCTTTTTTACCTAATAACCTTAAAGCTACACTTCTAAGAGAAAGGAAGAGTCACACTCACACGGGTCTCACTTTAAGTCAGAAGCTAGAAATGATTAAGCTTAACAAGGAAGGTGTGTTGAATGATGAGACGGGCCAAAAGCTAGGCCTCTTGTGCCAGTTAGCCAAGTTGTAAATGCAAAGGAACAGTTCTAGGAAGAAACTACAAGTGTACTCCAGTGAATATATGAATAATAAAAAAAATCAAAACAGCCTTATTGCTGATATATAAGCAATATAGAGTAGTCTGGATAAAAGATCAAACCAGCCATAACATTCTTTAAGCCTAAGCCTAATCCAGAGCAAGGCCCTAACTCTTCTCAGTGTGCGGAGGCTGAGAGAGGTGAGAAAGCTGCAGAAAAACAAGTTTAAAGAGGTTGGTTCTCAAGGTCTAAGGAAAGAAGCTGTCTCCACAACATATAAGTTAGTACAAGGTGAAACATCAAGTATTGATGTAGAAGCTACAGCAAGTTATTACGAGCTGGTTAAGTTAACTAAGTAGTTGGCTACACTACACCACAGATTGCACTGTAGATGAAGCAGCCTGATATCAGAGGAAGATGCCATCTAGGGCTCTCCTGCTAGAGACAAGTCAATGCCTGGCTTCAAAGAACAGGCTTACTCTCATGTTAGTGCTGATGTAGTTGGTTACTTTAAGTTGAAGCCAGTGCTCAATTTTCAAGCCCAGTGTTGAGACATACTGATCAGAAAAATAAGATTACTTTCAAAATATTACTGCTCATTGACAGTGTACCTAGTCAGCCAAGAGCTCTGATGAAGATGTACCATGAGATTAATGTTGTTTTACATGCTAACACAACAATCCCTCTGCAGCCATGGACCAAGGTATAATTTTTGTTTTCAAGTCTTACTGTTTAAGAAATACATTCTGTAAGGCTGTAGCTGCCATACAAAATTAAATTGAAAGCCTTCTGAAAAGGATTCATTATTCTAGATGCCATTATGATCAGTCATGATTCATGGGAAGGGGTGAAAATATCAACGTTAACAGGAGTTGATTCCAACCCTCATGGATGACTTTGAAGGGCTCAAGACTTTAGTGGAAGAAGGGACTGCAGTTGTGGCAGTAGCCACACAGAATTAGAAGTGGAGCCTGAAGACATGACTGACTTGCTGCAATCTCAGGATGAAACTAACAGACAAGGAGTTGCTTCTTATAGATGAGCAAAGGAAGTGGTTTCTTGAGATGAAATCCAGTGCTGGTGAAGATGCTGTGAAGATTGTTGAAATGACAACAAAGGATTTAGAATATCACAGGAACTTGGTTGATAAAGCAGTTGGCAGGATTTGAGAGCACTGACTCCAGTTTTGAAAGAGGATCTACTATAGGTAAAATGCTATCAGATAACATTGCATGCTCTAGAGAAATGGATTTGTCCATGAAAAGAAGAGTCAGTGTGGCAAATGTCATTCTTGTCATATTTTAAGACATTGCCACCACCACCCAGCCTTCATCAGTCTCTGCCCTGCTCAGTCAGCAGCCGTCAACACTGAGGCAAGACCCTTGACCAGCAAAAAGTGACTTGCTGAAGGCTCAGATGGTAGCTTTTTTTTTTTTTAGTAATAAAGTATATTGCCTGACCTGTGGTGGCGCAGTGGATAAAGCATCGATCTGGAAATGCTGAGGTCGCCAGTTCGAAACCCTGGGCTTGCCTGGTCAAGGCACATATGGGAGTTGATGCTTCTGCTCCTCCCCCCTTCTCTCTCTCTCCCCCCCCCCTTTCTAAAATGAATAAATAAAAAATTAAAAAATTGGCCCTGGCCGGTTGGCTCAGCGGTAGAGCGTCAGCCTAGCGTGCGGAGGACCCGGGTTCAATTCCCGGCCAGGGCACATAGGAGAAGCGCCCATTTGCTTCTCCACCCCTCCGCCGCGCCTTCCTCTCTGTCTCTCTCTTCCCCTCCCGCAGCCAAGGCTCCATTGGAGCAAAAGATGGCCCGGGCGCTGGGGATGGCTCTGTGGCCTCTGCCCCAGGCGCTAGAGTGGCTCTGGTCGCAATATGGTGACACCCAGGAGGGTCGCAACATGGCGACGCCCAGGATGGGCAGAGCATCGCCCCCTGGTGGGCAGAGCGTCGCCCCCTGGTGGGCGTGCCGGGTGGATCCCGGTCGGGCGCATGCGGGAGTCTGTCTGACTGTCTCTCCCTGTTTCCAGCTTCAGAAAAATGAAAAAAAAAAAAAAAAAAAAATTAAAAAATTTTTTAAAAAATAAAGTATTTTTAAATTAGGGTATGTATATATTTTTGTTAGATAGATGGTATTGCACACATAACAGACTACAGTATAGTGTAAACATAACTTATGTGCACTGGGAAACCAAAAAATTCATAGGAATCGCTTTATTGCAATATTCACTTTCTTGCTGTGGTCTGGAACCAAACCAGCAACAACTCTGAGTTATTTCTGTAGTGTCTCCAAAAGCAGGTACTGAAATGGCATTTGGCATGTAGGAAAACTTAGGTAGCCAATACCAGTTTGAAGGGTCAGGGAGGAAATAGAGCTGGACAGGGGTAGAAGTCGAGCTGTGAGGCAGGCTCAGCAAAGCTTTGGCCACCCCATGGGAGCTCTGGGGCATATGTGGCCTGGCTGTAGCTGTCGACGATAGACCAAAATGGCTGAACCCTTTCTGTCCATTATCCCTGAGCATGGGCTGTTGGGAAGAGCACTTTGCCCATGCACGGGTGCTCTCTGCTGGTGGCACTGCCAGCAGCCGGGCAGCAAGAGCTCCCTGGTGATGGATCTGAATAGCACATTCCTGTGTCCACAACGGTCCACCCCTTATCATCTCTTTGGATCTGCATCTTACAGTTCAGGGGCAGCTCCTCCAGGTTCCAGAGGCCTCCCTTCCTGGGGAAGACTTCGAGGAGGAGGATTAGACGGTGGTAACTGTTGCAGGCAAGAACCACCTGGATGTTAAAATTGGTGGGTGAAAGTACAATGAGAAAAAGGATATTTGCATCCTGTCATTACTTATGGTGGAAAAAATAGTAATTTTCAACTGGAGAAGCTTGGCAGGCACCCCTTTACTGAGCAATTAAAATTCACCAGAAATAACACCTCATGGTCTGCCTCATGCGCTGCCCTTTTGAATGACGCAGTGTCTCTGCTGGAGTCCTGCAAGACGTGCAGCACCTCCACCTGGGAGCGCCACACAGGCCCGGGGTGAGGCACAGTCTACAGTCCTTATACAGTGCCATGGTTAGAGAACTCGCCAAAGACTGGGGGACCCGAAAGCAGGGGGCTTCCCGGGACCCTGGGTCAGAGAAAGGACAGCAGTGGGAAGATTGCAGCATCTGTGCAGAGTTTATAGTTTCGTCAAGAATATTATATCAATGGAAATTTCATGGTTTTGATGACTAAAATGTCATGTAAGATGTTAATGTTCAGGGAGAGCTGGGTGATGGGTTGACAGGAACTGTTTGTACTGCTTTTGTAATCTTTAGTAACTCTAAAATTACTCCCAGAACAGAAAGTTTAAAATAAATGTAAAAGAAGAAAGTGTCTCAGCCCTCCCTCACCTTCAGATCTCCCTTCCTGTTTTAGACCACCCCCCTTACCAACTGTGCTGGCCTCAGACTGGCCTAGTGGTAGGTAGGATCCTGGTCCCTAGGAGCCCTGAGGTTTGGTCATTGTGTCCTGCTCAGCCCGTTGGCAGGAGAGGACTGAGAGATTCCTAGTGGGTTCTAGGGTTCCTTACACCCCCCCCCCCCCTGCCTGCTAGCCCTGGGCTCAGACAGCAAGTGCTCAGGCAGTGATCATAACTTTAAGTTCGCTAGGACCTTATTGTGTCTGCTGGCAAAGTGTGCCCCCTCTGGGACCAGCAGAGCCAGAGATGTAAGGAGAAGAAGCACAGATCACTCCACAGATCATTGGAAGGGGTCATAGGTTTGGCCACGTCTGCTTCCACCACTTCTCTCCCAGGCCTGGGTGACCTTCATGTTGCAGACATGGAATAGTGTCAGGGCCTTTGCACGCTGTGTATTATGAACAGGAAGACAGTGATCTGTCAGGCTCACAGCTCCTGGAGGTTGAAGGAGACTTTCCAGAGGACCCGCAGTCGTAGACCCAGTCCCGTTCTGCCTTTGCTGTGAGGGGGACCTTCTAGTCTGGCACTGTGCCCTGTGGCATCCCATGTCAGTGGTCCAGACACTCCCATGAGCCTCAGGGTGAGGCTGCCTGAGGACTGGCGGCAGGAAAGCAAACCCAAACCCAGTGTATTTAGTGTCTGCTCCTGTGAAGACAGTCAGCCTGTGCTCGACAGGCAGGTGGCTTGGCACTGGTGTCCACTGCTGTGAGGCTTCATGTGCAGCTCCAGCACTGGGTCGACCAGCAGCCAATACTGGCCCGGGTTGCCTTTCATATTTAGTGGGGGGGGGGGGGGGGTTGTTGTTGTTGTTGTTGTTTTGTGGCAGGTCCTCTGTGGGGGACATTGACATGACACAGCAGTCTACACACTTTCTTAGCCATGCATCCATATGCCTATTCCCCAGATCCCTGTGTCCCCAATTTTACAAGCCCCTGACCAGCTTAGCCAGACCATTGTACTGCCCTGGTCACTCTGGAGTCTAACCCTGATCAACATCTCCTACACCAGGTAGATGACCAGGCACAGTCCCATTTCAGAGCATTTCCCTCCCATGTGCTTTTGAGCCAGCCTCCCATAAACCAAGCTGGTTCACAGAAAGTTTCCCATTCAGCCATAGGTGTTAACTGAAGCAGAGCCCTGGGCAGCAGTGTGGGTGACTTGTGGGTCTGGGCCACCTGCTTAGGCATCTCACCTGTGCTCTCTGGTGTTTGTGCTTGATCCCAGCTGTGCTTCTGCCGCTGGCCCTGCCTGACCCTTATGATGGGCCTGATAGAACGCAGCTTGTGATGGACATTTCACTTGGTGTCACACAGCCAGGTGTTCTGTCTCCCAGGGCCCAGTGAACACACCAGAATTATATCTTAAAAAGGCATGCACTTATCTGCTAGAAGGCACAGCCTTGCTCCAGAGCCCCAGGGACCTGACCTGATCCTCTCTCTGACATAAGCTCTTCGTGGTATCTTGTCCCACCTTCTGCCCTGTTGACACGGCAGTTCTGGCATTACAGATTCACTCAGCCTGGACCATCATCACAGTCTCCATGCTTCCTGATGCCATTTTAGTAGCAAGACCACAGCATATCGGGGGAGGAGGGCACTTGCCAGCATGTTAAGTCTTGTAGTTTAGGAGCACATCCAGATTAGTGAACTGACCTGTCCAACCCTGGTTTGCCACCTAGTCAAGAGCCCTTAGAATTCAGTCCCTTGTCTTCTCCCAGCTCCACCAGCACTTTCCAGCTGTGTCAGATGGGCAAGGTGTTAGGGAAGTGATGCTGTCTTGTGGAGAGATTTCTGCATTGTCTTCAAGCAGTTGAGGCAACACTTGTCCTTAATTGGGATAAGTGGGCCATTTATGAAGGATCAGAGGAGTCTGGGGTTCAGAGTTTGGGGGCATCCACCCAGAAGTCCCCATACCAAGTTCCCTCCCCTTCCCTCACAGCCAAACAGAGCTTCTGTGTGAATGGTCAGTCTTGTCCAGAGCTTGACCATCTATCTGCCTAATAAGTCCTAGGCCTGGGTGCAGGTCTCATCTTCCTCTGCCATCTTGCTACCTGGGAGTCCTGCTTGTGTCGTCGACACTTATCTAGCCAGTTACTATCCAATCACCTGTGAGAATTGTAGCTCTTGGACCCTCACCTGTGCGGGTTCTGTGGGTGTTCCTCCAAGTCCAGGAAGGTCTCTGCCAGCGAGCTAGTGCTCAGTAAAGCCTTTCACCATTGCTTCCACTCCCGCCTGGCACAAGTGATGTCTAGAGAAGCAGAGGTCTGGGGGAATACGACAAACGGGACATGGATTAGGTATCATACGCTGTGGTGGGGCCAAGAGGAAGCAGGACTCGGCAAGGGCGAGGCGAGCTGTGGCACAGTGCTGACGAAGGTTTAGCTGAGCTGTGGAGGGTGAGGAAGGGGGCTCTGGGGCATCTGTGGCAGCACATGTTTTCCGTGCCTGGCCCGCACTCAGCCACTGGGTGCAGCGGTGCCCAGAAGGGCCTGCCTGCCTTGTGAGTGAGGCTGCCTGGAGGCTGGGCAGCAAGTATGACTTGGACTGGGGTCTGGGTGACATGTCCATGTTACCTGTGTCTCCATTTATTTCAGGTGAAGTGTGGACATGTCCAGGTTATCTGTCTTGTCATTTCTACTGCACTGCATCCACCTAACAGTACCTGAGTCTGGTAGTAAAGAGTCATTGTCAGGAAAATTACTTTAAGTTTGAGTTATTACTGTAAAATAGGTTGTTTACTAACAGTTACTACCTATTCTCTAAGTAAAGACTCATGATCATCAGTAAAACCATTTCCCGCTCATTTTGAATTGCTGTAAAGAGATTGACATAATGGATCCTGTCCGCTCACTGGATGATCTAGTAGATTTGTGATCTTGATGCGCATATACAGGAAGGGCAGATGGGGGAAGGATTAAACAGTCTCAACATTTAAACACATTTGGGCAAAGGCAGTTTGGAAGTGGAGCCTTTGGGCCAAACACTACCAAAGGGTGGTGGTCCTAGAGTTCGCTGTGCTCAGAAGATCCATAAGTAGCTTAAAGATAATACAAAATGAGTGCCTACTCTTCACTCATCTCTGAGCCCAGTGGACAAGTCTTGAAAAATCATCACTTTTTGTTTCTTGTGAAATCCTGGTGCCATCTGAGCAGTAATTCTCAACCAGGGAGATTTGCCCCATCCTCCACCCCAGGGGGCATGTGGCAATGTCTAGAGACTCAGTGTCCCAGCAGAGGCGATGCTAGTGAGAGATGCCAGGGTGCTGCTAACATCCTACAACTCACAAGACATCATCCACACTGACGTGCCTTTATCGGGCCGGACTGTCTGTAATGTCCCTCTTGAGGAAGTCTGCTCTAAAGCTGGAACAAAGAGCCTAAATGTAAATTCTGCACTTTTTGGTTAGAGTATCTGACTGAAGCCTCTATATGAAACATGAATAAAAACATTGAGGTGAGTTGTATTGTGACAACTCTTGTTGAAAGTGACTGCCCAGCCCTGGCCGGTTGGCTCAGCGGTAGAGCGTCGGCCTAGCGTGCGGAGGACCCGGGTTCGATTCCCGGCCAGGGCACACAGGAGAAGCGCCTATTTGCTTCTCCACCCCTCCGCCGCGCTTTCTTCTCTGTCTCTCTCTTCCCCTCCTGCAGCCAGGGCTCCATTGGAGCAAAGATGGCCCGGGCGCTGAGGATGGCTCTGTGGCCTCTGCCTCAGGCGCTAGAGTGGCTCTGGTCGCAACATGGCGACGCCCAGGATGGGCAGAGCACCGCCCCCTGGTGGGCAGAGCATCGCCCCTGGTGGGCGTGCCGGGTGGATCCCGGTCGGGCGCATGCGGGAGTCTGTCTGACTGTCTCTCCCTGTTTCCAGCTTCAGAAAAATGAAAAAGAAAAAGAAAAAAAAAAAAAAAATTAAAAAAAAGAAAGTGACTGCCCAAATGATGAAATTCCTTTCATAAGCATTTAGTATGAGTTTTCGTAGCCTAATGCAAGACTAAAACAAGTTTGGTTTTCCCCACTTGCTATGAGCAAAACTCTGCAGTGCGATGAGCTAAAGTGATCGTGTTATCAGGATAAAAATAGCAAGCAGGTCAAACAAGCTGGGAAAGCATCTTTTTCTTGTGTCTACTGCAGGGACTGAGATCTTGGAGCCAAGCTGTAGTCAAGCTATACGTTAGTTTAGGAGGATAATCTTCTACAGCTGAGTCCTCCTTGAGCCTAGTGAACATGCAGTATGTCTGTCTGCTCAGAGGCAGACCCTGCAAAGTCACAGTCCTGTCTCAAAGACTGACTCTGAGCCTTTTCACTCAGGGAAGTGTTAGACGCTGTGACTGATGGCTGAAGGAGCCTTCGTTGAGGGGAGCACAAAGCTGACAAACACAGACTCCGGTCTGTAAACCGGCAGCCCTCGCCCCTGACATCCTTGTCCTGAGTTCACAGTGGAGAGCTGTCCTCTGGGAAGCTTAGAGACAAGTCAGCGGGAGTAAGTGGAGAGCAGCTAGCTGCCGCCTTGAGATTTGAAGCTTCCCCACCCCTCCCCCAAGGCTAGTCTAGATGCTTCACCACACTCCTACTGTGATCTTTTTGACTGAACGCCCCTTCTGCATTTATCATTTATCTTTGTAGTTTTTCTTTTTATAAGATCATTGGTTGATCAAATTTTAACTTCTAAAATTTGATATTTTTATTTTCTGGTACTGTTTTTGGTCATTTATAATTTTCTTTTTTAAATGTATTGGGGTGACAACAAAATTATAGATTCCAGACTAGCTACACAATTCTACTCCACATCTCTGTACACCTTATTGTGTGTTCACCACCCCATGTCAAGTCTTTGTTCATCACCATTTATCTCCCCCTATACCCTCCTCCACCCTGCATAGTTATACTATAACTTTTATAAAACAGTTGGACAGTTTTGACCGCATTGGATATTTTTGTGGGTGGTCCCTTTAGTTTCTGGTTCAGTTGGCCATCTTGAAAGAAAAGGAAATCTAATAAATTTCCCAATGGCCTTATCTTTGCAAATCTGTTATTTGAGTAGAAGTTAGAAACTTCTCATTTTAAAACTGCTGGAAATTGAGTGTATGAGAACATACCCATTCAACTTGAGTATATTTAATCCTACTGATCTTACTAGCAAGGGAATTTTTTCCTAATGGTTTTACCTGATAACTGTATTTTAAACCATGAAAAAGCTTTAACAACATTGAGTTAGTCCCATCGTTCATACTTTTGGGTAAATTCAGAATGTCCTGCACATCTAACCAGCTGGGAAATAGAAAACTGAGCAGAGAAGAATCTCCAGTGGCAGCCAATATGGAGTCAGTCCAGTTCTGAAAGGCAGATGGGTGGCAAGGACAGCTCGCTGACTGGAGGAGAGGATTGTCCTGACTTGCTGTCGGCACAGTTGACTGGCACCAGGCCTGGGAGAATCAAGAAAAGAAAGTGAAAGACAGGAGAGAATAGAGTAGTGGTCGGGCTGACCTCCAGATGGCAAAAAGATAACATTGGAAGAAGTGACTGGGAGAGCAGAGAGGCCCATGGAGGTGCAGGAGAGGAAACCTGAGGGAGGCTTGTTCTTCACTCCCTGCTCCCGACGTGCACTTGGGGCAGCGGACTCATATTCACTACCCAAGCTAAGTTAAGGCTGATCTTGAGAACATACTTCACACTTAATCTAAATGATTTGATTTAGTTGTAGTGTTGTCTTTACTGTATATTGAGAGTAAAAGAAAGTGAACAAGGAAGTGAAAATTCTGTCACCATAGCGCCCTGCCCACCAAATTTCTATCAGGAACTCCTGTTACCCTTTCCCATTGCATTTGGATCTGCCTTTAGAAGAACTGTCTTAGCATAATCTCCAGGAGACTATTGTGCTAAGTGAAGTAAGCCAGGCAGAGAAAGACAAATACACTGATTTCACTTATATATGGAATCTAATGAACACAGTCAGCTGATGAGCAAAACAGAGGCATGGACACATGGAACAGATGGATAGCTGTCAGAAGGGAGGGCAGGTGAGAGGGGACTGTATAAAAGAAGGTAAAGTGGTTAGCCAAAAATCATATACAGGGGGTTGCAATAGCCCAAGGAAAGGGGCCATTTGGGGTAGGGGGAGGGGAGGGCAAGTTGGGGAATGGGGGTTGAAAGAGACTGTGCTTGGCACAGACCGTGGTGGCATGTACGATGCATGCATAAATGGTGTTATTTTGAGTTGTATATTTGAAACCTGTCCAACCATGTCATTCCAATAAATTAAAAATAAATTTTAAAAAGTAGTAAAAAAAAAAAAGCCTGACCAGGCAGTGGTGCAGTGGATAGAGCGTCGGAATGGGTTGCGAAAGACCCAGTTTCGAGACCCCGAGGTCGCCAGCTTGAGCGCAGGCTCATCTGGTTTGAGCAAAAAGCTCACCAGCTTGGACCCAAGGTTGCTGGCTCGAGCAAGGGGTTGCTCAGTCTGCTGAAGGCCCCTGGTCAAGGCACATATGAGAAAGCAATCAATGAACAACTAAGGTGTTACAACGAAAAACTGATGATTGATGCTTCTCATCTCTCTCCATCCCTATCTATCCCTCTCTCTGTCCCTGTATTAAAAAGAACTATCTTAACAGCTAATGGCAAGGTTAAGTCAAATATTTAAATCCATTGTTTATTTAGACCTTTTTACTGAGAAGTGGCTGTTTAGGGTGTTGTAGAACATCTCCAAACTCTTCTGACACTCACGGCTTTGTCTAAGACTTACTCAAATATCAGGCTCCACTTTGGAATTAAAGTGAGTTGTAAGTGTTGAGAACTTGGAGTCCTTCTGAAGACCCTGTTCTTCAGCCGTTTTCTGTCATATCTGTGTTGAAAGGGTGGTAAGTCAGCTAGACGTTTGCTTTGCGAGCCCTTGTGCATGGGCTAAGCCGTGCATTTCATGTGCAGCTAACTATCTAGATGCATTTGCAGAAAGTACACGTACTGTCAACTGAGAGATATACTTAATACATCAAGGCCTCTTTATAACAATGATTTTCGCTTTTGGAAAAGAAGGTCACCGACCAAAAGTGTGTTTTACTGAGTTCAGAGCTTCTTCATGACCACCAGAAAACATCAGAAGGGTTACCTATGCAAGACAGAAAATTGTCACATTAGAAGAGTGTGAGGTTTCTTTGTCAGATCGATGTTCTCCCCCTTTTCCTTTATTTCAGCATGTGTGAACCTATCATTAGATTGATAGAGAATTCCATGCACACTGTGTGGAGACCTTTGTCCAGGGCAATCAAATGTGGCCTCCTAAATTCTACTCCAGCAAGGCAGCACCGCCCTTAGAACGTTGTTTCTACATTTACACTGTGTACTCGTTTGTGACTGGTTCAGGTCCCTAAAATTGGAAGTTTTCTAGCTTTGCTTCTGCTTCCGTTTGCCAGGAAACTGTTTTATGAATTAAATGAGTTTACATATTGGGAGGAGGAGGCAGGTGGAAAGGGACATGCCAGTATAATTTCAAATTAACAAGTAGGTCTTCTCTAATTTAGATTTCTTGGTTAAGTCAGTCTCATCTTGTATTACATCATGAAACAAGCCTTTTACATTCTTTCTGTAGTTACTGGTAGTATGTTACTATCATTCGTTCATGTAGTTGATTGTATGTTGCCGGGTCCATTCTCAGCTAGAATGGTGCGCTGTGCGTGCAGCCCTGGGGCTTGTGCTGGGAGTCCCCACGGACTGACACATTCAATGCTTATCTTTGGTTTGAATTTAAAGGGATGAATTTTGGGTTGGGTCTTCTCTGGGTACCTCCTCTTTAAATTTTACATGGGTATCACCCTTTCTTTCTTTCAGGCAAATGAAATGTTGCTCAGTGGCCGGAAGCTGACAGCACAGGAGGCGTGCGGCAAGGGCCTGGTCTCGCAGGTGTTCTGGCCTGGGACCTTCACCCAAGAAGTCATGGTCCGCATTAAGGAGCTGGCCTCGTGCAATCCAGTTGTATGTCAATTATTTCTCTTTGTTTTTATTTCCCATGACCTTTTTCTGCCGAGAGCCTACACATTTCACAGTGTTTCCCGAGTCCTCCATTTTTGCCCCCGCACAGCGCCTTCCTGGGAAACACTGGTGGGAAGAGAATGGATGGAGCTACTTCAGATCTGTATGCATTGGCCTTCCTCTGCAAGCTTAAGAATTTAAGGAAAGCGTTTTCAATCTCAAGTTTAGTAACTTAAAAATGACCCTATAAAAGTCTGCAGAAAACATTTATGCAAGTTGTTCTCAAAGCCCTTTCAGATAATTGTGGTTTTTCCCCCTGTGGTGGACCTAAGTTTTGTTTAATAAATGTGCTGAATAATATTTAATGAAGTTGCTCTTGACAAATTATAAGATTAAGTGTTATTTGATATATTAACTGACCAAACTCCCCTCTAAAGCAGCAAATTTCAACAGGTGTGCTACAAGAATTTTAAAAATATGAAATACCTAGTCTGGGGAGCTGACCTCTTTTCCATTTGATTATCAAATAAAAAAATGACAACAGCCAGTACAATAGCCATTCAGTATGACAGAATCAAAATTATAGCTATTTCTTTTTTGTCAGATTGACAAAAGATACATTTTTTAGTGTGCCACAGAATTTTAGTAATTTAAGATTTAAGAAAAAAAAGTTGAAAATTGCTGCTTTAAGCTATCCCAAACATATGAGCAACCCTCATTATTAAAATTAAATACTGGCCCTGGCCACATAGCTCAGTTGTTTAGGGCATCAACCCAATACACCAAGGTTGTGGGTACGATCCCCAGTCAGAGCACATGCAGGAACAAACTGATGTTTCTGTCTCTCCTTTTCTCCCCTCTAAAAGCAATAAATAAAGTAAAGTAAAGGTTAAAGATAAAGTAACCTTAATCTTTTTTAAAAACTTGAATTTTGGTTAGAAAACCCCCTCAGTAGGCATTCTCAGAGTTCATCGAGCAGCACAGCAGCGTGGGGTCACGCCAGTCTTGATGTTGGGGAAGGGTCACCCGTGGAGATAGTGCAGCACTTTTTCCAGATAGTTTTACAACCATTTTGAAGTTAAGAATTTGATATCTAGTGTTAAATACACTTTATACATATATTAGACCTGATGTTGAAAATGTCGAGTAGTTTTTGTTTGTTTGTTTTTGTTTGTTTGGGTTTTTTTGTATTTTTCTGAAGTTGGAAACAGGGAGGCAGACAGACTCACAGACTCCCGCATGTACCCGACCAGGATCCACCCATCATGCCCACCAGGGGGTGTCACTCCAGAACCATTCTAGCACCTGAGGCAGAGGCCACAGAGCCATCCTCAGCGCCCGGGCCAACTTTGCTCCAATGGAGACTTGGCTGCGGGAGAGGAAGAGAGAGACAGAGAGGAAGGAGAGGGGGAGGGGTGGAGAAGCAGATGGGCGTTTCTCCTGTGTGCCCTGGCCGGGAATCAAACCCGGGACTCCTGCCAGCCAGGCCGACACTACCGCTGAGCCAACCATCCAGGGCCAGGTAGTTTTTTTAATAGGTCATTACTCAAGTTTGATAATGGCCTTTGATAACGTGGGGATGAATGGGAGCCAGAGCTTCCAGCTACACACCCTGCTGACTGCCCACATGTCGTTTGGTCCAGGTGCTCGAGGAGTCCAAAGCCCTGGTACGCTGCAACATGAAGACAGAGCTGGAGCAGGCCAACGAGAGGGAGTGCGAGGTGCTGAAGAAAATCTGGGGCTCCGCCCAAGGGATGGACTCCATGTTGAAATACCTGCAGAGGAAGATAGATGAGTTTTGATTGGCAGGCTGCCTGCTGATGACACTGGAATTGTAGAGCAGGGGCTCCAAGGTGCCCTAATCCATCCTCACAGCTCACACTTGGAAGCAGGACTTGAAACATCCAGGCTATTTATTATCAAGGAGTTTTTAAGTACTGTAACTTTAAAATAAATAACTACAAAACTCCTTTGTCCAAACATTATTTTATACTTAACATACACAGAAGTATGAAAGTACTTCTGTATGGGGAGCGTCTAGGCAACTTTTTGAAGCTCTCGTTTTTGTTATCTTTGGCTTGTACTGTATAAAAAAGAAGAAAAGTGTGTTCTGCTGGTTTAGGGTGACAGAAAAGTTTGGAATGTTTCTTTTCTTTATAGAACAGATTTTAAAGAAGTACTAGAAGGCCTCACCAACCCTCCCCAAATAGAGATACAGAAAGATCTGAGATGTGCTTTTGTCTCCAAGAAGGTACAGACACCTCAGATGAAAATCTAAATTAAAAGCAAGACTTATCTTTTAGGATATTTCTGATGACAGATCCACAGATGAGCATGTCTTCAAATAAGTACACTTAGGATTTATGCTGAAAAAAAATCAGTTGGTTTTTTCTTTTTTATGTGTCTGCTCTTACCCAGTTAACATGAAGAAACCACTGTCTCTAGAAGAAAGTTTGTTCTACAGTATCAGTGAATCATTGAATAGCTTAAGTATGAATATCGAAGTTCTAAGTTAGTCTTAGTAGGATTTAAATAGTTTCTTCAATCCTTTGAAAAAATAACTACAATGCTTCTTGTTGCTGGGTGAGAAATACTACTTTATACACAATTTTGGTTTTCTATTTGCAGATATGATTGCTATATTACACCAAAAAAAGTATTTTTATGTTTATAAAGTATATTTTTTAGGTTCACTTAGAATATATTTTATTTAATAAGTTAAAATTCTTTTGGCACACTATTAAATGCAGAAACTCCTTTAAAAAAAAGAACTACCTTATATTCGATGTGTAATGTTCTTGGTCTCTGCTTTCAAGTCTATACAATATGCTGAGAACAACTTGGTGTCCGAGGGTGACCTGTGTACATAGACATTTGCATTCCTTTCAGGAGTGGGGACTGATTCTTGATTACAGATGCCTATTATTAGTTAGGCTTCTGAGCTTGCAATCATATTGAATGTATGAAGAGTGAAATAAAATCAAAACCTTATTTTTGTACAGTTTTGAAGTTTATACTTAGAACCGACCACCTCCTGGCTGTGTGGAGAGCTGTGCAGTGTGTAAACCTGCCTTTCCCTTGGATTGGTTGGTGCAATATTTTTGCATCTGTGGGACCTATTTCGTTCAGTAGTTTGAAATATATATAAACTGTACAATCTGTAAAGTTTTTATAGAATAAATATTCAGCTGTGAAAACTGGTTAAATAAAACTAATATTTCTTAACACATTTGAAATGTTTCTGATCTTCACTTGTGAAGTTTTTATGGAATGTATAATTTTTTATGTGAAATTCTCATGTGGACATAAAACACTGGTACAGTACAAAGAATAATGAACCACTGTGTAAACTACACCTAGGGAGGAGCTAGCCTATGACCAATGTCCTCCCAAGTCTGTCTCCCACCCTTTCCAGGTTACTGATTTCATTTTCTGAGTTTTGTGTCACTTGTCCTGTTGTTTCTCTCTCAAAGAAGCATATTTCTAATATATATTACCTAGTTCTGCCTATTTTGAATTATATAGTATCACATACAAGCTTGCTGTGATTTATATCTTTGAATCAGTATCAAGAGAATTTAAGAGCGTTTTTAATCTGTGAACAGAGAGTTGTAACTTACTGTGCTTTCTCTACCCAAACCTATAACAGAGATGTTTTCATTCATGTTTTATAGATAGGAGCCTGAAGTATGAAACACTGGGCCCAGGGACCAATTCATCCCAGGATTGTTCATAATAGTGAAAAGTTGGAAATAGCATACATGTTCACCAACAGGGTTGGTGTTAAATAATTATACCACAACCACACTGCTGTGGAAAAGGAATGAAATATTTCTAAAACCTTGGGTGAAAGAGAGGCATGTTATGGAACAGTATGTCAAAAACATCTATTGTCTGCTTTTAAAAGGTTACAAGGATATGTACAAAAAAACTTGAGTTCTGTTTATCAAGTCCCCTCCCTTAGTGCTTCCCAGCCCCTGGATTGTGAAACACTGCTCAGCCCTCGGAGGTGCCCACCGAGGGCTTCAGCCAGGCCATCGCCTTGGCCTTGATTCCTCAGCTGTGATAGCAACAGCGGCTAGCAGTCACACGCCAGTTACCGCCAGGTGCTATTCTAGACTGTTCACTCGTGTGATTTATTTTTTTGAGGATACTCAATTTTCAGAGAATATTTATTGATGTGTGCTATATATTTTGTTTAATATATAATCACTCTACAAAATGAGAGCTGTCAAGTCTTTTGGTAGTCTGCCTTAGTTTCTGACATTCCTGGCAAGAAAACTACTGAAGACAAAAGAAATCAAAGGAACTCAAACTTTGCAGATGTTTGAGAGAACTCCATACCCACAATGTAAAGAGACGGCAAGAGCACCTGGCTTGGGGCTGCTCATGTGGTTCCTCTTGGCCCCTGTTACTTGGTCAAAAGTGAGGAAGGGTTCACCTTGGGTTTATTTACCCCGAGTCTCCAGGTAAAGGGGCCGAGAGGGTCCAGGGCCAGCCTTCTTGACCAGCTCTCCTTTGGCCACATCACAGGCTTCAACCCATCTGTACATGACCTGTTCACTAGTATGAACAAACTGTTAAACCTTCTCCAGAGGAAGGAAAACATGTTGCAGTTGAATTGGTACTTACCAAATAGTGACACACAAGAGGGACAGCCCAGGACACAACTGTCAACTGTGTCTGTCACAGCCCTTGGGGAGCTCAGTCTCATCTGCTTCCCCCAAATCTTGGGCCAGCTAGCCTATCAGGTGACTTCACTGACCTTTCTATATTGTAACAAGCATTCCCAGCCCATACCCCTCCTGTCCTACAGGGCACACTAATGTCTTCCAGACTATGCTGGGGGAGCCCTCCCTTCTACAAAAGGAGAAACTTGGGGTAGGTGAAAACAGTCCTCAGGGACCATAGGCCCTGTAGGAAAGCCCAGATGAGTGGGAGAGGATCTGTGACATTACACCTGTTTATACATGAGGAAACAACCAGAGGGGCCCCAGGTGACTTTCCCATCATACAGCTTCATGCTATGTGTGCCTGCCTTCCTCAATGGCTTCACTTACCAAAATCAGACTGAGGCAAAAACTGGGAAGTGTAGAGCAATGGTTGTCAAACCTTGAATGTTAGTCGCCTGGACTGCTTTGAAAAACCCTTGGGACTGCACACGATACCAATGAAATCACAACTTCTATGCTGAGATACAAGTATCCAGGGTATTTGGCCAGGACAAGTAGCTTGACTTGTCTGTGTCCAAGGCTGGGGATGGGCAGGAAGGTGGCATGGAAGTCCAGTCTATTCTGGTCTCCCATGGGCCTGTGGTTCTGTGGGCGGAAGTCCAGCAGTTGGGCAAAGTGAGTGGTTTAAGCCTGCTTATCAGTTCAAGATTTAGGACTTCTTTCAAGTGGAGGTTGGACTTAACAGGATTTTGACGGTCTACAACTATTTCTGCATCTATAGGAGCCAGACTAGTCCACTCTTTAGAAATAAACACCCTCACTGTTTGGCCCAGGGGAAGGGCTAACAATATTCCAAGAAACTCTTCTGTTCTATGGGAAATATTCTGAGTGTCTCTGAAGACACAAATGTCTGCTTTGGTGAAAATAGCATTGGATAATTTGAACATTGGTTTAAAAGTTACTTTTTCAGTGGGGTAAAAAAAATCAGTATTTCAAAACTATTTTAGAGCTATATTGTCCCTAGTGACTAGTGAATTGCTTAATAGAGGCATTTGTAAGGAATAAAAGCTAAAGGCTAATGAATAATTCTATTTTCCTATATTATACATTGTATTCTAAAACAGAAATAAATATCATCTGTATGGAACATTCTGGGGAAAACCATTAGACAACAAGGAAATAGAACACTTGAACATTATAAAACCTGAAGACCTAATACACAGCTATAGAACCCTCCACCCAACAGCAGAATATACTCTCTTAAGTGCACATGAACATTTCCCAATATAGACCGTATGTTAGGCAGTACAAGTTTCAATGAATTCAAAAGGATTGAAATGCAAAATATGTCCTTCAACTGTAAGGGAAAGAAATTAATGATAACTTTAAAATATGTAGAAATTAAACATTTCTAAACAGTAAAGAGAAAACCTTTAGAAGATATTAGAAAATATTTAGAAATGAATGAAAATGAAAATGAAAAAAATAATACACCTATCTTTAAAAAGGAGAAAAGTAAAAAGTCAATAAGCTAGCCTTTTAGCTTAAGAAACTAGAAAAAGGAGAGCAAACTAAACCCACAGCAAGCAGAAGGAAGAAAGAAAAGATTAGACCAGAAATAAACCAAGTAAATCAAAAGTTCTTTGAAAAGATTTGCTAGACTGACCAAGGGAAAAAGGATACTCAAATTACTAAAATAGAGTAAAAGGAGAGAAGAATACTACTAACTACTAACCCTACAGAAATGAATATTATGAGCAATTGTATGCCAACTAAATTACATGAGATGAAATAATTCCTTGACAGACACAAACTACTGAAACTGACTCAAGAAGAAGTAGAAACCCTGAATGTACCTACAAGTAAAGAAATTGAATCAGTAATCAACTTACCACAAAGAAAAGTTCAGGACCAGATTGCTTCACACATGAATTCTATCAAATGCTTAGAAAGAAATCAACACCAATCCTTCACATATGCTTCCCAAAAAAGAAGTAACACTTTAACCTGTTCTACAAGGCCAGTATTACTCTATTACCAAAATCACACAAAGACATCACAAGAAAAGAAAACTGTAAATCAATGTCCCTTATTAATATAAATAGAGAAATCCTCAACAAAATAATTTGGCACCATCTAAAACTTACACACCATTGGCCTGACCTGTGGTGGCACAGTGGATAAAGCGTAGAACTGGAAATGCTGAGGTCGTCAGTTCGAAACCCTGGGTTTGCCTGGTCAAGGCACATATGGGAGTTGATGCTTCCAGCTCTTCCCCCCTTCTCTCTCTCTGTCTCTCCTCTCTCTCTCCCTCTCTCTCTCCCTCTCCTCTCTAAAATGAATAAATAAAAAATTAAAATAAAATAAAAACTTACCACAACCAAGTGGGGTTTATCCCAGGAATGAAAATCTGGTTCAACATACAAAAGTCGATGTAATACATACACCATATTGATAAAGGATAAAACCACATATTTATCTCAATAAAGTGCAGGGAAAAAATTGCATTTGAAAATCCAGCATCCACACACTTAAGAAACTAGGAATAGAAAGGCATTTCCTCAGCTTGATAAAGGACATCTATGAAAAACCCACAGCTAACATCATACTTAATGATATGATTGAAAGCTTTCTCCCTAAAATAAAAAACAAGACAAAGATGTTTGTTCTTGCCACTCTGTTCAACATTGTATTGAAGGTTATATAGCCAGGGCAATTGGAAAAGAAAACAATATAAACAATGGGATATTATTCAGCCATAAGAAAACAATGAAATCTTGCCACTTGCCCCATGGATGAACCTTGAGGGCATTACGCCAAGTTAAGTCCGAGGAGGAAGGTAAATTGTACCTAAATTTTGTCTCACTTGTATGTGGAATTAAAAAACAAAACACCAAGGTCATAGATACAGAGAATAAATTGGTAGTTGTCAGGGGCAGAATGGGGGTGGGTGGGAGGGGTGGGGTGGCAGGAAGAAGACAAACTTCCAGTTATAAAATAAATCAGCCTGACCTGTGGTGGCGCAGTGGATAAAGCGTCGACCTGGAAGTGCTGAGGTCGCCGGTTTGAAACCCTGGGCTTGCTTGGTCAAGGCACATATGGAAGTTGATGCTTCCAGCTCCTCCCCCCCTTCTCTCTCTGTCTCTTCTCTCTCTCTCTCTCTCTCTCTCTCTCTCTCTCCCTCTCCCCTCTAAAAAAAAAATGAATTAAAAAGAAATAAATCATAGGAATGGAATGTACAGCATGGTGACTAGAGTTAGTAAGTAATACTATATTGTATATTTGAAAGTTGCTGAGAATAGATCTTAAAAGTTCTCATCACAAGAAAAAAAATTGTAACTGTGTAGTGATGGATTCTAATTAGACTTATTGTGTGATCATTTCACAATACTACAGTGTGTCCATAAAGTCATGGTGCACTCTTGACCGGTCACAGGAAAGCAACAAAAGATGATAAAAATGTGAAATCTGCACCAAATGAAAGGAAAACCCTCCTAGTTTCTGTAGGATGATGTGGCAGCATGTGCGCATGCGCAGATGATGACGTAATACCGTGTATACAGCGGAGCAGCCCACAGCCATGCCAGTCGAGATGTGGATGGTACAGAGGAAAGTTCAGTGTGTTCTGTGGCTCACTAAATTCGAATCCGTGACCAAAGTGCAATGTGAATATCGGCACGTTTATAATGAAGCACCACCACGTAGGAATAACATTACTCGGTGGGATAAGGAGTTGAAGGAAACTGGCAGTTTGGTGGAGAAACCCTGTTCTGGTAGGCCATCAGTCAGTGACAAGTCTGTAGAGGCTATATGGGATAGCTATCTAAGGAGCCCTAAAAAATCTGTGCATGAGCCCACATCAAACTGCACTGAATAGGTATGAAACTGGGAAAGTCTTTCATTTATTTGGTGCAGATTTCACATTTCTATCATCTTTTGTTGCTTTCCTGTGACCGGTCAAAAGTGCACCATGACTTTATGGACACACTATATATACAAATACAGACAGTCCCTGACTTACGATGATGGTATGACTTATAATTCTTTTACTTTATGATGGTGTGAAAGCAAAATGCATTCAGTAGAACTTGAACCTTAAATTCTAAATTTTGATCTTTTCCACAGCTAGCAATATGTGTATGGTATACTCTTGTGACGCTGGGCAGTGGCAGAGAACTGCAGGTTTGGTCAGCCACACAGTCACCGGGTTAAAAACTCATGCTCTGTAGTGTACAGTTGACCCTTGAACAACATGAAATTTAATCTTCATATAACTTTTCACTACTCCAAAACTTTACTAATAACCGACTTGATCAGAGGAGCCTGACACAGTCAATTAACACATATATTGTGTATGTATTATATATTGTACTCCTACAATAAAATAAATGTTAAAATTATAAGGAAGAGAAAATATATTTACAATACTGTACTATATCTGCCTGTTGACTCAGTGGATAAAGCATTGGCCCAGCATATGAACATCCCAGGTTCGATTCCCGGACAGAGCACACAAGAAAAGCAACCATCTGCTTCTCTTCCCCACTCATTTCCTCTTCGCTAACTGTTCCACTCCCTCAATCAGTGGCTCAATTGATCCAAGGGTCAGCCTCAAGCACTGAGGACAGATCGGTTGATTCCAGTGTCAGCCCTAGGTGGGGTTTGCTGGGTGGATCCCAGTCAGGGCACATGTGGGAGTCTGTCTCACTATCTCTTCTCCTCTTGCTTAAAAAAAAAATCCACATACAAGTGGACCCATGCAATTCAAAACCATACTGTTAATGATCAGCTCTAGTATTAAATGAATTTTTTACTTCTAATATGTTCATTTTAAGAGGGATTAATAGTAACATAACCCCATCATAAGTGGAGGAGCATTTGTATAGAATCATTATCTTGTAAACCTGAAACTAATATGTTATATGTCAATTATTCCTCAATTAAAAAGAAAAAGAAAAGTTGCCTGCCAGGAGGTGGTGCAATGGATAGAGTATCTGCCTAGGATGCTGAGGACCCAGGTTTGAAACACTGAGATCACTGGCTTGAGCACAAGCTCATCTGGCTTGAGTGTGGGCTCACCAGCTTGAGCATGGGGTCATGAGCTTGAGTGTGGGATTATAGACATGACCCCATGGTCGCTGGCTTGAGCCCAAAGGTCACTGGCTTGAATCCCAAGGTCGTTGGCTTGAACCAGGGGTCACTGGCTCAGCTTGAGCCCCTTGGTCAAGGCACATATGAGAAATCAGTCAAGGAACAACTAGGGGCTGCAACAAGCTGATGCTTCTCATCTCTCTCCCTTCCTATTTCCCTCTCTGTCTCCTCGTCGCGCGCTCTCTCTCTCTCTCTCTCTCTCTCTCTCACACACACACACACACACACACACACAAAACACATAGAAGATGCTCAATATCATTAATCATTAGGAAAATGCAAATCAAAACCACAGCAAGATGCCACTCACAACATCAGGATGATTTTAATGGAAAATACAGAGAACAACAAATGTTGGCAAACATATGGAAAAATCAAAATCTTCCTACATTCTTACATAAGAATGTTAATTGGTGCAGCCATTGTGAAAAACAGATTGGTAATTCCAAAAAACTTAAACAAATATCCAAGAAATTCTACTCCTAGTTATATACCCAAGAAAATGGAAAATAAGTATTCAAAAAAATACTTATACACAAATATTTATAGCATTATTTTTTTGAAGTTGGAAACGGGGAGGTAGTCAGACAGACTCTCGCATGCGCCTGACCGGCATCCACTCAGCACACCCACCAGGGGGCGATGCTCTGCCCATCTGAGACATCGCTCTGTTGCAACCAGAGCCATTCTAGCACCTGAGGCAGAGGCCACGGAGCCATCCTCAGTGCCTGGGGAAACTTTGCTCCAATGGAGCCTTGGCTGCGGGAGAGGAAGAGAGAGACAGAGAGGAAGGAGAGGGGGAGGAATGGAGAAGCAGATAGGCACTTCTCCTGTGTGCCCTAGCTGGGAATCAAACCCAAGACTCCTGCATGCCAGGCCGACACTCTACCACTGACCAACCAACCAGGGCCATAGCATTATTATTCATAATAGTTAAAAGATGGGAACAAAACCAAAATGTCCATCAAACTGATATATTGGTAAACAAAATTTAGTATATCCAAATAATGGAATATTATTTGTCAATAAGAAAGCAATGAAGTATTGATACACACTATGATCCATGTGGTTAAACCTTGAAAACATTATGCTAAGTGGAAAAGCCAGACACACACAAAAAAGGCCACATATTGTATGATTTCATTTGTATGAAATGTTCAGAATATATCCATAGGAACTAGATTAGTAGTTGCCAGGTACTGAGAGTTGAGGGATGAGTGACTGCTAACAAGCACAGAGTTTGGGTTGATAAAAATTCTGGAATTAGTGGATTTTTGCACAACCTTGTGAATGTATTAAAAACCATTAAATATTATCCTTTAAAATATTTAATTTTATTGTATTTGAATTATATCTTGATTTTTAAAAAAGAATATATATCGTCTAAATCCCTAGTCAGCAAATTTTGGCTCATGAGCCACATGCAGCTCTTTGGCCCCTTGAGTGTGGCTCTTTCACAAAATACCACATCCAGTCACTACCCCAATAAGGAATAAATGTACCTACCTATATAGTTTAAGTTTTAAAAATTTGGCTCTCAAAAGAAATTTCAATCATTGTACTGTTGATATTTGGCTCTGTTGACCAATGAATTTGCCGACCACTGCTCCAAACTAACATAGGGGAAAAATGGAAAAATATTTAGTTGATTCAAAATAAGCAAGAAAAGAACAAAATAAGATGAATAATAAACACAGAGTAAGTAAGATAATACCAGAAGAGCACTTAGCACCAGGGCCAGGAACACAGAAAATATCCATGAATTAAGCAGCCAGCTCTCAATATTTTGTCACAACATCTACACTGAGAGATGGGACAGAACCTCCAGCCACCACATCCCCAATAGAAAACAAAAGCTCTGTCAGAGTAATATTAGTGTGAGAAATACTCCTGATCTCTCCCTTTGAAATGTTGACAAATTGAACATCTATAATGTAGTAGAGGAATCCCAGCTGGGCTTGCAGGCACACCCAAAAGATCCACACACTGAATGAACTAAAGGTGGGACAGGGTGAAAAGGGGACAGAAGATAAAATGCATTCACGGTGGGCTTTGGAGAGGAGAGGAGGCTTTTGTTGTTGTTGTTTTCTGCTGAACTACAGGGAGGAGGGAACCTTGGGCTCTCTGGATTTTGTCTGAGGGGTATGGAGATGGAAGCTTGGAGTGACTGGATCTCCTTCTGCTGAGAAAAGCTGTGAGACAGAGGGGCAGATGGGGAGATAAATTAAAGCAGACTGAGTGCGGGGTCATGGCCAGTGTTCCCATGGTTTGCCTGTAGCCTACACTCGGCAGGGACAGAGAAAGCTAAAGTGTGGCCCCCAGCCTTCCAGATCCTGCCTCCCCCATCTTGCAGTATGGAGAGTGGCAGAGACAAACCCCACAGCTAGCTCTTCAAAGCTGCTCTCTCCCCTGAAGAACAGAGGTGCTTTACATCCAGTCTCCAGATCTGTTGAGACATGGGAAGGAGCACAGGAAGCCTAAGATCACCATTGCTAGAGCTGTAAAGCCAGAAAGCTGAAGCCATAAAGCTCTCACAACACGTCCCACCTGCCAACTTGACCATGGCCCTGCCTACCTCATTGCAACAGCAACATCTCAAGGGACAGCCCAGGAACTTCACAGGGCTAAAAGTTGTAATACAGTAATACCTACCAGAAGAAATCTTTCAAAACCAGAATTAATTTTCCCTTTCTTATCCCCCTTTTTTCCTTATTCTTTTCTTCTTCTTTACATTTTTGAATATCATTTCCTTAAATTTTTATATTTTTATTCTCATTTTTTGTGGGTGTTTGTATTTGACTTTTTTGTTTGCTTTAGATCTTTTTTCCTGTGGGTTTTTTTTTCTTTACTTGTCCTAATTTTTAAAATTTTTACATTTTTATTGTATTTTTTTAATTTTTCAACTTTTTAGTTTTTGTTGTTGTTTTTAGGGTTCTTAACAAATTCACTCTTTTTTTTTTTTGTATTTTTCTGAAGCTGGAAACGGGGACAGTCAGACAGACTCCCGCATGCGCCCGACTGGGATCCACCCGGCACGCCCACCAAGGGGCGATGCTCTGCCCCTCAGAGGCGTTGCTCTGCCGCTACCAGAGCCACTCTAGCACCTGGGGCAGAGGCCAAGGAGCCATCCCCAGCACCCGGGCCATCTTTGCTCCAATGGAACCTTGGCTGCGGGAGGGGAAGAGAGAGACAGAGAGGAAGGAGGGGGGGTGGAGAAGCAAATGGGCCCTTCTCCTATGTGCCCTGGCCAGGAATCGAACCCCGGTCCCCGCACGCCAGGCCGACGCTCTACCGCTGAGCCAACCAGCCAGGGACAAATTCACTCTCAAATGCCATCAAGGAAGAAGAAATTAAACATCATGGCTACACAAGACAGAGATGTAATTCAGAAAGAAATTGAAAATTTTCCAGTAAAATCATCTTAATCCATGAAAACCTTGGAGTTAAATGATGGAGAATTCAAAATTGAATTTCTGGAAATACTCAATGAGATGCAAGAAGACACCAATAAGCAACTTAATGAGCTCAGAACACAAAGTAATGAACAAAACAAATACCTCACCAAGGAGCTTGAAACTTTAAAAGCAGAGATGAAGAACTCAATATATGAATTGAAGACTGAGATAGAAAGTTTAGCTAACAGAACAAGCCTGATAGAAAAAAGAATCAGTGACATCAAGGACAGGCAACTAGAGATGCTACAGAGAGAAGAGGAGAGAAACTCATAAATTTAAAAAACTGAGAGAGGTTTACAAGAATAGTCTGATTCCATCAGAAAAAGCAATATAAGAATAATGGGTATATCAGAAGAAGAGAGGGAAAAGGTAATGAAGAGCCTATTCAAACAAATAATTGATGAGAATTTCCCAAGCTGATGGAAAGAGTTAGAGACTCAAATCCAAGAAGCAAACAGAACGCCGAGTTACCACAACCCAAACTGACATACTCCAAGGCACATCATAATAAAATTGTAAAAAACCAACAACAAAGATGAAATCCTCAAGGCAGCTAGAGAAAAGAAGAACACAACATATTAAGGAAAGCCCATTAGGTTACCATCAAACTTCTCAGGAGAAACTCTACAAGCCAAAAGAGAGTGGACCCAAACATTCAAAGTACTGGAAGAGAGGAAATACTAGGCAAGACTATCTATCAAAGTTATTCTTCAAATTTGAAGGAGAAATGAAAACTTTTACAGACATACAGAAGCTGAGAGAATTTATCACCAGAAAATCCCCCACTGCAGGAAATATTCAAGGGGGTTATTTGACCAGATATAAAAGACAAAACAAATCAAAACTACAAGTAAAAGCTCCAACAAGATCACAATAAAAACAAGGATAATCTGTGACAACAATAACATAAAAGGGGAGAGATAAAGATCTGTAGTAGCAAAGTAGGATGGAGTGCAGAAGCACTCAAAAGACAAAGGGCTCTCGTATATATGAACACTTTTTTCATAACCTAATGGTAACCACCCATGAAAAAGCCATTACTGAAACACACAGCTTAAAAAAGAGGAAACAGGGAAGAGAAGTATGGAACACCACGAAACAGAAATAAAAACTAGAAGAACCAACAAGACACAAAGCTACCAGAAAACAAAACACAAAGTGGCTATAGGAAATCCTGAAGTGTCAATAGTTACCCTAAATGTAAATGGACTAAATTCACCAATAAAGAGGCACAGAGTAGCAAATTGATCAAAAAGCAAAACCCAACCATATGCTGTTTTCAAGAGACACATCTAAACTCTAAGGACAAAAGTAGATTCAAAGTGAAAGGTTGGAAAACAATTCTCCAAGCAAATAATAGCTAAAGAAAAGCAGGTGTAGCCATACTCATTCTGGCAATGCTGACCTCAAGACAACAAAGGTAACCAGAGAAAAAGATGGACATTTTCTGATGATAAAAGGGACATTGCATCAAGAAGAGATAATACTTCTTAATATATATACACTGAACTAGGGAGCACCAAAATATATAAGGCATCTACTAACTTATCTAAAAATAGAAGCAGACAAAAACAAAATTATACTTGGAGATTTCAACATACCATTGACAGCTTTAGATAAATTATCCAACCAGAAAATCAATAAAAAAAAATATTGGCCTAAAACAACACTCTGGACCAAATGGACATGATAATCATTTATAGAACATTTCATCCCAAAATGTCAGATTATACATTCTACTTCAGTGTGCATGGAACATTCTCAAAGATAGACCATATGTTGGGCCACAAAACTAACATCAATAAATTCAGGAAGATTGAAATTATACCAAGCATATTTTCTGAAATTCATATTTTCTGAAAGCATATTTTCTGAAATTCAACTGGGAAAAGGAAGTAAAGAAACCCACAATAATGTGGAAATTAAACAACATCATACTTCTAAAAACTGACTGGGTCAAAGAAGAAATAAAAGCAGAGATCATAGGATATATACAAACAAGTGAAAATGATAACATGACATATCAAAATTTCTGGGATGCAGTGAAAGTAGGGAAGTTTATATCATTACAGGCTTATATCAAGAAACAAGAGAGATCCCAAGTAAACAACCTAACATCACAGCTTAAGAAACTAGAAAAAGAAGAACAAAGACAACCCAAAGTTATCAGAAGAAAGGAAATAGTAAAAATTAGAGCAGAACTAAATGAAATAGAGAATAAAAAAAAAACTATAGAAAAATTAACATAACAAAGAGCTGGTTCTTTGAAAAGATCAATAAAATCAACAAACCACTGGCTAGACTCACTAAGAAAAAAGAGGAAGGACTCATATAAACAAAATCCAAAATGAAAGAGGAGAAATTACCACATGCATCATAGATATATAAAAGATAATAGTAGAATATTATGAAAGATTATAAGCCACCAAATTCAACAACCTAGAGGAAATGAATAAATTCCTAGAATTGTACAACCTTGCTATACTGAGTCATGATGAAATGGAAAAACTAAATAGACATATGAGCAGGGAGGAAATAGAAAAAACTATAAAAAAAACCTCCCCAAAAACAAAAGTCCAGGACCAGATGGCTACACTGGTAAATTCTACCAAACATTTAAAGAAGATGTGGTGCCTATCCTTCTCAAAGTCTTCCAAAAAATAGAATAAGAAGCAATACTCCCCAACACATTTTATGAGGCCAACATAACCCTCATACCAAAACCTGGCAAGTACAACACACACACACACACAAAAAACTACAGACCAATATCTCTACTGAACACAGATGAGAAATCTTAAACAAAAGACTAGCAAATCAAATACAACAACACATTTAAAAAAATACATCATGATCAAGTGGGATTCTTCCAGGAGCACAAGGATGGTTCAACATACAGAAATCAATCAATATAATACACTACATCAATACAACAAAGAACAAAAGTCATATGATAAGATACAACGTCCCTTTATGTTTAAAACACTCAATAAAATTGGAATAGGAGGGAAGTACCTCCACATAATAAATGCTATATATGACAAATCATCAGCTAACATACTAATTGGTGAAAAAATGAAGGCTTTTCCTCTAGAATCAGGAACAAGACCAAGCTGACCACTGCTCTTATTCAACATAGTTCTGGAAGTTTTAGCCAGAGCAATCAGGCAAGAGATAGAAATAAAGGGCATTCATATTGGGAAAGAAGTAAAGGTATCACTTTTTGTAGATGATGTGATCTTGTATATAGAAAACGCCAAAGACTCCATCAAAAAACTATTAGAAACAACAAACCAATATAGTAAAGTTGCAGGATACAAAATCAACATACAAAAGTCTATTGCTTTTCTATATGCCAAAGATGAAACTTTGGAAAATGAACTAAAAAAAAAAAAATCCATTTACAATTGCAACCAAAAATAAATAAAATTAAAAACCTAGGAATAAACTTAACAAAGGATATGATGGATCTATATACTGAAAACTACAAAAAATTATTGAAAGAAACTTAAAAAGACACAATGAAATGGAAAAGTATTCTATGTTCATGGATTGGAAGAATCAACATAGTTAAAATGGAAGATAATACTTGCAAACAACAGCTTAGATAAGGAGTTAATATCCAAAATATATAAAGAACTCACAAAGCTCAGAAACAAAGAAGCAAACAATCCAATTAAAAAATGGGGAGAGGACCTGAACAGACACTTCTCCCAAGAGAACATAGAAATGTCCCACAGATATATGAAAAGATGCTCATCTTCACTAGCTATTTGAGAAATGCAAATCAAAACTACAATGAGACACCACCTCATACCTATCAGATTGGCTATTATCAACAAGACAGGTAATAACAAGTGCTGGTGAGGCTATGAAGAAAAAGGAGCCCTCATTCAGTGCTGATGGGAATACAAATTAATACAACCATTATGAAAAAAGTGTGGTGGTTCCTCAAAAAATTAAGAATAGAATTACCATATGACCCAGCAATCCCTCTACTGGGTATATACCCACAAAACTAAAAAACATTGGTACATAAAGATACATGCACTCCCATGTTCATCGCAGCATTATTTACAGTGGCCAAGACATGGAAACAACCAGTGTCCCTCGACAGAGAATTGGATAAAGATGTGGTACATATATACAATGGAATACTACTCAGCCATAGAAATGATGTCATACATTTGTCATCATTTATGACAACATGGATGGACCTTGAGAACATTATACTGAGTGAAATAAGTAAATCAGGAAAAGCGAAGAACTGTGTGATGTAAAAATGAGACTTATGGACATAGATAAAAATGAAGTGGTTACCAGAGGAAGGGAACATGGGAGAGAGGGAAGGGGATGTGGAGGAATAGGGAAGGGGTGGGGAGAAGGGTGTAAAGAGGACAAATATAAGGTGACAGAAAATGATTAGACTTTGGGTGAAGAGTATACAACATAACAGTTCAAATGCTATAGAAATGTTCACCTGAAACCTATGTACTCTTACTGATCAATGTCGCCTGGTTAATTTTCTAAATAAAATTTTAAAATTAAAAGTAAATAAATAAATAAAGAGTTAATATAGTAAATTTTAGCTCAAAATATTAATAAAAACATTAAATGAAAATGGGCTAAATGTTTGTGTGAAAAGATGTAGATATACATATATGCTGTTTAAAAAAACATATAAAGTTGAGCCTGACCAGGCGGTGGCACAGTGGATAGAGTGTCAGACTGGAGTGCAGAGGACCCAGGTTCAAGACCCCAAGGTTGCCAGCTTGAGCGCGGGCTCATCTGGTTTGAGCAAAAGCCTACCAGCTTGAGCCCAAAGTCGCTGGGTCCAACAAGGGGTTACTCGGTCTGCTGAAGGCCTGTGGTCAAGGCACATATGAGAAAGCAATCAATGAACAACTAAGGTGTTACAACACGCAATGAAAAACTAATGATTGATGCTTCTCATCTCTCTCTGTTCCTGTCTGTCTGTCCCTGTCTATCCCTCTCTCTGACTCACTCTCTGTCTCTGTAAAAAATAAATAAATAAATAAAATTTAAAAAAAATTTATATATAAAAAAACCCCAAAAACAACAAAAAAACCCATATAAAGTTGAAAGTAAAAATGTAGAAAATATATATTGTGTAAATACTAACAAAAAAGTTGGCACAGCCAGGTTAATAACAAAATATCTTCTAAAGTAGAAAGCATGATAGAGAAAATGTGTTACTTCATAAAGACAGAAGATTGAATTTTACTCAAAGAACAATGCTAAATTCATGGTCACTTATCCTCAAAATAGATAAAACAAAAATTGACAGCTCTATTACAGAGAAGTGCAAAGTCCTCATGGGAGGATTTGGGACAACTCAGTAATTAATAGAATTAAACCATCTCACACCTTCAGTGAGGATGCAGGGATTTAACAGTCAGGCAACTGGCTTTGAGTTGTTTTATTTTTGCAAGCTCCCGAGAATAATGAGTATGGTAGGCAGCTTCTTCTTCTTCTTCTTCTTCTTCTTCTTCTTCTTCTTCTTCTTCTTCTTCTTCATATATATATTGTGTGTGTGTGTGTGAAAGAGACAGAGAAAGATAGAGACAGACAGAGACAGACAGGAAGGGAGAGACAAGAAGCATCAACTGGTGGTTGCGGCACCTTAGTTGTTCACTGATTGCATTCAAATATGTGCCTTGACCAGGGGGCTCCAGCCAAACCAGTGACCCCTTGCTCAAGCTGGCGACTTTGGGTTCAAGCCAGCAACCATGAGATCATGTCTACAATTACAAGCCAGATGAGCCCATGCTCAAGCTGGCAACCTTGGGGTTACAAACCTAGGTCCTCAGCATCCCAGGTCGATGCTCTATCTACTGCGCCATTGCCTGGTTAGGCGGTAGGGAACTTCTAACTTGGCTCTCAATGATCTCCACCTGCTTGTTTTCAAGCCATCCTGTAATCCCTCCCCTTTAGCATGGGATGGACCAAATGACTTGTTTTTAACAAACATAATATGACAAAGTGATGGAGTGTCATTTCCAAAATCAGGCTATAAAGTCCTGTGACTTTTGTCTTGTACTTGTGTGATAGGGTGTCAAGGAACTGTTGATATTGATATTTCAAAAAGAAGAGCCAGTACCCCTTTACCCCTCCCTTCTGAGGAGAAATAAACCCAAGAGAAAGAGATTAAAGGGGCAAAAGTTAGTAGTTAATCACAATTTAACTATAGTTTTCTGGAAGGACTAAGGCCACTACGTACTTGCTACAGAGCAAAGAAGGTAGAACTTATCTTCCCCTTCTTTAAGAGCTTTTAGGAGACAATGTTTACATATCTTAATTAAAAATTCCTATAACTCGGCCCTGGCTGGTTGGCTCAGTGGTGGAGCGTCGGCCTGGCATGCAGAGGTCCCGGGTTCGATTCCCAGCCAGGGCACACAGGAGAAGCGCCTATTTGCTTCTCCACCCCTCCCCCTCTCTTTCCTCTCTGTCTCTCTCTTCCCCTCCAGCAACCGAGGCTCCATTGGAGCAAGGATGGCCCGGGCGCTGGGGATGGCTCCTTGGCCTCTGCCCCAGGTGCTAGAGTGGCTCTGGTTGCAGCGGAGTGATGCCCCGGGGAGGCAGAGCATTGCCCCCTGGTGGGCAGAGCGTCGCCCCTGGTGAGCGTGCCGGGTGGATCCTGGTCGGGCGCATGCAGGAGTCTGTCTGGCTGTCTCTCCCCGTTTCCAGCTTCAGAAAAATACAGGGAAAAGAGAAAAGAGAAAAAAAAATTCCTATAACTCTACCTCCCCCTCCTGGAGTCATAAGAGTACTATACCTCCTGACAAAGAAATCATGAGCCCACTCCCCTTGCTTGAAAAGCCTTCATTCTGTAACATTTTATATGCTTTATAATAATCATTCCTTTTGAAATTCTTTATATGTATAAAACTTGTAAACTAAACCAGCAGGGACTAGCTTATTATTATTAGGTTTCCTACAGTTTTTTTCCTTTTTTAAAAAATTAATTTTAATGGGGTGACATAGATCAATCAGGGTACATAGGTTCAGAGAAAACATCTCCAGGTTATTTTGACATTTGATCATGTTGCATACATACCCATCACCCAAAGTCAAATTGTTTTCAGTCACCTTCTATCTGGTTTTCTTTGTGCCCCTCCTCTCCCCCACCCCTTCCCTCTCCTTCCTCCCCCCCCCCAACACTTTTAGCAAAGGTAATTTCATTTAGCTTCTCTCCTTATTCTAAGCTAAAACATTTCATTTCCCACTGTTGTGGCAACAAGTATGTGTAAACCCTGGAAAATTTGGGAATGTCTTTGATATGTAAAACAACATTTTTCCCCACTGTGTTAAAATGTAAAACAACATTGGGTATGTAAAACATTTATCACTACTGTGTTATCTTGTAGTCTTGATGTGTAGAAATGTTTTTCCTTTTAATAGATCCTATAGACAAAAGTTGTATGGCCCTGGCCGGTTGGCTCAGTGGTAGAGCGTCGGCCTGGCGTGCGGGGGACCCGGGTTCGATTCCCGGCCAGGGCACAAAGGAGAGGTGCCCATTTGCTTCTCCACCCCCCCCCTTCCTCTCTGTCTCTCTCTTCCCCTCCCGCAGCCAAGGCTCCATTGGAGCAAAGATGGCCCAGGCGCTGGGGATGGCTCCTTGGCCTCTGCCCCAGGCGCTAGAGTGGCTCTGGTCTCGGCAGAGCGACGCCCCGGAGGGGCAGAGCGTCGCCCCCTGGTTGGCGTGCCGGGTGGATCCCGGTCGGGCACATGCGGGAGTCTGTCTGACTGTCTCTCCCTGTTTCCAGCTTCAGAAAAATACAAAAAAAAAAAAAAAAAAAAAAAAAAAAAGTTGTAAATTTATCAGTAAATGACTTTTGTATCATGCTCCCCCTCTTTTTCCCCCAACCTGTATGTGATCAAGTCTATATAACTAGCCTCAGAGCTATATTCGAGACTGCATGATTTGGGTTAACTATACCCCATGTAAGTCATATGTAGCTGGCTTATTAATAAATCTTCTCCTAAACGTTCTTCTGTATCCTGCCTTAGTGTCTCTATGTAACCCCCAAATTAAAGTACGGTACTTTATAACACTTGGTCTCTTCATGCCTGCTCTTGCTCACTCTGGGGAAGCCAGCCGCCCTATTGTAAGGCCCTTAAAGAGACTCCCAGGAGCCAAGGAGCTGGAGGCAAGTTCCACCATAGCCAATAAAGAAAGAACTGAGGCCCTCAGGCCAAGAACCCAGGAGAAGTTAAATCCTGCCAAGGCCCACATGAGTGAGTTTGGGGGACATCTGTCTCCAGTAGAGCTGTGAAAATATTGCAGTTTGGTCAACATCTTAACTACATTCAGAGAGACTCTTAGCCAGAGGATCCAGATAAGTCATGCCTGGGTTTGTATTCTAGAATTTATGAGATACATGATAGTTTTTTAAGCTACTAAGTTTTGGAGTACAGAGGGTACTTGAGTTACAACACAGCTCCATTCCTATGACAGTGATGTAACCCAAATTTCAGTGTAAGTCAAAACACACCCTAGCCCAGGTCACCAACCTATCCTAATACAGTTGTAAAATCATAATCTAGAACATAAAAACACTACTAAGCCACAGAAAAAAGAAAAAGATGTAAGTATACTGTACTGTACACTTTACTGTAGTAGTAGAAAAAATGACAAAAAATGAGTGTAAAAAAATTTTCTTACCTTCATTCCTGTGGTTGGCTTGCATACTGGAAGGGGCATTGCAAGGTGGGAGAGAGTGACCTATTGGGAGAAGGAAGCTGGGGAGCCAGGGGAACCTGCAGAAGGTGCTGGAGATACTGGGTCAGATGAAACAGGATTGTCTACGGAACATGCAGGAGATGCTGGAGATGATCCTACCTGCACTACATGTGTTTCTTCTCAAGAAGCAGCTGATGTAGAGGGCACAGCATCTGTTGAAGGCCTCTCTACCTTCTTAAAGAATTGTTCCAGGCTAGTCTGAAAGGTTAATGACTTCTTCTCTTCCAAAACCTGCCTAGAGCACTGCAAGGCATCCATAATAGCTCTGTAGACCTCACTGAATCTGTCGTCGCTGGGTTCCTCAGCCTGAAATTTTGCCAACCCATCCTCTACCATAGAAAAACCTTCTGCCAAACCCTTGGTAGCAAATCTCTTGGGTTCTGGGGTTTCCATCTCTTCCTCTTCAATCAGCTGCTTCTCCAGCTGAATAGGTCCTCAGCAGACAGCTCCTCTCTATGTGACGCCAGTATATCTGTGACATCCATCGTGATGGCTTTCCTTTTCTTCGAAGCACTACCATCTGAAGATGCTGACATTAGCTTAGGAGCTATGATAAGGGCCAAAAAGTTGCCAAACAAAGCAACACAAACGATACTCTTGCACTTTTAACAGTCCAAAATGGCATAGGCAAGCATACTGGGGGCGCCAACTCCCTCACTCATTCACTGCCATACTGTGTATTCTTCCACCGCACGCAACCAAGCTAGTTTGCCCATGTAGTCCATAAGTACAATGCTAACAGCATAAGCTGAAACACTACATCTCAATTTTTTAAAGTTTTTATGGGAGTGAGTGTCATAAACTCAAAACGTCATATGTTGACACTGTCATAACCTGAGGACCCCCTGTAATTTGTTAAGTAACAGTAGATAATTAATACACCTAGGATGATCAGTCTCACCGATTCCTTTGGTATTTCATAAGTATATAGATAGTAGGTAGATATTTACATATGAAGACATATTTATATTTACATATAAAGTATATAAATAGTAGATATTTATATATAAAGGCGATGGTGCAGTGGTTGGAGCATTGACCTGGGATGCTGAGGACCCAGGTTCGAAACCCTGAGGTCGCAGGCTTTGAGTTGTTCTCAATTCCCAGAGAGAGATAGAAACAGCTGAAAGACTGGTATGGGGCCAGTCCTGGGAGTCTTGCCCTATCTATAGCCCCAGCTTTGCTTATAGCCCTGGAGCCCCTGCCCACAGGACAGCTGCGACCAGCCTCTGCAAGCTGGGCAGCAGTCTTCACTGTCTGCTCTGGTGGACTCCTTACACTGTGGACTCTCAGCCAGTGCTGGTTTCAAAACCACAACAGCCAACAAGAGGACATTTGAAGCAGTCAGCTGCAGCCTCACCCCTCATCCCTGTGCTGCCCAACTGCTAAACAAGGGCCACTTGCCTTCTCTCTCCTTTCTTGCAGCTTCCCCCTTCCTGTTCTGCTCCTTATCATACTGGGTCTCTCCCCACTGGCTCCATTCCCAGCCCATGCAGCCACCAGAGCCCATGATACTGTAAATGAATGCTTCCCTGTCTGCAGTCTGCTTGCAGAATTGTGTCCCTGACTCGGGTCTGCCCCGAGAACATCACATCTTCTTCACAGGAACCCTGCACCTATGGGAGGCAGGTGGGGTGGTTGGGTGGCCACCTGGAACCCCAATGCTGCATCCAGGCTTTTTTTTTTAAGTGAGAGAAAAAGACAGACGAACAGACTGGGACAGACAGACAGGAATTCTTTTTTGCAGCACTTTAGTTATTCATTGATTGTTTCTCATACATGCCTTGACTGAATGGCTCGAGCTGAGTCAGTGACCCTTTGCTCAAGCCAGTGACCTTTGGGCTCAAGCCAGTGACCATGTCTATGATCCCATACTCAAGCAAGCAACCCTGCACTCAAGTTGGTGAGCTTGTGCTGGGGATCTCGAGGTTTCGAACTTGGGTCCTCAGCATCCAAAGCTGATGTTCTATCCATTGCACCATCACCTGATCAGGCACAAGCCCATACTCTTTTAATTCAAGAAGATGTTCAGATGTTGGGTAGCCATGGAAATTGTCCAGCATATATATATCAAGTCCTAGTTTGGGAAAATGATGATAAAGATAGCGTTTTTGCACAATATAGGTAATAACATCTATGAAAGTACTTAGTTCATTTCTGGCACAAAATAGAAATCAGAAAAGTAGAACTTAATAGGCACGTATAGATTTTAACAGATCCTAAGGTGACAGGTAAAGATTTCTTCAACAGGACACACACACACAAAAACTCACCCAAAAGGAAGATCAATATATGGGATAATAATAAAATTAAGAATTTCTTTTTCCCCCAGTTTTATAAATTATAATTGACATATAACATTAAATAAATTCAAGGTGTACAACATAATGATTTGACATGATATATACAGTGTGTCCGTAAAGTCATGGTACACTTTTAACCGGTCACAGGAAAGCAACAAAGAATGATAGAAATGTGAAATCTGCACCAAATAAAAGGAAAACTCTCCCAGTTTCATACCTATTCAGTGCAGTTCGATGTGGGCTCATGCACAGACTTTTTAGGGCTTCTTAGGTAGCTATCCCGTATAGCCTCTACAGACTCATCACTGACTGATGGCCTATCAGAACGGGGTTTCTCCACCAAACTGCCGGTTTCTTTCAACTGCTTATCCCACCGAGTAATGTTATTCCTATGTGATGGTGCTTCGTTATAAATGCGCCATTATTCACATTGCACTTTGGTCACGGATTCAAATATAGTGAGCCACAGAACACACTGAACTTTCCTCTGTACCATCCACATCTCGACTGGCATGGCTGTGGGCTGCTCCGCTGTATACATGGTGTTATGTCATTATCTGCACATGTGCACATGCTGCCACATCATCCTACAGAAACTGGGATGGTTTTCCTTTTATTTGGTGCAGATTTCACATTTCTATCATCTTTTGTTGCTTTCCTGTGACCGGTCAAAAGTGCACTATGACTTTATGGACACATTGTATATTGCAAAATGACTACCACAATAAGTTTTGTTAACATCTATCACCTTACATAGTCGCAGATTATTTTTTTCTTGTGATGAGAACTTTTAAGATCTACCATCTTAGAGACATTCAAATATACAATATAGTATTGTTAATATAATCACATGCTGTACCTTACATCCCCAGAATGTAAGTAAGTTTCAGTTTTATAACTGGAAGTTTGTACTTTTTGACCACATTTATCTATTTATCTCACCCTTCACACCACCTCCTCTGGTAGCTACAATCTGTTCTTTGTTCCTATGAGTTTTTGCTGTATTTTTTTTAAGATTCCCCATACAAGAGAAATCATTGTTTTCTCCCTTATCTCAGTATAATATTGTCAAGGACCATCAATGTTGTCACAAATGGCAGGATTCCCTTTTTGTGGATGAATAATATTTCATTGTGTATATATATTGTAAGGTTGGTGGGCAATAGGGGAAGGTCATGTGAGGAACCAGACCCAGGAATTTCGGCTGGAACCGTCCACACCCATGCACACCAAAAGAAACTTCCCAAGAGTCCTTTGGAAAAGAGCGACTGTCTGCCAGTCAATAAAATTTTGCCACATCATATTACCTCAACTACCCTAAATGACCCTTTAAATTTCCCTCATGCTGTTTTCCCCAGACCAGAGAATCTCATTGGGAAGGATGCGCTGTACTAAATAAAGCTTTTGATATTTCACACTTCGTGGCTATGCCCTTCCTTCTTCCTAGGTGGGAAAAAATACCTTACATTTGATGCTGAAACCCGGCAGGAGTTCAAGCCCACTGGGGCTGCTCCTCTCCCCTTCCCTTTTGAGGAAGAACCAGGATCTCTGACTTACCACCCACTTCGGCACATGGTATGGTAAGTCCCCTGCCTCCAGCCTCCCCTCAGTTCTTTCCGCCGAGACTCCCTGTACATAATCACTGCCACCTGAAGATGGCAGCAGAGTAGGAAGACACACAGACTCCCAGCTCATATCACTGAACTGGATTACAAACTAATTTAGGAACAATCAGCATGAAAAACCAACTCTGGACTACAAGAACAGCTCTCAAAAACCAAGGAGCAAAGAAAAAGCCACAACAAACCTGGCAGGGAGCGCCTGAATCTCCCCTGCTTACAGGAATGGGGGGGGGGGTGAGGCTGAGAGCCCAAAGGGGCTCTCACTCCAGGGAAAAGAGCAGAAAATACTGCTCACAGCCACTTGCCTGGTGACCAGGGAACGAGATGTGTTGAAAGGGCTGGCTTGTCTTCCAAAAAGAAAAGGGAGAGAGAGAGATAGAAGATGAGGGGCAGAGGAATGCAGGGGACGACCTGAGAAGCTGACTCATCCAGTGCTGGGGGTGGTCATAGCTGGGGGAGGAGATGATCCTTCTACAAAACAAAAGACAAAGTGCTTCCAGGTCAAAGATCTCCAGACATCTCTCCAGCTCCAATCAGCACGACAAGACACAGCTGAAAACAAGAAGTGGGGAGGAGGGGCAGTAACTCAGGTCTCCATGGAGATCTGAGATACACCTCCCCTACTGAAGCTGAGAAAATACCCTGCCCCCAGAAGAGAAACTGGCAGAAGAGGCCTTCAGAGTCTCAGGTTACACCCACCGCATTCCTGGATACAGTTTCAAATAAGCCCCCTGCTGAGATCAGTAAACAAGACTATCACCTGTTAAGAAAACAAAAAAATCAAGACTTCAAAGCAGACAAATCCGAAAATGGATTAAAAATAATAGCTGATGCCAACCCAAGAAGACCTTGAAAACTGGAGGCAGACAATACCAAGCCTAGACTCAATCAGCTCTACAAACATAACATGCAAACACACAGACATAATGAGAAGACAGAGAAGTGCAATCCAAATGAAACCACAAGAGAAACCTCCAGGAAATGAACTGAGTGATATGAAAATAACCAAACTTCTGGATGAGGATTTCAAAATAATGATTGTAAGGATGCTTAGTGATCTTAGAAAAACAATGGATGGTCATTACAAACACTAAATAAAGAAATAGCAAGTATAAAAAATAATATTGAAATATTAAAAAAGAATCAGTTGGATATGACAAATACAATATCAGAAATGAAGATCACAATGGAAGAAATTAAAAACAGGATGGATGGAGCTGAGGATCGAATCAGCAGGTTGGAGGACAAGTTGAATGAAGGCATGAAAGCAGAGAAGAAAAAAGAAAGAGACTCAAAAAGTCTGAGGAAACTCTTAGAGAGCTCTGTGACAACATGAAGAGAAATAACATCCGCATCATGAAGTTCCTGAAGAAGAAGAGAAAGAACAAGAGATAGAGACTTTGTTCAATCATATCATAGCTGAAAACTTCCCTGAATTAATGCAGGAGAAACTCTCACAAGTTCAAGAAGCACAGAGAACTCCATTAAAGAGAAACCCAAAGAAACCTACACCAAGACACATCATAATTAAAATACCAAAGCTAAGCGATAAAAAAAAAATATTAAAAGCTGCTAGAGAAAAAAAGGCTATCACCTACAAAGGAGTTCTCATAAGGATGACATCAGACTTCTCAACAGAAACACTTGAGCCCAGAAGGGAATGGCAAGAAATATTCAAAGTAATGCAGAACAAGAACCTACAACCAAGACTACTTTTTCCAGCAAGGCTATTATTTAAAATTGAAGGAGAAATAAAAAGCTTCCCAGACAAAAAAAAACCTCAAGGAATTCATTAAAAACAATCCAATGTGCAGGAAATGTTAAAGGGCCTATTGTAAACAGATCAAAGTGGGAAAAGAATATAGCAAAAGAGGAATACAGCTTTAAAGAATAAAAGAGCAAGAGAGATGACATCAGAGTAATGGCAGGGTAGGAAGTGATACTGATAAATCTCCCCCAAAACTCAACAAGATCTTCAACCAGAAACAGAAAAACCTATTCTTGGAGCCTCCAGATGTTTCGCAATACACCCGAAGGTATGGTCGAGTGAAAAATTGGCTAAATATATATAACCAAACCCCAAAGGAAATAGGGAGTAAGAAATGCTCCACCTTCCTCACTAACCTAAACAGGGCGGCTTTCACTGGGAACTGAGAATATAGAAACTAAGGCGGGCAAAGGGGGTGAATAGATCCAGGCCGCAGCACAAACAGCCGAACCAGGCTATGGCACGGAGATCCAAACCGAGGAAAAATTGTTCCTGTGGCAACTCGGGCAATACAAGTTAACGCACCAAACCCAGACAAAGAAAGACAAGTGGGGCAGCCATTTTTCCCGATCTCCTGGTCGGCGCGCATAGATAGTGGGCGAGAGATTCCTTCCAAAGCCCTGGGAGTGGGCGCCCGTGTTGTCCTACAGAGAGGCAGAGTCAGAGGCCTTTGTGTGGGCTGAAAGCGGAATCTCCAGGCCGCCCCAGTGCCCTGGGAAAGCCGCGCACGGGGAAGGAGCGAGAACTAATTCCAACGCTGGAACTTTTCCATGCAGGTGGGGGTTTCACTCAGAAGGTGAGGCGGCCGGCCTGATATCCTGGTCTGCGCGCGCAGGTAGTGAGCGAAAGATTCCTCCGAGTGCCTCGGCAGTGTGTGCCCATGTTATCCCACAGAGGGGCAGAGTCAGGGGCCTTTGTGTGGGCCAAAAGTGGAATCTCGGGCTGCCCCAGCGCCTTGAAAAAGCCGCGTACAGGGACGGCGCAAGAGCCAATTCCAATGCTGGAACTTTTCTGCGCAGGTGGGGGTTTCACTCAGAGTCTGACACTGCCGGCCTGATATCCTGGTCTGCGTGGGCAGATAGTGAGCGAGAGTTTCCTCCAAGCGCCCCGGGAGTGGGCGCCTGCCTGTGTTACTGAACAGAGTGGCAGAGCCAGAGGTCTTTGAGTGGGTGGAAGCCCCACCTGATTTTCCTAGCAGCTCTGACTGACTGAGCCTTACTGAGTGGGAATAGAGTGGGGAGTTGCCAGCTCTTTGAGCCTCTTACTATCCAGGCAGAGGCAGCAGCAGCCCCATAGCTGGATAATCAGGCTACTAATTGAGGAAGGAAAGACTAGGAGAAAGGCTGCAGGAACACAAACTCTCTCACTGTCGGAGCTTATAAATGCTAATGAGCCTCAACTGCCAATGAGACTAAAGCAAAATACATGACATCACCATAGAGACTAATCAACTGCAAACCTCTACCTGAGCATGCCAAAGGGGCAGAACCCGGGGTAGAGTCACCGACCAGGAAGAGGGAGAGAAAAGAAAAAGCAATAAGATAATCTCTCAAAATCAAGAATAATCCGCAGACTTTATAACCTATCCCATTTTATTATATTTGTTTGTTTGTTTCTCTTATCTTCATTCTTGATTTTTTTTTTTCCTCCTCCAATTTGGTCATTTAACTCTCTGCCGGTCTTACTCTCTCCTCCCCTTGAACTACACTACCCATAAGTATTACATCTCCCTTTATCTTTTCTTTCCTCTTCCTTTCTCTCTGTGAGGGTTGCATTCCAAAACCCTTAACTCTGTCTCTCTCTCTCTCCTCTTTTTTCTTTTTTCTTCTTTTAGTGGTTCCCTCTTTTCTCTCTCTCTCTCTCTCTCTCTCTCTCTTTCTTTTCTCCCTCTATATGAGTTTCTTCCTTTCTCCTTTATGTCTCCTCTCATTCAAACCTCAATAATGAACAAATTATCTTATCTGGGACTCAAACTTATGTTTGTGGCATTTTGGGGGGGGGGGTTTACTTCACCTTTTTAACTCACTAGCAGTGCTCCCATCCCTGGCTCTCCATTTTATCTAGTTCTTGTTCCACTAAATACAATAGTAATTTTTTAATTTCCCCCCCATTTTCCTGTTTCCCTCTTATTCCTCTCATCATAACTCTTAGTCAACCAACACCTAAAAGCAAATCATTTTAATCTTGACCCAACTTTTTTCCTTATTTCCTTTTTGTAGGTCCATACCCACTTTTTTTTTTTTTGCCCCTTTATTACTTTTCCCCAATTCAGGCCCTCCATTACAGGCATTGTTTGTTCTATTTAATACAATATAATTCACAGTTCACCACAAGATTTTCTCAAGAAAGAGGGGAGAGGAGAGGAGAGGAAAAAAGTAGGGGGGGAGTAATTTCCTTTTTTAAAATTTTATTTTATTTTTATTTATTTCATTATTAATTTTTTTAAAAAAACAACTTTTATTGATTTTTTATTTTTTTAACTTTTTATTCTTTTTTTTTTTTAACACAGGCAGAGATAGACAGGGACAGACAGACAGGAGCGGAGAGAGATGAAAAGCATCAATCATCAGTTTCTTGTTGCGTGTTGAGATTTCTTAGTTGTTCATTGATTGCTTTCTCACATGTGCCTTGACCGCGGGCCTTTAGGAGACTGAGTAACCCCCTGCTGGAGCCAGCGACCTTGGGTCTAAGCTGGTGAGCTCTTTGCTCAAGCGAGATGAGCCCACGCTCAAGCTGGCGACCTGGGTCCTTCCTCATCCCAGTCCGATGCTCTATCCACTGCGCCACCACCTGGTCAGGCAACTTTTTATTCTTTATTAAATCTCATTAATACTATCAACAAAACCACCCTCAGATGCCATTAAGGAAGAGAAAATCGAATATCATGGATACAAAAGAAAGAGAGGTAACACAGCTAGAGGAGGAAAAATCTATGGAGAAAAAATTTAATATATTGGAAACCTTGGAGCTAAATGACAGAGAATTCAAGATAGAAATCCTAAAAATCCTCCGAGATATACAAGAAAACACGAAAGGCAATTTAGGGAGCTCAGAAAACAACTCAATGAACACAAAGAATATATTTCCAAGGAAATTGAAACTATAAAAACAAATCAAACAGAGATGAAAAACTCAATTCACGAGCTGAAAAACGAGGTAACAAGCTTAGCTAATAGAACAGGCCAGATAGAAGAGAGGATTAGTGAAATAGAAGACAAGCAACTTGAGGCACAACAGAGAGAAGAAGAAAGAGACTCAAAAATGTAAAAAAATGAGATAGCCCTCCAAGAATTATCTGACTCCATCAAAAAAAAATAACATAAAAGTAATAGGTATATCAGAGGGAGAAGAGAGAGAAAATGGAATGGAGAACATACTCAAACAAATAATAGATGAGAACTTCCCAAGCCTGTGGAAAGAACTAAAGCCTCAAATTCAAGAAGCAAACAGAACTCCGAGTTTTCTTAACCCCAACAAACCTACTCCAAGGCACATCATAATGAAATTGGCACAAACCAATGGCAAAGAAAAAATTCTCAAGGCAGCCAGGGAAAAGAAGAATACAACATATAAAGGAAGGCCCATTAGATTATCATCAGATTTCTCAGCAGAAACGCTACAAGCTAGAAGAGAGCATCTTAGAAGAAAACATAGGCAGTAAGCTCTCCAACATCTCTCGCAGCAATATATTTGCTGATTTATCTCCACAGGCAAGTGAAATAAAAGACAGGATTAACAAATGGGACTATATCAAACTAAAAAGCTTTTGCACAGCTAAAGACAATAAGAACAGAATAAAAAGACAAACTACACAGTGGGAGAACATATTTGACAATACGTCTGATAAGGGGTTAATAACCAAAATTTATAAAGAACTTGTAAATCTCAACACCAGGAAGACAAACAATTCAATCCAAAAATGGGCAAAGAAAATGAATAGACACTTCTCCAAAGAGGACACACAGATGGCCAATAGGCATATGAAAAAATGCTCAACATCACTAATCATTAGAGAAATGCAAATTAAAACCACAATGAGATATCACCTCACACCAGCCAGAATGGCGCTCATCAACAAAACAACCCAGAATAAGTGCTGGCAAGGATGTGGAGAAAAGGGAACCCTCCTGCACTGCTGGTGGGAATGCAGACTGGTGCAGCCACTGTGGAAAACAGTATGGAGATTCCTCTAACAATTAAAAATCAAACTGCCTTTTGACCCAGCTATCCCACTTTTAGGAATATATTCCAAGAACACCATAGAACTGTTCCAAAAGGAGAAATTTACCTCCATGTTTATGGCAGCATTGTTCACAATAGCAAAGATCTGGAAACAGCCCAAGTGTCCGTCAGTGGACGAGTGGATTAAAAAACTTTGGTACATATATACTATGGAATACTACTCAGCCATAAGAAATGATGACATTGGATCATTTACAATAACATGGATGGACCTTGATCACATTATACAGAGTGAAATAAGTAAATCAGAAAAAACTAAGATCTATATGAATCCATACATAGATGGGACATAAAAATGAGACTCAGAGACATGGACAAGAATGTGATGGTAATGGGGGGTGGGGGTAGGGGGCGAGGAAGGAGAGAGATGGGGTTGGGAGAAGGGAGAGGCACAAAGAAAACCAGACTGAAGGTGATGGAAGACAATTTGACTTTGGGTGAGGGGTATGCAAATAATCAAATGTCAAAATAATCTGGAGATGTTTTCTCTGAACAGATGTACCCTGATTTATCAATGTCACTGCATTAAAATTAATAATAAAAAAAAATTAAAAAAAGAAAAACACACAGTGCATTTACCAAAAAAGAAAAGAGAAAAGGAAATTATTATTTCTAGAAAGTACACTGGACCCCTCAACAATACAAGGGGGTTAGAGATGCCAATGCCTGTGCAACTAGAAATCACATGTAACTTTTGACTCCCCCAAAACTTAACTACTAATAACCCATTGTTCACTGGAAGCCTTATTTATAACATAAATATCTAATTAAGACATAGTTTGTATGTTATATGTATTACATATTGTATCCTTTTAATAAAGTAAGCTAAAAAAATATTAAGAAAACTATAAGAGAAAATACATTTATAGAACTGTACTGTATTTATAGATACCATAAATTATAGGATCTGTGTACAAGGTGAGTCCTGTGTGTCAGTACCTATATCAATATCACCTTACATGATACAAAACACGGCAGACATCAAACATGAAAGGACAACGTAAAAGAGAAATGCATGTTTATTGTAGGTATAACAATTTATACACTAATAATGAGAATCAACAAGTTACTTTCAGGTAGTCTAACCCAGTGGTCCCCAACCTTTTATGGGCCATGGACTGGTTTAATGTCAAAAAATATTTTCATGAACCAGCCTTTAGAGTGGGATGGATAAATGTATCACGTGACTGAGACAAGCATCAAGAGTGAGTCTTAGACGGATGTAACAGAAGGAATCTGGTCATTTTTAAAAAATAAAACATCGTTCAGACTTAAATATAAATAAAACGAAAATAATGTAAGTTATATATTCTTTCTCTGTGGACTGGTACCAAATGGCCCACGGACCGGTACCAGTCCGTGGCCCGGGGGTTGGGGACCACTAATCTAGCCTATATACTAATGAATAAGTCATTATAAAAATTTTTATGGCATACAGTATTTATAATACATATTGAAAACACTGTTACTTTTTTTTAAAAAAAAATGCTTACCTGTGATGATATGTTGATATTCAGTATCTCCAATTATGAGGCAAAAAGAGAGAGCAAGAGAGAGGGAGAGAAGCATTATGTATGGTAATATAATTCTTTGAATGCAAAGTTTTAAAACAGTAAGAAGACTGACTCATTATTACACCGAGTGTCACTCAACTTAAGCCTACATAAGGATAGGCTATCCACTTCTATAAAAGTCTTCTATAAAAGAGCACAATGAGGCCCTGGCCGGTTGGCTCAGCGGTAGAGCGTCGGCCTGGCGTGCAATGAGGCCCTGGCCGGTTGGCTCAGCGGTAGAGCGTCAGCCTGGCATGTGGGGGACCCGGGTTCGATTCCCGGCCAGGGCACATAGGAGAAGTGCCCATTTGCTTCTCTACCCCCCACCCCCTCCTTCCTCTCTGTCTCTCTCTTCTCCTCCCGCAGCCAAGGCTCCATTGGAGCAAAGATGGCCCGGGCGCTGGGGATGGCTCCTTGGCCTCTGCCCCAGGCACTACAGTGGCTCTGGTCGCGGCAGAGAAACGCCCCGGAGGGGCAGAGCATCGCCCCCTGGTAGGTAGAGCGTCGCCCCTTGGTGGGCGTGCCGGGTGGATCCAGGTCGGGCACATGCGGGAGTCTGTCTGACTGTCTCTCCCTGTTTCCAGCTTCAGAAAACTACAAAAAAAAAAATAAAAAAAATAAAAAATAAAAGAGCACAATGTTCTACATGATGAATATTCTATATCATGAGTACACAATAAATACTTAGGTGATAATAATGATGACACAAAAATGTCTCATATAGTTCTTGCTGTACACTTATTAGGTTCTCACCTGAAGTCACTCACACACAACAGATGTTTATTAACTGTAAAGCAGGATGAGTATTTACTATTCATTCAGTGGAAGTGTATCATCACAAGGGTCTTCATCCTTGCTGTCATTACAGAGCACAGGCTGCAGAGAAGAAGTTGGCTAGCTATTTCAGGGGTGCTGAGGCAGAGAGGGTCTAATATCAATCTGTTTTCTGGCTCTGCTTCTCCTACGTCTTCTACCCATTGTCTAGCACTGGTTTGGAAGAACTCTTCTCCATCAAGTCTTCTTCTGTTAATTCCTCAGTTGTAGTGTCTATTAGCTCTTGAATTTCTGCAAGATCCATCTCCCCAATGTTTTTGGTCATATCCACAATATATTTCATGGTTTTCTTGATTGGCTCAATTGTAAATCCTGTGAGGGCATGTACAACATCTGAACAGTTTTCCTCAGAAGGAATTTATTGTTTCGGGCTTGATGGCTTAAACGAATTTTTCTGTAACAATAATGGCATCTTCAATGGTGTAATCCTTCTGGATTTCCATGTATTCTCTCTATTGGTATTCTTTCATAGCACGGACAATCGTTTCCGCAGAGAACTGTAAGTCTTAAAGGTCCTTTTGACCCCTGGTCTAAGGGCTGAGTTAGAGATGTCAGGCGGGGGTTGGGGCAAGGAGACCACTTTGACATCATCAGTGTTGAACTCATGGGGTTTTGGGTGGTCAGGGGATATTGGCATTGTCCAATATCAAGAGAATTTTCAAAGGCAAGGTACTTCCTGACTTCAGGGACAAAGCATCAATGGAATCAGTCCAGGAAAAGGGCTCTCATTTAGGTCTTCTTGTTGTACAACTGAGACTGGCAGCTGGTGTTTGCCTTTCCCGTCCACAGCTCAGGGGCTGGGAGCTTTACAGGTGTTGTAAAGTGCCAAAAGCTACAGAATTAATATTGATATTTTAGGAAGTTTAAAGAACATTTTATTAATTTGGGCTAGGCATGCAGAAAGATTTTGTAAGTGTGATTTCTATGCTTGTGTGATTAGCATCAAAACTAAGATGTCCACTGGCATTGTGTTGTAAATGCAGAAGAGGAAGGAGACTTGGATGCCCTGACCTTCCCCCATACCTATGGGGAAAAGAGTGAATAGCTAGCCAGGTACAGGAAGAAAAAGATTAAATTAAAATCTTTTCTTATACTGATGAACCATTTACAGGCATTTGTTCCCATGGAAACTACCCCTCCCCTCCTGAAAGCATGTAGTTAATGTATGTATCTCTAAACAAAAGGTATTGTATAAACTTATGCTGGGATGTCAGGTTTTCTCCCTTCCCATGTATAATTAGAAGTATATAAACAGCCCCTGAACTGTTTTGGGGGCTGCACAATTTGGGTCCGTTGCCGTGTCAGCCATATGTGGCTGGCATATTTAATAAATTTCCTCCTTTAATAAAACTTTTCAAAAACTTATTTGGACTACGTGCCTTTACGAACACCCGCAGATTTGAGGATTCAGTTACTTTACAACAGTAGTCCCCAACCTTTTTTGGGCCATGGACTGGTTTAATGTCAGAAAATATTTTCACAGACCTGCCTTTAGGATGGGATGGATAAACATATCACGTGACCAAGACAAGCATCAAGAGTGAGTCTTAGACGAATGTAACAGAAGGAATCTGGTCATTTTTAAAAAATAAAACATTGTTCAGACTTAAATATAAATAAAAAGGAAATAATGTAAGTTATTTATTCTTTCTCTGTGGACCAGTACCAAATGGCTCACAGACCGGTACTGGTCAATGGCCCAGGGGTGGGGGACCAGTGCTTTACAACACAGGTAAGGGTGGTCCTGACTGCATTTGCACCAAACAGTAGACTTTGCCTGTTTCTTCCTGCCTTAAATACTGGTGCTTGCTTCTTTCCCTTACTGATAAATGACTTTCGTAATATTTTTTTCCCAAAATATTTTGTCTGCATTAAAAACACGTTCAGGTAGATACCTTCCTGTCCATTGATTTTCTTAACAGCATTTAGGAATTTATCTCCTGCCTCTTAGTTGGCAGAAGCTGCTTCTCCTGTTATCATCATATTTTTAAGTCAAACCTGCTGGAATTGTCAAACCATTCTTTGCTGGCATTAAATTATCTGGCTTTAGATCATTCATCTTCCTGTCGCTTCAAGTTGTCATATAATGACTTCACTTTTTCTTGAATCATACAAGAGCCTGTAGGTATGCCTTTCTCATAGCAATCCTGCACCCACATCGCAGCTGCATTTTCAATACGAGATTTAAAAAAAATTTCACAGAAAGTGCAAGGTTTTCACACCTGCCAGTGTAGCTGAGACAACAGCTTCATGAATTTCCTTTTCTCTTTTAACAGTGATCCCTATGCTGAATTTATTTACCTTGAAATGGCGAGCAACTGCAGCTGCAGACCTCAACCTACAGTACATATCAAGTCATTCAACTCTTTCTTATAATGTTATGACTTTTCTCTGCTTCTTGCAAGCACTTCCAGCATCACTCGTGGTACTTCGTATGGGTCCATGGTGTTTGTTATTCAAGGTTTACGGCATTGCATTGAACACAGTGAAAAACATGCAGGAACCATGATAGATCCCTTTACTGCAATACAAAATTTCCTGGAGAGATGAACTGTTCACTTGGAGATGATTAGCATCTCACAGCATCTTAAGTAAATGCTCACATTTGAGCTCACTGCGACAGCAGAAGGAGGAGGCTATAAAATTATGCCAGCAGCACAGTATGCACTCAGGTTGATTTTCACAGTTATGATTTAATACTGCATCTTTATTTTTGTTTACATTTTTCTGATTGTGAATGGCACCATGTATGGTAATGGTGGCCATTTCTCCATCTCTGATCTGGAGAGCATGATGCTATCAACCCTTATGTCCCACAACCTCAGTAACCAGGCTGCCAGGGGCTCAGTGGGTTTTTTCCTTAATTGCACCCCCAAACCTATCAGCTCTGCCTGGGTGTAGGGCTGGATCACAGAGTGCTCCACTGTCTGGGGAGGAGGTTATGCCTGTCCCTGAGGGACTCTTGGCTGACTGTTTTTACCTTCTTGGTGACCACTGGCTGGGCTCTGAGTCTGCGGACAGCAGTTGCAGCCCAAGCATCCCCCTCAGAAAAGGATAAGTTGGAAACACCTGCTCCCACCAACACAGAGCCATTCCACTGGCATAAATGCAGCTCCGTCTTCTGTGCTCACTTTGGTTCTTGTGGCTGCCGGCTCTCAGCCAGAAGCTGAGGCTCGAACACTTGAATTTGCAGTTGTTTCTCCAATAGCTGTTGCTGCCAGGCAAACTGCAACTCATGAACCCATAATTTCTTCATCAGAGATTGTTCCAGTTCCAGGCACTGTTGGTGCTCAGCCTGCATCTCATACTGTAGCTCTCCTCACCCTGCAGCCTGATCTGCAGTTCTCATATCTGCAATTCTTTCTCCAGTGACCATTCAAGCTCATGGTATTGTTGTTACTCAGTCTGCAGTTCACCTGGAGCTCTCAACCTCAGGCAGCCTCTCACACAGAGCTATTGGTTTCGTCTCACAAGGCTGTAAGAAACACCCAGCCCACTACCCCCAAAAGGACAGTCACAGGGAGCCATATACTGGAGAATAGTGACTACTCCTCTATCCCACCCTTCAAGGGTGTCAGCAGCTCCATACTGATCTGCTCTGAATCCTGCCCACTATTCCAGATGTAATGGTGGTGGTTGAGGCCAGGGAGGTTCTCACTCAATTCAGGTAGGCAGTAGAGAAACTGTGGAGCCAGAAAGTGTTGGGCCATACCCATTTATTGGAGGTCCACAAAGACAAAGGAGCAAATAAACAACAAAAAGAAAAAAGCTAGTAAACAAATAAAAATCTGCTTTTCACAGTAAGGTCAAGGGAGCAAGGAAAACTGCACCTCACAGTGGTGGGAGAGCGATCTGGGAGAATTGGTGCACAGGGAAAGCATCTACAGCCTTACATAGACCACACACATGTGGCGCTGCTATGCACCCATGCACCCATCAGGCAGGCATAGTGTTTGCAGCTGGCAAACCTGCCAGCAAGCTTAACACAGCTGTTTTCCCCATAGACATGATTGTAACTTTTTCACATAACAGTAAGAAGATATCCTCATATCATACCAGACCGAAACCCTGCTTCATGTGTTACCTCTAGTGCTCACATCAGTCCTGTGAGGACACAGGTGCAGGATATAAACAAGTTCCTGAGGTCACACTGCTTGTGGACCTGTGACTTGATCTCATGCCCACTGCTTCCTCACTGTGTGTCTTCACTCTTCTGCATCTGGGTCAGGATAGAAATTTGAATACTGTATATTGTTAAAGAACAAATTGAAAGAATATTTTTTTCAGCTGTGTGTCAGAAAACAACTACAACTTCTGGAGTGCATATCAATGTATCAATGAGCAGCAGTCCTCAAAGACCAAGTGCATTTTAAATATTTAAATGAAATAGAAACCCAGAGATGGAAGAAGGGTACTGATGCCATGTTTCATTCTTATGACATTTGCCAGATATCGAACTGACCTTTGCTTCTCACAGCCTGTGATTGGGCAGGGACAATAGAATAGCAGGCAAAGCTGAGGCCTGACCAAGGTGGGTGTGCTAATAGGGGCTCTCAGACCCCAAAAGGATAGATTTATAGTAAGAATGAACCATGAATAAACCTTCCTGCCACCCCCACCCCTTGCTGTCCTTCAGGTCAACAAGGAAGATTACCTGTCTCAGAGAAAACTTCTCCCTGGAGTTTGTGATCAATGTGCAGTGTGTTCCAAGGAGCACCCGTGGAGACCACTGGTGTCACCTGGACAGATCCAGAGTGGTCATGTTCCACTGACACGATGGCAGATAGACATCATTGGACCCTTACCAAAGTCAGACAGGCACCAATATGCAGTCACATGTGTAGATACTGCCACCAGTCTGCTTGCTGCTTACCCCGCCAGTAACCCAGACCAAAAGGCGGTCATACAGGTTCTGGACCACCTGAGTGCTGAGTATGGGCTACCCCTGGCCCTTGAAAGTGACCATGGTACCCATTTCACAGTTTCTGTGATGAGGCAATGGGCTCAAGACCTAGGGTTAGACTAGAATTACCATGTCTCCTACCACCCACAGGCTGCTGGTATCCTTGAGCGGTATAATGGACTCTTAAAGCAGGGACTGCGACAGGAAGGGGGCTCTAGCTCCCTTACTGGATGGACACGCCACTTGTGGACAGTACTCCAGATTTTGAATGAGAGACCTTTATTGGGGGGCAGGCAGCTCCAATGGAGGCCCTCCTGCATTGGGCAACTGCTCCCATCCAGTTGCAGATACGCACCAAGGGCGCTTTGCTCAAGCTGGGCTTTAGACAGCAGGGCAATGTGCTCCTGTCTGCCCCAACAGTCCTCCTTAAAGGCCAACAGCTTCAATGGACATGGCCCTGGACTGTACAGGACCCCCACCTACTAGGGTGTCCTTGTTGGCACTGTGGGGTAGGGGGCTAGAGGAGGACCTTCAGTTAACTCACCGGACAACCAGCACCTGGCCACCTAAGGCAGAAGTGTATTATCCCTTGAGTGCTCAGGGAGACAGCATTATGAAGGGCTCTTTGTAATTTCTCTATGGCCCATAGTGAGCTCTCCCATTCTGCTGCACACAGAACCAGCAGATCCTGGTGAGCAGGACAATAAGGTTTGGAATGCCCATCCGGGGCAGCCTCTGGTACCTGCTACTGTGAGACAGAACTCTGGCCTGGATTCTGCCAGAAGGGAAAGATTTGCCTCTCTTGGTGCTGCTGACCACTCTCTCATTTCGCCCACAGCTTGTTTTTGTAATTCTGTAGTCTGTACTGTTTCTGTTCATGTAATGTACCTCACTCCCTGCACAGGGACCATCATGGAAGAAACCTGTTATGTAGATTGTGAGGGAAGCAACCCCAAAGGGGTGGGATGTGGGGAAAACAGCTGTGTTAGGCTTGCTCATGGGTTTACCGGCCACAAGCTCTTTGCCTGATTGGTGTGTGGGTCCATAGCAGCGCCCCGTGTGTGTAGTCTATGTAAGGCTGTGGGTGCTTCCCTGGGCAGTGATTCTCCCAGATCGCTCTCCTGCCACCGGGAGGGGTAGTTTTCCTTGCTCCTTTGTTCTTACTGTGACTAGCATACTTTCTTTTGTTTATCAGCTCCTTTCCTTTTATTGTTTATTTGGTCACCTGTCTTTATGAGCCTCCAATAAACAGCAATGGCCCGATGCTTTCCAGCTCTGCAGTTCCTCTATTGTCTTCCTGAATTCAGTGAGAACCTGCCTGGTCTCAACCACCAGCCTTACAATGTCCCTGAGTTAGAGTACACACCTTACCCGATGCTCCCATAACCCCTCGTCGTGGCTCGCTCTACCATGGAGTAACTCATACTGCTGTGCTTATGTCAACAGGGAGAAATCAGCTGTGATCTAGCCACTGGTGACAGGCCCCAGCAATCCATCAGAGCAGATTGCTGATGGATGCTTATCTGAGAACATCCCATCACATAAGCCTGAATGAACACACAGTCCTTTCACCATTAAAAAATCTCAGAAGCATAAACATAGACAAACATGATTATAAATTTTGTATTTTTATGGTGGACAGTCATCATTTGCTCCAACAGCCATCTGAAGCCAATAGTCCTGATTATTAAAAATTACAAAGTTGTATAAATGTTCTCCTCCTTTGTGAAAACCGTGTTCATTTTCTCTCCATGAAACAGGGCTGTCTGAGAAGCCTTGAACAGTCAACGTGACCCAAGGAGCTAACTTTGGTTCATCAAAATAGTGACTGAAAGAGAAAGATAACTCTTAACAAACAGGAAGAATTAGAAATGTTCACTTTTTTTTTTAACTTATCTAGGTTAAGTGATATTTCTGAGGTTCCAATGAAGCTTAACCTTTATTTTTATTTATAAAAATTAGGAGATGCAAATTAAATGCCTGACAGTGTATTACAAAGTCAGTAAAGGTTAACCAAAATAAAATGCACAAAACAAACTTCATCTTTTCCTGCCTCCGTTGTGGAAGATCATGGAAGATTCAAAGGACAAAAATCCCTCCCAAAATGTCTAAGGAAAGTCTCTCTGTCTTAATAGTTCTGTTTCCAGTCTCTGTTAAATGAGACACCACAGGATGATTTATTAGATTATAAAAATTAAGTCTTATTATTGAAGAAAATCAAGTACTAAACTAATAAATGTAAAAAGAATGCTGGGTCTAGATAACAAAACTCTCAAAACTTCAATCTCAAGACATTTTCAAAGTGAAGACCAAGAAGACATTTTGCTTACTTTGTAGACCTTTCTGTGTGGGATTGAGTTTCTTGACATTAGATATAATGTAGTACTCATTTATACAGTATCTCTCAAAGTGAAAAAACTAATGTTACTTTATACAATCCTTGGCATATTACGGATGCCGTGACTCACAGGATGTTAGAGCTGGAACTGATCTTAGACATGAATTGGACTCAGAGATGGTTAACTCCTGTTTTGCACCCCATTCAAAAGTAAGACATTTTGCAGAACTCTAATATTTAAAACAGATGTCTTTCGTACAGTATTGCTATTTTCCTAAGTGACATTATAACTTCAACTGCATCAAATGATCAGGGGTAGAGGTGGGGAGCGGGGAGCAGAACAAGAAAAACAAGCAGCTGTTTTCAAGAAGCACAGTTAAGCTCTGATATCTGTCCTTCCGTAAGGACAAGTATGTGGAGATAAGAGTTTCCTATCACGGAGTATAATTATGTTGTTTAAGATGATGTTACTATACTGTGGGCCCAAGCAAGGGAGAAAAAGGGAAATGCGTGTGACAGGATGCTGACATTTGGAACAGTAGCACTGCTCCTAAAATGTCACGCTGGCACAAACAAGCAAGATGAAAAAGGCAATACGTGCCCATACCACAGCTGCTCCAACAGGAGGCATATCTTCTCTGGAAGTATGAAACCGGTGATTGTACACAAATAAGCTTTCGCCAACACTGTGCTTGGCTGAGGACAGCAATAAGTTGATATGAAATTATTAGGCTCATTATTTCTGTCACAAAAAAAGAAAGAAAACACATTTATATCCACTGCATGATCACTTTCAAAGTATCCAGCCCCTATTAAAAACACGGGCCAGAGCCCTCCAAGCCCCAGGCACTGTTAACGCACAGCTCAGCATGACTGAAGATGGCGCCCAGCCAGTCGAGGAGCTCGCTGGCGCTGCAGGATGCCTCTGGCCGGCCCCTGAGCTCGTTGCTCTGCAGCACAGGGCACTGCAGGTCTGACACAGTGCTCGTTGCTATTTTTGGCTGATGCTCCTGGATTCCGTAACTGGAGAAGTGTGACATCATCACTGATTTTTCTACACCTAAAAACAAACCATATAAGGCCATTTGAATATGGTGCATAAGTTCTGTGAATCCCTAAAACTGCCCCATCCCATCTGAGAGTTACAGAGCAGGTGGGATTAAGTAAGACGGAAGGAAGATGGGCAAAGCTGTATTCAAATTAAAATCATTTATGTTGTATTCAGTTCCTTGTGCCAAAGTTCTGTAAACATTCATCTTCTTTCAAACTTTCCCCAGAAAAGCATACTTTGATTCACCCCCAATGAGTTTCATCATTTGCTGTAATAAGAAAATTTCAACTTAAATAAGACCAAAAGCATTACTTATGCACAAATAAAATTAGTGAATTCTACAGAAAAAGGAGCATATTTGCACAATCTCTCATTTTTTTTTTTATTAAGTGAGAGGCAGGGAGGCGACAGACAAACTCCCACATGCACCCTGACTGGGATCCACCTGTCAGACTCTTACAGGGAGATGCTCTGCCCATCTGGGGCCACTGCTCTGTTGCTCAGCAACTGAGCTACTTTAGTGACTGAGGGAAGGCCATGAAGCCATCCTCAGTGCCCAGGGCCAACTTGCTCGAACCCTTCGAGCCATGGCTACAGGAGAAGAGAGAGAGCAAGAGAAGGGGGAAGGGTAGAGAAGCAGATGGTTGCTTCTCCTGTATGCCCTGACTGGGAATCGAACCCGGGACTTTTACATGCCAGGCTGATGCTCTACGGCTGAGCTGTTCATACATTTTTCTTTTGATTACACAATCTGTATAAAAGAAAGAAAAGAGGAACCAAATGATGACAGAATCAAATTAAAGCTTGTCTTTGAACCCAATAAGCTAGAATATCCTCAGGATTTTCCAACAGCCTTGATGACAGGAATAGTGGCCCCTCTAGAGCTAATGGCAGACTTGTATATTGCTCAGTCTAAAGGAAACAATGTCTTCCTCCCTCCCTCCAGGGCACAGGTCAGCAGGCTTACTGCTTAGGGTAAGAGACTTGAAAACCTTAAGCTCCGGTTTCCTTTCCTGCAACATGGGTGTGCCAGCACCACTGGGCCTGCTGTGTACCTCCCTGTAGGAAGTGGGACTTAGCTGACTGTGTATTGCCCTGTAGGAAGTGGGACTTGGTGGACTGGTGCAAATGTTGATACTCTGGTCACTGATACTGCAGTGAATAACTGAGTCCTTTGTGTCTGACTCATGTCTTCTGCCAGCATCTATGAGACCGTGCAGGCTACCTTCTTAGCTTGCAAATAGGGCAAAATCACAGACTATCCATAGTCCCTGACAATTCCTTGAAATAACTGGGAACTTGGGAACAGGGAACTCTCCAGGACCCAATGCATAGATGGTCCTCGACAAAGACTTTAGGTGGCTGAAATGTCGGTCCATCTCTCTGCCCTCTTGTATTTCTACCATAAGTAGAAGGAGAAGCATTGAGTATTACAGACCTAAGGCTCACACAAGCAACCTGGGGCACCCAGCAACCCGAAACTGCCCACAAGGGCCAGAGATATGGGCATGTTTCTAAACTGGACCCATGTGCTTTCCTGTTTTCCAAAACAGAGTCCTACACATCAGAACTGTGATGTTCTGACTCATTATAATCCTGTGATGGGCTAAAAATACACCTCTAAAAGGAGCAAGGCACATGGCAATTCTCAGTAGATTAACATGTTTAATGACCTCAAATTCTGAATTAAATTGATTGTTCTAATCAATTAAAAAGTGCAACAAATTTAATCTAATCTCTAATGGCATGCCTGAGTATCATCATGCAATAATGAATAAGCATTATATATGTATATAACTATAACTGGTATTATATGACTATAACTGGTATTATTTGAAAACACTACAGCCAAGGCTATTTGAGATAAGCTGAAGGAGGGAAGAAGAGAATAGAAAGGTTAGCTGCTCAGGGGCCACTCTCAGGGTCTCTGGATCTACACACAACCCCAGGAGAAAGGGGGCAGGGGCTGCACCACAGACTACGGTTCTTAGGGATGTGAGAGGCGCCAAAGCAGCTTCCTTAATAATGTCTCCATGTACGTGTACAGAAGATCCCTGACCACGGGGATGAATCACCACTCAATCCTCCATTACTTTAATTAACAATTAGATTTAAAAAATCACAGTATTATTTCATAATTTATTCTTTCTACCTGGATGGTGCCAAGCCAAAAGAAAATCAAACTTCAATTGCTTCTTTTCTTTGAAGGACCAAGATATTCTTTCATACTTCTTAGAATCCGGCTTACAGGATAAGTCCATCAAATCAATGGAAATAACTTTAAAAAAATGGAAACAGGAATAAATATTTCATTCATATATAAAGAGCTTGGGTGGGAAAAGTATTAGATTAAAAAAACCACAAATTTTAGAAATTTTATGGATAGTAAAAATTATTTTATTCTTCTTACACTCTTTATTTTACCAATCAAAATTCTGCCTTTAATGGGCATTTCTAGCATTGGGAACTAATAACAGATGTTTTAAAATTCATACATTTCCCAGGTCAAAGACCAAGGGCAGAGTCAACTCCAATCAACCTTTGGATGTGGCAAACTTCGCTACTGCTGCTCACGCCAGACAGTGCTGGCAGAACAACACCTCCTCACTCGTGAGTGCATTTCTGCTTGTCACCACCTAGGCAGGCAGCCCAAAGGAAGCTCATTATTAAGAAGTTGTCGACTCTTACCTTAGGTTCATTAATTTGAAATTTTTTTCTTTTTTTTTGTATTTTTCTGAAGTTGGAAACGGGGAGGCAGTCAGACAGACTCCCGCATGTGCCCGACCAGGATCCACCCGGCATGCCCACCAGGGGGCAATGCTCTGCCCATCTTAGGGTGTCGCTCTGCCGCAATCAGAGCCATTCTAGCGCCTGAGGCAGAGGCCACAGAGCCATCCTCAGTGCCCGGGCCAACTCTGCTCCAACGGAGCCTTGGCTGCGGGAGGGGAAGAGAGAGACAGAGAGGAGAGGGGGAGGGGTGGAGAAGCAGATGGGTGCTTCTCCTGTGTGCCCTGGCCGGGAATTGAACCCGGGACTCCTGCATGCCAGGCTGACGCTCTACCACTGAGCCAACTGGCCAGGGCCGTAATTTGAATTTTTGACCCAAAACATAATACCTAATGGACCATCGCAGTTCCAAGATCTTTATAGGATGCGGCCTACAGCTGAGGACAAACAGCATCATCTTATCCTCCCTGAGGTCCAATTGAGAGCCCTTTGAGCCAGAAACTTTAAGGACAAGAAAACCCCATATTTCTTCTGAACAAAGAGAACAGAGGCAATTCAAACATCCAAATTTAAACCTCCATGAGAAGATGACTACCTTGTTAGAATCTGAAGGACAAGCACAATATTTACCAAATTTCATTACTCTCCTGCCAGAATAATGAGATGGACGACCTTGAAGTCCAGTCTCTTCATAAGTGTCTTTATCCAGTGATAAAATTAATTTCCCTATAAATAAAATAATTTCCATAAAAGAGATGTCAAAATATGACTTATGTTCTACGACTAAAAGAATGCAAGGCAAATTGAGCAGTTAGGTATTAGTGCAAAAAATTGCATACAAGGATTTTATTTATAATACAAGGATATTAGACATACACACATGTTATTTATAATACAAAGCCATTGTTTATACATTACACATACAAGGATATTGTTTATAATAGTGAAACTAGAAAATTATCTAAATTTCTACTGAAGAAGGAATAAACAGGTTATTATATCCCTCTTCTCTGAAAAATCATCAAGACATTATAAACAGTATGTTAGAATTACATGCACTGATATGGAAAGATGTCTACGATATACAGCTTGGGAAAAAAACAAATTGAGAAACATTGTAATAGAATGCAATTAATGTTAAAAAAAAAAAAAAGCACCTCTACATGTGTTTATAAATCCACAGAAAATGTGTAGGAGAATGAACACAACCTGAACAACAGTTCCTTCTAAGAAGTGAAGTAAGTTTGGAAGAAGGAGGATGAAAGGGGAGCCTTCACCCCATCTATATTTGTATGATTAGACATTTTTTTTTAACAGTATGCATTTATTTTTTAATTAAAGAAAGAATAAAAAAGTAGTGTTCTTACCATTTGGCAGCAGAGCAGCAGTATTATCTTCATCAATATTTGTATTGTAAGATAGTGCAGAGCACAAACCTGTATTGGAAGCCCAAAGGAGACATTATGAAAAAAAAAATCACACCTGCAAAAAGTTAGTGGGTTATTTTTACATGACAATAAATCTTTGAGATTACTGCTCCAGCTTACTCAGTAAACCTAAAACCTGCCAATGCTAATCTGAAGTACAGGAAAGGCCAAGCACAGTTAGTTTAATCCCCTACCCCAGACCTGTTTGTGCAAGGTGACTACCATCAAGCAGAAAAAGGACTAAAGATGGGACGTGTGTCTTAGCGGATGCTGGCAGTGAGGCACAAAGTAGAATATTAGGTAAGTGTACACACCTGAAAGGCAGAGTTCCAGGCTGATATTCAAAATGTACCAGGAACTTGTATAATGTTAATAAAGCTGCTAATCTCTCCCAGACTCAATTTCCTTACCTGTAAAATGGGGATCATAGGCCCATTTCATAGATTTGTTTCAAGGGTTTAAATTGGGTGAGATATGTAACAATGCCTAGTATGGCTTGGGTCCACACTAGTCAAAGCTTCAAAACAGATGAAAGGAATAATGTCAATGAGACCAAAGACAAGACATCCAGCTTCATAAGCAGCCCAGCAACAGCAGAATGAGAGGAGCTCCAAGTAACTAGGATTCTTTAGAGCTCCACTGGAGAGGACGGACAAGGGTCTTACAATAAGATAAGTAAGTAGCTTACTTATGAGTATAGTAACTTATATAGTGAGGGTGGGATCCCTAAAAACTTTCTGAAATAGTGTCAAACAAGTGGCTTCTAGGAAACAATTGGAATAAACCAATCAACCCATTTGATATGAACAGGAATGAGCAGAAGAAGGCAAGGGTCATAAAATCTGAGCAGAAGGCATGAAACCACAGTGAGAACAGGGCTCAGTGGCCAGCTGCTGTGTGGGCCTCTGGAAAGCAACCTTCTGAGACAGCTGTTGTGGGGAAACTGGGAGCACAGCACTCTTGCAGTCACAGACCCAACAGCACTGTGTCTAAATACATGGACCAAAAGACTTGCCTCTTCATTAACCGTTGTTACAAGGAATACCTTTTGTTACAACATTCCTCACCCAACACTTGTGAACAAGTGTCATCCGAAACCACCACCTAAGGAGAGCAGGAGAAACTGGATGAGAATTCTGAGAGGGAAGAGGGTCGCCAGCCTTTGATACCAGACTGTCTCCACAGGCCCTCTGTAAAACGAAAACCCTTGCATTCTGATGTGATCTGACCACACTTCTTGTCTTGCCACATTCATAGCCACTACACAGTTTTCCTTACCTTTCTTCACAAAGGTATTGATGAATTTGTGTGTAATTAACTCATAAACAGGTAAGTTCTTCACAAAGTAATAGGGTCCAGTTTCCATGACCAGGTTTTTCAGTTCTTTTGATAGTATCCCACATTCAGGAATCAGAAATGAAACCTATTGGAATGTGTAATGTGAACAGGTCTTATTTTCATGTAGATCAACACTCAGGTTTTTAGGAATGATACACTATCACGAAGGCTGCTATTTCTCCATAGGTTTCTACAAAATTCTTTTTTTTTTTTTTTTTTTACAGGGATAGAGAGAGAATCAGAGAGAGGGGCAGAGAGAGATGAGAAGCATCAATCATCAGTTTTTCGTTGCGACACCTTAGTTGTTCATTGATTGCTCTCTCATATGTGCCTTGACTGTGGGCCTTCAGTAGACCTAGCAACCCCCTGCCTGAGCCAGCGACCTTGGGTCCAAGCTGGTGAGCTTTTTGCTCAAACCAGATGAGCCCACACTCAAGCCGGCGACCTCGAGGTCTCGAACCTGGGTCTTCCACATCCCAGTCCGACACTTTATTCCGACGCTTTATCCACTGCGCCACCGCCTGGTCAGGCTCTACAAAATTCTTATATAAACTAACTTACCAATCCAGAAAAAGAAAAATCTGACAATTCAAAATTTTCATTTTTGTATTCAAGCATACAGTACCACAGAGAGAATGAGCAAAAAGAAAAAAACACTTTAATGGAAAGGTCTTATTAATATCTTACCTTTTGTAAATAAGAAATATGTTTTATGTCCTGTTTCATTTACTACTCCAATTACATTTTAGGGGAATATAGGTCAATTGAATATTTCTATATTTGTTTATCCTTGTACCAAGCTCATAAGGAACGTACCCTTTCAGAATCAATTTAGCAATTGGTCACGTGGAAGCAGAAGTGTCCTGGATCTCTATTTCATGGACAGGAAAATCCCGCGTGGACCTGGCGAGTTAAGGTACACATGCCCGCCTGCTGTCAGCAGTGAGCTTGCCATCCGGAGCGGGGATGTCAAACCTAACGGTTTCACGTGTTGCCCAAGTACTCCATACCTTGAAAATCGCTCTCCCAAAGCTTGAACCCCAGTCTGTTCCCGAGGATCGGGGTCACCACTTGTTGAGAAATCGTCCAGTCAGGCCTAAGTCAAGATTAGTTTGATCAACCTAAAATGCTAAAGGCTTAAGCCATTATTTTTTTGGAGGCTGAGCCACTTCAATGGGTTGGTTAAAACGGCCTTATTCAACGGGACTGGGAATTTGGGTTGTTCTTCCCTCCTTTCAGGAAATCCTGGATAAACCAATAATTAATCTCATCGAGGCCTCGACTTTTCACAACTGCGAAGTCATTCCACCAGGGTGACAGTTTCAAGAAGCAACAAAATTACCAACCCGCTATGGCCCTGCTTTGCTAGCAGCGCCGCCGCAGCGGATTTCTCCAAGCTGGAAGCGCGCTGTGTCCGGAGGACACAGAGGGCAGCACGCCCAGCAGAAAGTTCCCATAGCGGTGTAGAGAAGCCAGCAGTGCCCCGGGCCTGCACTCGGCACGGTGCTCCGCAGACCCACACGCGGACGGGAGAAGGAATTAGGTGCTGGGGAGGAGGCGGCAGTCTGGCTTCGATTTGGGGCAGACGCGAGTTGTACGAGGCCAGCCGGCGGCTGCCTTACGCAGCTGCCATGCTCTCTTAAGTCCCCAGTCCCGGCCTTGTCCCCCGAGAGTCCCTCCTCAGAGTGCACTAAACCTGGGCCGGGGATAGGACTGTAGTCACTGGCTAGCAGCTTTAGGACAGGCCCGGGCACCCCGACCCGCGCCCGGCGCATCCTGGGAGTTGTAGTCCTGCAGTTCCGAGCGCTTAGGAGACTACATCTTCCAACATACACGGCGAGGCCCCCCCCCCCCCCCCCCCTCCGCAACGCCAGAGCGTGGGTCTCTCAACGGCCCGCGAGCCCAGGCGGTCCGACTCACCCTGTAATTATGATAGTGCGTCTCCACAAGATGTCTGTGGCGTGACTTGTCGTGGCCGAAGTTGGATTTCTCGCAGACCAGCAAATGCCGGGGTACCTCTCGCAGCCCGCGTAGGGTGGCCATACTCACCCTCACGCAGAACTCCCTGAGCTTGCCGCCTCCACCGCCCCTTGGCCCCACCCTCTGCCTGCCCCGCCTCCCTCGTGGAGGCACCTCCCTTTGGGGGTGGGGCTAGCAGGGCAGGCCCACCTAGGAGGCGGGGCAGAAGCTTAATGCATACCAGACACCTTAAATTTGGTGCCTAAAACTTAAATACCTGGGAACCTATAAGGAACTTGCCTTTTTAAAGCCACTTTTCTGGCCAAGCCCTCTGTTGAGCAGATAAAATATATTATGATCACTTTGTTAAAGTTGGTGCTGACCATGTTGAAGCCGCCCAGGTGATATTAGTTGCCCTTCTTGCTTGGGATGGGCATGGTTATATATTAATATGTGTTGAGGGTGGGCCATGGGCAGGCAGGATCCTGATAGCCTGGGGCTTGGTTTTAGGACTAAGCCTTTCCCACCCCTTTTGATGTGGGGTGGTACACTCTCATGAGCAATCCCATTATGCCTCAGATAAATGACTTTGTATCAGAGACTTCCTTGTTTGTATATTGGATTAAAGGTTTGGATTTCTACACTATAAAGTGGGGAAGACCGGGAGCTTGCTTTCTCTTGGTTCCCAAGATTAGCATTAGAGGAGAGAGCGGAGAGGAGAGCAGATAAAGGCCATGTGGAGGAGAGGAGAAGCAGCCAAGATGGCAGAATGCTGAGGGAAAAGCCAGTTTGTGCAGAGAGAAGGATTTGGGGAACAGAGGTGAATAAGACTAGTGAGCTAGAAACCTTTGATTCTAGAAAACTCAGATAAGTCAGTAGCTTTGTGAACACTGAATGAGTGGGTTTTGGAGCCTAGTGTGTGTTTTTACTTGCCCACCGGTGCAAGCTAGGATTAAAGGTAATGGCTCACCAGTTTTTGGCTCTGTTGTATCATTACTGTCTGTCCGATTCAAATGCCAACCTGCATGGGCCAGTGGGCTGTGATGGTGGCCGCAGCTACTGGCCTTACAGACGCCTTTAGTATCACTTTTAAGATCCCCTTTAAAATGTCCTTTCAGGACTGTAAGGCCAGTAGCTACAGCCACCATCACAGCCCACTGGCCCATGCAGGTTGGCATTTGAATCGGACAGACGGTAATGAAGCAATGGAGCCAAGAACTGTTGGGCCATTAGCTTAAATCCTAGCTTGTGCCCGGCAGGCAAGAAATACACACAGTGGGAAAATACTTCGCTTTCCATTCAGGGCTCTCAAAGCCACTGACTCATCTGAGTACTCCTAGAATCAAAGGCCCCACCAGCCTATTCACCTCTGTTCCCCATCTCCTTCTCTCTGCACAAACTGGCTTCTCCTTCAGCACTCCACCATCTTGGCTGTCTCTCCTCTGCAATACTGATGGCAGGATATGAGCGAGAGTGCCCCGATCTGCCTCATTTTATAGTGTAGAAATTAAAGCCTTTAAGCCAATATACAAATAAGAAAGTCTCTGATACAAAGCCACTCATCTGAGGCATAAATGGGATTCCTCATAAGAGTGTACTGCTCCACATCATGCAACAGTCAAGGGTGTGGGGAAAAGCTTAGTTTTGAGAAGATCTTAGTATTAAAATGGTGGGAAAGGCTTAGTCTTAAAACCAAGCCTTAGGCTATAAGGACCTTGCCAGCCTACAGCCTGTCTCCCACACTCAATGCAAACTATAAGCGAGCAAACATATATATTATATTTACAAACTTATTTGACTAACAGCCAGGTACCATACTACTGGGGACAGTCCTTGTATGCCAGAGAACACTGAAATTGTTCAAACTAGCTAATCCCAAACCTGTTTAGTCTGTTTACCCCACCTCTCCCATTTCTTTCTAGACTAAAGTCTCTGGCCAATGTTTTCCCCTCACTTTATCTGCCTCCTGACTGACCTAGGCTTCCCAGTTGGCTTTATGTGGGCTGCCGTGCCACCTGTTTCTAGGGAACTGTGAGTAAAAACTTTTTCCTTCATGACTGTCATTTCAGTGTCTGCATGTCTTACCATACCTAATTAGAGCAAATCTCTGGGTACAACAAAACAATTTTCCTGGATTTTTGAGACCCCTTCTCCTGTATTTTCTCCAACCTCCTCCTGCTTCTCCTCTACCAGATCTCTAGCCCCCTTCTCTTCCTTGTCAGACCTCTCTTCTCAGAGTGATCCCACATAGTCTCAAAGCTTTCAGGAGATCTATCTGCTGAAAAATGCCTGGTTCTCTTCCCTGGAGCGGGGTGGGGGGCACCCGGGAGTCATGATTGACTCTTTCCTCCTCACCCCTCGCAATTGCTTGTTGGCTCTGCCTGCAACATGCATCCTGGTTGCAGCCTCTTCTCCCTCTCTCCATTTCTACAACCATTTTCAGCACTGTCCTCTTTCTGGTTTGTTTCCAGACACAGCCTCCTGAGCATCTTCCTGCTTCCTATCTCACCCTCCTACTGTCCACTGTCCACTCAGCATCCAGAGTGATCTCTTGAAAATATGAAAAACCACCCCCTGCTTAAACCTGCTACTGGCTTCTCACTGCAGTAGAATAAACGCTTAGATGACCTGGTCCTACCTCTGCAGCCTCCACTCCTATCATAGCCCACCATTGCTTGTTCATACTCTTGTGTATCTGATTTTCTGGTTTCTAGAATTGAAAGCCACATTATCTGACCAGTATTAGATCTTAGAATCTAGAGCATACTGCATAGAAAGAAAAATCTAAGAGATAATGAAGGGGGTTGGTGTTAGTCAAATAAATTTGTAAATATAATATATATATGCTTGCTCACTTATAATTTGCATTGGGTGTGGGGGACAGGCTATAAGCAGGCAGGATCCTTATAGCCTAAGGCTTGGTTTTAAGACTAAGCCTTTCCCACCATTTTAATACTAAGATCTTCTCAAAACTAAGCTTTTCCCCACACCCTTGACTGTTGCATGATGTGGAGCAGTACACTCTTATGAGGAATCCCATTTATGCCTCAGATGAGTGGCTTTGTATCAGAGACTTTCTTATTTGTATATTGGCTTAAAGGCTTTAATTTCTACACTATAAAATGAGACAGATCAGGGGCACTCTCGCTCATATCCTGCCATCAACATTGCAGAGGAGAGGCAGCCAAGATGGCGGAATGCTGAAGGAGAAGCCAGTTTGTGCAGAGAGAAGGAGATGGGGAACAGAGGTGAATAGGCTGGTGGGGCCTTTGATTCTAGGAGTACTCAGATGAGTCAGTGGCTTTGGGAACCCTGAATGGAAAGGGAAGTGTTTTCCCACTGTGTGTATTTCTCGCCCGCTGGGTGCGAGCTAGGATTCAAGATAATGGCCCACCAGTTCTTGGCTCTGTTGTTTCATTACCATCTGTCCGAATCATATGTGAACCTGCCTGGGCCAGGTGGCTGTGATGTTGGCAGCAGCTACTGGCCATACAATTGGGGAGGGAAGAGAGGTGTTGAGCAGTTCCTTGGAGAGCCCTTCTTTTACCAGGGCTCTGGCTTGGGGCTCCTTCCTTTCTGTGGGGGACACATGGCTTCTGAGTTTGCCTTCTTGGCCAGAAGGGCTGAAGCCTGGCTGGGTTGACCCTCGGACCTGACTGAGCTTACGTGGCCCTCCTGGGAGGTTGGGAATTGAAACAAAGCTTGGTCTCAGTGCAGAGGTATGGGGGTTTCTCTTGTGTACCCGGCCGTCTGAGTTCTGGGGGTCATGACGTACTGTGGACCTCAGGCTGGAGGAGCACTAGTGCCCCAAGGCGGCTTAGAGATCCCAAGACTGAGGCAGGACCCAGGGTGGAGAGCAACTCCCAGAGGGCCTCCCCCAGCCCTGCATTTCTTGTCTGGGGCCATGAACCTGGACAAGAAGAAGCTGGAACCAAACCCCAAGGAGCGAGTGAGTGAGGACACAAAAACTCTGTAGAAAGACCCAGAGCAATGTGCCATGCTTCTGAAGCAGAAGAGGATCTTTCTGGATATATATGCCCAGACTGATACAGTTCGGTTTGAAGAACATGTGAGCATTGGCCCCTGCTGTGGGAGTGGGTGGAAGAAAGGACAATAACCAGAATCTATAGGAGATACCAAAGCAGAGACCATTGTGTGGCCCCAAAAGGAGCAAACAAGTAAGGAGAACTGAGTGCAAGCAGTCTGAAGGACACATTCCTGCAGAGCCCGAAGCCCACCTGCAGCAGAGCAAACTCACTGCCCAGCAGCTTGGGCTGGAGAGGGATGTGGTCTGAGTGTGGTCCTGTAACCGTCAACAGAAGAGCAAATGATCAAGCAGTGACTATTCTCAACAAGAGGATTTTGAGGCTTCTGGGCCTCCTTTCCCAGGGGACCAGTATCCTTTCCTCTGGCACCAGGGCCCCACTTTTGTATCCTGGGGTGTGCGGGCTCTCACTGCACTACAGTGTACTCCTTGGTCCCTTTCCCTGAGCATAAAGCCTTTCCCTCTGTCTCTTATCACTCTAGGCTCACCCATGTGATGCCTGCCCTTCCTGGAAAAAGGCAGAGCTAGAGAAAGAATGCTGGGAATTGTCATTGGGCTTTGGGATGAAGTTCTTTCACTATGGAATTGGGAACACAAAGTGCATGGAAGTGGGGTGTTTGGGAAATGAGTTGGAGGGAAAATGAAGTTCAATGATGATGAACTTCACTTATAATTTTGATCTTAAATAAAGATCAAATTCACTTATAATTTTGATCTTAAATAAAGAAAGCTGGGACATGAGTAAGAGAGAGAGAGAGAGAATGAAGGGCCAGAAAATAAAAGGCTAAAATGGGCCCTGGCCGGTAGGCTCAGTGGTAGAGTGTCGGCCTGGCGTGCAGAAGTCCCAGGTTTGATTCCCAGCCAGGGTACACAGGAGAAGCGCCCATCTGCTTCTCCACCCCTCCCCCTTTCCTTCCTCTCTGTCTCACTCTTCCCCTCCCGCAGCCAAGGCATTGGAGCAAAGTTGGCCAGGACGCTGAGGATGGTTCTGTAGCCTCTGCCTCAGGCGCTAGAATGGCTCTGGTTGCAACAGAGCGATGCCCCAGATGGGCAGAGCATCGCTCCCTAGTGGGCATGCCAGGTGGATCCTGGTCGGACACATGTGAGAGTCTGACTGCCTCCCCGTTTCCAACTTCAGAAAAATCCAAAAAAAAAAAAGTAGAACAGCATTCAATATTATATGTCAACTATATCTCAATAAATCTGAGAGAAAAAGCAGAACATAAAAGTCACACAGTGATTAAAGCTCTGTCACATATTTCATAACAAGTTTAGAAGGTAATTGGAAATGGTTGAAAAAAAAATTTTTTTTTTCTGAATCTGGAAACGGGGAGAGACAGACAGACTCCCGCATGCGCCCGACCGGGATCCACCCGGCACGCCCACCAGGGGTGACACTCTGGCCACCAGGAGGCGATACTCTGCCCCTCCGGGGCGTTGCTCTGCCGCGACCAGAGCCACTCTAGCACCTGGGGCAGAGGCCAAGGAGCCATCCCCAGCGCCCGGGCCATCTTTGCTCCAATGGAGCCTTGGTTGCGGGAGGGGAAGAGAGAGACAGAGAGGAAGGAGGGGAGGGGGGTGGAGAAGCAAATGTGCCCTGGCCAGGAATCGAACCCGGGTCCCCCGCACGCCAGGCCGACGCTCTACCCCTGAGCCAACCGGCCAGGGCCTGGTTGAAATTTTTTATAAAGCTCATTTTATTAGTTTGTTTAAAATTCAAAATATGAAAAAAAAAGTAAAAAAAAATTGAAAATATGTTTAGAAATAAATTGTTGTATAAAAGCTTAAAAACCTTAGCCATTCAGAAACTTCAAATGTCTAAAATGAGGCATTTCTGCATGACTCAGATTTCACTACAGTTTAAAAACTATTTATCCATAATACAGTTGATAAAATAATATACATTCACAGAGAAAAGAGTAACCAGTATATTATACAGCTCACAAAAATTAGGGAATATATCAAAATGAATATGAAGTGATTAAAAAAAGCACTTGATTTTTTTTTTATTAAACAAGAATATCAGAAAAGCAAATGACAAGTCAAAGTTGTTAGATTATGCGAATGAGATACAAAACCAACTTATTTCACTGGTAAAAATGCACTATACAAAAGGCTGAAAGTACTGGAGTATCTGCACATTCCCCGATTCCCTAATTTTTGTAAGCAGTGTATATATAATTACTAATAAGTGAATAAGCCTGACCAGCCGGTGGCGCAGTGGATAGAGCATAAGACTGGGATGCAGAAGAACCCAGGTTCGAGACCCCAGGATAGCCAGCTTGAGTATGGTCTCAACTGGCTTGAGCAAAAAAAAAAAAAAAAGAAGCTCACCAGCTTGGACCCAAGGTCACTGGCTGAAGCGGGGGTTACTCAGTCTGCTGAAGGCCCACAGTCATGGCACATATGAGAAAGCAATTAATGAACAACTACGGTGTCGCAACGAAAACTGATGATTGATGCTTCTTATCTCTCTCCGTTCCTGTCTGTCTGTCCCTATCTATCACTCTATCTGACTCTCTCTCTGTCCCTGTAAAAAAAAAATTAAAAAGAAATAAGTGAATAATAATATTGTATATAATGTTACATATACAATATTAAACCACTGATCTAAAGAATCTTAGGCCCTGGCCGGTTGGCTCAGTAGTAGAGCGTCAGCCTGGCGTGCAGAAGTCCCAGGTTTGATTCCCGGCCAGGCACACAGGAGAGGCGCCCATCTGCTTCTCCACCCCTCCCCCTCTCCTTCCTCTCTGTCTCTCTCTTCCCCTCCCGCAGCAAGGCTCCATTGGAGCAAAGATGGCCCGGGCGCTGGGGATGGCTCCTTGGTCTCTGCCCCAGGTGCTGGAGTGGTTCTGGTCGTGACAGAGTGACACCCCAGAGGGGCAGAGCATCGCCTCGGATGGGCAGAGCGTCGCCCCCTGGTGGGCGTGTCAGTGGATCCCGGTCAGGTGCATGCGAGAGTCTGTCTGTCTATCCCTGTTTCCAGCTTCAGAAAAATACAAATATACAAAAAAAAAATCTTAAACTACTTTCAATATCTCTAGAGGTAAATGAATGGGTTAAAAATTATATCAAGGAAGAAATCAAAAGATACCCTGGGGCAAATGAAAATGACACAACAACCCAAAAGCAGTTGTAAGAGGTCAATTCATAGTAATACAGATCTACCTCAAGAAATAAGACAAATCTCAAGTAAACAATCTAACCTTAAACCTAAAGGAACTAGAAAAAGGACAACAAATAAATCCTAAAGTGAGTAAAAAGAAGGAAATAATAAAGATCAGAGTGGAAATAATCAAAATAGAGACAAAAAAATACAAAAGGTCAATGAAACCCTTTGAAATATTAAACAAGATTGATGGACCTTTAACAAGACTCATCAAGAAAAGAGAGAGAGAGAGAGAGAGAACTCAAATAAATAAAATCAGAAATGAAAAAGAGGTAAAAAATAACATCACAGAAATACAAAGGATTATAAGAAAATATGAAGATTGTCTACCAGTAGGATAATACTTAACCCAAACACACCTGAGAAAAAGAATACCATTTGTATCAGTAGACAATAATATTCCCAATCCTTTCTGTCCATGCTGCTTTCATGAATTTTTTTCTCCATGCCATCAGGAGGTTGGGTAACTCGTTTCTAAAGTCACACTTAAACACTGTGGCATCCCCTGGCCGGTTGGTTCAGCGGTAGAGCGTTGGCCTAGCGTGCGGAGGACCCGGGTTCAATTCCCGGCCAGGGCACACAGGAGAAGCGCCCATTTGCTTCTCCACCCCTCCGCCGCGCTTTCCTCTCTGTCTCTCTCTTCCCCTCCCGCAGCCAAGGCTCCATTGGAGCAAAGATGGCTCGGGCGCTGGGGATGGCTCTGTGGCCTCTGCCTCAGGCGCTAGAGTGGCTCTGGTCGCAACATGGCGACCCCCAGGATGGGCAGAGCATCGTCCCCTGGTGGGCAGAGCATCGCCCCATGGTGGGCGTGCCGGGTGGATCCCGGTCGGGCGCATGCGGGAGTCTGTCTGACTGTCTCTCCCTGTTTCCAGCTTCAGAAAAATGCAAAAACAAACAAACAAACAAAAAAAAACAAAACACTGTGGCATCCTAGATATTTTCAACACAGATCTCATACAATTGCCATTTTGTAAGTAGCGTGACCCTAAAGGAACTGCTGGCATTATACAGCAGATCAATCTAGTCTCTTGAGAGAGGCAGTCCCCACATTTCTGCATTCCCAGCACTCACCCTAAACTGAAAGATGGGGAGTTGTCTTGAGTGACAAAAGATAAACTGGTGAAGAAAGCTAAAGATTGAGACATTGACTATCCATTGTTGTGTTTAAGCTTAGCTGGGTCCTTTAGAGTTTGTTTTATAGCTTACTAGGTTAAATAGTTTGCACTATTTTTGCAATAAATATATGGAAAACCTAACGGTTATTTTGTTTCTTACTATGTGAATATAAACTAATACTAAAAGTTTGGCATTTACCTCCTTAATAATCCTTAATGTGCACAGAATGCTGTAAATCTGATAAAATATGATATAAATGATATTTTATAAAGTTATTTTGTATGGTGTCAATTTTGTTTTGCCTCATAGTGTTTCATCAAAAAATAAAATAAAATAAAATTTCTCAGATTTACAAATAACATAAAATATTACAAACAACTATATGCTGATAAATTGGATAATCTGGAAAAAAATGAGTAACGTTTTTAGAAACATGCAATTTTTCAAGATTGAATCAAGAAGAAATAAAATCTGAACAGACTGATTACAACCAACAAAATCAAAGCGGTAATTTAAAACCTTCCAGTAAATAAAAGTCTTGGATTGGATAACCTGACAGGTGAATTTTACCGAACATTCAAAAAAGAACTGACACCTATCCTTCTCAAACTGTTCAAAAAAATTCAAGCAGAAGGAAAACTCCCAAGCTCATTTTACAAAGCCAGTGTTATCCTAATTCTAAAACCAAACATACTATAAAAAAAGAAAATTCTAGGTCAATACCCTGATGAACACAGATGCTAAAATCTTCAACAAAATATTATCTAACTAAATTCAGCAATACATTAAAAAGATCATACACAATGATCAAGTGGGATTTATTGCTGAGATGCAAGATTGACACAATATCTTCAAATCAATTAACATGATACATCACACAAATAAAATGAAAGATATAGAGAAAGTATTTGACAAAATCCAGCACCCATTTATGATAAAAACTCTCACGAGAGTTGGAATAGAGGGAACATATCTCAACATAAAAAAGCTACCTTCTTACACTGTACACAAGAATAAACTCAAAATGGATTGAAGACTTAATTGTAAGACTCAAAACCAAAAACTCATAGAAAGTAGCATAGGCAGTAAAATCTCTGACATTTCTCATAGCAATATTTTTTCTAATATATAGAAAACAAAAGAAAAAATAAGACTACATCAAACTAAAAAGTTTTCACAGCAAAGAAAATCATCAACAAAACAAAAAGACAACCTAGTTAATGGAAAAAGTTATTTGCCAACAATACATCTGATAAGGGGTCAATATCCAAAAATTTATGAAGAACTCATACAACTTAACACCAAACAATCCACTTAAAAATTGGTGAGGGGACCTGAACAGACACTTCTTTCAGGAACACATACAGATGGCCAATAAATATATGAAAAGATGTTCATCTTCACTAGCTATTAGAGAAATGCAAATCAAAACTACAATGAGATACCACCTCACACTTGTTAGACTGGCTGTTATCAACAAGACAGGTAATAAGTGTTGGAGAGACTGTGGAGAAAAAGGAACCCTAATTCACTGCTGGTAGGAATGTAAACTGGTACAGCCATTGTGGAAGAAAATATGGTGATTAACAATAGAACTACAATATGACCCAGCAATCTTTCTACTGGTTATCTCCCCATAAAACTAAAAAACATTGGTATGCAAAGACACATGTGCCTCCATGTTCATTGCAGCATTATTCACAGTGGCCAAGACATGGAATCAACCAAAGTTTCCCTTGGTAGAGGACTGAATAAAGATGTGGTACATATATACAATGAAATACTACTCAGCCACAAGAAATGATGACTTATTATTGCCATTTACGAGAACATGGATGGACCTTGAGAACATTATACTTACTAAGTGAGATAAGTAAATCAGAAAAAGCTAAGAACTATATGATTTCACACACAGCTGGGATATAAAACTGAGACTCATAACATAGATAAAAGTGAAGTGGTTACTAGAAAGAGGGATTAGGAGGGAGGGGAGTAAAGAGGGACAAATATACAGTGACAGAAAGTGGTTTGACTTTGGGTGATGGGCACACAACACAATGAACAGTTCAAATGCAATAGAAATGTTTACCTGAGACCTAGGTACTCTTAGTGATCAATGTCACCCCATTAAATTTAACTTTCTAAATAAAATTTTTAAAAAATACAAATAGGTAAAATTTTTTGTAATAACATAATTTAACCCAATATATCCAAAATGTCATCATTTTAATGTGTAATCAATATAAAATTATTAATAAAATATTTTGTATTTTTTTGTGTGTGTATAAAAAATTCTGAAATTCACTCTGTTTTATAATTCTAGTACCTCATAATTCAGATCAGCCATATTTTAAATGCTCAGTACCAACACGTGGCAAGTAGCTGTGAGTGCAGGTCTAAAGGCTCCGACTTCAAGGAGGTGAATTACCTACCCCCCTTTCTCTGCCGGGGGCTAAGAAACACCCCCACCTACCAACATCTCTCCTCTGACCCAAGGTTGGGAAAGACCGTGCCCTGAGAGAGAACAGAGTAGTGCATGTGGGGAGTTTCTAAAGATAGACCACTGCTAACTGGAGTGGATTCACTCCCCTTTCCAGAGATCAGACAGCAGTGGAAGGAGGATGAGGCCCCAAAAGGATAGAACTCTGTGTCTTCAGATCTGTCCACAATCTTGACCTCCAGAGCTCAGATTTGAAGGGAATAGATTAAAGACGAACTTCTTATCCTGCAATCTGAGTTTAGGTCCCAAAGATTGTCTGTTCCCACTGTGTGAGTTTAAGCACCAATCACATGCATACATGTCTGTGTGTATTTCTGTATAACTCAAAAGATTCAACTTTAAATGAGGAGAAAATAAAATCAGCATCTATTGTATAAAGGGCCTACTCTTTGCCAAACCACTTATTATTATCATTGAAACCTGGCATCCTGTCTGCAGAGGGTGTATGTATGAGCTATCGCTGCATAACAAACCACCCCAGTATTCATCTAGCTCATGACTGAACTGGTGAACAGTTTTAGCTGGCTCAGCTGGGCCATTCTTCTGTTCTCAGCTGGGCTCCTTCATGCATGTGTTTAGCTGCTGGATGACTAGGGAGGGGCCTTTGCTTCTGGGGCTGAGCTGGCTGTTGACCAGGCACCATGGTTCTATTCCCTGTGGTATCTCATCCTCTAGCAGGCTGACTTCAGCTTGTTCTCATGGAGATGGCTGGGTTCTGAAAGAAAAAAAAAGAGGGAGAGAGAGCTAGAGCATCAAAAGCAATTAAGACAAGGGCCTGGCTGGTTACTCAGTGGTAGAGTGTTCCCTGGGCATGTGGATGTCCCAGGGTAGATTCTTGGTCAGGACCCACAGAAGAAGTGCCCATCTGCTTCTCCACCTCTCTTCCTCTTGCTTCTCTTTCTCTCTCGCTCTCTCTTTCTCTTCTCCTTCCCTTCTGCAGCCATGGCTCAATTAGAGCAAGTTGACCCTGGGCTCTGAGGACCACTCCATGGCCTCCACCTCAGGTGCTAAAAATGGCCCTAGTTGCAATGGAGCAAGGGCAGATGGGCAGAGCATCGCCCCCTAGTGGGCTTGCTGGGTGGATCCCAGTCTGGGCGCATGCGGGAGTCATTCTCTCTGCCTCCCTTCCTTTCACTAACCCCCCCCCCAAAACAATTAAGACATTGTAAGCCTAGTTAATCCAATACTGACACATGTCATACTCCCTGCATTCTATTTGGCTAAAGCAAATGAGGCCAGCCCTGACACAGGTGTGTAGGGACAGGCTCCGCCTCTCATTGGGAGTGGCTGTAACATCATGCTGCAAAGGGTATGAATACAGGGAAGAATGACTTATTTCTGCAATCATGACACCTTTTCTTGCAGACAAGGTTTACTGTCGCAAACCAAGAAACTTACCCAAAGCCCCACAGCTACAACGTGGTTGGGGTGGGACTCTGTGTCAACTTCCCCTGGGTTCAAGCCTCCCACTCCCACCCTCACTCTCCTCCTGCAGTTTCCTTGGTCATGTGAGGTTCTGGGGGGAGATGCTTCTGAAATAAAAACAGGATTCCTTTGAGATTTCAGTCCATCTAGTACCCTTCATCACTGGGAATAATCTCCTCGAGAAGACTGCTGGAATGTCTTGGAAAGACTTGGAATAATTTAGGAAAAAGCTGAGGGCTGAGTCTCAGAAATCAAGACCCCAGCAATATAATTTTTATTTCTAATCACAGGAGAAATTTGAAAACATGAATAATGCACTCAACAAGGTTGCAAATTCTTTTCATCCCTTTTTTTTTTGTTATTTGTTGGCTATTTATGATTTTCAACACAGGCTAAATCAAACTATTGTGTCTGAAACAACTTCTTAGTCTGAAAGCAAATAACATACAGATAGATCAGCTGGAAGACATTTCCTCCTGCTGCAATTTACCAAATTCTAAATGATCTTGAAAAAGTCCTTTGATTTTAACAGAGCAGAGCAGTTTTCTAAGACTGACCCCTCCCACTCCCCCACATAGAGCACACATGGACATCACTTGCAGCTAATGAACCTCTTGGCCCTGAATCCGTGGTTTTTACCCCTGGCTGCA